>NC_047038.1:15030812-15732981 GCF_011762595.2 Tursiops truncatus
GGCATGTGGAATCCTCCTGGACCGGGGCGCGAACCCATGTCCCCTGCATCGGCAGGTGGACTCCCAACCACTGCGCCACCAGGGAAGCCCTATATTTTGTAATTTAATAGCCTTTAGCATAAATAGACACATATGTAGGATAAATTGCTAAGGTATGGGGAGAAAGGAATAATAAAAGAGAGATGCTAAAGAGTGGTAGGATGATACAGAGTGAGGGACAGATTCAGTGGAGAATTGCACAATTTTGCATGTGTATTTTTCAGAATTAAAAGAGTTTTCTGTAAAATAGTTTTCTCCAAATGCTCAGTGATTCAAATTTAAGATAATTTTACTTTGGTCATATGCATTTAAATTTGTTGCTATATTTTTCTATCAGGTCTATGTCTAAAAATAATGTTAATAAATGAAACAGTCATTCATTTATGTATGTATGTAGATGTGGTATTAAAACCACAGAGCAACAGTTTTGTGCCAGGAGTCTACCAATAACTATTAGCCAATCAAAGTAATGTGATTGAACAGTTTATAAGCTATTAGAGTTAAATTTTCTGAGATTTAAGATTAAAAGGATTGCAAATGGAGTACATAAAAGTCATAGCTTACCAGTTTGATGAATAGCGTTCAATGGATTGATATTTAATTTTGTTTATGAACTGTATTTTAAATGAAATGATAACAAGTTTAGAGGAAGGAAAGTCATACCCTTCTTTCCCTCTCCCCAGCACTCACTGCTAGCCATTGAAAACTGAATATTCCTTCAAATTCTCTTTTGTTATGAACGTTCAGGATACTGGATTAACATTATACCAATTTTTTTTTTTTTTTTTTCGGTATGCGGGCCTCTCACTGTTGTGGCCTCTCCCGTTGCGGAGCACAGGCTCCGGACGCGCAGGCTCAGCGGCCATGGCTCACGGGCCCAGCCACTCCGCGGCATGTGGGATCTTCCCGGAGCAGGGAACGAACCTGTGTCCCCTGCATCAGCAGGTGGACTGTCAACCACTGCGCCACCAGGGAAGCCCCTCCTAATTCTTAATGTGTAAAAGAACCCTATTCATATTTTTGTTATAAAACTTACCATATTTTACTGACTGTGCCTGCTTATGTATGTATCAAAGTTTCTCCCATGTAAGATTACAAGTTCTAG
Source organism: Tursiops truncatus (assembly GCF_011762595.2). Taxonomy (NCBI): domain Eukaryota; kingdom Metazoa; phylum Chordata; class Mammalia; order Artiodactyla; family Delphinidae; genus Tursiops; species Tursiops truncatus. Next base: position 15,031,957 of record NC_047038.1, read on the forward strand.
AAGTGGTTATGAGGTGAAGGAATGAAAAAGAAGCAAAGACAATGTAATTAGTATCTTACTTGTCTTGTTTTCTCCAGGACTTGAGAGAGAGTAAGTTTCTATGGATGTGTTCTAAACAAGTGGGGATGGAGATATTTCATGATCACCAACTGGTCTTACTCTTTAAGCCCTATGTTTTAGTAGTCTGTATTGTGATAACTAGTATTTTATCTAATGCAGAAATAGTCTTACTTTCATCCTTTGTCTGTTAAATTTATTCTAATTTTGTTGGTGAGATTATGGTGGTAATCTTCACATGCCATTTACAAACCACTGTGAAGACCACTGGATTTAAAAATCACCTTCATAATTCAAAGAGCTTTTCTAATGTTGTCGAACTGTTTAGCAAATGGGAGACTTTACTAAAACAGTATAGATTTTCCCAAAACCTCTTACTTCTTCCCCATCTCCCTTAAAAAAAAAAATCAATGTCCATTCCTTAGAGTTCTTAGAATGTGGAAGACAGCCCTTTACATAAGTGTTTATACACCATAAGGCCTTTGATAGCTTTGTCATAGTTTTAGAGTTTAAGTTCTTAAACTGGAGCAATATTTGCATACCTTTTTTACACCCTCCAGCCTAGGAGGTTTCTAAAAATGGTTTGGCAACTTGATAAGAATGAGAAAATTGACAATCTATTTTTTTTTTTAATTTCCTTCATCATGGCAGTGTGAGGATGGAGGATAGCACATTGAGCTTTATCAGGGAGAAGTATGTACCAAACAGGCCCTATGTTTTAGCTAAGGTTCCACTTTGAGAGAGTGTATTTAAACTCAATCCTGTTTTTGTGCCTGTTTTGTGCTATATTCTGTTTTTGTGCTATATTTGTCAGCAGGATCCTGTGATTCCCAAGATGAGAATGTAACGGGTCCCTGGAATGTTCCCCTCCTAACACTCACTTGGTCACAGGTAAATTGATTACTGTGGCTCAATTGCTTTGTGAATAAAGAGCTCAGTCTGTTTTGATTCTCAATCTTCGCTCTTCATCTGCCATGCATCATATATTGTTTTTTTCTGCACCATTACCTACAGCGACAGACTAGACAAGACTGTGTCATTGACTGCAGACCTCATTGCAGCCCCTCTAGAATTGAAAACATACTTCTGATTATTATGTTTAAAGTCCCTAACCTGTATGCAGTCTCTTTAGGGTAAGAAGATTTTGAAGTTAGCTTTCTGATTTCGTGAACCATGACGAAACTTAATTCTCTCAGGCTACTTGCAAGGAAAATCAGATCTTGACCATGTAAAGCTAAGGAAGTCAGGAGAAAAAGGAATATAAACTAAAAGAGCTGAATGCATACACTTTATCTTAGGAATTAACTCACAGAATTGACAAAAAAGATACAATTTTAAAATTAAACTTAGTTATTAACCTATCGCATTTCAAAAAGGATTTGAGTCAGAGAGCAAAAGTTATCTTTTTTTTTTCTGCTTTAAAAATAAAAGGTAGGAATGAAGTAAAGTGAATAATTTTTTAAGCTATCATGCTGGAACTCAGTGATTCAAATGATTGTCACCTTCAAAGTAGTTGCTTTAGGGTGCTATAAGCTTAGTTAATCATATCACCTTTGGATTCTACTGCATATTTTTCAAGATAACTCCAGTGATAGCAATTATTAGTCTTTTGTGGATTGTTTATATTTTTTGAAATGGCTTAAAGTCCTTTGGATATATGCTTCATCCACAGGAAGCATATATGAGCTGGATAATATACACTTTTATTCCATAATGTCACATAGAAATAATGAAACTAATTTTTGTGTATAGGTTGCTGATAAAAATTGATTCTAAGACCATGCCAGGAAAAAAAGTTTCAATAATTAACTTGTATATATATTTTCTTCTATTTTATATTTTACTTTCAAACACTGATTTAAAGTCCCTTGCCATATATTTCAAATCTATTGAAAGATAACCTACTAACCATCCCATGACCTCATGACCTCTCCTGTCTTCTCCCTTTGTACCCATGCACTCTATTAGGGAACTTATAGCATTTGAACATGAATAAAATTTCCAGACTTTCTTCTTTTTCCATGATTTTGTTTGTATAGAAGATAATACCACATTTTTAGAGTAGAACAACTAGCTTTGCCTTAAATTTGTCATATGCAAAAGGGAATTATTTCTACTGCCCTTGATTGTAGCTTTCAAGCTATCGTATTGTTCCTTTTCCCTTATCAGTGATATCATTTTTCACTTCTCAGTCTTGCAGTTTTCTTCTTTGCAGATGCAGATGACAATCTTCATATTTTCTCTTTGCTGTTCACATTATCAAACTCTGCCTGCTTCATATACAGCAAACCCACATGACTAGTCCATTACATTGCTCTATATTTATGCTTCTAATTTACATAAATTCATATGCTACTTAATTTGATAATTCATTTGCTTAGTGGGTACATGTTTAGCTAGATTTTGTGTTGGTTGTGGTCAGGAACTGGATCTCATCTACTTTCAGCCAACTACTTTATCCTATGATTAATAAAGTACCAAACACAGTGGCACCATGGAAATGAATATGACTCAATATATAAAGCACTTCTTAGGGACCATGATATTTATTTATATATCATGAAAGGCAGTCACAACAGGACATGCTAGCCCAAATGATGTTTTACTAGCCATGTCAGTGAACAATCTGACAAACACCTCAGTTTCAGCCTCACCTTGAGAGACCTTGTTTTGACTTTGTCAAACTTTCCAGTAATCTGCCATGTTCACCCACAACTATGCTTTGAAGGGTGTAAGCAGAAGGAAAAAAGCTAGTAGCAGTCAGTCCTAATCTGACTTCAAAATCTTCCAGAACCATGTCACTGTACATTTCAATATTCTTTTGTGAAATACACAGGAAATTTGTTGAGTGTATCCTCACAGATTGTTTGAAATGGATTTTAGGCGGAGAAGTCAGACATGACTGTAAGATGATTGGTAGCCAAATGTGTCATTCCACTGGCTTTGTGATTATCCATCCTTATGTACTCGATTCGAAATGTTCAAATTATGGAAATGAGTGTGACTTTCTGATGCAGTAAAATAGAGATCAACACAGAAAAAATATTAGTTTCAAGCTGAGAGGATATTTATAAGAAAAAAATAACATGTTCTGTTGTCTTAATGGCAAACACTATAATGAATTAAACTTACTTCCCTGGGTCCCTATTTTTACATTCAGTAACTCTCATCTCCCATGATAAATACTGGCTATACCATTCAAAATTAATCCCAGATTGACTGTTTTCATAAGAGTAAATTCTCTAAGGATGCCATCTTATCATAATGCCTTCCTCTTCACATTGCTTGAGCTTCACATTACTCATTTCAGTGCAGAAAGGGTTATAGATTCATTTAGAGTTCATGATATGAAAATTTGTAGGGTCTTCCTAGCTTCAGGGCTATTCCCTTCTTGCATATCCTAGGATACAATCTTTGTAATTGATTTATGAAATTATACAATAAGTTTTATCTTGAATATAATTTCAATTTAAAAGTAATATAATTCAAATAACAACTCAATTCTTATTCTTTTCCTTAATTCCCCCCAACATATATACATTCAAAATCCCTATATGGTAGAAAAACTGGACCTGGGAGAAATTAATTAATTCCCTCCAATAAGATGTGGGACATGAAAACCAGAAATTTGGTTTTCTACTTTTATTATTTCTATAATATGGTAGCACTTGTGAGATATTTCATCAGCTGATGATGTTTAACTGAGTCTTCCCAAAGAGGGTATTAGACTCTGGAGAAATTATTATAGGCTTTACTGCCCAAACTCATCAATTTTTTAAAATATATAGCAATGGCTATGTTAGCTTTAGGAGGTAAAAGTTGAAAAACCCACTAAACAAATATTGGAACTAATTCCTACAGTACTTAGTTCTAAACTGTATCAAGGAACACTAGTTCAGTAAGTTATTAATAGGTGTTAAACAGAGGAAAAATTGCATAGACAAATACTGTGTTCTTTCCATTTTATTCAACTGCATAGATTTTATGACACGTGATATATTAAAACAGCAACAACAACAACTTATTTTGGGTGGGGGGAAGGTTCAAAAGCAACACTGCTATAGAAATTGTACCTATCAATTTTAAGATGTTGTCTAATTTTAGATGGGTTAAGTATAATAAGTTTAGGAAATTGTGAATTATATATTTACCTCTTGGAAATTCACATTGGGCATTTGTAGATTAAAAGGTCTATCTATAGAATAGGGTTTGGAAATTACAATGCTGGAAAATCAAATACAGACTTTTTTGAAGAAAATAGTTTATGATATGTTCTTATACTTCCATTGTAATCTTTTACATTTCTACCACACAGAGTCTAGTCTTTAGTCACAACAAAATACACAAATTTCCTATACAAGCCATTTTTCCCCTACCTCAGTGCCTTCATTTACTACTTCCTTTTCATGTAATGAAATTCTATCCAGTTCTTTTTGGTGAATTCCTATTCTTTCCTTAATATTGTATTCATCTGGGGATCCATATTTGTGACTATCCAAATTCACATCACTTTTCTCTTAACTCTTACTATGTAGACAATAGAATAGATTCTAAACCTTACAGTTTTATTTCTTCCCTTTTCTGTAACCAGTCTGGTTGGCTTTTCCTCTTTAAAATTTTTATAAAAGCAAAAGTAACCACTTTATTCTCTTAAGTAAGATCACAATTATTACTTGTAATAAAACGACTTGTAGGGACTTCTCTCGTGGTCCAGTGGTTAAAGACTTCACCTTCCAGTGCAGGGGGTCCGGATTGGATCCCTGGTCAGGGAGCTAAGATCCCGCATGCCTCGCGGCTAAAAAAACAAAACAGAAGCAGTATTGTAACAAATTGAATAAAGATTTTTTAAATGGTCCACATTAAAACAACAACAACAAAGCAACTTGTACAAAAGGAATATTCTGAGTGTCTAACATAGGCAAGGTCCATGCTGCTGCTTAGTGATGTTGAGTCAAGCATCAGCTGTTAGAATATAGCCAAGGAGGGGCTTCCCTGGTGGCGCAGTGGTTGAGAGTCCACCTGCCGATGCAGGGGACATGGGTTTGTGCCCCGGTCCGGGAAGATCCCACATGCCGCGGAGCAGCTGGGCCTGTGAGCCATGGCCGCTGAGCCTGCGCATCCGGAGCCTGTGCTCTGCAACGGGAGAGGCCACAACAGTGAGAGGTCCGCGTACCGCAAAAAAAAAAAAAAAAGAATATAGCCAAGAAAAGGATATTGTTTCCACTTGGGAGTTAGTAAATAGATTTAGCTCCTGACCTCACTTTTTTTCCATAGTATGATGTTATGCTCCCTCTCTTTCCATTTGACAACGGAATGTAGTTGTCATGCAATGTTACGTTAGTTTCAGGTGTACTACTCATGGGTTTCTTAAGAAGAAGGGGCATTTATACGCTTTTATCCTTACCCAGAATTGCAATTCATATACACAAAAGAATACCTCTTGATATGATATTACAATTATGTTATAGGTATGTAGAAAAAAGTAACAGCAACCTTAATAATTCTGCCAATATGAATTTCAAGGAATGTCTCTGATATTATTTAGTCAGGAGTGGAAATACCAAATTATAAATATCTTTTTATATTTAATTTCAATTAAATAAATAATAATTTTAAAAACTTGCATGATAGACTAGTGGGTTTTTCAGAGAGTGAAAAGTTCATTGATCTTGTTTTAGAGTCTATATATATCAATGTTTATCCATTGATCCATCAATTGACATTTGGGTTTGTTCCACCTCATGGCTCTTGTGAGTAGTGCTGCTATGAACATGAATGTGCATATATTTCTTCCAGACCCTGCTTTAAATTCTCTTGGGTTGCAGAATTTTTTTGAATTGTTTTCAATTCTTTTGGATATACTAATAAGTGGGGTTATATCATTGTATGGTAGTTCTCTTCTTAATATTTTGAGGAACCTCAATACTGTTTTTATAGCAGGTGCACTATTTTAAAATCCCACCAGAAGTACACAAGAATTTCAGTGTCTTCATATCCTCACCAACACTTGTTCTGGTTTTTTGTTTGTTTGTTTTTTGTAGTAGCCATCCTAATGGATGTGAGATGATATCTCATTGTGGTTTTGATTTGCATTTCTCTGATGATTGTGATACTGAGCATCTCTTCATATGTATGTTGGTCATTTGTATATCATCTTGGAGAAATACCTAGTGAAGTCCTTGGTCATTTTTTAATTGTATTTTTGTGTGTGTGTCGTTGAATTGTAGGATATAAATTCCTTATGAGGTATATGATTGGCAAAGATTTTCTCACAGTGGTGGCTTCTCTTCTAATTCTCTTGACATTGTCTTTCACAGGAAGAAGTTTTAAATTTTAATGAAGTCCAGCTTACCAATTACTTCTTCCATAGGTCATGTCTGTGGTGTTGTATTATAAAGGTATTACCATACCCAAGGTCATCTAGATTTTCTTCTATGTTACCCTCTTGGAGTTTATAGTACTGTGTTTTACTTTTAGTTCTGTGATTCATATTGAGTTCGTTTTTCTGAAGAGTGTAAAGTCTGAGCCTAGATTCACTTTTTTTGCATGTTCATGTCCAATTGTTCCAGCACCATTAATGAAGAGACTATCTTTGGTCCATTGTATAGGCTTTGCTTTTTTGTCAAAGATCAGTTGGCTATATTTATGTTGTTCCATTTCTAGTCTCTCTATTCTGTTCCATTGATCTATTTGTCTCTTCTTTCACCAATACCACACTTGCTGATTACTATAGCTCTATGGTAAGTCTTAAAGTTGGTTAATGTCAGTCCTCTAATTTTGTTCTTCTTCAGTGTCGTGTTGGCTATTCTGGATCTTTTCCCTCTACATATAAACTTAAAAATAAATTTGTTGATATCCATAAAATAACTTGTTTGAATTTTGATTGGGGTTACATTAATTTATAGATAAAATTTGGGAGAACTAACATCTTGACAATATTGAGTCTTCTTTTCCGTGAACGGGAATATCTCTTCATTTATTTAGTTTTTCTTTGATTTTGTTCATCAGAGTTTTATAGTTTTTCTTATTTAGATCTTGTTCATATTTTGTTAGATTTATATATAAGTATTTTATATATATTTTTGGATGCCAATGTAAATGGTGGTGTGTTTCTAATTTTAAATTCCACTTGTTCATTGGTGGTACGTAAGAAAGCAACTGAATTTTGTATATTAATTTTGTATCCCACAACCTTGCTGTAATTGCTTATTAGTCCCAGAGTTTATTGTTGTTGTGTATTCTTTTGGATTTTCTGTGTAGATGATAGTGTCATCTGTGAACAAAGACAGTTTTATGCCTTCTTTCACAATATGTATACCCTTTATTTCCTTTCAGTTAGGACTTCCAGTACAACGTTGAAAACGAGTAGTGAGAGGGGATATCCTTGCCTTGTACCTAATCTTACTGGGGAAGCTTCAAGCTTCTGACCATTAAGTATGATGTTAGCTGTAGGTTTTTGTTTGTTTGCTTGTTTGTAGATAGTGTTTACCAAGTTGAGAACTTTCTATTGTTAGTTTACTGAGAATTTTTATCATGAATGGTTGTGGGAGTTTGTCAAATGATTTTTCTGTATCTATTGTTATGTATTTGCTTTTTTTAGTTTGTTGAATCATTAAAATATTTTTTATTTTAGAAAATAGTTTAAATTTACAAAAGAGTTGTAAAGACAGTACAGAGAATTTCTGTACTTCACCCACTTTCTTGTAATATTAATATCTCAATACTATGGTACATTTATTAAGCTAAGAGATTAATTTTGATACATTACTGCTAACTATAGTTCAGACTTTATTCAGATTTTATCAGTTTTCTCACTAGTGTTCCTTTGTATTCCAGGATCCAATCCAGGACTCCACATTGCATTTAGTTGTAATTCTAGAGTCAACTTCTCAGTCTTTATTTTCTGGGTGACCTTGACAATTTTGAAGAGTCTGTTCAAGTATCGTATAGATTCTTCTTTAATTTGAGTTTCCTCATGGTTAGACTGGAGTTATGGGTTTTATGGAGGGTTATCACTGAGATAAAGTACCCTTCTCATTATGATGTACCTACATCATGTCAGGAAATCAACATAACTAACTGTTATGTTAACCTTGATCACTTGTTTAAGACAGTGCCTGTCAACTTTAATTCTAAAGTTACTATTTTTCCATTTCTCTATTCTGTTCTTTGGAAGTGAGTCACTCAAGTCCAGCCCATAATTAGGGTCAGGCATGGGGATTAAGCTCTACCTCCTGAGGTGGAGAATTTTAAATGAATAAATGGACAATAAATAAATATTTTTTAAATATCTATCAGTTTTAGTTTCCAATATGATATATTTTTACATTTAAAAAACTCTAGTGTCTTCAATCATTTTTAAGAGTGTAATGGAATCCTAAAACCAAAACGTTTTAGAGCCATTTGTCTAACTATTGAACCATTACTATGTCCTGTTATCCAAATTGCTCTACAATTACATATTTGGTGATAATGATACTTCACTGTTGTATAGCTCCTTCTTTTAAATGCATTTCACTCTTCTATAGCTCAGTTACTATTGTACCATACTCTCCCCTTTTATAGATAGATAAGTAGTTTCAGAACTGCTAATTAACTTGCTTAATATGACCGAAAGCCTTAAGTCTTTCTATTTCTCTACCAGTGTTTGTTTATACTACATGCAATTATTTTTATAGCTGTACTCATTTCAGGGGGCTGAAATGCATTCTGTAAGGTTTTTGTGAGAAGCATACTGAAAGATAACCACATATTGTTAAATAGAATCCATTTAAGGGCTATTAAGACAAAAAACTAAGTTTGATTTTTAGAAAAATGGTCCTATTCAAGCCACACAAAAAAGGTCAACTGTGACAACAGTTTAGATATCACTATAGCTATAGGAATGCTATAGTTTATGAAAAAGTAAGTATTCCCTCAAAGAAATTAAAGCAACATTATAATTCATGTATCATTATGATAGTTATAATGATTGGAATAATTTTGTCCAGCTTGTTGAGTGTTAGAGGCACCATTATAATGTGTTAAATTTAAAGTATTTTCTAATAAGAAACATTTGAAAAAAATGAGTTTCTTTTCAAATATTCTTGAATTTCTTCAAAAGTTTTTAAGCCAATATAGTACATTATTACGGAGCTTAAGGAACTAAGATAGAAATACCCTATTAGAAACATTAACGCCAGTGTTTTTTAAATGGTAAAATGATGAAGACGTGAGCTTTTGTGTTCTAAACAGGTACTGTTCTTCCCATGTGTGGTTCAAAGGATTGACCAGTCCATTATTTAACATGAATCAGAGTCATCCAGGGGGCTTTTTAAAATAACGAATTCATGGGCCTCCCCCACAACCTACTGAATTTGAATCTCTTTGAGTGTGATGCCACAATCGGAATCTTAAATATTCATGATAAATGATTTTTGTTTATCCTAAAATGTAGAGTCACTAAAATAGAAGAAAGTACCAGGTAACCTTTTGCTTCAAGAGGTTATTTTGATTTGGTACAAGGGCTCACTTATTATGTGTTCTCACCAAGAATAGTTTAGGGTTCTGGTGTTAATAGAGCATGGGTAAGGTAATAAGACCTGGTTTAGGATGAAATACAAGGATAACTCAGTGTATCAGGGTAAATTCTTAAAAATACAAGTTCTTGAAGGCTGTCAGGAATGAAAAAGATTTAGCCAAGACACTTAGCAAGGAAGGTTCATCTTTGGTTCAGAATTACTGAAGACAGAAGTACTCTTGAAGGCCTGGAGCCCTAATTCCATCAATATGCTTCTATTAATCGTAAATGTGCAGCCCTCTGAAACTTTTATCTGATTGGCAACTCCATAAATATAGAGGGAAAAAAAGTACCTTTTGGAATTTGAGGCATATGTTTTAAAGAATCACAGGAAAGCTAAGGAGAACTTATTAATATAGTGAGGAATTTCGGAAGTGGTTACACAAAAGGTATTTTCTACTATTGTTCAATCCCAGTTCCCAAACTCATTGGTATTCAGTATTCAGTATTCTTGCCTGAAATATAAGATGAAAACTGTATTTTTACATTTTGGAGCTGAAACACAGTTTAGATTAAATCCAGCTCTTATAAGTTTCCATTGCAAATTACCAAAGGATTTTAAATTAAATTGTTAACGTGCCTCTCTTCTTTTGGTGCTGAATGCCCTAATGGATCTTCTAGGAACCTGGGATGGAGGGCATGTGTGGAAATGTTCTTTGTAGTAACTTTTCTCTGGGTTTAATTTGCACTGCATACAATGAGTACACTCTCATTATGTTTTTTCCTGGGAGAGCTGAAACTAAATTGTAGCAGTGTGTTTAGAGGGAAACACATTTAAGCTATTTGTATGAAGATAAATAATGATTTTGTGGCCAATCTTGAAAGTGTACTGTGTCAAAATGGCATAGGTGTTCTTATTTATTTATGGATAACTGAATAAACGTATAGTTTTGAAATAGTTTGGTCTTGTGTTGTTGATTTCTGATAAAAGTTTGAAGTGTTGCTGAAAATGATTTTTTAAAGTTACTCTTCAAATCGTATAGTATTCAACCTGTATTGATCACCTCTAATATAATACGTTTTAAAATGATATGTAAGATAGAAAGATGAATAAGATAAATTTCCCTAACTTCTAGGAGCTTGTGATTCAACTGGCTGGATAATGCATGTACTTGAATAAATGTGAGGCAGTTAGATCTATGAAAGATTGTCCTAAGAAGAGCAGAGAAGTGATACTGTGGCTGTGTGGAGGGGGACGGATCAGGGATGGCTCTCAGGAAATAGGTGATGTAACCTTCTTTGATTAAATCCCAATGGCATGAATGCTCTTAAGGGTCTTTTTCTTCTTGATTTTGCATGGTTCACAGTTTAAACAAATGATTGGGTGAAAATGCTCAAATACTAGAAGGAAGAGGGGAATGACATTTAGCATAACACATAGGTGCTAGGCACAGACATGATAGAAATGATTTTGTTCCAAAGACCCTACTCCCCCCACCAAGGCCATATAGAACCAATCCTCTAATTAATCTTTAAAAAATATAATTTGCTTGTCACAGGCAGTAACCCAGTCTTGATTTAGAGTTTTTAATCCAGAACTTTCTGAATTTTCATCTTCACTGGTTTTGTACTAAACCCTTGGTGAACCTAGGTAATTCAAAAGAATGTTAAGGAAGCCCTACCATTTTAGCCATCATGCCTGAAAATTATCTGTTTATTCTCCCTAAACCTGTTTATAATTCATTTGCATTAAAGATAAAACTCATTTATATATTTCAGTTCCAGCAGCATAAGGGAGGCATTATTTGAACACAAACTGCAGTTATGCAAAAGAATTTATTTGAACATAAGGACAATTAACCAAAATACTATGTAAGTTTTCCATCATTTATGAAGAAAAAGAAAGCTCAGTAAAGAAAATTATATATAATGCATAAATCTGTTATCAATGCAGATGACTCCTAATCCCCACTCTGAAGAGAATATGAACAGCAGGAATGTATCCAAGGATTCTTTCATATATCAGTGACAAGAATTCTTATGGAACAGGAGAAGGGAGTTAAGTTATGGTACTGTTTAGCCAAGACGCCTATCAGTGCCAAAAAAAAAAAAAAATCTCAGGACTCTTTTGGTTAGACGGGTAAGAATCAATTCCAGAAAGTTAAAAAATCTGTATAAAAATAGTTTGTGACACAATTTGATTATACTTGCTTGTGTTAGAAGTCCTTCTTACAGTGTGGTAGTAAATCACATTAAGTAATATTCTTATTTTTCATTTAAAAAACCCAATATTTTTCTTCATCAAGCTACACCTCCAAATACAGTTGTAGAAACTATTACAAGTTAAGAAAAATTTGCATTTAATGACTAGAAATATCATCATAAATATTATAAAACATATTAATAAATTCCAGAATAATATAGGGAGTAAAAGAGATGAGTAGTAGATATTAAGTTAAAAATAAACACCTGATTTTGATATGTGGTTTGGCATCCTAATAATTATTTCTGGCACATGCATCGAGTTATTCAAAGTAATCATTTAAACTTGAAAATATGTTTCCTTTTAATATAATTTATATAAATTGGATAGAGTTATTTATTAACAGCCTTTAAAGTACCCAGAAAAGTTTGTCATATTTTTGAGGAAGGAGAACTATATGTCTCTTCTTGAAGTGAGATTTGAATGTTTCAAATATTCAAAGGCTGTATAAACACCTTTTGTAACTGTTTTTTCTTTGTCTTTACATTGGTCTATGAACTATTGTAAAGGTTTTGAAGGGTAGTGTAACCCCTGACTCCTCAAAGAATTCTTACTTATAAGAGCATTCAGCTCAGTTTTGGACTTCTATTTCAATTCAGTTGCAAATTCTTTTGTTATTTTTATTACATACTGAATATATATCTGTTTATCTCAAAGAGCTGTTGGAAGATAATGACTACTAACTACAGTCTTCACCTATAGTCTAAACAATGACCTTTGGCAAATCTCCCCAAGTGTTCAATTGAGGGGATGCTGTGTTTTTAATTTGGGGCTCTTTATGGTTGATTATGTCACAATAGTAGAGATACGGACTTTAAAAAATAGGGGAGAAGTGCCTTTACCCAAACTCTCTCCTTCTTACCAAACTCAGGAAGAATAAGAGGTTAAAGGGAGAAACTGGGAGTGGCAGAGGGTCATTTGCATGTGCTCAGAAGTGAAAATATGGAATTAATGTTGAGAAACAACTTTTGAAGTGACAGTCTCCTTCGTTTTCTCTCAAATTTAAGCAATCTTTGGGGATTATAGATTTTGTGGGCATGGTTAGGAGTTAAAGACTTTTAAAAATATTATTAAATATGCTTCAGAGGAAACTATTTGTGTAGTTTGAGAGAGGAATGATTAAATTTAATCATCCAGTCTCATTTGAGGTCAAAGTTATTTGTGTTTATACATGTTGTATGGCATTTAACTTTGATACATGTATATATTCACCCTGTTTAAAACATTATAGGTGTTTTTAACTTAGGATACAACATAAACAGTTTAAAATTCTTCGGAATGAATGACTGTATTTTGCCATAATTAAGGGGTATAACGAAAAAAAATAAGTGGATGGTCAGTGCTCTGGTTGGTCTGTGGCCAGCTAGGTTCTGACTTCATTGACACGTTTCATGGAAAGGGTGTTTTAATGAAGGATGGAATTGTAGATAATTCATTCCATGCTGTGAGGTTAACCACAAGACTCTAAGAAATCACAAAACTTATTACTCCTGCAGATGTGCTGGAACTAAAAAGCAGGGATTGAAATTCTGAAAGCACTGAGGTTTTTTCTGACTTGATTTTATCTTGAAGCATACTGTGGTTAGGTGGCCAGATAAAAAACTATAAATAAATAAGCTAAATAAATATATATAATATATAAATAAAAAGAAGTGTTCTCAAAAAAGCAGGGAAATATATATGTTATATAATATATTATATATAATATATTACAAATAGAAGTATTAACACTGGGGTTGACTTCCCTGTGAAAACAGTATGAAGCAGCACAATTACGGGGCATATTTACACTTTCAGCATTTACCACTTCAAAATTATCTCAATTGTACTGCTGGAACACCAATAAAAAGAAGTGTTCTCAAAAAAGCAGGGAAAAAATATATAAAATTTATATAAATAGCTCAACTTATTTTAAATAATAAGGAATTTATTACTTGACATAATAAAATGTCTGAAGGCTTATCTCAAGGAAGACTCAAGTTTGGTTAAAACTCCAAGTTGGTATTTCTGGGATCTCATCAAAAACTCAGGTTCTTTTCACTCAAATCTTAGAATATTAATTCCCTCGTGGTTATACTATGATCACAGCAGGTCCAAATATCCCATCTTTACACTCTTACATGCAGAATAGAAAAAGGATTATCTTTTTCCTTGTAGCCATATTTATAATTAAAACAAAATTTCACAGGGATCTTTCCAGTGGAATTTTTTCAAGTCTCAGTAAGCAGTCAAGGGGAGTGGGATGACCCTGTTCAGCCTAAGGCAGTCATTATTGCCTCAAGTCAAATGTGGGAAAGATGAAGACCAGAGCAAAAATCAGGATTCAGCAGACACAGAGAAGAAGGAGAAGGAGAAGGAGGAGGAGGAGGAGCAGAAAAGAAGAAGAAGAAGAAGAAGAAGAAGAAGAAGAAGAAGAGGAAGAGGAAGAAGAAGAAGAAGAAGAAGAAGAAGGAGGAGGAGGAGGAGGAGGAGGAGGAGGAGGAGGAGGAGGAGGAAGAAGAAGAGAAGAAGGAGAAGGAGAAGGAGAAGGAGAAGAAGAAAAAGAAAAGAGGAAGAAGAGGAAGAGGAGGAAGAGGAGGAAGAGGAGGAAGAGGAAGAAGAGGAAGGAGAAGGAGAAGAAGGAGAAGAAGAAGAAGAAGAAGAAGAAGAAGAAGAAGAAGAAGAAGAAGAAAAGAAGAAGAAGAAGAAGAAAAAGAAGAAGAAGAAGAAGAAACTATTGAATAGACAGCCCACAATATATGCTACTGGTAAGAGTCAACCTATGTGCCAAAGAAGTTAGCCATAATAATAATAATAATCCCTCACATATATTAAGCTGAAAACAAAGCATTATAAATTGGAATGTATTTTACTTTGTCATCAGTTAAGTGTACTTTTAAAATATCAGTAACTGTGTTATACTTTCCCAAAGATTCCTGTATCCACAGAGGTCATCACAAACTGGCAAGAACTGCCATAGACACTCAGGGAAACACACAAATCATCAGGAGTCTTTACTTCAATTCAACTAACATTTTTGTGAGCCTATATTCTGCTAATATAAAAATGATTTAAAGTAGTTTCTGCCCTCAAGGAACTAATGAGTATGAACGATAGATGGTGTGACAGGTAGCTACCAAAATGATTGCAATAGACATGTAAATATCTGAAGAAAATGGCAGCACCCAGGTTTTGCATCTCTCATTATTTTCCCCCCAAATAATACAGAATAGCGTTATGAAAAGTAAAATGACACAAAAACTGCACCTTCAAGCATAGCTTGAAGTCAGAGAATGCCCAAACTTCAATATAACTGTAAATAAAAGGAAACCCAATTCTAGTGGATGATCTCATGCTGGACTGGTGGTGGTAGAAGCCAAGCAAATGTTGACTGAGATTAACTGTGAGAGAGGGAAAAGAGGGGAGCTAGAGACAGGCCTGAAGTTCATCTGAAACCATCAACAGAAAGAATTAGTCCATCCTCAGGATGAAAATATATTAAAAGTGTCCTGGTGAATCAAAGATAAAATATAGAGAAGGGACTTAAAAATATCCATGATATGATGTGATAGGCTTTGGGATGCATAGTTTTTGGTGAAGGAGAAGACAAATGGGAAGAAGGAGGCACCCTTTGGAAACTGGGTGTTGAAGAGAAAAAGAAGCAAAATGGAAAACTTAGGATCCTACAAGGCAAAAGAGAATGGAAATAATTGGAATACATATGTTACTCTTCACCAACAAAAAACAAAACAAAACCACACTAAAATATCTGCACTGATAGAAGAGAATGTTTTAAAAATAGTATCAGAATTATGGGATACATTAAAAATTCCTTTCACTAAAAACTATTAGTAGTAAAAAAGAAAAAAATAATAATTATTGAGTTGAAAACTAGAATAATAACTATTAAATCAAAAGAAAGCACAAGGGCTTCCCTGGTGGCGCAGTGGTTGAGAGTCCGCCTGCCGATGCAGGGGACACGGGTTCGTGCCCCAGTCTGGGAAGATCCCACAGGCTGTGGAGTGGCTGGACCTGTGAGCCATGGCCGCTGAGCCTGCGCGTCCAGAGCCTATGCTCCGCAATGGGAGAGGCCACAACAGTGGGAGGCCTGCGTACCGCAAAAAAAAAAAAACAAAAAAAAAAAACAAAAAACAAACAAAAAAAAAACAAGCACAAAACAAAAGCAGTATAGATAAAAGCTGAAATTAACGAGGTAGAGAATAGTAAGACAGTAAGTCTATTAAATCAAAATCCTGTTTTTTGAGAAAAAAGTAACAGATATCTGCTTATTTGAGCAAAAATAAATACAGGAAAGGTAAACCAAAAACTGATGAGATTAGTTAGCTAAAGAAGGTAAATGAAAACAGGAGGAAAGAATGGGAAGAAAGGACTAAATATGGTATAGAAGGAATGATGAAGGGATGACATTCAGCATATATCTTTGCTTAGTTTGGCTTTTAGTATGTTGGTAATATTTCACATATGTAAAATATAAAAAAATAATTAAAATTAACCAGGACATGGGGAGAATCCAAACTAGAATAAAATTAGTAATGAACAAACATAAGTTTGTTACAGAAAATTAACATGACTGTACTGAGGGGTTAGGGAAGAAAAACACTCACCTAATTAACATTGGGAAAGAGCATTTTGACTTGGTATTGCAAAGCCAAAGACAAAAATGAATGGACACAAATATGGTATTATAGTAAGTAAATTTTTCTTCATGACATTATGGGTTAGCATTTCTGAAGCTACTTTGTGTGCAAACACATTGTGGATAATGAAAACTGGAGGTTTATCACAATCAGAGAAAAGAGTTACAAATATGGAAAGAAGTAATACTAAACTGAATACTCTGGTGTTGAATTCTAACTACATATATACAGATATATGTGTATATGAATATACATGTTGTTTCCTAGCTTTGCTCACCGAGAAGCAATAAAGCCCGAGGAGCATTAAGCTCAGCTGGCTTCCATAGCTTGATTTCCATAGCTTGATACCATTCTCCAATTAAAAGAATGAGACTAACTTGGAGAAGTGATTGAACCATATCTGGGTCAGGGAAAGTTCGTGATAAGCCTGCATGTTGAAAGGACACAGGAACCAACTTGAAGGAGCTCCCAATGACCAAATATGAAATAATTAGATCCAAAAAATAAATAATTATAATAATGAATGTCATTCCCAAAAACAAATAAAAATCTGTGAGTTCACTGAGTTATAGACAATTGAATAAGTAATTTATATATTTTTTATTTTTTTTGCCCTTCCCCCTCCCCATATCCTCAAGTCCATTCTCTAGTAGGTCTGCGTCTTTATTCCTGTCTTACCCCTAGGTTCTTCGTGACATTTTTTTTTTCTTAAATACCATATATATATGTGTTAGCATACAGTATTTGTCTTTCTCTTTCTGACTTACTTCACTCTGTATGACAGACTCTAGGACTATCTACATAGTGTTAGCATACAGTATTTGTCTTTCTCTTTCTGACTTACTTCACTCTGTATGACAGACTCTAGGACTATCTACCTCATTACAAATAGCTCAATTTCGTTTCTTTTTATGGCTGAGTAATATTCCATTGTATATGTGTGCCACAACTTCTTTATCCATTCATCTGATGATGGGCACTTAGGTTGTTTCCATCTCTGGGCTATTGTAAATAGAGCTGCAATGAACATTTTGGTACATGACTCTTTTTGAATTATGGTTTTCTCAGGGTATATGCCCAGTAGTGGAATTGCTGGGTCATATGGTAATTCTATTTGTAGGTTTTTAAGAAACCTCCATACTGTTTGCCACAGTGGCTGTATCAATTTACATTCCCACCAACAGTGCAAGAGTGTTCCCTTTTCTCCACACCCTCTCCAGCATTTATTGTTTCTAGATTTTTTTTTTTTTTTTTTTTTTTGCGGTACGCGGGCCTCTCACTGTTGTGGCCTTCTCCCGTTGCGCAGCACAGGCTCCGGATGCCCAGGCTCAGCGGCCATGGCTCACGGGCCCAGCCGCTTCACGGCATGTGGGATCTTCCCGGACCGGGGCACGAACCCGTGTCCCCTGCATCGGCAGGCGGACTCTCAACCACTGCGCCACCAGGGAAGCCCTGTTTCTAGATTTTTTGATGATGCCCATTCTAACTGGTATAAGATAATATCTTATTGTAGTTTTGATTTGCATTTCTCTAATGATTAATGATGTTGAGCATTCTTTCATGTGTTTGTTGGCAGTCTGTATATCTTCAGTGGAAAAATGTCTATTTAGGTCTTCTACCCATTTTTGGATTGGGTTGTTTGTATTTTTGTTATTGAGCTGCATGAGCTGCTTATAAATTTTGTAGATTAATCCTTTGTCAGCTGCTTCATTTGCAAATATTTTCTCCCATTCTGAGGGTTGTCTTTTGGTCTTGTTTATGGTTTCCTTTGCTATGCAAAAGCTTTGAAGTTTCATTAGGTCCTATTTGTTTATTTTTGTTTTTATTTCCATTTCTCTAGGAGGTGGGTCAAAAAGGATCTTGCTGTGATTTATGACATAGAATGCTCTGCCTATGTTTTCCTCTAAGAGTTTGATAGTGTCTGGTCTTACATTTAGGTCTTTAATCCATTTTGAGCTTATTTTTGTGTATGGTGTTAGCGAGTGATCTAATCTCATACTTTTACATGTACCTGTCCAGTTTTCCCAGCACCACTTATTGAAGACACTGTTTTTTCTCCATTGTACATTCCTGCCTCCTTTATCAAAGATAAACCATGCACCATATGTGTGTGGGTTTACTTCTGGGCTTTTTATCCCGTTCCATTGATCTATCTTTCTGTTTTTGTGCCAGTACCATACTGTCTTGATTACTGTAGCTTTGTAGTATAGTCTGAAGTCAGGGCGCCTGATTCCTCCAGCTCCATTTTTCATTCTCAAGATTGCTTTGCCTATTTGGGGTCTTTTGTGTTTCCATACAAATTGTGAAATTTTTTGTTCTAGTTCTCTGAAAAATGCCAGTGGTAGTTTGATAGGGATTGCATTGAATCTGTAGATTTCTTTGGGTATTAGAGTCATTTTCAAAATGTTGATTCTTCCAATCCAAGAACATGGTATATCTCTCCATCTATTTGTATCATCTTTAATTTCTTTCATCAGTGTCTTATAAATTACTACATAGAGGTCTTTTGTCTCCTTAGGTAGGTTTATTCCTAGATTTTTTATTCTTTTTGTTGCAGTGGTAAATGGGAGTGTTTTCTTGATTTCATTTTCAGATTTTTCATCATTAGTGTATAGGAATGCCAGAGATTTCTGTGCATTAATTTTGTATCCTGTTACTTTACCAAATTCATTGATTAGCTCTAGTAGTTTTCTGGTAGCATCTTTAGGATTCTCTATGTATAGTATCATGTCATCTGCAGACAGTGACAGCTTTACTTGTTTTCTGATTTGGATTCCTTTTATTTCCTTTGCTTCTTTGATTGCTATGGCTAAAACTTCCAAAACTATGTTGAATAAGAGTGGTGAGAGTGGGCAACCTTGTCTTGTTCCTGATCTTAGTGGAAATGCTTTCAGTTTTTCACCATTGAGGATGAGGTTGGCTGTGGGTTTGTCATATATGGCCTTTATCATGTTGAGGAAAGTTCCCTCTATGCCTACTTTCTGCAGGGCTTTTATCATAAATGGGTGTTGAATTTTGTCGAAAGCTTTTTCTGCATCTATTGAGATGATCATATGGTTTTTCGCCTTTAATTTGTTAATATGGTGTATCACGTTGATTGATTTGCGTATATTGAAGAATCCTTGCACTCCTGGAATACCCCACTTGATCATCATGTATGATCCGTTTAATGTGCTGTTGGATTCTGTTTGCTAGTATTTTGTTGAGGATTTTTGCATCTATGTTCATCAGTGGTATTGGCCTGTAGTTTTCTTTCTTTGTGACATCCTTGGCTGGTTTTGGTATCAGGGTGATGGTGGCCTCGTAGAATGAGTTTAGGAGTGTTCCTCCCTCTCGTATATTTTGGAAGAGTTTGAGAAGGATAGGTGTTAGCTCTTCTCTAAATGTTTGATAGAATTCGCCTGTGAAGCCATCTGGTCCTGGGCTTTTGTTTGTTGGAAGATTTTTAATCACAGTTTCAATTTCAGTGCTTGTGATTGGTCTGTTCATATTTTTCATTTCTTCCTGATTCAGTCTTGGCAGGTTGTACATTTCTAAGAATTTGTCCATTTCTTCCAGGTTGTCCATTTTATTGGCATAGAGTTGCTTGTAGTAATCTCTTATGATCTTTTGTATTTCTGCAGTGTCAGTTGTTACTTCTACTTTTTTATTTCTAATTGTATTGATTTGAGTCTTCTCCCTTTTTTTCTTGATGAATCTGGCTAATGGTTTATCAATTTTGTTTATCTTCTCAAAGAACCAGCTTTTAGTTTTATTGGTCTTTGCTATCGTTTCCTTCATTTCTTTTTCATGTATATCTGATCTGATCTTTATGATTTCTTTCCTTCTGCTAACTTTGGAGTTTTTTTGTTCTTCTTTTTCTAATTGCTTTAGATGCAGGGTTAGTTTGTTTATTCGAGATATTTCCTGTTTCTTAAGGAAGGATTGTATTGCTATAAACTTCCCTCTTAGAACTGCTTTTGCAGCATCCTATAGATTTTCGGTCGTCGTGTCTTCATTATCATTTGTTTCTAAGTATTTTTTGATTTCCTTTTTGATTTCTTCAGTGATCACTTCATTATTAAGTAATGTATTGTTTAGCCTCCATGTGTTTGTATTTTTTACAGATCTTTTCCTGTAACTGATATCTAGTTTCATAGCATTGTGGTGGGAAAAGATACTTGATACAGTATCAGTTTTCTTCAATTTATCAAGGCTTGATTTGTGACCCAAGATATGATCTATCCTGGAGAATGTTCCATGAGCACTTGAGAATAATGTGTATTCTGTTGTTTTTGCATGGAATGTCCTATAAATATCAATTAAGTCCATCTTGTTTAATGTATCATTTAAAACTTGTGTTTCCTTATTTATTTTCATTTTGGATGATCTGTGCATTGGTCAAAGTGGGGTGTTAAAGTTCCCTACACTGAATGTGTTACTGTCGATTTCCCCTTTTATGGCTGTTAGTATTTATTTGCCTTATATATTGAAGTGCTCCTATGTTGGGTGCATAAATATTTACAATTGTTATATCTTCTTCTTGGATCAATCCCTTGATCATTATGTAGTGTCATTCTTTGTCTCCTCTAATAGTCTTTATTTTAAAGTCTATTTTGTTTGATATGAGAATTGCCGCTCCAGCTTTCTTTTGCTTTCCATTGAAATATGGTTTGGTTTCCATGAAATATCTTTTCCCATCCCCTTACTTTCAGTCTGTACGTGTCTCTAGGTCTGAAGTGGGTCTCTTGTAGACAGCAAATATATGGGTCTTGTTTTTGTATCCATTCAGCCAATCTGTGACTTTTGGCGTGAGCATTTAATCCATTTACATTTAAGGTAATTATCGATATGTATGTTCCTATTCCCATTTTCTAAATTGTTTTGGGTTTGTTATTGTAGGTCTTATCCTTCCCTTGTGTTACTTGCCTAGAGAAGTTCCTTTAGCATTTGTTGTAAGGCTGGTTTGGTGGTGCTGAACTCTCTCAGCTTTTGCTTGTCTGTAAAGGTTTTAATTTCTCCATCAAATCTGAATGAGATCCTTGCTGGCTAGAGTAATCTTGGTTGCATGTTTTTCTCCTTCATCACTTTAAATATGTCCTGCCAGTCCCTTCTGGCTTGCAGAGTTTCTGCTGAAAGATCAGCTGTTAACCTTATGGGGATTCCCTTGTGTGTTATTTGTTGTTTATCCCTTGCTGCTTTTAATATGTTTTCTTTGTATTTAATTTTTGACAGTTTGATTAATATGTGTCTTGGCATATTTCTCCTTGGATTTTTCCTGTATCAGACTCTCTGTGCTTCCTGGACTTGATTAACTATTTCCTTTCCATATTAGGGAAGTTTTCAACTATAATCTCTATAATCTCTTCAAATATTTTCTCAGTCCCTTTCTTTTTCTCTCCTTCTTCTGGAACCCCTATAATTCGAATGTTGGTGCATTTAATGTTGTCCCAGAGGTCTCTGAGACTGTCCTCAGTTCTTTTCATTCTTTTTTCTTTATTCTGCTCTGCAGTAGTTATTTCCACTATTTTATCTTCTAGGTCACTTATCCGTTCTTCTGCCTCAGTTATTCTGCTATTGATCCCATCTACAGTATTTTTAATTTCATTTATTGTGTTGTTCATCATTGTTTGTTTCATCTTTAGTTATTCTAGGTCCTTGTTAAATGTTTCTTGCATTTTGTCTATTCTATTTCCAAGATTTTGGATCATCTTTACTATCATTATTCTGAATTCTTTTTCAGGTAGACTGCTTATATCTTCTTCATTTGTTCGATCTGGTGGGTTTTTATCTTGCTCCTTCATCTGCTGTGTGTTTTTCTGTCTTCTCATTTTGCTTATCTTACTGTGTTTGGGGTCTCCTTTTTGCAGGCTGCAGGTTTGTAGTTCCCGTTGTTTTTTGTGTCTGTCCCCAGTGGCTAAGGTTGGTTCAGTGGGTTGTGTAGGCTTCCTGGTGGAGGGGACTAGTGCCTGTGTTCTGGTGGATGAGGCTGGATCTTGTCTTTCTGGTGGGCAGGTCCATGTCTGGTGGTGTGTTTTGGGTTGTCTGTGGACTTATTATGATTTTAAGCAGCCTCTCTACTAATGGGTGGTGTGTTCCTGTCTTGCTAGTTGTTTGGCATAGGGTGTCCAGCACTGTAGCTTGCTGGTCGTTGAGTGACGCTGGGTGCTGGTGTTGAGATGGAGATCTCTGGGAGATTTTCACCATTTGATATTATGTGGAGCTGGGAGGTCTCTTGTGGACCAGTGTCCTGAATTTGGCTCTCCCACCTCAGAGGCACAGCACTGACTCCTGGCTGCAGCACCAAGAGCCTTTCATCTACACAGCTCAGAATAAAAGGTAGAAAGAAAGAATTAGTAGTAGTAGAAAGAAAGAAAGAAAGGAGGCGGGGAGGAAGGGAGGAAGGAAGGAAGAAGGGAAGGAAAGAAAAAAAGAAAGAAAGAACCTAATGTAAAATAAAATAAAGTAAAATAGAATATAATAAAGTTATTAAAAAAATAATTATTAAGAAAAAGAAAAGGGACAGATAGAACCTTAGGACAAATGGTGGAAGCAAATCTATACAGACAAAATCTCACACAGAAGCATACATACACACTCACAAAAAGAGGAAAAGGGGAAAAAATCGTAAATCTTGCTCTCAACGTCCATCTCCTCAATTTGGGATGATTCGTTGTCTATTCATGTATTCCACAGATGCAGGGTACATCAAGTTGATTGTGGAGCTTTAATCCGCTGCTTCTGAGGCTGCTGGGAGAGATTTCCCTTTCTCTTCTTTGTTCTCACAGCTCCCGGGGCTCAGCTTTGGATTTGGCCCCGCCTCTGCATGTAGGTCGCTGGAGGGCGTCTGTTCTTCGCTCAGAGAGGACGGGGTTAAAGGAGCCGCTGATTGGGGGGCTCTGGCTCACTCAGGCCGGGGAAGGGAGGGGCATGGAGTGCGGGGCGAGCCTGTGGCGACAGAGGCCGGCATGACGTTGCACCAGCCTGAGGCACACCGTGCATTTCCCGGGGGAGTTGTCCCTGGATCCTGGGACCCTGGCAGTGGCTGGCTGCACAGGCTCCCCGGAAAAGGGGTGTTGATAGTGACCTGTGCTCACACACAGGCTTCTTGGTGGCGGCAGCAGCCTTAGCGTCTCATGCCCGTCTCTGTGGTCCACGCTTTTAGCCGCGGCTCGCGCCCGTCTCTGGAACTCCTTTAAGCAGGGCTCTTAATCCCCTCTACTCGCGCACCAGGACACAAAGAGGGAAGAAGTCTCTTGCCTCTTCAGCAGGTCCAGACTTTTCCCCGGACTTCCTCCCGGCCAGCTGTGCCACACTAGCCCCCTTCAGGCTGTGTTCACGCCAACAACCCCAGTCCTCTTCCTGCAGTCCGACCTCAACTCCCAGCCCCGCCCACCCTGGGGAGTGAGCAGACAAGCCTCTCAGGCTGGTGAGTGCTGGTCGGCACCGATCCTCTGTGCGGGAATCTGTCCACTTTGCCCTCCGCACCCCTTTTGCTGTGCTCTCCTCCACGGCTCCGAAGCTTCCCCCTCCGCCACCCGCAGTCTCCGCCCACGAAGGGGCTTCCTAGTGTGTGGAAACCTTTCCTCCTTCACAGCTCCCTCCCACTGGTGCAGGTCCCATCCCTATTCTTTTGTTTCTGTTTATTTTTTCTTTTGCCCTACCCAGGTACATGGGGAATTTCTTGCCTTTTGGGAGGTCTGAGGTCTTCTGCCAGTGTTCAGTAGGTGTTCTGTAGGAGTATGTTCTACATGTAGATGTATTTCTGGTGTATCTGTGGGGAGGAAAGTGATCTCTGCATCTTACTCTTCCGCCATCTTGAATAAGTAATTTAAATTGTGGTAGTTTTAGAGTAAAAGTCCAAGTAATAAATGGAGAGGAAAGAATGGAAATTGAAATCACTGTATGGCAAGCACCACAGTAATAATTGCTACATCAGTGAATGCTAGAATTAGTTGGAAAAAGTATGGGACACAGGATTATAACATAGTCTCAAAATATACATCTAAAGGATTCTTATTAATTACACAGGAAAAAAACATTTTTTTAAATAATTATTTTTGGAGTAACCTGTAGACACCATCTCAGTCAATCAGTAACAGACACATTGCCACCACCTGTCTCCTGATGTGATGCACTGAAAGGAAAACATCACTTATGTGGAATTCTTATAAAAATACAAAACCTGAATTTAATCATGTGACAGCACACTTACAATGAGGACTTGGCCATAAAATCACTGGCCATTGTCTATTGTCAAGGCCTTGAAACCTAACCAAAGAAAGAAACACTGTAACCGATTACAGAAAACTGAGAGGTGACATCCAAATGCAGTGTGAGATCCTCAGTTGGATCCTTGATCATAAATGTGTATTAGTGGGAGAAGTGGTTTATTAGTGGCTTCTATACATTATTTAATAGCGTAGTATCACTGTTAATTTTCTGATTCTGATACTTTCCTATGGTTGTACAAATGTTACCTTTTGTAGAAGCTTAGCGAAGGGTAAATGGGAATACTTTGTACGATTTTTACAACTTTTTATAAATCTGAAATTGTTTCAAAAAGAAATGTAAAAATTAGAAAAAGCGTACATTGCAGCATGTGTAATGATAGCAGAAATTATATATTCAAAATTAGCACATATACATGTGAGAATAATTTGGTCAAGAGGTTGTCAGAGAAAGATTCATTAAGGAGGGTAAAAGTTCATTGGTTTTGGAAAAATATTTTAAAATTCTCTAGATGAGCAAAGGTTTTAATTTGCTAATTTGAACATTCCAGTAGGGAGATATACAACAGCAAATAGCCCTTCTCAATCTTATCCAACTTTTTCTCGTGGAACCCCTCATTGACATAAGTTCCAAGAAATGCACTTTACTAAATGCTAATGCAAGCAGTGGGTAGCCAAGAGAATGTTTTTAGTATGGAATGGGTGTGAAAAGATTAACCTTCATAGAAATGGAGTCCAATCATTTGCTCCAAAACATACATATGCATAATAGGGATCTTAGCTTGTGTCCACACCTTCAGCCCCTTGCTGGGACTCAGGCATACCTGGGTATATTTGGTGAGCTGATAGGACAAGCCCCAAAAGAAGTTCATTTGCACTGGGTTGAGGAAGCTTTTGGAGAAGACTTCATGCTTTGGCCGTATATCTGGCAAACTGATAAAGTGGCAGGAAGTTAGTTTTGAAGAATCTGTCAGCAGAACAATACTAACAGTGACTATGATGACGATGATGACAAACTAACTGTATCAGAATAATTTTCCAGGCACGATGGATTTAAGCTGAACAGAGACTTATGTGCTGAATGGGAAGAATGGCAAGGAATAGATACTTCTTGGCTTGGTTCTATGTTTAGATCCCAGTGAATGAGGAAGTTGAAGTAAAACCTAAAAGACGCTCTTCACTACCCTGAATTAAACAGGGCTGTGCTAACCATGATATCGCACCATTCTCACAGAAACCTGCAGCTTCGGTCCCAAGTCTTTCAGCACTCTCAGATGATGCCGGCAGCAGCCAGAGCTTTTCCCTTGCTCTCCCTGATGAATCATTGGCAAAGATCACCAGCAAAACAGGTAGAAAGGGTTAGATCATGAACACATTTCTCATATACCCCAGAGCAATCCCCACAGTACCTAAAGGTGGTTAACATTGGCATTTTGAGTTCTAGCCACTTTGTGAAACTATTTTGTGGTTTCTGTCTGGTGCTAGGGAAACCAGGAAAGGTCCTGTTCTTCCCATTCCTTCTACAGATCCACAGTGATTGGATATGGTTGTTCTTTGGTGTCATGGCTGACTTGGCCTACCTCACTGAGTTTCAATAAACAGCAACTGACATTATACTTTTAAGTAAAATCTGAGCAAATCAGTAAAGTGACTTGAATGCATTATGATTGCAAATAGGTATAAAACATAACCTCCATAGCTAAAACTTGTTTTTCAATGTGCTCTGTGATATGTCACCATCACATTATTTTTCACGCAAAGAGAAATTAATTACTGCTGTATCTCTAGGTGCACGTGTGGGCACGTGTATGGACTGTAGGAAGGATGCTGGGAACGTAGAGTAGAAAGGTGTGAGGTGACTGCATTTAAGGGTTTGACTTATCATTTTAATTTGTTTAGTTATATATTTTTAATGTACCACCTTTTGACCTTTCTATGCCACTTAGTGGTAGATTTCTTCTGTATTTCCATTATCAAAACCTGTATGTATGTTACTCTAATTTCACAACTAAAGAGATGCACGAATCATAAAAATTTCTTTTCTAGGCCCTTTGGATAGTTGCCTTTTATAACATCCTCATTCTTTCAAGTATATTCCAGACTAGCCTGGATTTTCTTTGTGTTTTTGCTAGTGGTTCTGTGTACAACTATTTAGGATATGGATATATTTTCAATCACATGTCCTGTCTCAGTTTACCGTTTCCTGGACAAATAAAACTTTTTTTGTTGTAGTTGCTTAGCTACAGTACTATATACACTCTCAGATCTAGAGTTTTAATGAATTTTCCTGATATGAATATATTTCATGTGATTCTAATCCAAACAAAACATCCTATTCATTTTGCCACTGAATAGGAAATGATCCCAGCTGAGGAATACTCAGGCTCCTCTATGGTTTGCTAATAGGTTATTATTAACATCTTTTTGGGCAATTAAACTCCCTAGCTGGGAATTCTTCTTCCAAATGTCTAAGTTTTCCTTGCCTTCAACAAGAACAAGGCAGCTGCCCTTGGAGCACAACTCTGGGCCTAGTCAGTTGTCTGTGCACAGTCTTCTCACTGCTAGGGATGTTCCCGTCCAACTCGAGAGTTCGCTGCTGTTACATGAAAAGCTACTCAGGGTAGGAATAAAACTCCTAAGATGGTTGATACCATCTATTATTCCTGGGACCAATGAGGATTTGGGGAGAATAGTGGAAAGATGAACTGAATGCTGTGATATAATTTCGCTCAAACGTGGGTTGCATGAAAAGATCAATATGGGTAAGGACAGTCTTAAGTTAAAAAATGCTGTCCTCTACACACAACCTCAAAACTTTGTCTTCTATCTTAGCTATTCTAAGCTCTCGGTAAATATTTCTGCTTCCATGTTATATATCTATACTTAGCCTCTTTTTAACTTCCCTGTAAGATAATAATAGTATATGGTAAAATAATGCCATGCTCATGAAAAAGCTTCATAATTCAAAAACAGGCTTACAAATGGGTCATCTTGTTTGGTCTTGAAAGCAACTATGTGAAATACATAGGGATTCTATTATTATTATTCATTTTTAAATCTGGATACCAGAGGATTTAAATGATTTGGTCATGTTCATATAAACACATATTAACAGGTTGAGGTCCAGGTCTTACAACTACGAAAATCAGCACTGTTCCAACCATGCTCTTCTCATACTCTTCCCTCACTGGTTCTTTCTCTCAGCTTCTTTTATTCTGCTATTGTCCTCATTTTGCCATAGTATTTGGTTACCTTGATGCTTGCTGTTTGTATAACTTCTTAATCCCTGTTTTTTGAATTCCTCACTCATAACTTCTTTTACCAAACCTGCATAGAATTATAAAATCATAGGTCTTTAATCTTAGAAGGCACAAACTTTATTCTAAATCCCAAAGAATGATTTTTTTCCACAAAATCCTGGATATATGTTCTTCTACTTTTTCTTGAGTATCTCATTCAAATTTTGATCCTAATTTTGCAACCTGGAGCTAACAAAGTTTTGTTCTTTTAATACTCAAAGACAGATTTCATTTTCTAAAACCTCTATTTTTGTAGGCTTAAATAATCTTAATTTTATTAATTATTCATCCTTGGGTTTCAAATCAGTTAGAGATCTTTTGGATATAAGTGACAAAAAACATGATCCAAACTTAAACTTTATAAAGGAATTTATTTTCTTACACAACCGAAATATCTAGAATTAGGACTATCTACAAGATTGAATTGGTATAGTGTCAAAAACACTCCCATGGAGATTATAGAAGGACAGCATGAAGGAATTCTGGAGTAAGGGAAATGTTCTGTATTATGACTGTGGTGGTGGATACTCAACGCTCTGCATTTGTCAATGGCCATAGGACTATGGTTGGCCAAAAAGTTTGTTTGGTTAATGAATACGTTGTTAAATAAAGTTCTTGGTGAAGATGAAAAATGTGTCTTTTATTTTTACTTAAAACCAAACGAACTTTTTGGCCAGCCCAATATATAAAATACACCATAAAGAGTGTATTTTATTGATGCAAATCTAAAAAAACAATTAGTATGTGGGGATAACCCAAATTGGAATGGAATGTTTATACCTACTGTATTATGGGAGAAAAACCAACTATCTCCATGTTATCCTCACTAACAGTAGAATAATATAACATAGAACAAGAACTATATTTTTTTTTCATATGTAGCAGATGAATTTTCTGGTGTTGTGTATGAAAGAAGGAAGGAGAAATAGAAATGCCGTCTTTGAATATTACTATACCATAT
The DNA here is from genome assembly GCF_011762595.2 of Tursiops truncatus. Taxonomy (NCBI): domain Eukaryota; kingdom Metazoa; phylum Chordata; class Mammalia; order Artiodactyla; family Delphinidae; genus Tursiops; species Tursiops truncatus. The sequence continues at coordinate 15,060,883 of NC_047038.1, forward strand.
AATAGTCAAAAAATGAGATATTCAATGTAGAAAAAATAATAGAAACTTATTGCTTTGGGTTTACTATGTTCAATATATGGGATTATATTTATATGTGATATGGTAATTACATTTATCTTAATATAGTTCAACAAAAGAAGAAATAATCATTATTTAAACACCTAATTCTATTCCTGACTAGGACTCAATTAGTTGTGTTGAAATCTCAAACCATGTAAATTCCAATATAATATTTTAGGTCATTCAGAAAGTTTTTACAATTGTTAGATCTCAATTTTTTTTTATTTAGAAGAGAGTAAACTAAGTGATTTCTCCAGGTTCTTACTTCTTGATTATTTGATTATACCCCTTGATTCAATTTATTCAGTTTCCCTCTTAGTATTTTTAAGTGCTTTTCTTCCTGTCAAGGAAAATAAAATGTGAGACAAAGAGTAGTATTTATTGGCAACAAGAGTATAGAATTCTATTCATGAAAACCATAAGCAGTCTTTGTGAAAAATACTACTACATTGTACTCAGGTCAAAATGAAAGCTTTTAGTTAATTATATTAATTCATTTTTTAAGAAGTCATTTTATATCTAGGTCTTTGCAGCAGAATGCTGTTATCAAAAGCATAGCTTACTTAAATACTTATTTTAAAAAAACAGCATTTATTAGCTAAAATACTTACTAGCTCTTAAGAAGATTTAGGGATCAAAGCTGTATTTATTTTTAATTCATCTAGTAAGCCATGCAAATCTTTAAGACACTATGTTTGTAATCACACTTCAAACGATGTCAGCCAGTGCACTGGATTTCGTGATGGCTAGGATACTTTAAAATCATTGAAGATATAATTTCTTTTCTTTCCATTAAGTCAAATTCTTCTTTAACATAAAAGTAAGAGTTAGACAAGCATCCAAAAGGCCCATTTGACTTGATTTTGTTTTTCTCATCTTTATTTTTTGCTTCATTTACATTCTCCTTTCTCATGCCTTTGAATGTAAAAATAAGTTGCCTTTTGAACGTTCTGGTATAGTTTAGCATTTATGTTTTAAGTAACTTTTTCCATATGCTTGTTTTTGCCTCCATGGGCTCTCTTTGTCTCAACTTTCTTCAATCCCTACTCCTAAATTAAGGGAAAAAAAATTCTTTAGTTTTCCTTGTTGTGTTTGGCTATGATGTGTAAAATCAGTCATTCCCAGCTCTCTCCTGTAAGTTTATAATTTTAATTAGCTTCCTTATAAAATTTCCCTCCTGACTCCATTTCCCAGTTAAAATAAGTTTCAACTTCCTTGACTCCCAAGAAGTGGGATGTGCAGGAAGACAGTGATTAAAGGATTAAAAAGAAACCTCTAGAAATCCTATTTCTTCTTTGAAGAAAATTAGGTCAAGTTTTGCCATGTTTTCTGCTTGGCTTCAGAGTTCATGGCTGGCCATCAATATTTGATGATTTAAAGTGGCTTTTGGCTCTCTCTTTTAAAAACAAGATTAGTTATGTTTGTCATATGAACTCCTACATTTGTGGTAGCACACACTAGAATTAAGGTTATTACTCTTTTTTCCATTACTGATGTTGTCTTTACTCAGAACCTTTTCAAGGATATTCCTTCTTGAATTGGAAGTTTTAATGCTTGGTCTTAGAGTTTGACCAATTACTATTCATCTGAGCTCATTCAAATCTTCAGAGACAGAGTCAAAACAGATAATGGAGCATGGTGGGCACAAGTGTGTTAATCCCCCTAAAATAAAAATAAATTAGGTAGTATCTATGCAGTCAACAGAATGGGATGTAACTGAAAGATATAGTCATTCCAATTTTCCAAAGCCTTTCACCAATGTCCTATTAGAAGCAGAATTTAGGAAAAAGATGTGATCAGACTGTTGGATAATACATTGAGAATGAAACTTACCTATTCTATTTTTCATTTTTCTTCTGTCCTGGAAATAAATTCAAAGTCAATGTAAATTACATGATTTGGGTATGCATTTTATTTGAATGTAGAATGATTAATTAAAACTCTTCTCATTTATTTTTCTGACATCACTTCTGTTCTCCATGCTCTCTAGAAGATCATAGATTGTGGCTTAGAGATTTTACATCCAGTATCCTCAATGTCTTTGGACAATGAGTGGTATTCTGGAGCCAGCTTATTCTGGATGAGAGCTGATTGTTAAATATTCAGGAATTTGTGAACAGCTGTTAAACATAACTACTATTAAAAACATAAATATATAAATATATAATAAACCATATTCATTGTTCATTCATTGTTTCCTAATTATTATACTATATGTTCCTGAGCTTATTTACATCTATTGTATCTGCCGTGTGGGAATACTGCTTTATGGTATGCTACTGTTCATCTATTCCTAACTCTATATTCAGTGATGTCATGTTGGTGGTTTGAAATTGGTCATGATGGGAGTATTTACACTGTGTGAATGGAAAATGCTGCTAATCAGACCTTCTTCCCACACCTTTTACTCCAGAGAGTTAAATTTTTGCCAGCCTACCACTGGACATAGCGTACTTAAGAAAAGAACCTAGAACTAATTAAGATTCTTAAAATTGCATTATCCAAGTATCCTAATTTATCTTGGCCTTTGATTATCATATTTATATGATTATTCTAGCTTTTGCAGGAGGAAAATATAGAAGTTACACAGATATTGAATAAGATTGTGTTTCTCCAGCCTCTATCACCATTGTAAAAACTGCCTTCAAATTCACCTAGATTAGAGAATCAACTGATACAGTACTAAAAGCAATAAAATAGTTAAGAAATTTAATACATGACCAAAATGACATTTCAACTCACTAGGAAAAGGCTAGAAGATAATCATTTTAGGGTAATTGGTATTGATTTAGAAAAACATAAAATTAGTTTCCAAACCCTCAAAAATTGTGAAGGGTCTGTAGTTTCCCCCTGCTTATAAGCTAACATATTGGCCTGCTATAGTTTCATTGATGCTGGCAGAAGAAATGAGCCTCTGGGGCCAGAGATGAAGTACAATTTTATTACTCACTACATTCACAGTGGCCAGAGTGTTATAATTTTTGTGTCAGTTCCCCAGTGCTCATATCCTGCAGATTTTCACAAAGAGGGCCAGAGGCTACTTGCCACAAAGTGATTTGCATTACAGAGAGGGATTCTTTTCTTAGGGAACTAATATAGTGGTCAGTAAGTATGCTTGTCCTGTGCTCTGGAAAGAAGCATTGTCCTCATATGCCAAGACTGTTCACGGTACCAACAGCCTTGAAGATAGACTGGAACATAGGACAGTTACTGCCTTGTTTACATGACATGCAGAAATGAGAGACCTGTGGAGCATTGTCTACCGGCACCTACCCCAGGTCATTCATACATGCAAAAAATAAACACCAGGTGAATTAAAGATAAAAATGTAAACATAAATAAACAAGGTAATGGGTAAGTGATATTATACACGTTTTTGAAGAAAATAAAGCAGAAATGTTTTAGACCTTGTGGTAAGGGAGTTCTTCTTCAACAAGTGACAAGTTTTCTTCTTAAAGAAAGAAAATACTGATAAATGTAATTATAAAATCATTTTTTAACTTCAGAACAAAGTAAATGACAAATGACAGACTTGGAGAAATTATGTACACTCTTAATACTGACAACATTATGGTATTGCTGGAAATATGGTATGGCAATGCCTTAAAAACTCTCAAAGATTACTATCCAGAATATATACAGATTTCCTCTCAAGCAATCAAAAAAACAAAACAAACAACAACAACAAAAAGTTTAAGGTAATATAAGCAAATGGTATGATCAGGTTATTTACATAAGAAATAAAAAATACCAATAACAAATTTAAAGAGTCCTCAATCTCACTGGAAATTAAATTCATGTTTTATCTTTTTAATCTTTCAGTTTGCTTAATAAGTAAACAAACAGACAAGTAACAAGTGTTTCTGAGTGCAGAGGGACATAAGCATTCCTGTACGGTGTTGGTAGGGGTATCATTTATTAGTCATTTTAGAGCGTAACTTGGCATTATCTGTTCAAATTTATTATTCACATACCTCAAGACTCAGTAATGTTTTTCATGTTTACTCTGCAGAAACACTTGCTATATTCCCAAGGAGCCATGTATAACAAAGGTATTAAAATATTGTTTGTCATATTGCAACATAAGAATAACCAAGATAGACAATAAAAAATTGCTAAACTGTGGTACTATTAACAGTTAAGTATCTTCAAGCCATTTTATGTACTGAAAATTATAAACTGCAAGCTGATTTCTACAACATGGTATCACTTATGTAAGTGGAGGGAAGGAAAGGAGAAGGAGGGAGGGGGAAGGGGGAGACAGAGAGAGAGAAAACACATTCACACGTATATGTATAAAATGACCTAGAAGTGTATGTAGTAAATTCATAATTATAGTTTGAAGTTGATAGTCATCCTTACCTGTGTTGTTAGTTTTAAATTTATTTTATATTTTATGTGTTATCTGAGTAATGAATGTGAGTAAAATATTTAATCAGAAAACATTTTCTGGCAATATTATATTTTTATCACATAAAGAGATAAAACATCCATATATTCCCATATTTTACTTTATGAATTCAACTGGTCCAGCCTGTTGAGTTTTTACCTATGTATTCACCCTTGGACCCTCTACTCACTTCAAGATACAGATCATGGAAAAACTAATTTACACTACAGGCATATATGGTCCTATTCTTTCTTTTATTTAACAACAAAAAAAAGGGAGAATGATAACGGAATTGAGGAAAGGCATCAATATCATATCTTAAGTGACTGCTCATAGATTGAAACATCAGTATTTACCTCTACATAGTAAAATAGCACAATGAGAATAAAATATATGTTGACCAAAAAAAAATAATTTTGTATTGAAAAGGTAGAGGGATTTAATGATATTATGGTCAGTCTTCCTTGATTTGTCAGCACATTTGATTTTCATCTAATCCAATTTTGGTTCTTTCATGTAATATGATTATTTCATTACCGTCAGGATAACAATTAGCAGTTTGAACTGACCAACAAGCTATTTTTGCTTTGGAAACAGCTGGATGGCATTGTTTAATTTATTTGCTGAAGAAGTTACTCTTGTACTTTCCTGTAGGTGATAATTGCTTTAAAGGTAATAACTGCATTAGATACAGTAATGGTTTTGATGGTTAGAGAATATAGAACCAGAAACAGATGTCTTATATTATTAGATGATCAAAACATTTATCTAGAGCAATGATGGACCTTGCAAGAGTAGATTTTATATTTTATTCTGTTAATGATGCTTTGTTTGATTATGAGGTAAAACAAATGCAAAGTCTCTCAGAAGCTAGAAAAAAATGGTTCATTTAGCTTATATTATTCCTGATGAAGACCTAACAGAGCTGACATGTGAAACTCAGTTTTCACTCTTCTTTCTAATATGAACACATACACACTTCAAACAAATGGAAAAATATAGAGAATAATATAATGAGTATCCATGCATCTTTATCTAGGCTGGTGACATCTGAATAGTGTACACTATTTGCTTTTTTTTCCAAGATTATTTTTAAGGAAAGATAATTATTTTTATAGTTGAAATTACATGTGTGCCGTTCCCTTTCTAAAATTTATTCTGTCCAGAAGCAAACACAATTTGGATTTAGTATTTATCTTCCTACATATGTTTCATACTTTTTGTGCATATGTATGTTTCAGAAGGAGTATCTATGTTATTTTGCAAGTTTTATAATTTCCCATTATTTATATCACATTCCATGTATCTTTTAAAAATTTCCTTATTTCTTTCAATTCAACATTGTTTTTGAGACTTAGCCAAGATAAAAAGTGGAGTTCTTTTAGCCTCAGATCTTCTTTGGTCTCTAAAATAGTCATTACAAATAAAGTGAAAGACTTTTATATTCCCATCCTCTGAGAACCAGTCTTTCTGTTCCTCCTGGAGATGAACACTATTATAAATGTTATGACCAGTCAAAACTACTTGCACTTTTACTACATATATATGTACCTAGAAATAATGTTATATTGTTTTATGTGTTTGCATGTTGTAATTATGTACATTTTGCCTTTTTATCATAATGAAATTTTATTTTTAATTGTGACAGTATTTCTTGGGAATAAAGTCTGTTTTTACTTGTGTGTATGTAGCCACTCCAGACTTCTTCCCTTTATTGTTTGCATAGTTTATCTTTTTCTAGCCTTTTACTTTCAACTCATTTGTGGCTTCATGTTGAAAGGCACATAGCATATAGTTGGAGCTTACTTTTTAAATTTAGTCTGATAATCTGCTCTTTATTTGGAGAACTTAGTCCGTTTATATTTAATATAATTGCTGATATGGTTGGGTATAGATTTCTCATTTTATAATTTTTTCTCTATTCTGTCTAATTTTTAATTCCTTTGATCCCTTCCTATCTTAACTTGTATTGATTAAATATTTTTTAATATTCTACTTTATTTTAGCTATAACTCTTTATATTATATTTAAGTATTTTCTCTAAAAATTATAAAACACATCTATAATTTATCACAGTTCCAATTAGTCTTTATAATAGTTGAGGAAGGTCATTGAGAGAACATGACTGCTGTTTTACCTGGGCAATAGAAACACTCTCACCTCCTTCCCTGTCCTTGGAATGTATGCTTTGTTTGCCTTCCCCATGTGAGAAGTTGCCCAAGAACACAGCCTTCAGACAGTAATGTGGTGTTGAGACCATCTGAACGGTATATGTGACTGAACCCAGTTAAGGCCTCTGTATAAACTTTTAAAATTCTGGCAGGCAGGTGTAGAGGTCTACTCATTTTGTGGCTGCCCACGACAAGCCTCATATGTAAGTTCCCTTGCTTATTAAACCTGCAACCTACCATCTGGAGTAGTCTGCCTCTTTTTTCAGTCTACCTCAGCCCTCTGCACATGGAGACCAGTTTCAGATTACACCCAGGAAACTCTGAGGAGGTTGCCCTATGAGCAATAATGGACTACTTTATGTAAAGTATGAGACACGTGTAACAGTTTAGTTGCATCTAAAATCCTCTCTTATCCTTTGTGATGTGTTGTCATATGTATTAGGTTTATCTGTATTAAAAATTCAGTAGTAAAGCAATACAATTTTGCTTCAAAGAGTCATTTTTCTTTTCAAGAAATTAAGAAGAGAGAAGGAAAAATATATATCTCATATTTGTCCATAAAATTGTCATTTTTATTGTTTTATGCTTTCTTGTAGATTTGAGTTTCTATCGGTATGGAGTTATATCTCTTCCTTCCTTCAGCAAATGACAATGTTGAATAGAAATGGTGAGTGCAGACAACTTTTTATTTCTAATTTAAACATATGGCTTCTCATGTTCCTTATTTTAAATAATATTATTGTAGGTTAATCATGCTTATTATTTTCTATATTTACTAAGAGTTATTATCATGAATGTTTAATTTTATTGAAGCATTAACTATATTTAATGGGATAGTCATGTTTACCTTCTTTAATCTGACAATATAGTGAAGGTCATACCTAGAATTTCTAACTAAAGCCAATCTTTGTATTCCTAGGATAGAGACAACTTTTAAATGATCATTTCTTAAAAATAGTATGAAATTTGAATTATTTTGGATTTTTATATTTATATTAATGAGTGATATGAATTTTTAATTTTCTGTTTTTAGTACAGTCCTTTCTCTGGTTTCTTATTACTAAGTACATTCTTTAGTAGCTCTGTGAGTAACAGTATGTTAATGGAAAGTTGTCTCAATTTTTGTTTCCCTGAAAGTACCTTAATTTTATTCTCATCTTGATTGATATTTTTCTGGGCCTATATTAATTATCAAAAATTATTTTTTCAGCACTTTGAATGTACTATTGCATTTTTTCTGGCTTCCAGTTTTTTTGTGAAACCAATCAGAGTAATTTTATTTTTCATAATTCTTTAGTAATTTGTCTTTTCACTTTAGTTGCTTTTAACTTCTCCTTTCCCTTGAGGTTCTATAATTTTTGTTACTATACATTTAGGTTTAAATTCTTTTTCACTTATTACATCCAGTTATTGTTGCACTATGAAATATGAGTTTAAGCAGTCCCTTAAATGTGTTAATGTCTCAACCATGATTTTTTAAATTTTGCCTCTGTGAATTCTGTATAGTCTTTCATTTTGGAAATCCTATTATTCAAAAATTTTTTGAATAGAATGATTTCCTCATTCTATCCTTGATGCTCTTTAACCCCTCTTTCTTATTTTCTGTTTCTTTGTCTCCGTGTGTTCTGACCCATGCTTCTATTTTACTCTCAAATATCTCCCATGTTTTCTATGAGGTATTTTCTTATGTTTTTATATGGTTACTGTATTTCATTATTATTTAAAATATATTTATCTTATAGTTTTATCTGAGAGGATTACTAGTTGAAGTACTTGGTGGTCTAATTATGTTGGTGTTATGCCTGCTTACTTTTGCTTATAGTGTTTTATAATTTTGGAATTGTGAGCTTCTTTTTAATATACATTTAGCTGTGGGAATCCTGTGAAGTTCGAAGGAGGATTTGATTTACTTTTACCAGGGACCCATTTTATTGTTGTTTTTTTAGCTTGCAGTGACCCCTATTCAAGCAAATAATGTAAATTTAAATACCTATTGTATGTCGTGGTAGATCCATGAAATAAGGATTTGACTTACTTCTACCAGAGACCCTTTTTTTTTGTTAATTTCTTAGTGTGCAGTGGTCTCTGTTCAAACAAAAAATATAAATTTAAAAATCTATCATATGTCATAGTAGATCCAAGACTAAACATTTCTCTTCCCTGTATGGTTTACATACACACAGTAGATTGGCCTAGCTGAGAAACACTACATTGATAAACTGCACATTATAATAAAAATTACATATTATTTCTTTTTTTTTTTAAAAAATGATCTGAAAATTCTGAGTGATACCATGGAAAAAGAAGATTTATAAATAATTAAAGTACTATGAATACTCATTTACCATGCTGAATTAAAATATTTACTTAACAATGGTATACTATAATTTTCAGGGGCAGTTTTACTAATATAATTACAATATTAGGAAAATAATTTCAATGATATATGCCTCCAGGAGCTGAAAATTACAGAAATAATTTAGTGTTTGAAGTGTATAAGTAGCAGAATTTATAATAACATAAATATTTTATTACATTCTTAGTGAATGTGATAATAAAATAATAAATAACATATTTATTATTTTACAGTTCACATAGTACTTTATAGTAGCAGTTTATCTGATTTTTAGAAAGTCCTAAAAGAGGCATGGCAGATATCATTATACTCATTTTACATATAGGTAAACTTAGCCTCAGCCTAGGTAATTATCTTTCTTTCTAATTCTTGGAGGTGAGATTTGATCCCAGATTAGTTAACACTAAATTCATTACTGTGCTAAAGATACCAGGAATAATTGTTAAAAAACAAAACAAAACAACGAGAAAAAAACCTCAACTTTTTTAATACACTATGAGTTGTATTAACTCTTTTGATTAAATTTAAAAATTTGTGGACATTATCAAAAATATCTCAAGAATAGAAATGTTATAATCCAGATTTTCATTGAGTTCTTTTTCTTCTGTGTGGGAGTTATACAGTTGTAATTGTAGCTTTTGAAGGATACTAGTGTGTTAAATGTTGAATCTCTGGACACCAGATTTGTCATGTAATAATAAAATGATATATTTCTTTCACTACTAATTCAACAACATCAAATTGTGTAAGATGATCTCAAATCTTGTCACATTGCAGGTTTTCCTTGTTAAATCTAACAATAAACAACTATTGGATGGAGCTAGAGGGTTTCTATTTTTGGTATGTTTCTATCTAGTTGAATATAGCACAATTTTAGCATCTGAGATTTTATTAAGAAAGCATGTATGAGTTAAGCATGGTTTAAGTGCTGTAACCAATAGTGTTTTGTCTCTTGCAAATATGTGATTGATATAATATATATATTTAAATATATATTTATAAGAAGTTATAATACATACATCTTTTGCTTTATTTCCTATCTTATAAAATAAAAATATGGTCTGAGGAAGAGATTGTAGATGATGGTATAATATTCTGTCAAAAACGATTTTGATTTGAACTTTGATTTTGTGTATATATATATATATTTTTTTTTTTTACATCTTTATTGGAGTATAATTGCTTTACAATGGTGTGTTAGTTTCTGCTTCATAACAAAGTGAATCAGTTATACATATACATATGTTCCCGTATCTCTTCCCTCTTGCATCTCCCTCCCTCCCACCCTCCCTATCCCACCCCTCCAGACGGTCACAAAGCACCGAGCTGGTCTCCCTGTGCTATGCGGCTGCTTCCCACTAGCTATCTACCTTACGTTTGGTAGTGTATATATGTCCATGCCTCTCTCTTGCTTTGTCACAGCTTACCCTTCCCCCTCCCCATATCCTCAAGTCCATTCTCTAGTAGGTCTGTGTCTTTATTCCTGTCTTACCCCTAGGTTCTTCATGACACTTTTTTCCTTAAATTCCATATATATGTGTTAGCGTATGGTATTTGTCTTTCTCTTTCTGACTTACTTCACTCTGTATGACAGACTCTAGGTCTATCCACCTCATTACAGATAGTTCAATTTCATTTCTTTTTATGGCTGAGTAATATTCCATTGTATATGTGTGCCACATCTTCTTTATCCATTCATCCGATGCTGGACACTTAGGTTGTTTCCATCTCTGGGCTATTGTAAATAGAGCTGCAATGAACATTTTGGTACATGACTCTTTTTGAATTATGGTTTTCTCAGGGTATATGCCCAGTAGTGGGATTGCTGGGTCATATGATAGTGCTGTTAGTCTATGGGTTGTGTCACATTGGGGCTCTGAGTTCACATTATTTTACTTTTGATATAGTTTAGAAATTGTAGTTGAGGTATAAATGTTTATCAGTAAATGTAAATTATTGTGTAGTATTTATTTAACATGTTGTTTAAATATACATATTTTCCATAATGATATCCATATGTTTCTGTCATTGTCTTTGTAAAAGATTTATTTCGCAAGAGGCTAAAAGTATGTGCTTGCCTATTCACTTATTTGAAATTGTTCATTACAAGTTAATGAACTCCATGAATTCTTCCATTTTTATTACTATTATATGATAAAACTGAAACTATTCAATTGATTTCATGGGTTCAGTATTATCCTGTGTAGTAGTTGGAAATAAAAAATAATTAGAAACACAGGAGTTTAGAAACTTTTCAGTGTCATGCTTTAAATATGTGTATATATTCATATTATCAACAAAAACATTTTATGAGATATCTAGAGGCTATGTGGGAACTATTCAACATCTTAGATCTACAGTTATTTGCTTGTTTATTTTTGTTTGATGTGGACAGCAAAATTTTCCTCCTGTGCTCTGATTTGTATTTTCTTAATTTATGAGACTCCACTTTCTTTCACTAAAGTTATTTATTTTGTCTTTCAAACTACTTTGACTGCAAAGAGTTTATTAAAATATGCAAAATGTATGGGAAAAAAGACAACTAGAAGGTATATAAATACCTTATCTACTTTGGGAGAATATTGAATTTGAATATGATTCAGTGTCACCAACTTTTGGCTACAAAAACTAGAATTAATTGTAAATTAAGCACTTTTTTTTTTAGTAGAAACTGGTATATATAATAATTAAGTTTTATATTTATATTGTTTTTCATTTAATGAAATAATTAGATGTTACAGTAAGAAGCACATCATGTATTAAATCTAGAGCAACTTCAAGATATCCCACTTATTAATACAAACATGCACTTGTTAAAGAATCACTCGTATTTATACTGTTATAGTGATAAGGAATTATATACCTCAATAAAATGTAAATCAAATAACTTCCCCTTACCCCTAAAATAATGTCATAATTCAAAACTTTCTCCAAAGATAACCGTGTGTCTAACCTATTCTGGAGGCAGTACCACCATGAAAAAATCTGCCACTATCACAATAGGGCAAGATACAGTCAAGAAAAATATCTTTCCCTGACAATTCATTTTCTTCCCCATGACATAATTTACAAAAGGTTTCCCCAGATCAGTTTTCCCTTAAGGACAAGATCATTTGAAAACACTCAGCATTTTTCACAACAAAAGTATCTGGCAGTTTTTTTTGTAAAACCCTTGCTTGTTGGAAAAATCTGGGATTCAAAGAGATCAAATTTATCAAGCCAAAGCAGAAAACAGTGTCAGGAGCTCAGCACAACAGTAATAAACAGTCATCTCCTGATGCCACATGTCACAGCTGATGGAGTCCTGCTGATTCATTTCTTTTACCAATCACATAACACTGTGTTTTACAGCAGTGCCTCAGGGCAGAGTGAAGGGCTTGGATGTTGAACAATTTTTCTCATTGAGCATCTGTCCTTGAGACTGTCACGCATGTGTTATTGACTTTGTTGTGTAGCATATCCTCAGGCATGCAAAGAGGCATGGAGCATGGAATCAGAGTCAATAAATTTCTATGATTTCATGAGCCTGTATCCAGCCATACTATCTAGCATATGTGAAACTGAGTAGCTAAAATTTCTAAAAATAATAAAAATAGAAAGTTTTAATCAAAAGGTACTTGCTACACAGCAACACACTGTTTTATAATAAATGAAACCAAAGAGTAAGAAGTCAAATAATATTTAAGAAATTCTGTAAATACTTTAAAAATGTTAAAATCCCACATCTATATATACTTAGATATCCCTGTTCCCTTCCTCATCATGTGAATGTCTGTCTCATTCCAGTTTCTTTCATGCTATGTCTCTATTTTTCTCTGATTCTCCCTTGCCAGTTTAGAGGAATACTAGATTTAGTTTCTTTTCATCAAAGAGATCAAAAGTACCTGAAAGTATTCAGAGAGGAGAGTAGTGTATTAAATGATCCCTGAAACACTTTAACTTGCTGAAACAAAGGGAAGCTTTCCTGTGTAATAAAATCACTTGAGAAGTTGAGTATCAGTAGTAAGTATTAGGAAAAAGCATTATTTCTTTACCTTTAATAATTTTCTCACCTCTAGATTTTACATTTAATGATTCCAAGGTGCTGAAGATTTTTCTTATTTTTAAAAATTATTTTTGCAAGTGTCAAGGCTCTACATTATGCAGTAGCAAATATTATTGTGGAAATAAACAATACAAATAGAATTAGCACAAGTGGTCTTTAGATCTAAGGTAGTTCAAGCAAGTTCATACCTAGTAATTATGTTACATGATATAAAACACATGGTTAAAAAACTCAAACATCTTAAAAACACAAAATATACAGATATTTAGAAATACTGGAAAGATTAACTGATTTTTTTAGTTTATTTTAAAATTCAGATCTGTTCCATGTTACCCAAGACACAGAGTGCAAAATTTTGTTTTCTTCATTAAAGTTTTATTTGAGTTTATATCATGAGAATTTGGTATAAAATATGGCCCTTTTACTGAAATACACAGAAACCACCTCCATAACTAACCTTTTAATATGGATATTTTGGCATGTTCTATTAAAATAAATGTACTAGAAATGCCACATGGGTTTGAACTTTCTTTTGTCAGTGAAACAAAGCAGATTTCAGTATGGTTGGAGTAAGAGGGTACCAGCAGAAGAATAGAAAATAGCCACTAAATATGCCAGGTTTCGCTAGAATTACTTTTTTCTAAAAACCCACACAAGAAGAGGGTAGCATCAGCAAGATGGCAGGATAGAGAGCCCAGACTTCATCTCCCCACAGAACACAATTAAATAGCTATCCCTGAATGAAAATAGCTCTGCAAAAGCTCAGAAGTCCAGTTAAGTAGCTGCAGCAAAACGGTGGAGAAGAAAGAACAACAACAACAGCAAAAACCCATGAGAATAACCATACAAAAATAGTAGGAAGAGCATTTTGCTTGCATCATCATATTCCCCCAGGCTGACACAGCTCACCACCACAAGTTCCCTCACAGGGGAAAAGGAGGGCAGGATGAATGATCAGCTTCTTTAGCCTTTTGGAGCACTGCCTTAGGATCTGCATTGATTTTACCCCACCCAGATTGTTGGGGAAATTGGCATAGCTGAGGTGTCTGGAGACTGATAGAAACAGAAGAAGGATGGAGGTTATCAGTATTGGCCATGCAGTAGGTGCAACCATGGTCACCAGTGGCCTGCTCTACAGAGGACCCTAGCAGCCTTTGCCACTGAGAACCTCAATAGCCCTTGTGACATGGACACCCAGCAGTTTTTACCACCAGTGATCCTGCAGTGTTCACTGTTGTGGATCCCAGCATCCTACTGTGCAGAGAATCCCAGTAGCTTTTGTCAATGAGTAAACCAACAGCCATTGCAGCCACAATGGATCGTTGCAGTTTCACCCATGAGGGTCCCACGGTTTTTGCCTTTGGAGAATCCAGCTGCCTGAGCTGCCACCCTCCTGGAACCAGTCCAGCTACTGCCACTGTGGATGCCCTGTTTCTGGAACACAGTGTGGTCAGCACATGTGTATCACAACCTGCCTCAGCCCCTGCCACTAGCCCTGGCTCCCACAGCTGTGTTTGCGCCCATGGCCAACTGTTGCAACAATATGTGCACACAAAGCTCTGGCCCTAGTACTTGTTCCCATCATTGCATACATGCCCACAGCTGGCCTTAGCAGCCACACACATGCATTCCACTTGCCCCAGCTCCTGTTGCTTACTCAGATGTGTTCACCACTGGACCCAAATGGGTTGGTGAGGACCCTAATGCCCCTCACAGCCATTTGGAACCCCCCATAACTTTTGCTGCCAAGGACCACACAGTTGCTGACATTGCAGACCATAGCAACCTGAGCCACCATATCACTATGACCCTAAGACCTGGAGACCACATGCCCCATATTTAGAAACCTGCATGCCACTAGACATAGTGCTTTAGCATGCTCCTGTTTGCTCCTCTAGTCAGTGTCTCTGTAGCTATCTCCCTACAGGTGAAGGTCTATCCTTACTTAAACCAGCCTGTAACATCTGGGAGAGGTGATTGCTTCTTGAAGACACCAATGCAAGCATACAAGGAACATGATAAATTAGGGAAACATGATACCACCAAAGGAACACAATAAGCTTCCAGTAACCAGTGCCAAAGAAAATGAGATCCATGAGTTGCCTGACAAAGAATTCAAAATAATTGTTCTAAAGGAGCTCAGTAAGCTACAAGAGAACATACATAAGCAATTTACTTAAGTCAAGAAAACAATACAAGAACAAACTGAGAAATTCAACAAAGAGATAGAATATATAAAGAAAAGAATCAAACAGAAATTCTGGAGCAGAAAAATACAATGCCTGAACTCATAATGCAACAGAGAGCTTCAGTAGCAGACTTGATCAAGCAGAAGAATCAGTAAAGTCAAATATAGGAAATTTAAAATTGTCCAGGAGAAAAAGAATGAAACTGAGCAAGGAAAGCCTAAAGGCTTTATGGTATACAATCAACGAACCAATAGATATGTAATGGGAGTTCTAGAAAGAGAAGAGAGAGAGAAAGGGACAGAAAGCTTATTTTAAAAAATAAGAAACAAAAAATTTCCCAAATCTGGGGGGAAGAATAGATATCCTGACTCAGGAAACCTATAGGATCCTGACTAGGTTGAACATGAAGAGATCTACACCAAGACACACTATAAATAAACTGTCAAAAGTGAAAGAATTTTGAAAGCAGCAAGAGAAAAGCAAATTGCTATTGAAGAGGGACCCCTCTCCATAAGACTATCAATGGATTTCTCAATATAAACCTGGCAGGCCAGGAGAGAGTGGGATGATATATTCAAAGTACTGAAAGAAAAAATTTGTCAACAAATCAGTACTATACTCTTCAAAGATATTCTTTTAAAATGAAAGGAGGTAAAGTATTTCCCATACAAAAACAGAGGGAGTCTGTCACCATCAGACTTGCCTTATAAGAAATATGAGTTCTTCAAGTGGACTAGAAGACACACTGAACAGCAATGTGAAAGCATATGAAAGTATAAATCTCACCACTAAAGGTAAAAATATTGTCAAATACAGAATAATATAACACTGTAATGTTGTGTACAAATTACCTTTATCTCTAGTATAAAAGTTAAAACATAAAACCTTAAAAATATCTAAAATCACAAAAATTTGCTTACAGGTGCATAATACACAAAGAAGTAAACTCTGACTTTAAGAACACATATAAGAGAGTGTATGTGAAGTTAGTAAAAGTAGAGTTTTTGTATGTAATTAAACTTAGGTTGTCGTCAAATTAAAATAGATGTTTATAATTTTACAAGATTTATACTAGTCTCAAGTAACCATAAAGGCAAAAAACATAGTACATACACAAAAGATAAAGAGAAAGGAATCAAACCAAATAACAAAAAATCATCAAATAACAAAGTAAGACAGCAAAAGAGGAAGAGAGGAATAAAAGAATATAGAACAGGTAAAATAATGAACAAAATGGCAATAGTAAGTCCTCACTTATCAACAATCACTTTAAATGTAAGTGGATTAAATATCCCAATCAAAAGGCATCAGGAGACTGAATGAATAATAAAAACAATCCATTGAAAAGTCATCCACAAGATACTCACTTTAGATATAACGGTACACATAGTCTGAAAGTGAGGGGATGGAAAAGATATTCCATGAAAATGATAATAAAGAAAAGAGTAGAGTTGGCTATACTTATATTAGACAAAATAGACTTTAAATCAAAACTGTCATGAGAGACAAGTCATTATATAAAGATAAAAGGGTTATTTCAATAGGAAGACATAATAATTAAAAATAAGATCCAGGAATCCCACTTCTGAATATATCCAAAGAAATTTAAAACAGCAGTGTGAAGAGGTATCTGCACTCCTATGTTCATTCTAGCATTATTCACAATAACCAAGATATAGAAACAACCTAAAAATGCTCTTTGACAGATCAAAGGATAAAGAAGATGTGCTATATATATATATATACACACACACACACACACACACACACACACACACACACAATGGAATATTATCCAGTATTAACAAAAGAAGGAAATCCTGCCATTTGTGACAACATGGATGAACCTGGCAGACATTATGCTGAGTGAAATAAGCCAGACACAGAAAGACAACTACTTCATGATGTCACTTATATATGGAATCTAAAATAGTTGAACTCATAAAAGCAGAGAGTATAATAGTGGTTGACAGGGCTGAGGGCTGAGAAGAAAGGGATGTTGGTCAAAGGATACAAAAGTTTAGTTATATGGGATGAGTAAGTTCTGAAGGTCTAATATACAACGTGGTGACAACAGCTAACAATACTGTATTGTTGTACTTGAAATTTGCTAAAAGATCTTAAATATTCTTAACACACACACACACACACACACACACACTCAAATGGTAACTATGTAGAGAGGATAGATATTTTAATTATCTGGATTGTGGTAATCATTACACAATATAGCTATGTAAAACCATCAAGTTGTACAATTTAAATATATATAATTTTTAAATGTCAATGATAATAAATTTCTTAAAAACCTAAAACCCATAGAAATACACTCTCTATATCTAAAATATTTTAGATTTAATATATAATTTGAATATTTATGGAAGAAACATTTTATTCTAATCTAAAGTTCTTTATTTGTGTTCATAAAACACTGGATCAATTAATAAGCAGGTAATTATTTGTGGGATGTTGTTTGAAATTCAGTGCGTTGTGTATTGAATTGCACACAAGCATATAAGAACATTTTAAAAAGACTTGTTCAAGAAATAGAGTTAAATAACCATTCAAAACATTAGCTAAATAATTGTCTAAATGGACGGTGCAAGTGCATCTCATGGGAGGGTGGCGTTCCACATCAAGTGGGCTGAAACAGTCTGGGAGGATTCTTGTTGCATGTAGGTATTGAATTAACATATTGCAATTGAAAGAGAAGTGAGTATGTATCTTCAGAGGACAGAGAGAAGGCCAGTGGGCTGGGGTAAAGAATAGGTTAGTATTCAGAAATCAGGTTGGTTAGATTAAACGGTGTTAGGCTGTGGAGACTTTTTTTCTTTTTTTTTTTTTACTTTATTGAAAATTACATTTACAAAAGTAGGGAGAAGGGATTCATTATCAGCATAGGGCCAATCTTGCTACCCCAACTATAACTCCTGGATTATTTTGAAGCAAATCTGAGCCATCATATAATTTCAAATATAAATAATCCAGTAAGTATCTCTAAGAGATAAGTGTTCTTCATACTTAAAAATAATCATACCATAATACTATTATCACATCTAAAAATAGTAATATCAAATATCCAGTCAGTGCTGTGAACAATGTTAATGTAGAATTTAGATTCAAAATTTATCATGTAGGCACTTTTGTAATGCTGGGGAGCAACACTATAAGGAGAATATTTCCAGATGGTTAATCAGGAAAAGTGACATAACAAAAATAATATCTGGAGACATATGGGCTTTCTAAGAAATGGTTGCAATAATTCTTTGCTTCAGTTCTGTCCTATATACACAAAACATGCTAAACACAGAGCAGAAAATGTAATTGTGGATATTCACAAATGTACAGTATTAGCTGAGCATCTACTATATGTCAAGCACAATTTTCTGTGATGGAAAAATATATATGTTATGGAATGAGACAGAAATAACACTTGTTCTTTTATATCTTGCATTCTGGAGGTGTGAGACATAATATATAACAAACAAATAAATGATCAACATATTTGAAATAGAAAAAGTGCTACAAATAAAATTAAACATAAGTTAATGATAAAGAGTGACTAGTGGAAGATGCAGATAGCTATTTTAGAATGACTGACTACAGTGGGATACTCTGAGATGGTGACATCTTAGCTGAGACCTGAGTAGTAAGGAGAGACCAGCCTTCAAAGATCCAAAGACCTTCCTAAGTCAAGTGCTATGGGCTTGCCTAGAGAGAACAACAAATAGAAAATCAGTGAGACAGAAATGATCTTGGCTTGTTCAGTGAGGATATGCGATAGGTGAGGGAAGAGTGGCAGGACAAGATGATGTATGGCCTTGTAAATATCTGGATTTCATTTACTGTGCAATGGAATGATATTGGAAGGTTTTGTAAGTAACATGAACTGAGATTTAAAAAAAAATATATATATCATATATATCATTTATATATGTATATAAATGATAACACTGACTGTGGTAGGAAAAATTAAGTGTGGGAGGAATTGAATGACAGTGGAGTTTGGGAGACTAGTAACAAAACTTCATCCTTCTACAGGACTATTTCTACTTAAAACAATGGAACTAAACCAGCTAAGATCAATCAGTCTTTTCATTTTAGCAATCTCTGAGGTTATAATATTTCTGTGAATGAATCAGTGATGATGAATATGACTGAAAAAATAAATGATTAGGACTACATTTCTATGTACGGATTTTCTACAAATTAAAAAGTATATGTACATAAAAGAAAAAACATTTTTTTACTTATGATGTGTTGATGTTTACATTATCACGTGTTGATATTTTCTGTTTGCATTATGCAATCTGATTATACTGTGATAAAAATGAAACAATAACTAAAGAATAGCTAAAATAAACCCTCAGATCAAGAAACAAAAACAAACAATGAACATTCCAAAATAGCCTGTTGATTTACTTCGAATGGAATGTCAATAAAAATACTACATATAAAATTTTGTGAACTACATTTAAAGCAGTACTTACAGGGAAAACTTAGCTTTAAAAATACTTTTTTTTAAGAAATAGGAGACAATTAAAATGGTTGTAAAAGCAATTAAAGCATTCTATTTAAGAATTTGGAAATATAAGAACAGAGTATATAAAAGATATAAGAAAAATAAAAGTTTTAGATTTTTTTTAAAAGTTGAAACAATTTAAAATAAATAAAATGAACTCTTGGAAAAGATAACTGGAAGAGAGAACTCTTTGGAAAGGTCATTCAGTTGAAAAGGGAGATAATAAAATCAAAGTATGAATTTAATAATACAATAACTAAAAACATGTGTCTTAAAATATAAGAAGACTATGACAAATCTCTGTCCCAAAATTTGAAAACTAGATTAAGTGGATGGATTTTTTAAAATAAATATTAAAAAATCTAAAAATAAAATTGATAATTTAATGAATTAAAATATAATCAAATATTTAACACATGTCTAACTCATTTAATAAGTGAGTTCTAACAATCTTTTAAAGGGTAGCTAATATTCATCCTTTTCATTATGTTCCTGAAAATAGAATAGCAATGAAAGTTGTAGACTGTGTCTTAGAAGGCTGGTAAAATCTTGATTCTAAGGGCAAATAAAGACAACATAAAACAATTGTAGGCAATGTCACTGAATAAAAATTCTTAAAGAACTCTTTCAAAAAGACACATGTACTACCCCCAGTGTTCATTGCAGCACTATTTACAATAACCAGGACATGCAAACAATTTAATGTCCATTGACAGATGAATGGATAAAGAAGATGTACTACAAATATATAATGGAATATTACTCAGCCATAAAAAGAAATGAAATTGGGTCATTTGTAGAGATGTGGATGGACCTAGAGTCTGTCACACAGAGTGAAGTAAGTCAGAAAGAGAAAAATAAATACTGTATATTAACGCATATATGTGGAATCTAGGAAAATGGTACAGATGAACCTATTTGCAGGGCAGGAATAGAAACACAGATGTAAAAAATGGACATGTGGACACAGAGGAGGAAGGGGAGGGTGGGATGAATTGGGAAATTAGGTTGATGTAAATACACTACCGTGTGTAAAATAGCTAGCTAGTGGGAACCTGCTGTATAGCACAGGGAGCTCAGCTCTGTGCTCTGTGATGACCTAGATGGGTGGGATAGTGGGGGGAGGGAGGTTCAAGAAGGAGGATATATGTATACCTATAGCCGATTCACTTCACTATACAGCAGAAACTAACACAACATTGTAAAGCAATTATACTCCAATTAAGAAAGAAGAAATATTAAACTTTTTACAAAAAAATTCATCATTAAATAGTTTATTTCAGGAATGCAATGATTGTTTAACATTATAAAACTTATCAATACAAAATAACACATTAATGACTAATAGAAAAAAGATTGCTACAAATAGAAGTCTTGAATTTGATTCATTCTACATACTGGAAAACTATCACATACCTCACAGTGGTCAAAGAAGCTTTAGATGAATTTCATTTAATATCCAGAAATAATAAAAAGATGCCTGATATTACTGTTGTTCAAAATAGTACTGAAGATTCAGGTCAGAGTAGTTCATTCATTCATTTGTTCAACAAGTATTTATTGAGCACCTTCTATGTTCTAGATAATGTTCTAGGGTCTGAGATACTGCAGTGAATGAAACTTAAAAAAAAAACTGGTGCTCATGGGGCTTACATTCTACTAACAAGAAATAAACATTAAATTGGTAGGTAAATTATATAGTATGTTAGAATGTGGTTAAGCACTGTGAAGAAAACATGACAGGGAGGGGAAGATAGGAAGTGCAAGAAGTGAAGTGTTTGGATTGGCTGCAGTTTTAAAACAGAACAATCAGGAAAAGCCTTACTACAATGTGATTATAAACAAAGATGGAAGGAATTGAGAAAGTGAGTGATATAGATAGGTGGAGAGGAGCATACCATACACAGAAAATGCAAATGTAAAGGCCCTGGAGCTGGTGCATTTGAGGAATAATAAAGGGGTTGTTGCTGTGGCTGGAGCTGTGAATGAACCAAGGAAAGAGTGGCAGGAAATGAGTTCAGAGAAGAAAACGAAGGCCTGATCACCAAATGACATGGGAAAATATGAGAAAAAAATGCTTTTTTTTCCTTAACAGGACCATTTAGGTTCTTAATTGAGAACAAACTGGTTATTATGGAGACAGTTAGGGAGCTAATTACATAATCTTGGAATGAGGTAATGGTGGCTTACATGAGGGTGATAGGTATGACTGTGGTAGGAGGTGGTCAGATTTTGAATATATTTGGGAGACAGAGTTAAAAGAATTTGCTGATGGATTGGATGTGGGGTTTGAGAAAAAGAGGAGTCCAGAAAATTGTCAGATATTTTTGTCTAAGTAACTGAATTAATGGCATTACTATTCACTGAGGAGAAGCAGGTGTATGGGGAAGAAAGATAGGAATTTGAGTTTGGAATTAAGTTTGATATGCCTATTAAGCATCTAAGGAGATGCTAAGTAAACTGTTGGATATAAGGGTCTTATTTCTAATGAGAGACTTATATTGGAGAGCAAACTTTAGAACTCATTAGCACAAAGACAGGTTTTAAATGTATGCTAGATGAGTTCACCAAAGAAGTCAGTGTCAGTACAGAAGATAAATGATGAGCTCTTGAGGATCTCTATGTTAGGTCCTCAGGGGATGAAGAAGAACGAGGTAAAGGGACTGGGAGGAAATGGCCAGTAAGATAGGAGAAAAAACAGAAAAATGGAATGTCATGCTGGTCATGTGAGGAAAATCTTTTGTTATTGGGGTTGGGTGATCAACCATAGAAAATGCTCATGACAGATCCAGTATAATGGTAACAGTATGTAGCACAGTAGAAGTCATTGATGATCTTGACAACTGTAGCTTCTGTAGAATGGTGGCTTAAAACCTGACTGGAGTGAATTTCAGAAGAAACAAAAGGAGAGGAATTGGAGACAATGAGAGTAGACCACCTTTTCAAGGAGTATTGCTGTTAGGGAGGAAGGAGAAATGGGGTGGCTGATGGAAGGAAAAGTGGGTAAAGAGAGGTTTTCTTAAGATGTGAGAAATGATAGCATGTTTATATTCTGATGGGAATAAGATAATTTGGAAGGAAAAAAATAACGATGTTGAAGAGAGTAGGAGGTTGCTACAGCAATGGATTCAGTAGGCAAGAAGAATGGGAACAAGGAGGTGGTGCTTAAGTGGAGAGGATTATCTAGGCAAGGACAGAGACAATAATAACAAAAAGGAAGACAGAATATTTGGCCATTGTGCTTATAAATGGGCGGATATGCTGATGAGAACTGTTGAAGTTCCCTTCCATTTCTTTCTGAGTAAAGAATGCTGAGTCAACTGTGGTATGTGGTGTTGGTAGTTTGAGGAGAGAGAAGTCATGAGGTAGACTTCTGACAGAATGAAAGGACTAGGTGATATGCTAAGAATTCAAGCCTACACTAAATGTTAACATGATATTTGTAGTTGTGAAGTTAATGTGAAGTTAATCTTCATGTCTATATATATAATATGCATGTGGAATTAGAAGAGAACACACAAATTTGCAGTATTTGGAGATAATATGTTTGTCTACACATAAAACCCAACAAATTTATCACAAAATCATTTTAACTAAGCAATGTTTCAGTATATAAATTAATTTAGAAAAATCACCACATCTTTAAGCATTAAGAAAATATACAGCCAATAAGAATATATATTTATATATAATTATTATATATTATATATATTTCATGATATTGTTCACAGTAAAGAACTAAAATATGCTATGTAAGGATTACATTAATAAACAATATGTAGTAATTTAGAAACAATGTAACACTATAAAAGAGGTATGAAAATCATAAAAATAGAGATAGGCATTTGGTAAATGGTAATAGATAAATTCTTTAAAATTTTTATTGGGGTATAGTTGATTTACAACGTGTTAGTTTCAGGTGCACAGAAAAGTGAATCAGTTATACATATACATATATCCAAACATTTTCAGATTCTTTTCCCATATAGGCCATTGCAGAGTACTGAGTAGAGTTCCCTGTGCTATACAGTGGGTCCTTATTATTATAGTTATCTATTTTATATATAGTAGTGTGTATATGTCAATCCCAATCTTGCAGTATATTCCTCTCCACTCCTTACCCCTGATAATGATAAGTTTTTTTCTACACCTGTAACTCTATTTCTGTTTTGTACATTTATACCTTATTTTAGATTCCACATATGAGTGATATCATATGATATTTTTCTTTCTGTATGTGACTTACTTCACTCAGTGGGACAATCTCTAGGTCCATCCATGTTGCTTCAAATGGCATTATTTCATTCTTTTCATGGCTGAGTAATATTCTATTGTATATATGTACCACTTCTTCTTTATCCATTGATCTGTCAATGGACACTTAGGTTGCTTCCATGTCCTGGCTATTGTAAATAGTGCTGCAGTGAACATTGGGGTGCAGATATCTTTTTGAGTTACGGTTTTCTCTGGATATATGCCTAGGAGTGGGATTGCTTGATTACATGGTAGTTCTATTTTTAGTTCTTTAAGGAACCTCCGTACTGGTCTCCATAGTAGCTGTACCAATATACATTCTTACCAGCAGTGTAGGAGGGTTCCCTTTTCCCCACATCCTCTCCAGAACTTACTATGTGTAGATTTTTTGATGATGGCCATTCTGACTGGTGTGGGGTAATACCTATTTGCAGTTTTGCCTTGCATTTCTCTAATAATTAGTGATGTTGAGTATCTTTCCATGTGATTTTTAGCCATCTGTATGTCTTCTTTGGAGAAATGTCTATTTAGGTCTTCTGTGCATTTTATGATGGGGTTGTTTGTTTTTTTGATATTGAGCTATATGAGCTGTTTGCATATTTTGGAGATTAATCCCTTGTCATTTTCTTCATTTGCAAATATTTTCTCCCATTCTGAGGGTTGTCTTTTCATTTTGTTTATGGTTTCCTTTTCTGTGCCAAAGCTTTTAAGTTTAATTAGGTCCCATTTGTTTATTTATGTTTTTATTTTCATTACTCTAGGAAGTGGATTGAAAAATATCTTGCTGTGATTTATGTCAAAGAGTGTTCTGCCTATGTTTTCCTCTAAGAGTTTTATAATGTCTGGCCTTACATTTAGGTCCCTTTTCAGTTACTTTTTGTGTATGGTGTTAGGGAGAGTTCTAATTTCATTTGTTTACATGTGCCTGTCCAGTTTTCCCAGCACCACTTATTGAAGAGACTGCCTTTTCTCCATTGTATATCCTTGCCTCCTTGGTCATAGATTAGGTGACCATAGGTGTGTGGGTTTATCTCTGGGCATGTTATCCTGTTCCATTTATTCATATTTCTGTTTTTGTGTCAGTACCATACTGTGTTGATTACTATAGCTTTGTAGTATAGTGTAAAGTCAAGGAGACTGATTCCTCCAGCTCCATTCTTCTTTCTCAAGATTGCTTTGGCTATTGGGGGTCTTCTGTGTTTCCATACAAATTATAAATTTTTTGTTCTAATTCTGTGAAAAATGCCCTTGGTAATTTGATAGGGATTGCACTGAATCTGTAGATTGCTTTGGGTAGTATAGTCATTTTCACATTATTGATTCTTCCAATCCAAGAACATGGTATATCTCTCCATCTGTCTGTGTCATCTTTTATTTCTTTCATCAGCATCTTATAGTTTTCGGAGTACAGGTCTTTTATCTCCTTAGGTAGGTTTATTTCTAGATATTTTATTGTTTTTCATGTGATAGTAAATGGGATTGTTTCCTTGATTTCTCTTTCTGATCTTTTATCGTTAGTGTATAGGAATGCAAGAGATTTCTGTGTATTAATTTTGTATCCTGCAGCTTTACCAAATTCATTGATGAGCTGTAGTAGTTTGTGGTGGCATCTTTAGGATTTTCTATGTATAGTATCATGTCATCTGCAACATGTGACAGTTCTACTTTTTCTTTTCCTATTTGTATTCCTTTTATTTCTTTTTCTTCTCTAATTGCCATGGCTAGGACTTCCAAAACTATGTTGAGTAATAATGGTTAAAGTGGACATCCTTGTCTTGTTCCTGATCTTAGAGGAAATGCTTTCAGTTTTTCACCATTGAGATTGATGTTTGCTGTGGGTTTGTCATATATGGCCTTTATTATGTTTAGGTAGTTTCCTTATGCCCACTTTCTGGAGAGATTTTATCATAAATAGGTGCTGAATTTTTCAGAAGCTTTTTCTGCATCTATTGAGATGGTCATATAATTTTTATTCTTCAATTAGTTGATGTGGTGTATCATGCTGATTGATTTACGGATATTAAAAAATCCTTGCATTCCTGAGGTAAATCCCACTTGATCATGGTGTATTATCCTTTTAATGTGTTGTCAGATTCAGTTTGCTAGTATTTTGTTGAGGACTTTTGCATCTGTGCTTATCAGTGGTATTGGCCTGTAATTTTCTTTTTTATGATATCTTTGCCTGGTTTTGGTGTCAGGGTGATGGTGGCCTCAGAGAATGAGCTTGGAAGTGTTCCTTCCTCTGCAATTTTTTGGAAGAATTTCGGAAGGGTAGGTGTTAACTCTTCTCTAAATGTTTGGTAGAAATTGCCTGTGAAGCCATCTGGTCCTGAACTTTTGTTTGTTGGAAGATTTTTAATCACAGTTTCAATTTCAGTACTTGTGATTGGTCTGTTCATTTTCTATTTCTTCCTGGTTCAGTCTTGGAAGATTGCACCTTTCTAAGAATTTGTCGATTTCTTCTAGGTTGTCCATTTCATTGGCATATAGTTGTTTGTAGTAATCTCTTATGATCCTTTATATTTCTGTGGTGTCCATTGTCCTTTTTCATTTCTAATTTTATTGATTTGGGTCCTATCCGTTTTTTTCTTGATGAGTCTGTCTAAAGGTTCATCAATTTTTATCTTCTCCAAGAACCAGCTTTTAGTTTCATTGTTCTTTGCTATTCTTTTCTTCATCTCTATTTCATTTATTTCTGCTCTGATCTTTATGATTTCTTTCCTTCTACTCACTTTGGGTTTTCTTTGCTCTTCTTTAGGTGTAAGGTTAGGTTGTTTGAGATATTTCTTGTTTCTTGAGGTAAGATTTTATTGCTATAAACTTCCTTGTTAGAACAAGCTTTTGCTGTATCCCATAGGTTTTGGATCACTGTGTTTTCATTGTCATTTGTCTCTAGGTATTTTTTGATTTCCTCTTTGATATCTTCAGTGATCCATGGGTTATTTTGTAACAGATTGTTTAGCCTCCATGTGTTTGTGTTTTTTACAGGTTTTTTTTCCTGTAATTAATTTCTAATCTCATGGTGTTGTGGTTGGAAAAAATGCTTGATATGATTTCAATTTTCTTAAATTTATCGAGGCTTGATTTGTGACCCTAGATGTGATCTATCTGGAGAATGTTCTGTGCTCACTTAAGAAGTGCACTCTTCAAATATTTTCTCAGGCTCTTTCTCTTTTTCTTCTTCTTCCTTGGGACCCCTGTAATTCGAATGTTGGTGCATTTAATGTTGTCCCAGATGTCTCTGTGACTGTCCTCATTTCTTTTCATTATTTTTTCTTTATTCTGTTTTGTGGCAGTGACTTCTGTCATTCTGCCTTCCAGCTCACTTATCTGTTCTTCTGCCTCAGTTATCCTGCTACTGATTCCTTCTAGTGTATTTTTCAATTCTGTTGTGTTGTTCATCTCTGTTTGTTTGTTCTTTAGTTCTTCTAGGTCTTTGTTAAACATTTCTTATATCTTCTCAATCCTTGCCTCCATTCTTTTTCTGAGATTTGGATCATCTTTACTATCATTACTCTGAATTCTTTTTCAGGTAGATTTCCTATCTCCTCTTGTTTTTTTAATTTATTTATTTAAGTTATTTATTTTTTGGCTGTGTTGGGTCTTCATTGCTGTGCATGGCCTTTCTCTAGTTATGGTGAGCAGGGGCTACTTTTCATTGCGGTGTGCGGGTTCCTCACTGCGGTGGCTTCCCTTGTTGTGGAGCACAGGCTCTAGGCACATGGGCTTCAGTAGTTGTGGCACATGGGCTCAGTCGTTGTGGCTCATGGGCTCTAGAGTGCAGGCTCAGTAGTTGTGGTGCATGGGCTTAGTTGCTCCGCGGCATGTGGGATCTTCCCATACCAGGGATCGAACCCATGTCCCCTGCATTGATAGGTGGATTCTTAACACTGTGCCATCGAGGAAGTCCCTGCCTATCTCCTCTTGATTTAGTTTTTCTTGTAGGTTTCTATCTTGCTCATTTGTCTGCAACATATTTCTTTGTCTTCTCATTTTGTCCAGCTTCCTGTGTTTGTGGTTTCCTTTCTTCAGGCTGGAAGACTGTAGTTCTCCTTGCTTCTGCTGTCTGCCCCCTGGTCAGTGAGGTTGGTCCAGAGGCAAGTGCCATTATCCCCTTGATAGGGGCTTGACTGGTGGTGTGGTGACCAGAGCCTTCCCTGGATATTGAGCGGGACCTTGCCTTTGCTCTGTGGTTGTCACTGCCCTGTCAGGAGTGGGGTCTGCTCCTTGGTTGTTGGAGTAGAGGCCCCCAGATCTGTTTCTTAGCTGTGTTTCTGATCTGCAGTGTGAGGCAGGTTGGATTGGAGCACTCCCACTGTGAGAGAAGCCACTGAGTATTCCTCCTCTGCAGCAGTTCACCTGTGACTGCTCTGTTGTGTCCCCTTTTGCACACTGTGCAGGCTCACAAAGTAAACTGTTGTTGGCACTGCTCTTGATCCCACCTGAACTGTGGGTATGCCGGCAGTTGGCCCTGGTGACTCTCAGTCATTGTTTTCACCAGGCCACTGGTGCAGATCTGCTGAGGTCAGGTCCCAGGACTGCAGTGATCGTGCACCTGAACCTGCTGTGGGAGCTATGGAGGCTGCTCAGACTCTGGCCTGGCCCAACCCCCATGTGTACAGCCCACAGCTGCTAAAGCCAGACCCATCCAATCTATAGAAGCACTTGTCCGTTTGGATGTTTTGCAGGTGCTGAATTTAAGAAGCTGTCAGTGGGGTTATAACTCTGCAGTTGGCACAGCCGTGAAGAGAGACTTTAGCTCTCCTTAGTCACGTGGCCCCTGGGGCTTAGCTGTAATTTCGGTCCCACCTCTGCATGTGTTCCTCCCAGTGGAATCTGCTCCAGAGATTGCCAGAGCACAGGAGTCTCTCAGGCAGGAAGAAGTCGAGTCGACAATAGTGATTGGAACACAAGAACCCATCAGGAAGTGATGGGGCGAGCGGGTTGCCCAGTGTGGGCAGGAGGTGCAGGAGGTAATGGTAGGGGCACGCTAGCTGGCTACAGCCGGAGCCCTCCCTATTGCCAGTGGAAGCAGGGGTCATCGCGTGAAGAGCGATGTTGTAATGGCAGCCCCACCCTTTTTGCATCATCCAGCAATGGCACTTTGCCTCTGTGGCAGTCTGGGCTTCCTCCGCAAGCATTCCTGGTTGCGGAGCTCCTCCCTCCCATCCCCTCAGGCTGTCTCCTCACAGTCAACAGCAGTCCCCCCCGTCGAGTCTGTTCTCCAAACCCCACGTTCCAGCACCCAGCCCCTGTATGCACTGGCAGACACCTGTCTCAGGCTGGGGCATGCAGGGCTGTGCCATGGACCATCTATATAGGTCTCACTCTGTCCTACCTGCCACAGACTGGTTTCAGGGCTCTCCTCCGAGCTCCCAAAGCTCCCCTTCTATCCCAGCTGATCTCCCTGCTGGTGAGGAGGGCTTCCCCAGATGCCGGAACCTCTCCTCACCTTCAATTTTGCAACAGAGGTGCAAGTCCTGTCCTTATTCCTCTCCTTTTCCTTTTCCCTTCTTCTTTCTTTTGTCCCACCCAGTTACACGGGGATCTTTCTTGTCCTTTTAGGTGTCCGAGGTCCTCTGCTAGTGTTCAGCAGGTGCTCTGTGAGAACTGTTCCATTCGTAGGTGTGTTTTTGATGCATTTGTAGGGAGAGACAAACTCCACGTCCTCCTACTCCTCTGCCATCTTGGAAAGTCTGTATGTGGTAATAGGTCTTTTGATCTAATCTTCATCAGAGTACAACTAGAAAAGGTAGGCAAAACATTAAAAAAAGACATATTTGAAAGGTAAAGAAAGGTAAAGAATAAAATATTGGGACAACATCCAGTAGAAAAAGGAAGCTCAGAGGGGTAAGACAGATTTGGTGCTGTTTTTCATGTAGGGGCATAAACCAATGCATGAAGAAGTATCTTGGAGCCTGAAAAGTGGAATAAAGTTTTAATATATTAAAGCAGCTAGAAGGACAAAAATTAGAGTTTGCAACTTTATGAAGGGAAGCCTGGTACCTCCCAGGACTTAGGTGGGGACAAAAATGGACTAAGCCATAAGAGTAAGGATGAAGTGGAAATAGATCAGATGTCATAAATACTGAGGCCCAACTTCAAAGAGTCTTAATCTCTAATCAGATTAATAATCACTAATGATAATGCCTGTACCATCCTGAAAACATGTACAAGTTTTCTCTGGGGAAAGATATCATCATCCTATGTTTCAAATTATCTTCAGAAGTTTTTCTTATGTATTATCTAACAAACAAACAAACAAAAAATCAGTCATAAATGTTAACATTAGAGCATTTGGCAGAGAACTAGGAATTATTTTTTAAGGGATTCACAGAAATTATAGAATTGAAAAAAATATAATAACCAAAATTTTGTACTTAGTGGATGAAGTTAATGGCAAATTTGGTATAGATGAAGAGCAAATGTAAAACTGTAAGACACCAGAGAAGAAATTATTCAGAAAAACTGTGTAGAGACAAAAGTTTGGAAAACACAAAAGATAAGCCAAAAGAGATAAAGGAAGAGCAAGAAGATCTAACATATGTGTAATTGAGATCCCAGAAATAAATGAACTTCTTGAACACACTTGAAGAGAAAGTGTCTGAGAATTTTTTAAAAACTGATAAAAGTCATAGATCACAAATTTGAAAGCAGGATCACAAATTTGATAATCACAAATTATCAAACATGATAATCAGAGGAAATGACATCTCAACATTGTAATAAAACTATTGAAACCAGGCAACAATGCAATTTTTAAAGTTTAAAAGAGAAATTATTTTCAAAGGAGCAAAAGTAAGACTAACAGAAATAACAGAAACCAGAAAATCACAGAATTATATTTTTAAAGCAGTGAAAATAAGTATGCAATGGTCAACTTGGTCATTGAACATATCCTTCTAAAATGAAATAAAGACACATTTCTTTTACTTCCTCCAGCAGTGTGTCTTTAGTACGCAGTGGGAGTGACAAAAATTTCTGCTTCTCCCTCAGAAGTTTGGGACTTTTGACCCCCGGAAGCAGTGAGCTAAAGCAGGAGCAAGTAATCCTTTGTGACTCCTATAGCAGTGATCGTGCTCCTTCTGCATGCTTCTGCCTGCCACAAGCAAGGGTTTCTCTAATGCCCTGTCTTCCCTTTTCATGTGCATACCAGCTAGAGATCCATGCGTAGTTGATTGTAAGTGTGACCTTACCTTGTGTCTGGGGTGGCCAGGGGTTCTATATTCTTTCCTATACCTAGCCTTTAGAAATAAATTAAAATTTCAGCTTATTTTTCCTTACCCATTTGTATGGGTAACAGCTCTTCTTCCTATGCTTTTCCAGTCTGTGCTTTCTGTCTCTTTTCAAAGGGATTTGCTGTCTGTGGAATTAATACTTCTTGAGTTCTGTGTGACTTATCTCTCTCATGAGGTCAAGAAAACTTATTATTTTGAAGGTGATCTGGATTTTTAGAGTGCAATTGATGTTCTTCCAGGTTTCTCTAAATATATTTATAAACAAACAGAAAATGTGAGGATTCATTATTATTATATCAATACATGTAGTAAACAAAAAATAGAGTGTGTTCCTTCTATCAGAAGGCAAATAATCTTGGAATCTCAGATATTAAGAAGTAATGATAAACCACAATAAAGGAAAATATAAGGATAAATCTAAATATATTTTGACTAAAAGTACTAATAATGATGTGTGGGTTTAAAATATGTATATAATTAAACACAAGTGCGTAAGTACTACACTAGTACATAAGTCAGTATGAGAAGGACAGGAATAAAGAAAAGGCATTCGAAGATCCTTGCATTTTCCTGGAGAAAATAAGGTACTAATTTTAGTAGTCAAGGATATTTAACTGGGAGTGCATGCATGGGTGCATATTGTAATTTCTAGAGTCACCATACAAGAAATCTGAGATTAATAGAATAATTCTATCTGAGATAGACATTCAATCGAAAATAAACTCTGAAAAGAGAGAAAAAGCAAACACAGGACAGGAAGGACAAATAGAAAGCAAATGATAAGATAGAAGATTTAAGCCAAAATTAGCAGTAATTTCATAGTGATTAATATTTCATAGTGATTAATGATTTTATCATGATAAAAAGTCAATTTACCAGGAAGATATATAAATTCAAAATATATATTTATATAATAAAATATTCTCAATATATAAAAATTAGGTGATTTTGAGATGAAAAATGAATGCCATACATTTAGTGGGAAATCTTAATACACCTCTGAAAATTGATGGAATAAACAAAAAAAACATTAAGCATGTAGAATATTGAGCAAGAAGAGCAATAAATAACAGAAGACATTATCTTAAAGTATACGTGAAACATTTATAACAATTGACCTTAGGCTGTAGAATAAAGTATGTGTCAACAAATTTCAAAAGTGTGAAATCATAGAGTGTGTTCTCTACCATAGTAGAATTACTCTATAAATAAATAGTTACTAAAACTTACCATATATCTGCTAATTAACTAACACACTTCTAAATAATCATAGTGTTAAAGCTCAGGAGAGTTATTATCTTTGGGCAGGTGGAATGGTATATAGACTGGAAGGGTGCTAGTAATATTTTATTTCTTAATCAGTTTTACTCATTTAGCTGTACTGTCATGTTTTGTGTACCTTTCATATATTTGTTTTACTTCAATAAAAAATAAAAATGTGGGCATAAAAATAAAAACATGTAAATAGATGAAAGGAAAATATTACAGAGTTGATGTGTTGAGTCATATGTATAGGAAAAATTGATCTATGACAAAGATAGCGTCACAAATCAATGAGCAAAGCTGAGTTGTGTGATTGTCTTGGGAAAAATGGCCTACTAAATAAAAAAATAAGTAATAAAAAGCTTATACAAAAGTGGAATCCAAATAGCTAAGCCTTAAATAGAAAAATAATACAATGAAATACATATGTGTATGAGTATTCACACACACACACGTACACAGACGGGAGAATGTCTGTAACCGTGAAGTGGGGAAAGACTTCTTAAGATAAATGTTCTAGCCATAAATCAAAAGGAAACTGATGGATATGCCCACATTAAATGTATGTTCAAAGACATAGATGATGGAATTAGGGAATATTTCAAATGAGTATAGTTTTAATATCTGGAAAGCAGAGGAAACTTCTGCAAATCAAGAAAAAAGACAAGAAACCCCTATGAAAAAAAATAGTTGAAGTGTATGGATGGACAATTCACAGAAGAGAAATATATAAGTAGGCTAATGATCATAAAAAGGATGATTATCAATCTTACTAATAAACAGAGGAGGGAAAAAGAAGGTTTTTTGCTAGCTTTAATTCATCAGATTGGCAGCTATGTCAGGTAATTCGAAGTGAATGTGTAGATGTGTGGAAACAGGAAGCCTCATGATCTGCTTGTAGGAGACCAAAACAATACAGTTATTCTGGAGAGCAGTTAATAGAGCTTAATGAAATTATGCATTTATATGGAAATCCTAAACATATATTCCAGGGAATTTCTTGCATAGGTCCATAAAGTCAGAAGCATGAAGGAAGTAGGGGAGTATTTTTGTGGTTGTTGAGGAGTTGGTGATGACCCAGGTGTTCATCATTATGGAACACATAGATTAAATACAGTGTAAATATATACAAAGTATTATCAGCCAGTAAAAAAATTGATGTGTAAATATCTACAGAAACTTGTGTTGATGTTCAAAATTGATTTTTGAGTAAAAATTTAAAAACCAGTATAATTACTATAGCAAAGTACCATCTGTATACATTAAAATACACTCCCACACCCAGGAAACCCACATTTTTGAGAGGGTACATGAATATGCAAGTATGCAGATAAAGCACATTAAAAGATATGGTGTATATGGAATAGGGGGAGGTGAACATTGTGATGAAAAATGAAGGAGAAAAATTACAAAACAAAACAAAAGAGGGCTGTTGCCGGAATGATCATGATATTGTTCCTTGAACAGAGAAGTTATGATAAACTCACTAGGGTCAAAAAAAATCAAATATCTGAAAAGGAAAAAATTCATTTAGATAAATCATATGCCACCATTTTTACACTGTGAGATGTCAGGCTTTTATTTTTGGATTGTTTCCTTTACTCCACTTTATTCCTTTTTACATAGATATAAAAGTGAAACTAAGCTGAGTGAAATAGTAGAAATCCTTGGTTGAAATTCCTTGCCAGAATGAATTATTAAAGTCATGTAAAAATCTATCAAAAAGTGATATTTAAAATGAGAAACATACTGTCACTGAATACTAATTTATTAGTAATTTATCGTACATTTTGCTACAAGTGCAGATTTCTTAGGCCAATTTCTTTTACATGATAGGACTGTTTACATGATAGATATTTAACAGAGTGTATTAAAGAGGGAATGACTTCTCAAAATTTTATTTTTCAAATTGTTCATTGCTAACCACACTTAATATGTAAGACTAATCATAGTATCCAATGTAATATTTAAGTTTCTTAAATTATATAAATTAAGAAAGTTATGTGAATGCTCTTTAGAAACAACAACTGTAGCATCAACATGATAAGAACTCTGTTTTTTTCTCTCTATGAAATTCTTATATAAAGATTGATATTCTCACTCTCTTTGTCTTAGGATGCCAGCTGTGTAAGTGGAGGGTGTAACGTTGTGTAAGCAAAAGGAAAGATAAAAATGTACTCAAATACATGAGCTGCACGAAGTAACCTCATAAGCACAACTGCCATCTGTTTCTGGGTTCAGCTAATGAGAGAACTTGTTCAATTGCACATCGACTTAATCTGAAAATAATAAAACCATGACTTCTATGAGTTAAAAAACGTGCCCCTCTAACCTCCACTTCTCAACCTCTAGTTTCACTTGTTGAAAAACAAACAAAACAAATAGACATGTGGCCACCCACATGGCTGTGTAAATTGAAGAAAAGTGAAAATAACGTGCGACAGAATGCCTGAAGGTTTCACTTAGTCTTTCACACATGGACTTAATCACTTTGGCAAATGCTCTTTCCCTCCCATATGAACTTTATAGACCATTTTTTCAAATGAAAAGTGCCCTCTCTTCTTTTATGTTTTAAGAACTAGTGGCTCAGGGAAAAGCTGGGAAATGATTTGGGAAACTGTGTCATCATCTAGGAATTTTACTCCTTTTTTTTTTTAATTCACTGGAAATGTGCCAATAATGTAGGATGTTAAAATTTCTGAGAGCTTCTTGCAGTATGTAATGGTATGTATGTGTGGGAGAAGATGTGTGTGTGTGAGCATGTGAACACTCATTATCTAAGTTAAGTCCTTTTTCAGCCTGGAAATGTTTAAATTCCATTGGGCACATATATTGTATTAAGACAAGTCAGTGTTCCTCTGGGATTTCACTTTTAGAGTTCCTTCTAGAGGCAAACTGCTGTGTAAATCAATGATTACAGCTAATGATCAAAATCATCTGGTTGTATTAACAATGGAGAGAGACATAATTCTACACCTACTTAAAATTTTTCAGACAAGACCACTTTATTCCTTAAAATTGGAAAATAATCAACTCTCTAGTGGAATGGAGACATCTCTTATCCTGATACCATGTACAATTTAAGTTTACATGGAAAGTATGAATAAATTTGCAGAGTAACAACAAATATTGTAAGGCCTTACTCAGAGAAGGATTTCATAGATCTGCATACACAGAGCTGGTCAACAAAAATCACATGAGTCCAGATTAATTCAATAGATTAAAGGTCAGCAGACACCTACAATAATAAACCCAAACAATTAAGAAAATGGTAATAGGAACATACATATCGATAATTACCTTAAATGTAAATGGATTAAATGCTCCAACCAAAAGACATAGATTGGCTGAATGGATACAAAAACAAGACCCATATATATGCTGTCTACAAGAGAACCACTTCAGACCTAGGAACATACAGACTGAAAGTGAGGGGATGGAAAAAGATATTCCATGCAAATGGAAATCAAAAGAAAGCGGAAGTAGCAATTCTCATATCAGATAAAATAGACTTTAAAACAAAGACTGTTACAAGAGACAAAGAAGGACACTACATAATGATCAATGGATTAATCGAAAAAGAAGATATAACAATTATAAATATTTATGCACCCAACATAGGAGCACGTCAATACATAAGACAAATACTAACAGCTATAAAAGGAGAAATCAACAGGAACACAATCATAGTAGGGGACTTCAACATCCCACTTTCACCAATGGACAGATCATCCAAATTGAAAATAAATAAGGAAACACAAGCTTTAAATGATACATTAAACAAAATGGGCTTAATTGATATTTATGGATATTTCATCCAAAAACAACAGAATACACATTCTTCTCAAGTGCTTATGGAACATTCTCCAGGGTACATCATTTCTTGGGTCACAAATCAAGCCTTGGTAAATTTAAGAAAATTGAAATTACATCAAGTATCTTTTCCAACCACAATGCTATGAGACTAGATATCAATTACAGGAAAAAATCTGTAAGAAATACAGCCACATGGAGGCTAAACAACACACTACTTAATAACAAAGAGATCATGAGGAAATCAAAGAGGAAATCAAAAAATACCTAGAAACAAATGACAGTGAAAACACAACGACCCAAAACCTATGGGATGCAGTAAAAGCAGTTCTAAGAGGGAAGTTTATAGCAATGCAGTCCTTCCATAAGAAACAAGAAACATCTCAAATAAACAACCTAACCTTACACCTAAAGCAGTTAGAGAAAGAAGAACAAAAAAACCTCAAAGTTAGCAGAAGGAAAGAATTCATAAATATCAGATCAGAAATAAATGAAAAAGAAATGAAGGAAATGATAGCAAAGATCAGTAAAACTAAAAGCTGGTTCTTTGAGAAGATAAAATTGATAAACCATTAGACAGACTTATCAAGAAAAAAGAGGGAAGATGCAAATCAATAGAATTAGAAATGAAAAAGTAGAAGTAACAACTGACACTGCAGAAATACAAAGGATCATGAGAGATTACTACAAGCAACTCTATGCCAATAAAATGGACAACTTGGAAGAAATGGACAAATTCTTAGAAATGCACAACCTTCCGAGAATGAACCAGAAATAAATAGAAAATATGAACAGACCAATCACAAGCACTGAAATTGAAACTGTGATTAAAAATCTTCCAACAAACAAAAGCCCAGGACCAGATGGCTTCACAGGGAAAATCTATCAAACATTTAGAGAAGAGCTAACACCTATCCTTCTCAAACTCTTCCAAAATATAGCAGAGGGAGGAACACTCCCAAACTCATTCTACGAGGCCACCATCACCTTGATACCAAAACCAGACAAGGATGTCACAAAGAAGGAAAACTACAGGCCAATATCACTGATGAACATAGATGCAAAACTCATCAACAAAATACTAGCAAACCGAATACAACACCACATTAAAAAGATCATACACTATGATCAAGTGGAGTTTATCCCAGGAATGCAAGGCTTCTTCAATATATGCAAATCAATCGTGATGCACCATATTAACAAATTGAAGGAGCAAACTATATGATCATCTCAATAGATGCACAAAAGCTTTCAACAAAATTCAACACCCATTTATGATAAAAAGCCCTCCAGAAAGTAAGCATAGAGGGAACTTTCCTCCATATAATAAACGCCATATATGACAAACCCACGGCCATCATCGTCCTCAATGGTGAAAAACTGAAACCATTTCCACTAAGATCAGGAACAAGACAAGGTTTTCCACTCTCACCACTGTTATTCAACATAGTTTTGGAAGTTTTAGTGACAGCAATCAGAGAAGAAAAGGAAATAAAAGGAATCCAAATTGGAAAAGAAGAAGTAAAGCTGTCACTGTTTGCAGATGACATGATGCTATACGTAGAGAATCCTAAAGACGCTACCAGGAAACTACTAGAGCTAATCAATGAATTTGGTAAAGTAGCAGGATACAAAAGTAATGCACAGAAATCTCTTGCATTCCTATACACTAATGATGAAAAATCTGAAAGTGAAATTAAGAAAACACTCCCATTTACCATTGTGACAAAAAGAATAAAATATCTAGGAATAAACCTACCTAAGGAGACAAAAGACCTGTATGCAGATAATTATAAGACACTGATGAAAGAAATTAAAGTGATACAAATAGATGGAGAGATATACCGTGTTCTTGGATTGGAAGAATCAACATTGTGAAAATGACTCTACTACCCAAAGCAATCTACAGATTCAATGCAATCCCTATCAAGCTACCACGGGCATTTTTCACAGAACTAGAGCAAAATATTTCACAATTTGTATGGAAACACAAAAGACCCCGAATAGCCAAAGCAATCTTGACAAAGAAAAATGGAGCTGGAGGAATCAGGCTCCCTGACTTCAGACTATACTACAGAGCTACAGTAATCAAGACAGTATGGTACTGGCACAGAAACAGAAATATAGATCAATGGAACAGGATAGAAAGCCCAGAGATAAACCCACGTACCTATGGTCACCTTATCTTTGATAAAGGAGGCAAGAATATACAGTGGAGAAAAGACAGCCTCTTCTTTAAGTTGTGCTGGGAAAACTAGATAGCTACATATAAAAGAATGAAATTAGAACACTCTCTAAAACCATACACAAAAATAAACTCAAAATGGATTAAAGACCTAAATGTAAGACCAAACACTATCAAACTCATAGAGTTTCTCATAGGCAGAACACTCTATGACATAAATCACAGCAAGATCCTTTTTGACCCACCTCCTAGAGGAATGGAAATAAAAACAAAAATAAACAAATGGGACCTAATGATACTTAAAAGCTTTTGCACAGCAAAGGAAACCATAAAGAAAAGAAATAGACAACCCTCAGAATGGGAGAAAATATTTTCAAATGAAGCAACTGACAAAGGATTAATCTCAAAATTTACAAGCAGCTCATACTGCTCAATATTAAAAAAACAAACAACCTAATCCAAAAATGGGCAGAAGACCTAAATAGACATTTCTCCAAAGCAGATATACAGATTGCTAACAGACACATGAAAGAATGCTCAACATCACTAATCATTAGAGAAATGCAAATCAAAACTACAATCAGATATCATCTCACACCATCAGAACTGCCATCATCAAAAAATCTACAAACAATAAATGCTGGAGAGAGTGTGGAGAAAAGGGAACCCTCTTGCACTGTTGGTGGGAATGTAAATTGATACAGCCACTATGGAGAACAGTATGGAGGTTCCTTAGAAAACTAAAAATAGAACTACCATACGACCCAGCAATCCCACTACTGGGCATATACCCTGAGAAAACCATAATTCAAAAGGAGTTATGTTCCAAAATGTACATTGCAGCTCTATTTATAATAACCAGGACATGGAAGCAACTGAAGGGTCCATCAACAGATGAATGGATAAAGATAATGTGGCACATATATACAATGGAATATTACTCAGCCATAAAAAGGAACGAAAATGAGTTATTTGTAGTGAGGTGGATGGACCTGGAGACTGTCGTACAGACTGAATTAAACAGAAAGAGAAAAACAAATACCGTATGCCAACATATATATGGAATCTAATAAAAAAAATGGTCCTGAAGAACCTAGGGGCAAGATGGGAATAAAGATGCAGACCTACTAGAGAATGGACTTGAGGATGCGGGGAGGGGGAAGGGTAAGCTGGGACAAAGTGAGAGAGTGGCATGGACACATATACACTACCAAATGTAAAATAGATAGCTAGTGGGAAGCAGCTGCATAGCACAGGGAGATCAGCTAGGTGCTTTGTGACCACCTAGAGGGGTGGGATAGGGAGGGTGGGAGGGAGGGAGATGCAAGAGGGGAGAGGTAAGGGGACATATGTATATGTATAACTGATTCACTTTGTTATAAAGCAGAAACTAACACACCATTGTAAAGCAATTATACTCCAATAAAGATGTTAAAAAAAAAAAGTCAGCAGGCAACTTGGCCTCTTTGAGATTATCCTGTGAGTGCTCTGTGGATGTGTTCACCTTAGCCTTGATTTCCATCCTTCCTAATTCCTGTTCTGCATTTATATTTGTTCCATAAATCCCATTCTTCTTGACATGCTTCCTATCTACAAGTTGGTATTTAGCAAAAGACCCTCCCCCAATCAAAACACTTTACATCACCACTTCCCTATATTTGTCAGTCATGTATTAGAGGTTGGCAAATATCTTCCATAAAGAGTCAGATAGTATTTTAGGCTTTGCAGACCAGAGGGTATCTGTTGCAACTATTTAACTCTGCTATTGTAATGTGAAGGCAGTCATACATAATGGGAAAGAATGAGTGTAGCTCTGTTCCAAAAAAACCCTTTATTTACAAAAGTAAGTGATTAACTGGATTTGGTCCTTGGAGTATAGTTTGCTGACCTCTGAACCATGACTGTTCAGATGGGGAGAGAAACCTCTTCTTAGTGGGAGGATAGTTACACTCTCTTTGTGTTGATGTAAACGCAAACACCATTTTTTTTTGTTTGTTTTGTTTTTTTTTTTTTTTTTGGCTGCATGGCATAGTCGTGAAGAGTATAGGCTTGGTGTTAGAAAAACTACAAGCTCTGTGATCTTGGGAAAATGTCAAACTTTCAAATCTTTTTTTTTCTCATCTGTAAAATGGGATAATGATAATATATACCCCAAAGATTTGTTATGAGATAAAATGAGAAAATGTATATAAAGTGGACAGTATAGTTATGTCATATTTCAGGGTTTTGTTTTTAGAAAGTGACCTCCGGATGTAGTGCATTAATTATATCGATACAAATTCCTTTATAAAATCTTTTGTAATCAGTTTCTTGTTAGGCATTGATATTACTAATGATGACAGTTCAAGATTAAATAAGAACAAAAGCAAGGAAGCAAAATGAAAGCTATAAGAGCAAACCAGAATCTTTAAGTTTGAAAGATTCCATGGTCTCTATCTGTTCTGTTTGTACAATTTGTAAACTTATTACCTTGGAAATTGTTTTAAGTTAATAAAAAAAGCTATGAACACTTGATGATGACTTTTTATACATAAACACTATGTGAAAAAGAGATGAGATATCTATTTGGAAGAGGGCATTTGAAATGGTTCTCAACCATACACTAGAAGTGAGTCACTTAGATGAACAGTATTTATTTGAAATCATAGTACTCTGAATCTGAGCTTCTGAGAAACTGCCCATGTTTCCTCTTCATTGCTTTGTCCCAGCAAAACTGGGGCATGTACTTTCTAGCCTCTAAACTCAAAGCTAGTATGTTTACCTCATCAATTTAGTTGAATATGTTCACATTCCCTGAAGGAAATAAATTAAGAACAAATATATTATTTTAGTATGATCCTAAATGGAAATGGTACAAAATATGAATCTATTTAGTAAGTATTAATGTTCAAGTTTGGTTGACTTAATAATATGCATTGAGCAAAAACTATGTCTTTACTGCTGCTTTAGGAAAAGTGTAATGCGCTAAATTCAGAATGCATTTTTCAAATTCTCTTCCTTTGATGTAATTGTTTCGCCGATAAGCCTTGATATAAGGATTTGACTATAGTGTCAGCCTGAATGCCTGGGATAATTCCATTGGACCATTAGATCATAGCTAGTGCCAGACAGGTCCCATAGAAGCTGAGGACCTGTACTCTACTTTGTATATATAGAGAAGAAACTCCATTAATGTTTGTCAATTTGAATTTATTCCTATAGTAGATTGCCCAGTGTGAATGCATACATACTCTATTATTTTTAAAGTTAGAATTCGATACTGTGTGTTTAGAGAGCTTCCAGATTTTTCTGAGCAATGGCAAAAGATAAGATTTACAATGATATACAAAGAAAATTTGGTGGTGATGCTATCTAAGAACATTTTGGAGCGTGTACAGCAAATATCCAAATAATCAAGCTCTTGTCTGCACCTTCTTGAGGTTTTCAAGATGTCCATATTTTCCTGTAAAATATAATTTCTACACTAGTGAGTTTCCATATTTGTCTTTTAATGTAATTCAAATGCCCTACTTTATATGTATGTCCTCTGTTTTATTATAAATGTGTTTTCAAAAACATTTTCCCTTGATGAGTTTACTATAATATGCTAAGCCCCATGAATAAAATCACTCAGTCTCTTTTCAAGAATATTGTAGCAATAGGCAAACCTTTAAAAAATTCCATTTAATACAGATTGCAACATAGAAAAGATATATTTTTGATTCCTAAATAGCATGTGATATACATTTTGAATGAACATCAGTATTTAAAACCACTCTTTTTATTAGGACTCAGAAATTATTGTCAGTTTAAAATAATTTGTGCTGGTTAATGTGTACGTAGTGACATATACTTTGGTACAGTATAGAAAAGCGAAGATGGTTTTTCAACTCTTACTAAATTAAGAAAAGAAAGGATTCAAGTGGGATTTACATTCTGTAGCAGTTCTGTTGCACAGGGGGAAGATAAAGCTATAAGGCAATAGGACTCTTAGATAATTTTCTCCTAGACCTACAGTCTGTGTTTTTAACTATATTTAGATTTTTAAACTTCTTTCAGTGCAATTGAATGACACCAAAAGTTTTAATTTTAAGTGGCAGATTCTTTTCTAAATCTGGGAAAAACAACACAATGTCTCTTTCATTCTTTCTTTGCTGCTCATAATAATGGTATGTATTTGTCTGTCTTC
Source organism: Tursiops truncatus (assembly GCF_011762595.2). NCBI lineage: Eukaryota > Metazoa > Chordata > Mammalia > Artiodactyla > Delphinidae > Tursiops > Tursiops truncatus. The sequence continues at coordinate 15,103,537 of NC_047038.1, forward strand.
TTTTCATTATCTTTCAAGCCTTCCTGTAACTGAGTACTAAAACTGGAATCGTTGGCTGTTTTGGGGAGTCCCATAACTTTCCCTGTGTGTACAGGCCCCATGAGGACAATGCTTGTCTTACTCCTCATCAGAGTTAATGTTGACCCAACTATCTGTTGAGGGGAAAAAAGAAAGCGTTGAAAAGTATGTACCCTCCCCAGCCTTTTAGGGAGGGAGATGTGGGGCTGGGATTTTCTCAAAGCAAATTTTATCAAATGCATGACTCTCCCTGTGCACTCATTGGCTGGCAAGATGCAGAGAACTCCAGATTACTGAACTCCTACTGGGATACCAGAAATAGATAAATATGACCAAGGATTTCCAAATCCTCAGCCAGCCAATCAGAGGATATGACCATAACACAATGGCTACAGTGTGTTTTGAACATGATTGTAAAGCCCTAGACAACTGGACTTGAATTCTTGATATGTAGTGATTTTGCATTAAAATGATCAGACAAGTTTTGGCTGGCTTGTGCCTCAGAATGCTGGGATCAATTATTATTTGGGAATCAGCTGTTTCTTTTTTTCTGATAGGAAACATTGTGATGGAAGGAATTATTACATTGTCACATTGTTTTAAAAGCTGAGCTCCAGGCAGCTTTTGCTCGTCCCTGGCTGATTCAGCCTGATCAGGACTGATGGGAGATCAACTTCTGGTTCTTGCCGTAAACCTGCTTCATCATCTGGGAAAGTGCAACTGCAAACCATTATTTCATATTTTCAAGAGTTTATGATAAATTTAGCTGATACTCTGAATTCAACAATAAATTAAAAGCTTTCATATTTTATTTTAAAAAGAAGAGCTCTGAGCACCACAGCACACTTTCACAGTATTTCTAAGGAAGGTTTGGCACAAGAATATTAAAGTTTCGGTACCAGATATTTAAGCTTTAACTCCATAACCAAAGTTCTTTGGTTTTTAAAATTTATTTTACTAGACAACATGATTGGCCCAATATTAAAAGGCTTGTTTCTTCGTTAGATCCTTAATAAGCAAAATGAAGTTTCAAGGTGTATCAGTTTTCTGATATTTCAAATAAAAACATGTTTACATTAATCTCCTGTGCTTCTATTTTATATATAGGCTAAATGTCCTTAGCTATTTCCTTCACTCTAGCAAATACATATGATCATAAGGTGAGGAATTTTTAATTTACTTCAATATCTTTACCTAGAATAAATGTAAATCTCATGTCTTAGGCAGGAACATTTGGAAAACAGAGAGTGCCTTTTCCTAATTCTTCCTGTCAAAACATGTGCCTCAATTTAAACACATCCAACAAAATATTTGCACGTAATGTAGAGTCTTTGTTTATAATATTTTGTAAGGTTGTAGAGTTTATATATGTTGTTCATAAATCAGTGTCTGCATAACCAAGAAATATGTGCACAGCATTTATAACAATTGAATGGCGTTAACTGTAGGTTTCTGAACTTACCTCAGACAGGAATTGGGTCTTTTAATTTTTTCCCAATGGAATTTATTTCCCTGTCTACAATGGTAGTTCAATAAATATTGTTATCTTACTACCTACATACAAGATTGGTAAGTTTAATTAAAATTAATTTAAGAATAATACTCAGTGAACATTAGTGAAGCTCTTTGGAGCACTCAGATATTTTGGGTTAATTATTTCTTTTATTATGTAATAACTCTATGAGATAGAAACTATTATTATCTAAGATTTATAGACCCTAACACTGAGGCAGGGGAATAGTAATGCCTTACTTTAAGCTGCACAGCTACCTTGAATACAGTGATAGAGCTGGACATGAACTTAATCTTTTTTTTTCCAGTTTTATTGCGATATACTTGATATATAACATTGTATAAATTTCAGACATACAACATAATGATTTTATATATTATAAATTATTAAATGACTGCCACAATAGGTTTAGTAAACATCCATCACCTCACATAGTTACAAAGTTTTTTCCTTGTATTGAGAACTTTAAGATCTATGCTCCTAAATTTCAAATATACAATACAGTATTGTTAGCTATAGTCACCATGCTGTACATTACATCCCAAGAACTTATTTATCTTGTAACTGGAAGTTTCTACCTTTTGGCATCCTTCACCCAATTCTCCCACCATTCATGTCCCCTAACCCCCAACCTCTGTTTCTAGGAGCTGTTTTTTTTTTTTTTTTTTGGATTCTACATATAAGTGAGGTCATAGAATATTTGTCTTTCTCTGATTTATTTCACTTAGCAGAATGCTCTCAAGTTTCATCTATATTTTTACAAATGGAAAGATTTCCTTTTTTTAAAAAAATAAATTTATTTATTTATTTTTGGCTGCGTTGGGTCTCTGTTGCTGCACGCGGGCTTTCTCTAGTCGTGGCGAGCGGGGGCTACTCTTCGTTGCGTTGTGCGGGCTTCTCATTGTAGTGGCTTCTCTTGTTGCAGAGCACGGGCTCTAGGCACATGGGCTTCAGTAGTTGTGGCTCACAGGCTCAGTAGTTGAGGCTCTCAGGCTCAGTAGTTGTGGCTCATGAGCTCTAGAGAGCAGGCTCAGTAATGGCATTAGCTTAATATTAATAGCTCATGTTGCTTACGACTAGACTACCCGACTCCATCAAAGATTTTGGAAACCCATTCTATGTATTGACTTTTAAATGCTAGAGAACAGAAGCAGGAATACCCCATCACCCCATTCTTTTGGAGTTCATAGTGCACAGGTATAGCCAAATATCCAAATAAAAAAAACAGTGTGATGTGTGTTACAATAAATATACACACCAATTTTTAAATTAAACTTTTTATTTTAAGATTTTTATTAAATTAATATTTTTATTTAATAAACATTTAAACAATAAAATATTTATTTAAACAATTAAATATACATACCAATGTCCACAGGAGACCAGAATGGGGAGCAGTGCGTTTGCCTGATGGAGCTAGAGAAAGTATCCCTAAGGAAGTGAAATTTGTGCTGGATCTTAAAGGAATAGTAGAAAATTTCTGGGTGAACTTGTAGTGAGAATCCCATAGATGAGTAAACAGAATGAGGGAAGGCTTGCAGGTGTAAATTTCAGTAAAGCATTTTACTTAACCAGAAAGTTGAGTTGCCTCATATTTTTCCTGTCTGCATGGTAGTCTGAAGTTTAATACCAGCTTACTTATAGAGTTCTATTTCTTTTTTCTGTTTAAACCCAGTGGCACTGCCAGAAATTTGTGAATAAAACATTTAGCGTCAAAGAAACATCTATAGTTATTTGTTATTCAGGTACTATTTATTTATAATTTCTTGTGCATCAGAGTAAGGATACTGATCTAAGGAGGTCAGTATCTGATTTTCTTATCAAGATTAAAAGAAATCTTATGAATTTACAGTGGATTGCAAATATTGCAGATGGAAAGGAGGGAAATCAGTAGAAACAGAAATCCTGACAATGCTATGAGATGACAATCTAAACATCATGAGGACAAGAATCTTTGTCCATTGCTATATCCTCAGTACTAGAATATTCTTGGCAAATTGTGGGCACATCACAAATATCGTTGAATGTTTTTGAGTGAAATAACAACTAGGTATGAAGAAAACATACAGAAGCAACTAATATAAAAACATAGCTATTGGGAGTCATTTAGAATAATTGATGGCAAAAATATACATCTGTAGCTAGGTATATGAAACAGTATATAACAGGTAATGCTCAGAATGAATCAGGAAAGACAGGAAAGGATTAAATCATCCTGAATACTGTGTATAATAAAATGTGGAGAATTTTTACCTTTTAGAAAAAATTAAAAAATGAATAGAATAAAAAGAATCAGTGATCAAAGCAATAAATTTCTTTTTCAGAAAATTTACTTTTATTGAATATATTCTAACAATGTTAATAAATCAAGTGTTATTGTAATCTAATAATTTCATTTAAATGTGTGCTAATTTAAATACACAATAACTACTACAATGTTTCTTCATCTTAAATAGGCAAATTTGAAGTTGACTTCTATTGACAGCAACTTATATAATAATGACAATTAATTAAAACCACAATATAGTGGAGATGTTTTTTTCCAGGGTTTGCTTTAATAGTTTTCATTATCATAGGGTTTAAAGAGAGTGAAAGTATTGACTTCTTTGATTCATTTTAAACAATTGAATATGAAAAGTTTCTCTTTTTTTACTGCAATTGAAACAGGTAATTCAACTGATTATGTGCTGGCTTATGTTACTTTAAGTCGAAATGATCCTTTTTAACAACAGTTTATGACCTAAACCATTAACTAGGCCTTCCAAAATTGAACATAGCTCTTGATAACTGTCCTTTTCTAAAAAAAGAGAATAAGAAAGATTTTATTTTTTCTTTGTGATCATACATATTTTATTTCTTGACCTCATTGTAATATACTAACTAGGTCCCCCATGGCAATCTTGAAACAGGAATGGGGCATTGTTTGGTTTCATTCCTAATTTTAAATGCAGTAAATATGAAATCTCACCGTATGTTCTATGGATGCTTTTTATTAATAAGTTTCATAAACTTAATGAAGTTCATTTCTATTCCTAGTTCACTTTTTAAAAATTAATAAATATTTAATTTTTGAATAGTTGTAGATTTATAGAAAAAATGTGAAAATATTACATATACCCTATACCTGTTTTCCCTTATTATTAACATTTTACATTAGTATTATGGTACATTTTGTCACGATTAACAAACCAATATTGATACACTTTTATTAATTAAAATCCATGCTTTACTCAGATTTCTTCAGTTTTTGCCTCAGGTACTTCCTCTGTCCCAGGATTCCATCCTTGATACCATGTTACATTTTGTCACCTTCAGTTACTCTTGGCTGTGACAGGTTCCCAGACTTTCCTTGTTTTCTATGACCTTGACAGTTTTATTTATTTATTTGGTGGCAGGGGGCAGGAGAGGGTAAGTCCTAGGTACTAGTCAGGTATTTTGTGTACTCCCTATATTGGTATTCGTATGTTAATTTTTTCAGGATTACACTGACGTTAGAAATTTTGGGAAGACCACAGAGATAAAATGTTCTCATCACACCATATCAAGGGTCCATACTATCAACATGACTTATCACTGTTGATGTTAACCTTGATAGCCAGGTAGAGCTAGTGTTTGTTAAGTTTCTCCACTGTAATGTTACTCTTTTTCCCTCTTATTACACTCTTTGGAAGGAAGACACTAGGTGAAGGCCACACTTCAGGAGTAAGCAGTTATATTCTCCATCCCTGAGGGTTAAGTGTCTACATAAATTATTTGGAATTCTTCTGCATGGGATAATTGCCTATTCTCTCCCATGTATTTATTTATTCAATCATTTATTTATATCAGTATGGAATCATGGATATTTATTTTATACTTGGGTTATAATCCAATACTACTCTGTTTATTTTGCTGCTCAAACTGTTCCAGATTTGGCTATTGGGATGTTTTTCAGTTGGCTCTTGGGTCCCTTTGACATATCCCATTATTGTGTTTCTGTTTGAGTACTTCCTTATTTAATGGCACTGCACAATGCTCCAGGTTCATCTTGTATATTTCCTTTCCCATTCTTAGAATCAGCCATTTCTCCAAGGATCCTTGATTCTTTTGAATAGAAAATTGTATTAGAAACCAAGACCTAGGCACTAGATGTGCTGCTTGTTACTGAGGCATGATGGCTTCTAGGCCTTTTTAGCTGACAAAATGAGTAAATATATGTGTGTATACTAATCCATACATGCACAGATCTATTACTACTTCTCTATATAAAACTCTATCTTTATATTTTGCTAAACTTCAGTATATACTGACGTCTCCAACTCTAATGCATTACCTCATGGATCATTGCAGCCTCCTCCTCTTGATTCTCTGTGACCTTCCACTCCAACAGTGAGACTCCTGGCTCCCATCCCTCTACCATCCACTTATTTAATTATTCAGTATACATATATAGTGGGTTTTGAATTGATAACCCATACCTCCATGGGAAACAACTTTATAGTGCTATGTGCAGTTCCTTTCGCTTTTAGTCTTATAGACTCCACATATTTCCAGTTACTTAGGTCAGCAACATTTTCCCCTATACCCTTTAGGAAGGTTAATACATTTGTAATATAGATAGATTCTTTAGTCACATTCTTCATTCCATCTAGGGATCTCCTGACCTCCTAAATGACTTTTTTTAAAGTTGCATACATGAAGTTACCCTCTGTGCTGCTGGTGTCATGTATCCACCATTACAGTATCATACAGGATAGTTTCACCAATGTAAAAATTATCTGCACTGTTGGTGGAAATGTAAATTGATACAACCATTATGGAAAACCGTATGGAGGTTCCTTAAAAAACTTAAAAATAGAACTACCATATGACCCAGCAATCCCACTACTGGGGATATACCCTGAGAAAATCATAATTCAAAAAGAGACATGTACCACAATGTTCATTGCAGCACTATTTACAATAGCCAGGACATGGAACCAACCTAAACGTCCATTGACAGAAGAATGGATAAAGAAGATATGGCACATATATACAATGGAATATTACTCAGCCATAAAAAGGAATGAAACTGAGTTGTTTGTAGTGAGGTGGATGGACCTAGAGTCTGTCATACAGAGTGAAGGAAGTCAGAAATAGAAAAACATATACTGTATGCTAACACATATATATGGAATCAAAAAAAAAATGGTACTGATGAACCTAGTTGCAGGGCAGGAATAAAGAGGTAGACATAGAGAATTGACCTGAGGACATGGGGTGGGAAGGCGAAGCTGTGGCAAGGTGAGAGTAGCATTGACATATACACACTACTGAATGTAAAATAGTTGGCTGGTGGCAAGCAGCAGCATAGCAGTGAGATTGGCTTGGTACTTTGCCATGACCTAGAGAGGTGGGATAGGGAGGATGGGAGGGAGGCTTAAGAGGGAGGGGATATGGGGACATGTGTATGCATATGGCTGATTCGCTTTGTTGTGTAACAGAAACTAACACAGTATTGTGAAGCAATTATACTCCAATAAAGATCTATTAAAAAAATTTTTCTGTGCTTCACCTAATCAACCTCTCTCCTTCCTGTCATCTCTGGCAATCCATTTTAACAATAAGAACTTATATAACAGTGACTGAAGGTGCTAGCCTATGGACTACTATTGGCTGTTTCCTTTATTTGACTTATTATTATTTAATCAATCATGAGTCTCCTTATACACCTTTATTTTAAAAATATTCTGAGATCTGACATTTCTGAGCCCATAAAATTAGTTTCTCTAGTTTTATTGGGATGAATTAGCAACCACACATTTTGTATTCCTGGACAGACCTTGTTTTCTATTGTGTAAACTCTGTCCAGAAACACCTTGGGATGTTAAAACTGAAAACTTTGCCTTTTAATGATACAAATAATACTTTTCATATTACCTGTTTATACTGAATCAACTGTGCCATCATAGTAAAAGAGATTTCCCTTATGTGTGCCTAATTTTAATTATAATAGCCTGCTATGGATCTGGTACATTCTATAAAACTAACTATACCATATGATAAATGGTCTCTTAGTTATGTCATGAAATTTCTACATTAAAAATTTCTACTGTGGCATATACATATAGGGGACACTCTAGTTGTCTCTCCAACATCCCTTTTGCCATTCCTTTTATGTGTAGCAGCCATGTAATTTAGTAGCAGTCAATCCCATCCCAACCTCCAGTGGTGAATCTTGACTTGTAACAAAGTCTTCAGTCAACCAGCACATGGCATTCCCTTGGCCACAGGATTTAGCACAGTGGTAATCAGTGTAACACTCAGCAATTTTTTAGATTGCTATGGGATGATATCCTTCTCTCTCTCTCCTGGATGTAAGTGAGGAACTATGACCCCAGTCATTGATGACATCCATATTGTGACCCTGAGTGAAACCAACCTGAAAACATAGCTCATGTAAGAAGGCAGAGGTGAGAAATGTCAGAGATGTAGACCTAGAACCTTTATCTCATTCTACCTGAAACCTACCTCAGGACATTTGGTAATATGCTAAAGTAAATCCTCTTATTTAAGTTGCTTTATGTTTTCTATTATTAGCAATTCAAAGTACTCAAACAATAAGCACAATTGAGAAAAATGAAGGTTTAGGCTGTTTAAAATTCAGTAGATTAACATTCCAGTAGATCTATTTTCACCCTGCTTTGTCAGTTCTTCCTTCTTTCTCAACGTTTTCTGAGCACTTATTTTTATATTGTAGATTACTTTTATCTATCACACCTAGACAATCTACTTAAAATGTGAAAGAAATTATTTTCATGAATTAAAATTTTCCAAGGGCTCTAGCAGCATAGGGCTCAGGCATAAAATGAAATAAATCTAAATAAAATAAAGATTTTAAATAATACACTTCTATGATTCTTATGACTTTCCTTTATTATAATTATTTTGTATCTCCGGGACATGAAAATATTATACAAATATAAGACTAGCTATTTTCTACTCTGCACCTAATATAGTAATTAAGAACTTCAAATATTTTATATGCATTTAAAATTGAATAATATAGATGGGTATAGTTTCATTATATACTATTACGTCTAATACTACAATTAAGCTTCTCTTGAATATTTGGTTTTGGTCAGTTTTATAAGTATATAAATATTTATCTTCCTGTTTTTACAACCCCTTGCCTAATTTGCTTCATAGTAAATTAATATTAATTGAAAACTTACTGTGTGTCCGGGATTTTATTACAGTTTAAACTCTTCTAACTGTCTTAACAGGTAGGTATACCAATTCATTTTGTAGATTAGACCAGTGGTCCCCAACCTTCTTGGCACCAGGGACTGGTTTCGTGGAAGACAATTTTTCCATGGATTGGCCAGTGGTGGGGAGAATGGTTCAGGAAGCAATGCGAGCGATGGGGAGCAGCAGATGAAGCTGCGCTCACTCGCCCACCACTCACCTCCTGCTGTGCAGCCCAGTTCCTAACAGGCCGCAGACCAGTACCAGTCCTTGGCCCGGGGGTTGGGGACCCCTGGATTAGATGACTGAGATTCAGATCGATTTGGTCTCCTCCCCAAAATCACACAGCTACTAAGTAGCTCGAGGGGTGCTTGAAACGTAGGCCTGTCTGACTCCAGAGTCACTTAATTTACTCGGTGAATTTTCAAGATCCATGATTCTCCCATCTCTTTTTTTCCTCCCAGCGCCTGCCCACTCGTGTATAAGAACAATAGTGTTTTAATCTAGCCTAGAACACTCTTTGTGAGGGAAGGAGGTAGGAAAGTGGGAGAAGAGGAAGGAGGAGGAATAGAGCTCTCCCATGGCCAGGTTCACTGCTGGAGCAAATCAAATCACTTCAGGAAATTCTAAAGAATAAGCACATGTGGTGGACAGCAGAATGGACATGTTGAAAGTGGCATCCCCGATGTTCTGTGGTGAAAACGTGGATGATAGATGAATTGCCATCTTTCTTAGGGACTCTGAAAATGTGGAAACTCCTTGTAGAGGCATGATTCTAAAAGAAATCCCCATGTTCTTTTGAGACTCAAATTTATTTACTTATTTTTTTTCCCTCTGTAGTCGGGGAGAGGGGAAAGTGAGTGGCACATCCTTTTTAGCCTCCCATAACATGGCCCATATGGAACTCCTTTTGTTTGACAATTCCTTTGATGCTAAATTGGTAGTGATTAATCCCTTTTAAATTAGGTATATTATTGCATCTTGCTGGCAAAGCCTTTTAACTTTTTACAAACTTTTTTCACTTAAAAATTCTTAGTGACATAAAACTTCCAAGAAAGATTTATGACACTGAAATTTTCACTTTTTTTAGAGTAAAAGTTCATTACGTAAAACTATTCTTTCAGTCCTGCTGATACCAGAGAACAGTTAAATAAGTGAACGTAATAAATTTTTATTATTATTTTACCAAGCTTAGTAACTCCTCTGAAGACATCATAGTAAAATTTCACTCAGGGCAAAACCACACTGAGTTATGTGGTAAGATATGAGGACAATTCACATCTACCTGAAAAATGGAGTGTATTATAGAATAGATTCAATTATGAAAGATTCTTGGACTCAAGTGCTCTAATTCTTTATATATTTAGAGAGCACTGAGTAGTAACGACTAGTAAGTAGACTTTTCTATAGCTAGATGAAAAGGAAAAGATATTTGAAATGTTTCTGCTCATTCAAATCAAATAAAAATTTAATTTTTAAGTTGATCACTCCAAACATCTAAATAAAAACAAACATAACAAATGGATATGTACTGTCATCCCTCAGTATTCTGTATTCTGAGGGATGACAAGGAGATTGGTTCCAGGATACCTTGTAGATACCAAAATCCAGAGGTGTTCAAGTCCCTTATATAAAATGGTCTAGTACAGTTGGGCCTCTGCATCCATGGATATAGAGTGCCTACAGTATTAGGTATTTAAATAAAATAACTTCCTCCTTCATATGGATCAATTTTCCTAATTGATTCAATTAGCTAAAAAAGGGAAAATCTCCCTTTCCATCTAATTAGGTAGGTCTGAAATTTTTATATGGAAAAGTCTTCAGAGCAGCAATATGGTTGGATATAAGTGTGTTGGAGTTGGAATCACTGGGTAGGAGATTTTTTTTGAAGATGCCAGTACTTAGCAAACCAACTCTATTTTTCCCTTGGAGTTCATTTTTTTAATTTATTTTTTAATTTTTTTACATCTTTATTGGAGTATAATTGCTTTACAATGTTGTGTTAGTTTCTGCTTTATAACAAAGTGAATCAGTTATAAATATACATATGTTCCCATATCTCTTCCCTCTTGCACCTCCCTCCCTCCCACCCTCCCTAACCCACCCCTCTAGGTGGTCACAAAGCATCAAGCTGGTATCCATGTGCTTTCCGGCTGCTTCCTATTAGCTATCTATTTTATGTTTGTATATGTCCATGGCACTCTCTTGCTTTGTCACAGCTTACCCTTCCCCCTCCCCATATCTTCAAGTCCATTCTCTAGTAGGTCTGTATCTTTATTCCTGTTTTACCCCTAGGTTCTTCATGACATTTTTTTTCCCTTAAATTCCATATATATGTGTTAGCATACGGTATTTGTATTTCTCTTTCTGACTTCTTTCACTCTGTATGACAGACTCTAGGTCCATCCACCTCATTACAAATAGCTCAATTTTGTTTCTTTTTATGGCTGAGTAATATTCCATTGTATATATATGCCACATCTTCTTTATCCATTCATCCGATGATGGACACTTAGGTTGTTTCCATCTCCGGGCTATTGTAAATAGAGCTGCAATGAACATTTTGGTATATGACTCTTTTTGAATTATGGTTTTCTCAGGGTATATGCCCAGCAGTGGGATTGCTGGGTCATATGGTAGTTCTATTTTTAGTTTTTTAAGGAACCTCCATACTGTTGTCCATAGTGGCTGTACCAATTCACATTCCCACCAGCAGTGCAACAGTGTTCCCCTTTCTCCACACCCTCTCCAGCATTTATTGTTTGTAGATATTTTGATGATGGCCATTCTGACTGGTGTGAGATGATATCTCATTGTAGTTTTGATTTGCATTTCTCTAATGATTAATGATGTTGAGCATTCCTTCATGTGTTTGTTGGCAGTCTGTATATCTTCTTTAGAGAAATGTCTATTTAGGTCTTTTTCCCATTTTTGGATTGGGTTGTTTGTTTTTTGTTATTGAGCGGCACGAGCTGCTTATAAATTTTGCAGATTAATCCTTTGTCAGTTGCTTCATTTGCAAATATTTTCTCCCATTCTGAGGGTTGTCTTTTGGTCTTGTTTATGGTTTCCTTTGCTGTGCAAAAGCTTTGAAGTTTCATTAGGTCCCATTTCTTTATTTTTGTTTTTATTTCCGTTTCTCTAGGAGGTGGGTCAAAAAGGATCTTGCTGTGATTTATGTCATAGAGTTTTCTGCCTATGTTTTCCTCTAAGAGTTTGATAGTTTCTGGCCTTACATTTAGGTCTTTAATCCATTTTGAGGTTATTTTTGTGTATGGTGTTAGGGAGTGATCTAATCTCATACTTTTACATGTACCTGTCCAGTTATCCCAGCACCACTTATTGAAAAAGCTGTCCTTTCTCCACTATACATTCCTGCCTCCTTTATCAAAGATAAGTTGACCATATGTGAGTGGGTTTAGCTCTGGGCTTTCTATCCTGTTCCATTGATCTATCTTTCTGTTTTTGTGCCAGTACCATACTGTCTTGAATACTGTAGCTTTGTATTATAGTCTGAAGTTAGGGAGCCTGATTCCTCCAGCTCCATTTTTCGTTCTCAGGATTGCTTTGGCTATTCGGGATCTTTTGTTTTTCCATACAAATTGTGAAATTTTTTGTTCTAGTTCTCTGAAAAATGCCAGTGGTAGTTTGAAAGGGGTTGCATTGAATCTGCAGATTGCTTTGGGTAGTAGAGTCATTTTCACAATGTTGATTCTTCCAATCCAAGAACATGGTATATCTCTCCATCTATTTGTATCATCTTTAATTTCTTTCATCAGTGTCTTATAATTTTCTGCATACAGGTCTTTTGTCTCCTTAGGTAGGTTTATTCCTAGATATTTTATTCTTTTTGTTGCAATGGTAAATGGGAGTGTTTTCTTAATTTCACTTTCAGATTTTTCATCATTAGTGTATAGGAATGCCAGAGATTTCTGTGCATTAATTTTGTCCTTTTCTTCTCTGATTGCTATGGCTAAAACTTCCAAAACTATGTTGAATAAGAGTGGTGAGAGTGGGCAACCTTGTCTTGTTCCTGATCTTAGTGGAAATGCTTTCAGTTTTTCACCATTGAGGATGATGTTGGCTGTGGGTTTGTCACATACGGCCTTTATTATGTTGAGGAAAGTTCTGTCTATGCCTACTTTCTGCAGGGTTTTTATCATAAATCGGTGTTGAATTTTGTCGAAAGCTTTCTCTGCATCTATTGAGATAATCATATGGTTTTTCCCTTCAATTTGTTAATATGGTTTATAACGTTGATTGATTTGCGTATATTGAAGAATCCTTGCATTCCTGGAATAAACCCGACTTGATCATGGTGTATGATCCTTTTAATGTGCTGTTGGATTCTGTTTGCTAGTACCTTGTTGAGGATTTTTGCATCTATGTTCATCAGTGATATTGGCCTGTAGTTTTCTTTCTTTGTGACATCCGTGTCTGGTTTTGGTATCAAGGTGATGGTGGCCTCGTAGAATGAGTTTGGGAGTGTTCCTCCCTCTGCTATATTTTGGAAGAGTTTGAGAAGGATAGGTGTTAGCTCTTCTCTAAATGTTTGATAGAATTCGCCTGTGAAGCCATCTGGTCCTGGGCTTTTGTTTGTTGGAAGATTTTTAATCACTGCTTGTCTGTAAAGGTTTTAATTTCTCCATCAAATCTGAATGAGATCCTTGCTGGCTAGAGTAATCTTGGTTGCAGCTTTTTCTCCTTCATCACTTTCAGTATGTCCTGCCACTCCCTTCTGGCTTGCAGAGTTTCTGCTGAAAGATCAGCAGTTAACCTTATGGGGATTCCCTAGTGTGTTATTTGTTGTTTTTCCCTTGCTTCTTTTGATATGTTTTCTTTGTATTTAATTTCTGACAGTTTGATTAATATGTGTCTTGGCATATTTCTCCTTGGATTTTTCCTGTATCGGACTCTCTGTGCTTCCTGGACTTGATTAACTATTTCCTTTCCCATATTAGGGAAGCTTTCAACTATAATCTCTTCAAATATTTTCTCAGTCCCTTTCTTTTTCTCTTCTTCTTCTGGAACCCCTGTAATTTGAATGTTGGTGCATTTAATATTGTCCCAGAGGTCTCTGAGACTGTCCTCAGTTCTTTTCATTCTTTTTTCTTTATTCTGCTCTGCAGTAGTTATTTCCACTATTTTATCTTCCAGGTCACTTATCCGTTCTTCTGCCTCAGTTATTCTGCTATTGAACCCATCTAGAGTATTTTTAATTTCATTTATTGTGTTGTTCATCGTTGCTTGTTTCATATTTATTTATTCTAGGTCCTTGTTAAATGTTTCTTGCATTTTGTCTATTCTATTTCCAAGATTTTGGATCATCTTTACTATCATTATTCTGAATTCTTTTTCAGGTAGACTGCCTATTTCCTCTTCATTTGTTAGGTCTGGTGGGATTTTATCTTGCTCCTTCATCTGCTGTGTGTTTTTCTGTCTTCTCATTTTGCTTATCTTACTGTGTTTGGGGTCTCCTTTTTGCAGGCTGCAGGTTTGTAGTTCCCGTTGTTTTTTGTGTCTGTCCCCAGTGGCTAAGGTTGGTTCAGTGGGTTGTGTAGGCTTCCTGGTGGAGGGGACTAGTGCCTTTGTTCTGGTGGATCAGGCTGGATCTTGTCTTTCTGGTGGGCAGGTCCACGTCTGGTGGTGTGTTTTGTGGTGTCTGTGGACTTATTATGATTTTAGGCAGCCTCTCTGCTAATGGGTGGTGTTGTGTTCCTGTCTTGCTAGTTGTTTGGCATAGGGTGTCCAGCATTGTAGCCTGACAGTCGTTGAGTGACGCTGGGTGCTGGTGTTGAGATGGAGATCTCTGGGAGATTTTCGCCATTTGATATTATGTGAAGCTGGGAGGTCTCTTGTGGACCAGTGTCCTGAAGTTGGCTCTCCCACCTCAGAGGCACAGCACTGACTCCTGGCTGCAGCACCAAGAGCCTTTCATCCACATGGCTCAGAATAAAAGGGAGAAAAAGTAAAAAGAAAGAAAGAATGAAAGAGAGAGAAAGAAATGGAAAGAGAGAAAGTAAGAGAGAAAGAGAGAGAGAGAGAAAGAGAAAGAGAGAGAGAAATAAAGAAAGAAAGGAAGAAAGTAAGGAGGGAGCGGGGAAGGAAAGAAAGAAAGAAGATAAAATAAAATAAAGTAAAATAAAATAAAATAAAGTTATTAAAATAAAAATTATTATTAAGAAAAAAACTTTTTTTAAAGAAAAAACAAAAAGGACAGAAAGAACCCTAGGACAAATGGTGGAAGCAAAGCTATACAGACAAAATCACAAAGAAGCATACACATACACACTTACAAAAAGAGGAAAAGGGGAAAAAATCATAAATCTTGCTCTCAAAGTCCACCTTCTCAATTTGGGATGATTCTTTGTCTGTTCATGTATTCCACAGATTCAGGGTACATCAGGTTGATTGTGGAGCTTTAATCTCCTGCTTCTGAGGCTGCTGGGAGAGATTTCCCTTTCTTTTCTTTGTTCTCACAGCTCCCAGGGCTCAGCTTTGGATTTGGCCCTGCCTCTGAGTGTAGGTTGCCGGAGGGCATCTGTTCTTCGCTCAGACAGGACGGGGTTAAAGGAGCAGCTGCTTCGGGGAAGTCTTGCTCACTCAGTCCACGGGGAGGGAGGGGCGCGGAGTGTGGGGCGAGCCTGCGGCGGCAGAGCCCAGCGTGATGTTGTACCAGCCTGAGGCGCGCTGTGCGTTCTCCCGGGGAAGTGGTCCCTGGATCTCGGGACCCTGGCAGTGGCGGGCTGCACAGGCTCCGCGGAAGGGGGCTGTGGATAGTGACCTGTGCTCGCACACAGGCTTCTTGGTGGCTGCAACAGCAGTCTTAGCGTCTCATGCCCGTCTCTGGGGTCCGCGCATTTAGCCGTGGCTCGCGCCCGTCTCTGGAGCTCCTTTAAGCAGCGCTCTTAATTCCCTCTCCTCGCGCACCAGGAAACAAAGAGGGAAGAAAAAGTCTCTTGCCTCTTCGGCAGTTCCAGACTTTTCCCCGGACTCCCTCCGGGCTAGCCGTGGTGTACTAAGCCCCGGCAGGCAGTGTTCACGCTGCCAACCCCAGTCCTCTCCCTGCGCTCCAACCGAAGCTCGAGCCTCAGCTCGCAGCCCCGCCCGCCCCAGCGGGTGAGCAGACAAGCCTCTCGGGCTGATGAGTGCCTGTCTGCACCGATCCTCTGTGCAGGAATCTCTCCGCTTTGCCCTCCGCACCCCTGTGGCTGCGCTCTCCTCTGCGGCTCTGAAGCTTCTCCCTCCGCCACCCGCAGTCTCCGCCCACGAAGGGGCTTCCTAGTGTGTGGAAACGTTTCCTCCTTCACAGCTCCCTCCCACTGGTGCAGGTCCCGTCCCTATTCTTTTGTCTCAGTTTTTTCTTTTGCTCTACCCAGGTATGTGGGGAGTTTCTTTCCTTTTGGGAAGTCTGAGGTCTTCTGCCAGCGTTCAGTGGGTGTTCTGTAGGAGTTGTTCCACGTGTAGATATATTTCTGGTGTATCTGTGGGGAGGAAGGTGATCTCCGCGTCTTACTCTGCCACCATCTTCCCCTCGTCTCTTGGAGTTCATTTTTACAGTGTGTCTTTAAAGGTAAACAAGTTAACCCTATCTTGCTTGTCTTTGTGCTATAGAGCAAGGAAGAAAAAACTTATTATTCTGTCCTTAAAAAATTAGTGATGATCTCCATTAAAAGATTCTGATGAATATTTGAAGTGTGACAATAACATACATATCATATAGTCAAGATGAAGTTGTCAACTAAAATATGCACTACTTTTATGGCCTTGGAATGTACTTGGTGGCTTTCTTGTTATTGAAGAAAACTGAATAACAAAAAGATGGAATTTAATATTATCTTAATTACTGAAATGAGAGTAGGAAGTTTATTATTCATACTAATACTAATTTTTGGCAAGTATACTATAGAAATATTAGGTATTTTTAACTTGAGGGAGATAGAAAAACTAAAAGTTTTACAAATTGCTCAAGTTCACAAGAATATAATGCAGGGCTGTTTTTATTCCAGATCATTGGGCCAGTTCCCTTCCATGTGGATTGGCCCTTAGTCTTTCCAATAAACTCTGTGTCAGTTTTAAACTAGTTTTAACCCAGAGCCTCTGCATAGTTTGCACCATTGAAATGTGTCTAAAAAGACTTTAGTGCTCAGTTTGGTCTATAAATTTACCTTAGGGGTGTTTGGAGTTTTCAATTAGATATTTTTATTTATGTATATATAATGTGTGTATTTACAGTTACATGCTTACACCACTCATGTGATCACAGTAACCATCATAGAAATATCAAAGTGTTGTTCGTGATATCCATTTAAAATTATTGCACAATTACATCTTATGGCACTGTGCGTGTGACAAGATGACATTTTAAATGATGAGACATTTTCCTTTTATCTTTGTATATTTTATAGATAATGTAAATTAAGCAAGAAAAAACAAGCTAATCTATGAATTTTCAAATTAAATAAAAACAAAAGAATTAGTATATTTTTGAAATGACTTTTACTTCCATTTTAGTAAAAATTGAAGAATTCATAGGTCTTATGTTCTCATGATATTATTTTTTCCTAATATGGATACAAAATAGAATATATTAGAGCAAAATATAAATTATATTATTTCCCATTATTTCACAGTTCTTAGATTGTTCTTTTTTTAAAACATTGAACATATATCAATATATAAAGGTGGAGTGTATAAACATTCACCTGGATAATCCCAATAAAAAGTTTTGCTGAAGCATTGAATTTATTTAGATGTTTTAAACCTTGATTCATTTTAATTTTTGGAGATGCAGTTAGTGTTTCTTTCTTTTTTTTTTTTTTTTTTCAGTATGCGGGCCTCTCACTGCTGTGGCCTCTTCCGTTGTGGAGCACAGGCTCCGGACGCGCAGGCTCAGCGGCCATGGCTCACGGGCCTAGCCACTCCGTGGCATGTGGTATCTTCCCGGACCGGGGCACGAACCCGTGCATCGGCAGGCAGACTCTCAACCAATGCGCCAACAGGGAAGCCCTTAGTGTTTCTTTATACACAGTAAACCGTGACATTTACATAGCTTTGTATTGTATAATAGTCTGCTCCTAAGCACAGTATCTTACTTGCACCTCATAATAAACCTGGAACATGGGCAAGGCAGGTTCTTTCCCCATTAGTAAATGAAAGGCCAGAAATATTGAAAATTTTGTGCAAGTCGTGGTGCCACTAAAGGGCAGAGACAAGAATAGAAGCAAGCACTACAGAGAAGCTATATTTTTTCCATTTCAACATGTCTGTTACAAAGAATGCAATGGAAAGTAACAATATATATGATATATATGGATAAATTTAACAAGAATTGTGCATGCCTATTTGAAGAAAATGGCTGCATTTTACTGAGGGGCATAGAAAAAAATTTAAGTGGTGAGAGAGAGATTTCTGGAGAGGAAGAAGTCAATTCTCTCCAAGTCAACCTGTAAACTTCACACAATTCAAGTCAAACTCCCAGTGGGATTTTTTTTTTTTTTTTTGGAACTTGTCAAATGATTCTGAAGTTTATCTGGGAAAAAAGTTAATGAACAGCCAGAACTTTTATTTTTAAAGAAGAGCAATGCCCCAACCAGATTGTAAAATGTACTCTTAAACCATAAAAATAATATGCACTAGGGTGGTTCCAGACCAGACAGAAAGATCTGTGAAATGAAGAGAAACCCAGAAACAGAACAACTATATATGGAATTTTAGTATAGGATAGAGAAGACATTTCAAACTCATGAGGAAAGAATGGATAATTGAATAAGTGGTGTTGGAGCCAAATGGAAACACCTAACACCTTATACCAAACTGAATTCCAGATAAGTTAAATATTTATGTGGAAAAACTGAACTTATAAATCTACTGGAAAAAAATATAAGTGAATATTTATATACTCAGACAGAGAAAGGATTTTCTATACCTAAATACCCCATACCTAAAGAAGAAAGATTTATAAATTTGAGTACATAAAAATATTAACATTTAGAATGGCCTGTAACCATAATTAAAATTTAAAAGGTGATGGACGAACGTAGGGCTAATAACACTAATAATGAGGAATCTTATCAATTAATAAGAAAAGTATGAGCATGATAATATAGAAATGAGCAAAGAACAAGTGTCAATAATTTACTAAAGGAGAATTACAAATGAACAAAAATCAAATGAAAATGTTTACTAGATTAACAAAATAGGCACATTAAACCAAGGGAGCAATTTTCCTGTAAAGGAAAACTAGTAGTGATTTTCATCAAATATTGAGAATACAAAAGTTTTTCAGTCTTTCACACAGCCAGCTTCACAAATGCCTCTTACACATTGATTGCAAGTTGGAATCCGTGAGCATTTTCCTCTAAAGAGATCTAACTTTCAATTTGACAGAATATGTGATAGGGCGGGTAATATGTGGACTTTGATTTACTCCAGTATTAACCCTGACATGTGCCAAAGTATATAGTGGCAGTGGGCACAGCTAGGTGACACTGTATTATTAATATCATTTTGTTATTTTTCTCTGATGCTCATGAGTAATCTAGTGGAAGCCAAATGGAATACATTGCTTTGAGATAGCATCCTTATACGTTTAGGAGAGAGCTGGGAGCAGATTGAGCAAGTGAGGCACTAATGTAGGGTACACAATTTAAGAGGACACCAAAACAAACTAAAAATAAAGCCCAACAAACAAGAAACCCACAGTAACCAAGATAAGTAGTACTTTAATGCAATATTGTAAAAATTAAAATGAATGAAAAAAAATCTTGATGAATTATATGTAAAATTTTAAAATAAAGACAGGATCAATATTCTTGTTGTTTTTTTCCACACCCTCTCATATGACTCTGAATGGCACTGCTTTTAAAGAATAAGATCAAAAGGACATTTACAGGGCTTCCCTGGTGGCGCAGTGGTTGAGAGTCCGCCTGCCAATGCAGGGGACACAGGTTTGTGCACCGGCCCGGGAAGATCCCACATGCCGCGGAGCGGCTGGGCCCGTGAGCCATGGCTGCTGAGCCTGCGCGTCTGGAGCCTGTGCTCTGCAATGGGAGAGGCCACAACAGTGGGAGGCCCACGCACCGCAAAAAAAAAAAAAAAAAAAAAAAGGGACATTTACAAACGTCCATGAGAATTTGAAGTGCTGGTTCATAGGAACAGTGGCAAATGTTTGAAAGGAAAACAGTTTTGAACCTCAGCTAATTTTCTCCTTTGAGGTAGGCTATTCTAGATGGCCAAAGACCTAATTTATTAAGCCCATTTTCGGTAACTAGAGAAAATATCGTGGAGTACTGGATTTAAATTATGCCTTACAGATGGAATAATGGAGCATCTCCTTTTATTCCTTTCCACTGTATCTATTCCCAAGGAGTGGAAGGTCTAACATGCTCTAACTGGGCCCTGGTGCTAGGGAATAGGACTTTCAGAGAAAGGAGCTATGAGTTTCAAGTACCCTTTTTTCTATGAAATGCATTCTTGACACTTCTTCCTTTGAATTGCTTTGTGTTCCTTCTCTCCCAGCCTTAGGCTAATTATCTGGAGAGAAACAGTGGGGTATAATAGTTAAGAATGTGGTCTCTGGAATTGAACTGCCTGGATGTAAATCCTAGGTCTATCACAACTGCTAGGTTATCTCGAGCAAGTTACTATATTCCTCTGAGCCTTAATTTTATCATCTGCAAAATGGGTCTCTTAAAGTTGTGAAAATTAGATTAATACATGAAAAGTGCTTAAAGCAGGGTCTGGCTTGTAGGATATACTCACAACGCTAAGCTATGACTATCTTATTATCATATATGAAGAACATGGAGACTTCTCTCCAAGCCCCTGTGCTCTCCCTAGTTCAGCAGGGGAGAAGAGAGCAAAGAAGTTTGGGACCGAAGACCCAATTGGTTGCATTTGTAAATTTGATTGATGTATCCTCTAGAATGTATATGTGTGTCCTTTATCACTTAGGGAATTATATCTAGAGAAATGGGTTAGAATTTTAGACAACTGAACCCTGGATTTCCTTGTTCTTGAAGAAATGACATTGATTATTGATAATTATCTAAACATGTGGACATTAATTTTCTGTAGTTGTAATTTAAAATGAATTAATATAATTTCAAATAATGCAATGTAGATTATAAACAGGAGTTTTATTTGTGTTTTTTATGTTAATATTTAAAAACTTCAGTCATTTTCATAAGAATTCAGAATTTGATGGGATTCAATGAAACAAAATCTTCAAAGCCACACTGCTTATTTTTCATATTTGTTCTTTCTAGATATGTTCCTTTCCATTTTCTGTTGTTCATGCTAAAGTAGGATCTTTTAAACTTCTTAAGTGTGGCAATAGATTTTGTGTAGATGGGTTCCATCGTTAGGTTTATTTACCTGAAAAAGTAACTCAATAACCTGAAGTCATACTGAAAAATGCTGTGGACAGTAAGTGGTTTCAGATGCTAGTGATTTTCATCGATAAATCACATGACAGCTGAAAAAATACCATAAAAACATCATTAGTAGACTAGAAGTAGGGGTGTGAATTCCACATTTCCACGTGAGAAAGTATATATATTCGTCCATATTTTAGGTTTTTCAAAATCCAAATATATAAAAAGGGGTCTTTCAGAAGCTAAAAGGAAAAGATGTAATACAAGTATTTAATATTCTTTGGTATACTTACATCCATACACATTATGTTTATAATTATAAATGTGTTTTCCAACATTAAAAAACATTTTATTGAAATATATTTGACATATAACACTGTGTAAATTTAAGGTGTATAACATGTTAGTTTGACACATTTAAACGTTGTAGTATGATTGCCATTGTAGTGATAATTAGCACCTCTATCATGTCACATAATTATCATTTCTTTTTAGTGGTTGTGATAATTAAGAGCTAGTCTCTTAGCAAGTTTGATGTTTATAATACAATATTATTGTCTATATTTACTGTACCATGCATCGCATCTCTAGGACTTACTACTCCTTGTGAGTTTGTAGCCTTAAACAACATCTATCCTATCCCCTCTCCCCCCAGCCCCTGCTAACCACCATCTTAGTCTGTTTTTATAGATTGGACTTTTTCAGATTCCACTATAAGTGGTATTATAGTGTACTTTTCTTTGTCTGACTTACCTCACTTAGCATAAAGCAGTTGCTGTGACTACAGCACATACCTGACCATAGGGTAGAACTTTGCTGTGAATTTGTGCCACAGCCCAGTGTAAAGAAAAAGGAAATTGAGAGTGAAGACTCTCCAGTACTGGAGCTCTGTCTGGTATTTGCTAAAGAACTTTAGAGGCTGCCTGTAGCAGTGATTGTTATAGTGTATCAAGTTTTCCCTTTATACTTTGATGGTAATCGCAGAATTTATAACCACAGGAAATATTTTCAGTTTTATAATTCTGGCCTTCTTAGACATTTCAAGATATGTTGCAATGAAGTTTGGGGCTCTTTTACAAAATCCTGTTGGGATAAAATGTGTTTCTCATAATTGTCTGATCAAAGATGCATCTGGTACTTCTCAGGCTCTCTGACCTGAGGCTTCTGGTTCAGTAGGTCTAGGATGGGGGTGGGAGGTAGAGGCATAGTCCCATCATATGTCAGTGAGAGAGTATTTTAGAAATAATTTGCCTTTAAAAAGCTAAAAGCTTTGTTACAATTAATGTACTTACATTGACATATCATTATCACCCAAAGTCTTTAGTTTTCATTGTTTTGCCCTTGGTGTACACTCTACGCACTTGAACGAATTTATAACGACATGTGTCCACCATAGTACAAACATATTAATGATAGGGGGGCTATGCATATGTGAGGGACGGGAGTATATGGGAAATCTCTGTACCATCTGTTCAATATGCTGTGAATCTAAAAGTGCTCTAAAAATAAAGCCTTAGAAAAGCTTAACCTAAAAAAGTGAATATCAAAACTTGAATAAACATTTGAAAGAAGCGAACGCTGAACAATATGGTATGTTTAGGAGATTTTGAGGAGAAGATTGGGAATATTAGGAAGAGGGAACCAGATTGGTCTGACTGATTTTAATACAGATTTCCAGCCCCATTTTTTTCCCTCAGTGATGCTTGATGGCTATTTTACTCACCCTTTGCATTTTCTATACTATCTGTTAAAAACCCCACCCATTCCCCACTTGAGCCCTTTTATTACCCATTCCTAGGTCAAACAGTCTTGTTTCTGAAGCCAATAAGGAAATAATTTTTACTGGGTGTGAAATGACTCTAAAACCTCCATTTTATCTCTTCTTTCCTTTCTGATGCAGAGTAAGATGTTTCCCTTCTCTTTCACAAGGAAGTTTCTTCAGCTAGGCTTTGAGCTTTTTCTCGGGACTTTAATCCAACAATTCTCCTTCTTCTTTGATTCCTTGTAGTTTTGAACTCCTGGCCTTCTTTCCTTGCTAGCTCCTCCCTCATCAAATCTTCCTCACACTGAGCAGATTATTTCTCACAATGCTGCTTTCTTTATTAGCTATATCATGTTTTGTTTTCTCTCCATCATTACTCAAATTCTTGGAGTACAGGTCCTAGGCCCTTTTCTGTGTTGCAGACTGCTGTCTTCTCGTATTCTCACATGGCCAAAGGGTTGAGAGAGTTCTCTGGGGTCCCTTTGTTGAAGGCGCTAATCTCATTCAAAAGGGCTCTACCTTCATGACCTAATTACCTCCCAAAGTCTCCACTTCCTAATAGCATCACATTGAGGATTAGGATGTCAACATATGAATTTTGGGGAGGCACAATCATTCGATCCATTGCAGTCTCAATCTGAGCATGTCAAAAAGTCAGTGATTTTCTACCTCAGATATGCTTCTCCTTCACCATCTCCTGTCTTAACAAACAACTTCATTTATACTGGGATGGGTTCAGTCTTGGCCCCATTTTCTCTTTTTCCTCATGTCTATTAAGTTAGCAAGTCCTAACAAGTCTACACACATAATGTGTCTCAAATTCCTTCTCTCTGCTGATGCTATTACTCTTGGCCAGTATGACTTATAGCCTGAGTACTACAGAGATTACTAATTAGTCTCCCTTCTGCTTCACAATCTCTGTCTATAATCCATTCTCTGCAGAACAAACAGAATGATTTATTTCAAATGCAAATATAACTTCATCCCCTCTGAAAATCTGGCAATAGTTACTTTTGACTCAAAATCCCTAACAGGTCCTACAGGACTGTGCATAATTTCATGCTCCCTCCTTATTTTTTTCTCTTTCTCTCTCCAGGTTTACTTTCTGCTTTACTGCCAACCTCCAGTATCCTGTGCTTTACATCTTAGTATCCCACTCATCTTCTTGAGGTTGCTTAAGGATTTCAAGCTCCTTATGCTGCAGGGCTTTTTCTTAAGTTATTATTTTCCTGAAGTTCTTCCTCGTCTACTGTTATCTGACTACCTTCTACTTTTCTGTCTTGCCCTAGCTTGAATGCTGTTTCCTTAGCGTGGCCTTCCTTGAACCATTAGCTGAAGATTAGGCAAATTGTTTAGGTTCCCTGTCTATATTCTTTCATAGCAGTCAATATCTTCCCCTACAGTCTTGCTTACAATAGTAAGTGTATACTTATTTGTAGCATTATTTCTTTAATATCTGTCTCCCTTATTAGACTGTAAAGGCCTGGATGGCAGAGACAGTTATCTCTTTGTGACTGCTGTATAAATATTGCCTCGTATAGAAGCAAGCATTTGGTAGCACTGAACAATTTACCCGTTGAATAAAGGATTGAATGAATAAATGAATGAATGAATGATGCTTAGCATTCAGTGACTAATTCTGTTTTCAAGTTGCTTCAATGACACCTCCATAGAACCATATTCACAATTGCTTTCTAAGTTGATCTAAGCTGTGACAGCAAGTACATTTTCTTGAGGATCTGTCTTCTTACTTTTTCCTATCAAGACATAAATCTAGGTTTTATATACTTCAATGTTATGCCTACTAAGTACCTAAGGTCATACAACAAAACAAAGCAAAACAAAACTCTATTATATTACGTGATTCTCGAGTCTCAGTTGTGGCATTATTAGTCTCTCACTTTATTTAACGTGAAATTCAAAAAATTTGAAGAGAAATGCACATCTCCAAACATTAATATTACCATGTGGTGTCCTTCCACTGATATGACTATAAATCTTCTGTGTAGTCAATAACTTGTTTATTTTACATGGGCCATAATTGGAATCGTAAGTCAGGCAGCTTTGAGTTCATTTTGAAAAAGTAATCAGTTAGACTACTAATTTTAAAGAAAAAAAAAAGAGCTCATTGTTTAGCATATGTATCTCTAGCATACATGTCTTTAGAAAAAGATAGTAGCACCTCATTTTACTGCTTCAGAGATATTCTTTTTTATTATTAATATTCATTGGAGTATAGTTGCTTTATAATGTTGTGCTGTACAGCAAAGTGAATCAGCTACACATATACATATATCCCCTCTTTTTTGGATTTCCTTCCCATTTAGTCACCACAGAGCACTGAATAGAGTTCCCTGTGCTATACAGTAGTTTCTCATTAGTTATCTCTTTTATACATAGTAGTGTATATATATCAATCCCAATCTCCCAATTCATTCCAGTCCCCCTTCCCCCTCCGCCCGCCCCGGTATCCATATGTCCATACTCTACATCTGTGTCTCTATTTCTGCTTTGCAGTTAAGTTCATCTGTGTCATTTTTCTAGATTCCACATATAAGAGATATTATACGATATTTGTTTTTCCTCTTTCTGACTTACTTTATTCTGTATGACAGTCTCTAGGTCCATCCACATCTCTGCAAATGGCACAGTTTCATTCCTTTTTATGGCTGAATAATATTCCAGTGTATATATGTACCCCATCTTCTTTATCCATTCTTCTGTTGATGGACATTTAGATTGTTTCCATGTCCTAGCTGTTGTAAATAGTGCTGCAGTGAACATTGTGGTACATTGTGTCTTTTTGAATTATGGTTTTCTCCAGGTATGTGTGCAGGATTGGGATTGCTGGGTCACATGGTAGCTCTATTTCTAGTTTTTTAAGGAACCTCCGTACTGTCCTCCATAGTGGCTGTATCAATTTACATTCCCACCAACAGCGTAAGAGGATTTCCTTTTCTCCACTCCCTCTCCAGCATTTATTGTATGTAGATTTTTTGATGATGGCCATTCTGACTGGTGTGAGGTGATACCTCAGTATAGTTTTGATTTTGCATTTCTCTAATAATTCGTGATGTTGAGCATCTTTTCATGTGTTTGTTGGTCATCTGTTTGTCTTCTTTGGAGAAATGTCTATTTAAGTCTTCTGCCCATTTGTGGATTGGGTTGTTTGTTTTTTTCATATTGAACTGCATGAGCTATTTGTATATTTTGGAGATTGATCCCTTGTCAGTTGCTTTGTTTGCAAAATTTTTCTCCCATTCTGAGGGTTGTCTTTTCATCTTGTTTGTGGTTTCCTTTGCTGTGCAAAAGCTTTAAGTTTAATTAGGTCCCATTTGTTTATTTTTGTTTTTAATTTCATTACTCTTGGAGGTGGGTCAGAAAAGATCTTGCTGAGGTATATGTCAGAGAGTGTTCTGCCTGTTTTCCTCTAGGAGTTTTATAGTGTCTGCCTTATATTTGGGTCTTTAATCCATCTTGAGTTTATTTTTGTATATGGTGTTAGGGAGTATTCTAATTTCACTCTTTTACATGTAGCTGTCCCATTTTCCCAGCACCACTTATTGAGGAGACTGTCTTTTTTTTCCATAGTATATTCTTGCCTCCTTTGTCATAGATTAGGTGACCATATGTGTGTGGGTTTATCTCTGGGCTTTTTATCCTGTTGCATTTATTCATATTTCTGTTTTTGTGCCAGGACCATAATGTATTGATTACTGTAGCTTTGTAGCATAGTCTGAAGTCAAGGAGACTGATTTTCCGAGCTCCGTTTTTGTTTCTCAAGATTGCTTTGGCCATTCAGGGTCTTTTGTGTTTCCATAAAAATTGTATAATTTTTTGTTCTAATTCTGTGAAAAATGCCCTTGGTAATTTGATAGGGATTACATTGAATCTGTAGATTGCTTTGGGTAGTATAGTCATTTTCACAATATTGATTCTTCCAATCCAAGAACATGGTATATCTCTCCATCTGTTTGTGTAGTCTTTGATTTCTTTCATCAGTGTCTTATAGTTTTCTGAGTACAGGTCTTTTTGCCTCCTTAGGTAGGTTTATTCCTAGGTATTCTATTTTTTGTTGTTTTTGCAGTGGTAAATGTGATCATTTCCTTAATTTCTCTTTCTTATCTTTTGTTGTTAGTGTATAGGAATGAAAGAGATTTCTGTGTATTAACTCCTGCAACTTTACTAAATTCATTGATAAGCTCTAGTAGTTTTCTGGTGGCATCTTTAGGATTCTCTATGTATAGTATCATGTCATGTACAAACAGTGACAGTTTTACTTCTTCTTTTCCAATTTGTATTCCTTTTATTTCTTTTTCTTCTCTGATTGCTGTGGCTAAAACTTCCAAAACTATGTTGAATAATGGTGGTGAGAGTGGACATCCTTGTCTTGTTCCTGATCTTAGAGGAAATGCTTTCAGTTTTTCACCATTGAGAATGATGTTTGCTGTGGGTTTGTTGTATATGGCCTTTATTACATTGAGGTAAGTTCCCTCTATGACCACTTTCTGGAGAGTTTTTTTTTTTACCATAAATGGGTGTCGAATTTTGTCAGAAGCTTTTTCTGCATCTATTGGGATAATCATATGGTTTCAAAGATATTCTAATGGACAAATACTATGATGGGATGACATATAGATTCTCTATTCTTAAAATTGTAGGGTTTTTTTTTCCCCAAGTAAAACGTTTAATCTGACTTTTAGATTTTCTGAATCCTACAAAGTCAAATCAAAATAAGTTTTATTGGGAGAAAAAAGCTTAAATATGACAAAGAAAATATACAAATAAGGAAAAAGAACTGCCATTTTAATTAAAAAGAAAGCAAGATAAAATTATAGGCACTATTATAGAGCTTTATATAGAAATAACATTTCGTGATGATATTGCCATCATGTTCATAATCTCTACCTTACTGATATTTTATTCTTTTTTTCTTTTCCCTAATAGACAATGTAAACCCATACCAAAAAGGAAAAAAACCTTGTTTTATAGTTTTACACATAGATATAGCTTTTTAGATGTTTGAAATCAAGCAGTTGTGGATAGATGTTAATTTATACATCAATATTAAATATGCATATACTAATTTTGAATTAATTCATGTGTTATAACTTGAACATTGACTAAAGCTTTGAACTAAACAAATATTATGAGTTTTGAGCTTTGGTGGATTAAACACCTATCTTTAAAACCGAAAAATGACTTGAAAATATAATTTTTACATTAGTTTTCACATTGTTTTGTATTTGCAAAATACTTTTATGACTGTGGCATACTCTTTTAGTTCTTATTTCATATATGAATAATAAGGAATAGAAATTTCAGTGGATCACCAAAAGTCACATCTCTCTACTATGGGTAATATTATAGAAATTCTCCAAAAGATTTCTTTTAGAATGTTGGGATAGTTTTTTAGCGTAGATAGAAATATTAACTCTTGGTACTTCAATATATTTAATTTTGGTATTTACATTTTAAGCAGGTTCTAAAAATTCTGGTATTTTGATTGTGGATAAAATTGGTAAGAAAATTTTAATTTATCATTTTAGATATTAATAGGAGTCTCCATTTTGCATTTTTTATGGAATGTGTTAATGAGAGAAAGGGTAAGCAATTTTATGCACTGCTAATAACTGAAAATATCTTCCCCAAAGGTCACAAAAAATAATCAATTTTCAAACCCTACCACCGCCATTACATATTATTTACAGTGACTGACTTTGATTATTAAAAAAAAGTTTATTTTTTAATAAATTTATTTATTTTATTTATTTTTGCTGCATTGGGTCTTTGTTGCTGTGTGTGGGCTTTCTCTAGTTGTGGCAAGCGGGGGCTACTCTTCGTTGCAGTGCACGGGCTTCTCATTGCAGTGGCTTCTCTTGTTGTGGAGCACGGGCTCTAGGTGTGCAGGCTTCAGTAGTTGCGGCATGTAGACTCAGTAGTTGTGGCTCGTGGGCTCTAGAGCACAGGTTCAATAGTTGTGTCACATGGGCTTAGTTGCTCTGTGGCATGTGGGATCTTCCTGGATGAGAGCTCAAACCTGTGTCCCCTGCATCAGTAGGTGGATTCTTAACCACTGCACCACCAGGGAAGCCTCTGACTTTGAATTTAAAGAGCAAAATTTCATATATATTTTTTAAAAAGCCCTCACACCCTTCAAAACTTTATTACAAACCGAGGGCTATTAAAAATATTAAAACACATTCTTGGCCACTTGATTTACATTTTTGGAATACCACCTACTCTCCCACAACACTTGTAATGCTTTTCACATTCAGGTACACTCGGCTGCACCTGACCATCTTTTATGAAGTTCCAAAAAATCCCTTTTTCCAGCCAGGGTAATACTCTTAGTGCCCAAGTTTATATTGAACTCTAGACTGCTAACTGAATATATTTTGTTCTTTTATTTTTCTGCTGATAAAAAACAAACCCCTCATTCTTATGAGGTGCTCATTTTCTATAAAGTGCTTCAGTTATGGGCTCATGAGTCTAGGGAGGCTTTTTTTTTTTTTTAAGTGATTGAGAAAATCTTACTTATAAAACTAAATTTTATCCTTAATGTTGCAAAGCTGTGAATATATACATGTCTTATATAACTTGAGTTTTAATCAGCTATTTGCTTATCAACCTGGTGAAGACTTGCCTAACTGATAGGTAGAGAATGTGAGCTGTGAATAACATCTTACAAACTCCTGGATTCACTTACACCACAGAATCTCCAGTTAAATAATGAAATACATTTCTTTTAAAAAATTATTTATCCCATGTATTCAGTTTTACCAAAGACTAGATAAAATTAACTTCCTACCTGAAATAGTACTAATACTGTTTTACTTTTCTGCCTTTCACTGGGGTCATTCCATATATTTTGACCGTGGATATCCAAGCTTCTTCTACCAGTGAATATCTTTGCTAAAGTAAACAACATAAGAGGAAACTTCATTTGACTTACCAAGTGTTTCACTAATTAAAAAAATAAGGCTCAGAATGTCTCACGGTTTTGGTTCTCTTCTAAGAATAGAATCAAAACAATACTAGAAAATCAGGTGTGAAATCAGGAAATGACATAAAGAGTGTCCAATATGTATTTCCCTTT
This sequence comes from Tursiops truncatus, assembly GCF_011762595.2. Taxonomy (NCBI): domain Eukaryota; kingdom Metazoa; phylum Chordata; class Mammalia; order Artiodactyla; family Delphinidae; genus Tursiops; species Tursiops truncatus. The sequence continues at coordinate 15,133,512 of NC_047038.1, forward strand.
TATAGTATTCCTAGGAATAGCTAAAACATTGAAGAACATTAAGTTATGTTAAGAAATCAAAGTACTATAGAGTGCATGTATCAAACATCATATGACTAACATTGAACTCAGTTTGAAAACTCCGTTTAGTGATTACTGACAGCCACTGACATTTTATTTCTTTTTCTGGAATAAAATCTTTGCTTCTGTGAACATCTTGCCCTTGCCACTGTGTTCATTCTTTCATCTTTACTGAGACCATTTGCAAACTGATTTGGACACAGCCAAAGTTTTCTCTAGACAGTCCACTCATCACTGTCTCTATAAATTACCAGGGAAATTTTAGACCCAGTATAGTTCTCATATAGCATTTTTATATTGCAATGTGAATCAGATAATTTTACCCATATCTTTTCACAGTTTTGATTGATTTACATAGTTCTGTACTAGAGCCTTCCTAAACAGGGTAGAAAGAGGGTCTCCCACCCTTCTCACAAGTTATTCCCTTTAGCTGGCCACACTGATCAATTTTAAGTATTAGCTATCCAAAATATTCATACCCTTTTTGAGGATGATTACAGGGATTTACACTGAATAATATTGACTAATAACTTTAGGAACACTGTGCAACTTAAGAATGACATTTTTTTTGTTTTGCAACAATTAAGAAATCATTGGAAATGGTTTGTGTGGAATGTTGTATCTTTCAAATTCTTGGACTATATAAAAAATATTACTTTATTTTTCCTGGCTCAGTTCCTTATGTTAATAGTTATTACAACTGGTTGTTGAAAATAGCTGTATGTGTATGGTACAGTCATATATGCAAGCGATACTAAAACCTGCAGTTTTAATTTTCTAAACTTGCTATTTTGGTTGATCTGTTTTCTGTGATTTGTATTACACTTCTACTCAGATCTATTGAATGATTCTTTAATTCAGCAATGCCTTTATCCAGTGTTTATTAATAATTCAGAAAGGCAAGTTTTCTACAAAACTGGGGAAGAAGTAAACCATTCTTCATTCTGAGAGCATTTAGTATTTAGAACATCCTCAGTACTGATGGATACAGATTATTTTTCTGTTTCATGACATAAACTGAATTATTTAGCTTTCTCTAGGTCTGACAAAGTCAAGTATTTGGTGTAAAATGGAATTGGGTGGATCAAGTCAAATTCACTACTGGGAGAGGTACATTTGCATACATAACACACACATACACTCAAATTTTATGGCCTTCTGAGCATAAATAAGTAAAAAGGAAGAGTTTATGCAGAAGCAGAAAGGTTGTCCCTTAGATAATGTGATTGAGTAAGTGCTAAATCACATTAGCTCTTCAAATATTTCCTAATTACTTTAACCCTCCTTTTTTGTAGAAAGTTCCTCTTCTCAAAGTGGAGTGTGAACTTAGCTGGTGGCACAGTGAGTGGTAGGTTAGGAGAAGTACTGGGTAACTATGTTACATCTTCTAGAGTGTTAACTTTACAAAAGAGTGAATATTTTAATGTTGATATAATATAAAATGTATTACAACCTTAACACATAAATCTGTGACTTCAAAGAAGTTTCCTGATTTTCACAATCCACTTCAGGAGACCTCTCTTTCTCATCCTTGATGAACCAGTTTGCCAAACAAGTGGCTGGATTGTTTTTCATTCAAAGTAGCTGGTATGGCTGACATATTTTGATTTAAGGCGACTCCCTGTCTGAAAATAACTTCTTTTGCCATTCATTTGAACCCAGACGCTTAGAATGATTACAATGCTTATAACAACTGCAATCTCTTTGAGTTTTTCAATAAACTTATTAAAATGCATATGTCGTTAGGAAAGGATGATCAATTACATTGTCATTTATTATCACAATAACTTGTACTTCCAGCAGATAAGCAACTACATAAATGTTTAAGGAAAAGAAAATGTGAAATATCCATTTAGGCAAGGTAATAAGGCACCTATTATGTGGAATACCCTGATTCTTACCCCCATCACAAACACATAGATGTATACTATTAATGAGGGTAGTCATATGATGTTGAATAACTAAGAATTGTATAAAAAGATTGAGAATCTCATGAAGTGGATGAAGTAGAAAGCATAACTAATTGTTCATTCAGCTTGGAAGGTCAGTGTGTTTAGGATTGATTAGAATCGGTAGCAACACATTGGTCCAATATGAACTGTATCATAAATAGATTTTTTTCAGGAGAGTTCCGTTTGCCAAGTTGTGTGTCTGTGTGCAATCTGACACACCCCAAGCACAATTTGGCCTCTTTCCTTTTTTTTTTAAATTAACTAATTAATTTATTTTTGGCTGTGCTGGGTCTTTATTGCTGCGTGCGGGCTTTCTCTAGTTGTGGCAAGTGGGGGCTGCTCTTCATTGTGGTTCATGGGCTTCTCATTGCGGTGGCTTCTCTTGTTGCGGAGCATGGGCTCTAGGTGTGCAGGCTTCAGTAGTTGTGGCGCGCAGGCTTAGTTGCTCCCCGGCATGTGGGATCTTCCTGGACCAGGGCTCAAACCCACGTTCCCTGCATTGGCAAGTGGATTCTTAACCACTGCGCCACCAGGGAAGTCCCATGGGCTCTTTTCTTATGGCCCTTAGTCCCCTCACTATATAAAGGATATATAAGGCTAAGACTATTTCAAAAGCCTAGCATAGTGCCTAGACCTACAAACTACCTCTTACATTTTAAATCTTTTCTTACCTCTCTATTCTACTCTTACTACAGTTTGTTAATTTACTACTAGGTTTAAAGCAATAAGTCATTGGCCAAAAAAGGCTTATATATGAAATTATGCCACTGCTGTCCTACTTCATAGTAATTGGAACATGGTCAACTAGTTTAAACAATCAAAATGATTTGCTGCTACACATTTCCGTGTCCAGTAATGCTTTTTTACTTTGAGCTTTTCTTGTTTTTATCTGAGATCTCTGCCTGTATTGAGTCAATTTTATTATCATTACTGGTGCTCTCAATCTTTTGGCAACATCTCTGTAGCCTCAGGAAGGGCAGCCAACCAGCAAAACGAGCAAAGGCAGAAGCAGGAGTTGGTGGGGAGGGTTGAGGGAAGAGAGACCAGGAGTTCAGCCAACCAGTCAGCCAGGGTACTCAGCTAGTTCCAAGAGGTCAGGCATCAGTCAGCCAATATTTGATAAACAAATGAACTCAGCTACTGAGCTTCAGTCAGCCTCATTTTACTGAGTTCTATCTTGGGAGAGAGATGACCTGACTCTTCCTTAAATTCCAGTGGGCCTTCCAGCTAATCACTATGCTCTAGAGCCAAATTCTGAACGGTGTTATATATGTGGCAAAAAATTACATCCTTTTCATCTGCATGGGAAAGATAAAAATATGAAACAAAGTTCAAAGATATTCTGTTTGCCAAGTATCCAGATCAATAATGGTGTAATCGTATTCTAAATCTCACGGGACAGAACGAATGGTTGAATTTTTCATTATTTTTTGTTTATTATTTTTAATTTCCTTCTTTATTTTTATCTATGTTTTGAAATAGTTTAAAGTTTGCATACAATTTGCCATATGGTACAAAAAACTTATAAGTTCTAAGTACGAAGAACTCCTGAGTACAAAAAATTCTTCTGCAAAAGTAATACCATGCTTTAGAGTCTCAAACTAACACAGTACTGCATTTGTTCTCTCTCTCTCTCTGCCAAACAAAATCTCCTACATCATCTTCATACAGTTCTCCCAATCAAGAAATCAACGTTGATATGTTATCATTCAAATTTTACCAACTGTCTCAGCAGTATCTCTTTTTCCTTTCTTGCCCAGGATCCTATCCAGAAACATATGCTGCACTTAGCTATCAGGGCTCATAAATTATCTTTGATTTGTTCCCAAATCTTTCCTTGTCTTTCATGTCCTTGATAGTCTTGAGGAATGTAATTATTTCATTCTATCAGATGCTCTCAATGTGGGATTCTCTGATGCTTCTTCACGAACAGACTCAGGCCATGCTTTCTTGGCAGGAATATCACAGAAATGACACAGGGCTCTTCTCAGTGTATCCCACCATGAGGCACATGACGTCACTGTCTCACTACTTGTGATATTAACTTTTATTACCTAATCTAGTTGCTATCCATCCCTTTTCTCCAATATAAATGCACTGTTTTCCCTTTTGTATTTGACTAATATTTTGTGGGGTGATATTTCAATATTTTCTAATATGCTGTACCTCATAAACTTTTACCCACTGGCTTTAGCATCCATTAATGATTCTTATGTATATCAGCTACTCCTGTGATAGCTACCAAATGATGAATATCTATTTTGTTCACTCTTTCTACTTTGATTAGTTAGCATTCTACTGTTTCTTATATTCTGTGATTGATATGCCTCTCCCTTTTAGTGTAGGGCTTGATAATATAGTTTCAAAATTTTTGAAGTCAGTGATTAAAAGGGACAGTTATATTTTAAACTTTAATGAGTATACTTATTTTATATTCTATAAGAGGATCCTTGAAAAGGAAACAAAACAAAAAATGACAATTACTTAGATTTAAGTAGATTAAAAATGCTGTCTGATGAAAAACTTCTCAAAAACAACCAACCAAACAAACAAAAAAGTCCAAAACTCAAGAGTGTCAACAAATTAATTACGGACATTGACAATGTTCATATTAAAGTAAAAAGTTACAATTGTAGATTATGCTACATAGGTATCAATATAGTATACATTTTGGTAATAAGTGAAGTATATGCATTTTAATATGACTTATGTAATAATATATATAACTGAAATTTTTGACATTAGATGCATCATTGACATAGATAAACTTAACTGATGCTAATATAAAATAAATGAAATATATATAATTTTTCTATTTTTCATAGATCTTTCAATAGTCACTATTGTTTATTTTTTACTGAGGTATAACTGACATATAACATTACGACTGTTGTTTCTTGATAAGACATACCACTTGGCATTCATTTAACACATACACACAAAGAACAGACAGTCAAGATACTAAAATGTAAAACCCTAGATCTGGCACTCTAATTTATGAAGTTTCCGTTATTTCTTGTTTTCTATCTAAACTGGATAATTCCTGTTTGACTTTTTCCTCTCTTTCTTACTATATGTATCCCTCCTTACACTCTTACTTTTTCTTTTGGACAAAGACCCTGTGTTTAAAACAGAAACTTAACCTGATTAAATATCATTTATTAGCATGACATCTGCTTATACCCCAACTTTAGATATAAATCTAGAATGATATGTAATATAGACACAATGCTTAGGCACAGTTATCTCATTGGTATCAATAATTATATAACTCTTTGATAGATATCTGGAAATTTATATAGCTTATGTGAATCTAGTAATAATAGAAAAACAAAGTCACAACCAATGAGAACCTTGGTAATGCCTAGGGTCATGAGATGGAGAAACCAAGTAAAGAAAAATTCAGTAAATGTGAGACGGTAGTTAGCCTTCTGGTAAGAGATTATCAGAGTTGCTATGATGGCCTGATAGTGCCTAAAAACACTGAAATAAATTAGCTGCTATTTTTAATATTACCCCCATCCTTATTTTTATCCATGCATTTGAATTTTTCTGTATATGAAGCATGTCCTTTTTTATGTTACCACTACATCAGAATGATTCTGTCAACTATCATTACATTATATAATCCATTAACTGGCTCTTCCAAAATTGAACTTGGCTCCTGGTGACAATCCATTTTAACAATAAGACTGAATAAGACTGAATAATAAGACTGAATACATCAGTAGACTCAGTAATATTTTCTTGGCATAACTTCATTGACCCACATGGAATGTAATTGGGGGTAATTTCACAGAGATAATTAGAAATATTACAAATTTCCTGAATTGTTTTCTGAGAGTATCATGGGACTGAAACATTATATTAAGGATACTGAAAGACTATCAGTGAATTAGAATTAAAAGGACTATCTATATATAAGATTTTTATACCTATACCTATCTATTTATGTTATTATGTTAGGGAATGAAATATGTTGTATGAAAAACAGTATTTTAATGTAGAAATGTATTCCAAACTTCTTTTCAGTGTTTTTTGTTTTGTTTTTCAGATAGAATTGTCTGACAAACTATCAGTAGTTTCAGTTCCTGATCTATTTTTATATTTAATGTACTATATAAGAAATGAGATACTAGAAGCTAACCGTTGCACCCTTAGTTCAAAAATGTTTTTTAAAGTGTGTTTTATGGAAGTCCTGTGTTTCTAAACTTAAGGCATTGTTAGCTATATTATTTATCTGACTTAAGAGATGCAAATGGCATTCAAAGTAATATTAACTGAAGAATTGATTTTAAAAATATAGAGGTAATTCCATTTTAATTATGGCATATTAAGGTCCTAACAGATTATTCTGAAGATAACAACTATAAATTCTGGACAAAAATTTTTTTAAAAAGCCTCCTGAAAACTCTGGAGAATGAACAGAAACAAGGGAAGGGGACTGAAACTTGGCTGGAGAGACCAGCATGGCATGTTTTGAGCTTTGAACTGCAGGTGGGCTATGTCACAGAGTACCATGGGTTGTCAAAATCACTAATAGGAGCATACTATCTTTTTGGCTTGCATAGAATAAGTGTGAGGCAGTCACCACCAGAAAATGAGGGTGGAATCCAGGAAGGATAGGATCAGAAAAGGAGAGTCCCAATTTTTGGTGTGTAAGTTTTGCCCAACTCTCTTGAACAACCATGGATACAAGGAAATGATTCAATATAGCTTTCAGCATAGGCTAAAACACCTGACCTGAGATTTGAATTGCTACTCATAGGGGAAAAGAGTTTGTAATTTGAGACTAACTTACTTATGTACCTGCTAAAATATAAACATCAATGCTCTTCAGAGACATATAGCAGAATTCACTCTCCATATAGAATATTGATAGTGTCCAGGACTCAATCCAAAATTAGTAGACATTCAAAGAACCAGGAAAACGTGCCCCATTATCAAGGGAAAATATAATCCAAAAAGGCCAATTCCAAGATACACCCAGAGTTGGAATTGTTAGATGAAGACTTTAAACCTGGTATTATAAGTTTGCTTACAACTGTTGAGGAAAAAAAGTACAGTCAAAATGATGAAAAGATAGGAAATAGAAGAGATATAGAGATAGGAAAAGAGACCAAATGAAAATTTACAACAAAAATATAATACTAATTATATTAAATATTATATATTATAATACATTAAAAATATTTATCTAAAATAAATATTTTTAAGGGATGGTCATAAAAGCAGGACGGAAAAAACAAAGGTAAATGAACTTGAAAATAGAGCATTAAAAATGATCTGATCTAGGGCTTCCCTTGTGGCGCAGTGGTTGAGAGTCCACCTGCCGATGCAGGGGTAACCGGTTTGTGCCCCTGTCCGGGAGAATCCCACATGCCGCTGAGCGGCTGGGCCTGTGAGCCATGGCCGCTGAGCCTGCGCATCCGGAGCCTGTGCTCCGCAACGGCAGAGGCCCCAACGGTGAGAGGCCCGTGTACCGAAAAAAAAAAAAAAAAAAAAAAAAGACCTGTGTCAAGCTACCATTTCTTTCAGCCTAGAACTGGTCCAGTTTGGTCACATTCTCTATAATGTTTTCATCTCTTCACTTTTTTCTTTCTTCACAGCAGTTGGCTATACACTGATTTTTCTCTCTCTAGCCAAGTCACTCCCCGAGTTGGACACGTTGTCATATCAGTTTATGACAGCACTAAAATAAGGAAGCTACATTTTGGTAATGCTTAGTATGCCGTCCTGTTTTTCCCCTACTCCTTCATCTTTTCTTTCCTAAGCTCAGTAATCATTTGTTGCTCCTACTAAGCTCTGCAATAGTCCCTCAGCTCCTTTTAGTTTGGTTTCACCACTTCCATATTTCATTGAAATAATCACATTATAGGAGCCCTTTACATTGGAAGTAATTAGCAAAGGAGGAAACTAGGGCTTGGAAGTACAAATGAAGTGATAGAAGAGAAGAGGGTTATTGGGAAACAAACCTTATGAAATATAATGAATGAGGGAGCGTAAGTTCCGGTTCGTGATAAGGAAGGAACTAAGTCATACCTAAATACAATTTATAAGGGCAAAGACTAAGGGATTGAAAGAAGGATGCTAGGAATTAAGAAAGTGAGATGTGGAAAGTTGGAATCAGCAACTTCTGAGTCAAAAAGTAATAAAGGTGTTGAATATTTAGATACAAGTCCATACACTCACAAAAAATACTTGCTTATGTATGTTATCTGCAACAGAGCAAAATGAATTTTTAGGCATCACCTTGAAACTTCTAAGGGGGAGATCAGAAAACTTTGCAGAGCAATGGAAGGTAAGAAAATTGATTCTAACGTCATTTGTAAGTGCTGGCTCTTTGACATTATGTAGCGTGCTGCTTAACTCTGTTTTTTATTTGATGTAAAATTATTGTAACAGCTTTTCAATTTTCATATCTACCTCAAAGACCCAACCTAATATTCCACTTAAAATACTTGGTTATGTATTCCCCATTAATAATAATTGATTATCTACAAAAATATTTTTATTGGTAGCAAAATTCTCTCAGTTTTTTCAAATATTTTTTCATAATTCAGCAAAGTAGACCCAGTAGCAAAAACATAAGAGGACTTCCTTCTAATTTTATTGGATTTCCATTTTTAAAAAATTTCTTCAAGGAGACCTAGCTATTCTTGGATGAAATAATTGCGTTTTTTCTCTTCTGAAATTCTTTCTTTAATAATATTTAGTTTTATCATCCCTATCTAATCTCTAGTCCCCTCCTTTCTCTTCCTTTTAGCAACAGCAAAACACAGGGGCTATAAAAAATATTTCCAAACAATGTATAGCGGTGGCTTGGACATTGGAGGTACATAATATATGTTGGATAATAAACAATTGGCCATACTTCTAGTTAATCTATCAATAACCACCCAACTGGGTTTACTTAAACTTTTTGGAGCTGTATTTCCTTATCTATAAAATGGTAAGAATTGTCTTTTTTCTTTTTTTCTTCTAAATCACAAGGGTGTTGTGAGGACCAAATAAAATAGTGAGAAACATTCTGAAAATTACCTAGTGTTATGTAAAACTCACTATTATTATTATCATTATTATACGAAAAAATTTTTACTTCTACTCATTGTAGACCCGTGTGTACCTGAGTAGGTCATAGCTTGCCTAATTTGAAAGCAAGTCCAAAAATTTGTATTTTAATTCCTGATGACTGCTTATCTGCAGTGAGTTAAATGGAAAGTTTTAAAATTTTTAAGAAAAATGGTTTGAAATAAAAGAGGTACTTTATAACATGAATTTTAGGGTAACAGAGAAAGGCTTAAGATAAACAAAATAATTTTTCATTATATAGCCCAAAGATCACAGTTTATAACAATAGTTTTAAAACTTAATTTTATATATATCTGTAACAGCAAAAAATAGGAATTGTAGTCAATAACAATTTCATTGTATTATTTCTATTCTATTTTAAGAGCAATTTTCTAGATGAATGGTGCTCATAAAACTTATACTGAATTGCCACAAGGGAATCAAGGGAAATAGGAGGAAAATGGGAAATATGGTTAAAGATTATTGACTAAACAAAAAGACTTACTACTTTAAATTTGTTTTGGGTTCTTGGTCTTGGATTAACAAGGTAGAATTTTCTATGCTTGGATGTTAAAGTGAAAAATACTAATATTTTCTCTAATACCACTGTAATTTTAAGCAGTCCATCTGGAATATTATTACATTTTTAATAGGGGAAACATTGATATTATGAAAAATATATGATTTTTTTTCTGGTGACAAATATATAGATGATTGACTGTGACTTAGCTAATAGTCATAAAACTCTCCATGTCAAAAATGTTTATGTATATAATTCCCCTTTGTAAATTATCTGTGATATTTATTTTAAAAGAACAGAATATATTTTAAGGGATATTCTATTAAACTTTACCATTTTTGTACTGTTTACATACAACTGGAATGTTAGTCTAAAGGCATGAAAATTATTGAGCATTTCAAATGAAACCTGTTGCTTATCTCATATTTTAAAAAAGAAAATCTCCCTATATTCCTATCTGAAGACCTCAGACTTTCTACAAAGGAATGAGTGCAGTTTCCAAATTCACAAAAAAAAGATTAAAATAAATTGTCATTCTGTTTTTCATTACAACTTATGACATGTGAGCAGACATATTGATTATTCCAGAAAGTTATAAAACTGTAAAAATGTCATTGCAAAATCTATTATAAGAAATATTAAATGACACATGATCACTCTCTCTTCTAACCATCCTATCTCTTTGGTGTTCGGAGTACTATGGGAAAAGTCTGTAAATTAAGCTTTGGTTTTCCATATAGGATTTCCTAACACTGATGTTATCCAGACTGACAATCTTAACTTTTATTTGGACGACTTGGTCTCTTTACATTTAAAATATTTGTGTTTAAACCTACAATGTAATTATTAGTTTTCTATTTGTCCCATCTGGCCTATATAATTTTTTCTCTCTTTTTTTTCCCTTTCTTTTTGGATTAAGTATTATTTTTATTTCATTCTTTCCCCTTTATTTAGCTTAGCATTGCAGTCTCTAGATACTCTTTCTGTGGTTACCTTAACAAGAAATATCCTTAACATATATAAATTAAGGATGTTACTACTTTCTGGGACAATGAAAAGACTTTGGAATACTTGAAATCCATTTTCACCTCCTGCCTTTTGTGTCTTTCTTTTCATGTATTTTAATTATCTCTAGTATTCCAAACCCCACAACTTATTACTATTGTTGTTTTACATGGTATTCATTATAATTACCAAATATTTACGCTTTTTGTTTTTTCTCATTCCTTTCTTCATTCTGTGCTTCCCAATATGATTTATTTTCCTTCTAATCAAAGAACTTCTTTCAACATTTATTTTATCAGGTGATTTTTGTTGCTGTTGGTCTAAATATTTTTCCTTTCTCATTTCTTCTCCATCTTTTAGTTTGAAAAATTCAAACCTACAGAAAATTTGAAAGAATAATACAATGAAATGTATCTTTCAACCAGGCTTGTCTACTTTTAACATTTTGCCACATTTGCTTTCTTTCTTTACTGATCCACATCTGTCTATCTCTCTATCTCTGTCTCTATCTATCCTTTTGTTCTGCTAAACCATTTGAAATTAATTTTCAGGTACCATGACATTTCTTTACAAACATTTCAGCCTCTATATCCTAAGAACAAGCACATTCTCCTACATAACTAACTACAGCATTGGTAGAACCAAAAATATTAAGTCAATGTTTATTATTGATTCAGTCATAATGGTTTAAAATATAGTCTATACTATAGTTTCTGCAACTTTTCCAAGAATGTCCTATCTGAAATGTAATCAGAGTTGATACACTGCATTTGTTTTTCATGTCCCTGGTTTCCTTTACTTTGGAACAGTGATCTACCTTTTTATGTCTTTCGTGAACTTGTCATTTAAAAAGTTAGATTTCTTTTTATAAAAAGTCGTATATTTTGGACTTGATGAACTGTATCCTAATAATTAGATTCAGATTAAAGGATTTTGTAAAGAATTTTCATATGTGATGCTCTGTACTCTGTTCTATCACATCAACCTTAGTTTACTCCATTTTTTGGTGATGCTCAGTATGATTACTTGGTTAAAGTAGTACCTACCAGTTCTTTGAATGGTAAAAGTAACTCATTAAGTAATATGTAAGATGATACATTGGAATTATGTTCTGTTCCCCAGGATGATCCTTGATTAAAGTCATTCTTAACATTTCTGTCACTTAATGGATTCATGGATTTAAAAAAATATGATGTGTTATTGTCCATATTCCTTTCTGATGCTCAAAAATGTCCCATATTTGGCCAGCAAATTTCCCATATTTGGATTACAGAATATATATATATACATACACATACACACATATATATAAAATACTCATATGTATATATCCCCATTTTGAAAATATACTTGCTATTTTGATAAAAGCTTGGTAACTTTTATATTTTTCTAATATTAAGGATTCTGATAGATGTGTGAAAGTATCTTGTGCATTTAATTTGCCTTTCTCTGATGGGTAATGAAATAGAGCACATTTTAATATGTAAAATATCAATTTGGATGGTCTATTTTGTGAAGTGACTAGTCTTTTGTACACTTTTCTATTATCTTTTTTTCTTATTGATTTGTAGGAATTCCTTATATATTTTGGATGTGATTCTTTTGTCACATATATGCATTGCAGCTGTCTTCTCCCATTCTTTGGTTTGACTTTATTTACTCTATGAATGGTGTCTCTTGATAACTAAAAGTTTCTAAATGCCAAGTGTTAGCCGAACATAGAGCAAACAGAGCTCTCTTACATTGCTGGTGAGAGTGTAAATTTATATAACCATTTTTGAAAACTTTGGCACTCTTTACCAAAGACAAGATCTAAATACTCTGCGACACATCATTCTAATCCTAGGTATAAACTCGAGAAATGCATATATATATATTTTTACCAAAGTGCATACGAAAACTGTTTAGAGTTACGCAAAATGTCAGCCTAACTTCTCTGAGCTTTCCTTTTGTTTCTACAATCATGGCCCTTCAGATTGCTGCTGCATTAGTAGTGGTCAGATACTTCCAAAGAAATGTAAAGTATATTTTTCAGTGTTTTTAATTACTCTTGGCAGAGGATTAGTCTGCAGCACAGTACTCGGCCATTATCAGAAGCCGAAATCTTAAAGTGATATTATATATGTTTTTTTCACATATCTAGTCCTAAATCGTTAAATGGGATCATTAACTTAAAATCAAAAATAAAGTAGGTTTTATTGTTGTAAGTCTACAGATATAAATGTAGAATCTCTGAATTCCAATTTAATTTACATGTGCCTTTTGTATAATATCGGCATTAGTAAAAACTGGGTGGTCAGGATTTTCAGCTTTCTCAGGGATTCCAAGTCAATTTCTATCCAGTCTGATTCTGTTACAACTTCCACTTAATGGTAGGTTTGTGATCCCTGAGAGTGGTACTGCTATTGTGTGCCCACTCTTAAGGAAGTGCAGTGCTCTGCCTTAAGTGCAATAGCTGTGGCCTCATTGTTCATATCTAGCTGTTGACCATTTTCTCCATGTGACATCAAAAGGGCCATTCAGATAGGTTTTTAAGCATAGTAATTCTCAGAATACTGATGTTAATTAATACATGTACCAAGTATTACAATGAGTACCAAAAAATTCACCAATTAAACATATTAGATTGAAGTCTCTAGGAGAAATATAAATAAGCATTCTTCTTTCCTTAAAACAGAACATTTTTGTCTCTTAAGATTTTGAAAAATAAGGTTCTTACATTTTTCAAGTTTTTATAATCTGCTGATATGCTGTGAGAAGAAAATTTTGGGATTCCCCAGGGTACCTTTTAAATTTTAAAATGTTGAAGTAAGTGAATAGGACTGGACCAAGTATAGAAAAGCAAACATCAAATACTGCAGAAATGAGCCTTGCCAGGGGATGGTCTGGATGACCTAATATGGGGCTTTGCCATCACTAACACCTAAGACTTGAGGGACTTTAAGATTAACTGCATTGGAGCAGAGATATAAGCTGTCCTCTTTGAAAATTCTTGTGTCTGGTGAGGTATAAGGTCACAAAATTACTTCATCAATCAGTGCTTTACAAAGGGAAGGAGGAGAGTTGCAATGTAGGCCAACAGTGATCTAAAATAAAGGATAATCATGGTGTACCTCTAGGAAGACCTCTTACACGAAAACTTAGGTACAAATAAATTAATCAACTTCTCTGTTCTTCTCTTTGGTACAATACTAAGAGTGTGTTAAAATGTAGTTGCAACTCAGTTGGCGAAACTGGGGAAATAGATACTCTCAGGTGTGGCTGGTTGAAGAATAAAGTTGTACAACCCAACAAACAGCAATTTGACAATGAAGTAACCTACCCCCTATAACATCTAGGACATTATGTGGAATAAAACATAGTGCTGTTGCCCACTGGCTCTGTTTTCAAGTGGAAGTGGACTAAATGACCTTATTATCTGCATGAGGAATAGGGTGAGGTTAGGAATTGAAAGTCTGTTGGTCATGTGGGACTATGACATTGAAGCATAAGTGCATGCTTTTGTAGTAATTATTCCATTTCCCACATGTACAAAACAATTATGTGGGAACACATTTTTTTTGCTTTTGTTTATAGTTGCTAACTGAATGACTGAATGAAAAATATTGGTTTTCGTTAACTTGTAAAAACACAACATTATAGTTTATATAGTTGAATTTTTGAACCCAATTATGCTGTTATAGGAGTTCATTGTGTTTAAAACAAAATGATATATGTATTTATATATTCAGCAGTTTTATCTTTTGGAATTTAATCTACAGATATTCTTAACTACTCTAAAAATGACAGTTATAAAAAGTTATTCACTGAAGCTTTATTGATAATAGAGAAAGTACACATGTCCAGAAATAGTTCATTGATTAAATATTGTATATATTAGATATATAAAAAGGGAGATTATTATGTACTGAGAACTAACTATCTTGAAAAGTCTATAACATGCTCTCTTATGTATATTAAGCATTCTGTATGTATATCTGTTCATTTGTGTATAGAGAAACTATGGAAAGAGAGCTAGAAACTCAGAACTTCCCATGGAGGTGGGGACAAGGGTCAGGTGGTAGAGGGATGGGAGAGAGGCTTGGCATACCTTTCTATACTTTTCTTTTTGAATCATGAAAACATAGCACTTATTCCAAAAATAATATTTAAATTGCAGTCACAAAGGGAAGACCAACTATAATTTGTGAATAAGAAATCTAGCAGCAATACTTTTATTTTGAGTTGTGCCAAAATCTTAGCTATTTTTCACTCTTTCTTATTTGATGGATTTCCTAGATTATCTATCTTGTCTTAAAGATATATTCGTATCTCAGAAATCACAGTGCTGATAGAATCCCATACCTTACAAAGATCACGTTCTCTGATTTTTCTTTACAAGAACAGACATAGTTAGAACATTGTATTTTTGATAGTCTCTCCTTAGTGTAGTACCAAATGATATATTGGAGGACAGCATTGCACATTTTTGCATCATGAAATAAAGAGCAAAGGTTGCTATGACCCTTCACATTAAATCTTTGCAATTGTAGAGAAGCTCTCAGTTAGGCTTCTGTTCATTCCTTTTTCCAGTTCTCTAATGTGGTTAGCTAATTTTAAACTGTAGGTTTATGTCTTGTCCCTGTATTTCATGAATGCTGATATGGTAATTTATATTATACATATATTGACATATATGTAAACTTGTCTACATGGATATATTCTTCATACAAACTTACAGTGATATAATAGGACCTTAAAATACATTTTGTATAATTTAAATTTAAATGAATGTTATTTCTGCCAAACTAGTCGACCTTGGGTGGTTTACATATATATTACGATCTTTTCTTTCCCTACCTATAGAATTATCCTTAGATAAATTTTATGAGAATTTTCTAAGAATGAAGTTTAACATCATATCATCACACATATTTTCATACCCAAAATAGTATTATTCAGCTGAAGACTGAATTAGTTTGCTAGGGCTGCCATAACTAAGTGCCACACACTGGATGGCTTAAATGACAGAAATTTATTTTCTCATCATTCTGAAGGCTAAAGGTCCAGAATCAAGGTTTTGGCAGGGTAGGTGTCTTCTGAGGTTTCTTTCCTTGATTGTAGATGGCCGTCTCCTTCTCCTTTGACACGGTCTTCCCTCTCCATGTGTCTGTGGCCAAATCTCTTCTTATAAGTCTACCTGGATGACCTCCAAGTACAGTTACATTTTTGAGATATTGCACAATCCAGGTGTGCTGAAGGCCAGCTGTGCTGTGGGCAGAAAATGAGTAAGTAAGAGCTTTGGCTTCCATTCAACTTTCAAAATCCTACTCACGTTCTTCTCACTAGCTGAAGCTAAATCAGAGCTCCTCCAGCAAGGACTGACTGGTAAACGTGCATCCAAGGTGTACAGACCTGTGATTAAGGGAGAGCAAGTCAGGTAATGAGAAATTCTGAACAACAGACAGACAAGCTGGAAAGCTTTGATATGTTAATTGATAATTAATTATTACACTATAGCCATAATTTATAGTCACATTTTGAGAGGAAAAATAGCACACTGAACCAAACTTTCCCATTTCAATTTATCCAATATATGTAATTATATAAAATCTACAGGATACTTGACTGCATTTACCAGATGTTTTAAAAACAAATGATGTTTTAAAAGGATTCAGTGAAGACTAAAATATTTATTTCAAAAATTGATGCAATATGTATTTGAATTTTCCTCTATTGTAACTTTATTATTATTAATATATATTTTAAAATTTTTATTGGAGTATAGTTGCTTTACAATATTGTGTTAGTTTATACTGTACAACAAAGTGAATCAGCTATATGTGTACATATATCCCCTCTTTTTTGGATTTCCTGCTCATTTAGGTCACCACAGAGCACTGAGTAGAATTCCCTGTGCTATACAGTAGGTTCTCATTAGTTATCTATTTCATACATAGTGTCAATCCCAATCTCCTAGTTCATCCCACCCCCCACACTTACCCCCTTGGTATCCATACGTTTGTTCTCCACGACTGTGTCTCTATTTCCAGAGAGCTCTCTTGATTTAATGGCATCTATCAGGAATAATTAGGTGGTAAAGCCACACCCTTTATATGATCTTGGCACTCAACCATGTTGTCCATCTGAGAAGTTTTACAGAGTATTTTCATCCAAACCCTTTTCTTTCCCCCCCCACACTGTATTTTATTTTTGCAAGAGATAAATAAACTGACACCAAGCATTGTAAATGGATGACCACAACAAAAGCTACAATGATTGCAATTACCAAACACGAAACACACTCATACTATGTCATAATATTGACATTCAGTCCAGTAATCCTCCATTGTAACAGCTCCTTTACTTTGCAGTGACAATTGATTTGTATAGTTTTTGCCTCTGAGTCCTTGTGGGATTTTTTTTTATTCAAACAGAAAGTCACAAAAGTTATAATCATCCTCATCAGTTCACTCAGTCCCATTTAATTAATTTTTTTTCATCTTGATCTTTTGTTAGCATTTTTATGAATTCATCAGTTTTCCATTAGAGTTCTTAAAATGCTATTCATTCAGTCCAGCAGTATAGTCAGTTACCAGAAACCTGTACTTGTCACAGTCTTTTCCATGGATTCCTTGAAGATAAAACCGTTTTATAGGAACATTTTTGCAAAAGCATCAGAGTACACCCAGAACTGTCTGTAAATGACAAAAGACTTAAAAATGACCACAGTTAAAGATTTGGTGAAAGTTCATAATAATGCAATTGACAAGGAAATTTAGTTATTTCTGAGATAAACATTTTAAAGTAATAACTAGAATTATAACATTATACCAGAACATATAAGATTTATAGAAATTTCATGTAATGTCTGAAACATTTATATTAACATATTTTAATACAAATAACCCATAGAAAGTTTAGTATTAGTTGTTTCTTTTTTGTTTCTTTGTTTTTTTATACTGCAGGTTCTTATTAGTTATCAATTTTATACACATCAGTGTATACATGTCAATCCCAATTGCCCAGTTCAGCACACCACCATCCCCACCCCACTGCGATTTTCCCCCCTTGGTGTCCATACATTTGTTCTCTACATCTGTGTCTCAACTTCTGCCCTGCAAACTGGTTCAACTGTACCATTTTTCTAGATTAAACATACATGCATTAATATGTGATATTTGTTTTTCTCCTTCTGACTTACTTCACTCTGTAAGACAGTCTCCAGGTCCATCCATGTCTCAACAAATGACTCAATTTCGTTCCTTTTTATGGTGGAGTAATATTCCATTGTATATATGTACCACCACTTCTATATCCATTCATCTGTCGATGGGCATTTAGGTTGCTTCCATGACCTGGCTATTGTAAATAGTGCTGCAATGAACATTGGAGTGCATGTGTCTTTTTGAATTATGGTTGTCTCTGGGTATATGCCTAGTAGTGGGATAGCTGGATCATATGGTAATCCTATTTTTAGATTTTTAAGGAACCTCCATACTATTCTCCATAGTGGCTGTATCAATTTACATTCCCACCAACTGTGCAAGAGGGTTCCCTTTTCTCGACACCCTCTCCAGCATTTCATGTTTATAGACATTCTGATGATACCCATTCTAACAGGTGTGAGGTGATATCTCATTGTAGTTTTGATTTGAATTGCTCTAAAAATTAGATGTTGAGCAGCTTTTCATGTGCTTCTTGGCCATCTGTATGTCTTCTTTGGAGAAATGTCTATTTAGGTCTTCTGCCCATTTTTGGATTGGGTTGTTTGTTTCTTTAATATTGAGCTGCATGAGCCGTTTATATATTTTGGAGATTAATCCTTTGTCCGTTGATTCGTTTTCAAATATTTTCTCCCATTCTGAGGCTTGTCAATTCGTCTTGTTTATGGTTTCCTTTGCCGTGCAAAAGCTTTGAAGTTTCATTAGGTCCCATTTGTTTATTTTTGTTTTTATTTCCATTACTCTAGGAGATGGATCAAAAAAGATCTTGCTGTGATTTATGTCAAAGAGTGTTCTTCCGATATTTTCCTCTAAGAGTTTTATCGTGTCCAGGCTTACATTTAGGTCTCAAATCCATTTTGAGTTTATTTTTGTGTATGGCGTTAGGGAGTGTTCTAATTTCATTCTTTGACATGTAGCTGTCCAGTTTTCCCAGCATCACTTGTTGAAGAGACTGTCTTTTTTCTATTGTATATCTTTGCCTCCTTTGTCATAGATTAGTTGACCATAGGTGCGTGGGTTTATCTCTGGGCTTTCTATCTTGTTCCATTGATCTATATTTCTGTTTTTGTGCCAGTACCATATTGTCTTGATTGCTGTAGCTTTGTAGTATAGTCTGAACACAGGGAGTCTGATTCCTCCAGCTCTGTATTTTTCCCTCAAGACTGCTTTGGCTATTTGGGGTCTTTTGTGTCTCCATACAAATTTTAAGATGATTTGTTCTAGTTCCATAAAAAATGCCATTGGTAATTTGATAGGGATTGCATTGAATCTGTAGATTGCTTTGGGTAGTGTAGTCATTTTCACAATATAGATTCTTTCAATCCAAGAATATCTCTCCATCTGTTGGTATCATCTTTAATTTCTTTCATCAGTGTCTTATAGTTTTCTGCACACAGGCATTTTGTCTCCCTAGGTAGGTTTATTCCTAGGTATTTTATTCTTTTTGTTGCAATGGTAAATGGGAGTGTTTCAATAATTTCTCTTTCAGATTTTTCATCATTAGTGTATAGGAATGCAAGAGATTTCTGGGCATTAATTTTGTATCCTGCAACTTTACCAAATTCATTGATTAGCTATAGTAGTTTTCTGGTGGCATCTTTAGGATCCTCTGTGTATAGTATCGTGTCATCTGCAAACAGTGACAGTTTTACTTCTTCTTTTTCCATTTGTATTCCTTTTATTTCTTTTTCTTCTCTGATTGGCATGGCTAGGACTTCCAAATTTATGTTGAATAATAGTGGTGAGAGTGGACATCCTTGTCTCATTCCTGATCTAAGAGGAAGTGCTTTCAGTTTTTCACCATTGAGAATGATATTTGCTATGGGTTTGTCCTATATGGCTTTTGTTATGTCGAGGTAGGTTCCCTCTATGCCCACTTTCTGGAGAGTTTTTATCATAAATGGGTATTGAATTTTGTCAGAAGATTTTTCTGCATCTATTGATATCATATGGTTTTTATTCTTCAGTTTGTTAATATGGTGTATCACATTGATTGATTTGCATATATTGAAGAATCCTTGCATCCCTGGGGTAAATCCCAATTGGTCATGGTGTATGATCCTTTTAATGTGTTGTTGGATTCTGTTTGCTGGTATTTTGTTGAGGAGATTTACATCTATATTCATCAGTGATATTGGTCTGTAATTTTCTTTTTTTGTACTATCTTTGTCTGGTTTTGGTATCAGGGTGATGCTGGCCTCATAGAATGAGTTTGGGAGTGTTCCATCCTCTGTAATTTTTTTGAAGATTTTGTGAAGGATGGGTGTTAGCTCTTCTCTAAATGTTTGATAGAATTTACCTGTGAAGCCATCTGGGCCTGGACTTTTGTTTGTTGGAAGATTTTTAATCACAGTTTCAATTTCATTACTTGTGGTTCGTCTGTTCATAATTTCTTTTTCTTCCTGGTTCAGTCTTGGAAGGTTATACCTTTCTAATAATTTGTCCATTTCTTCCAGGGTGTCCATTTTATTGGCATAGAGTTGCTTGTAGTAGTCTCTTAGGATGCTTTGTATTTCTGCGGTGCCTGTTGTAACTTCTCCTTTTTAATTTCTAATTTTATTGATTTGTGTCCTCTTCCTCTTTTTCTTGATGAGTCTGGCTAATGGTTCATCAATTTTGTTTATCTTCTCAAAGAACCAACTTTTAGTTTTATTGATCTTTGCTATTGTTTTCTTTGTTTCTAATTCATTTATTTCTGCTCTGATCTTTATGATTTCTTTCCTTCTGCTGACTTTGGGTTTTGTTTGTTCTTCTTTCTCTAGTTCCTTTAGGTGTAAGGCTGGGTTGTTTATTTGAGATTTTTCTTGTTTCTTGAGGTAGGCTTGTATAGCTATAAACTTCCCTCTTAGAACTGCTTTTGCTCCATCGCATAGGTTTTGGATTGTCGTATTTTCATTGTCATATGTCTCTAGGTATTTTTTGATTTCCTCTTTCTCTAGTTCCTTTAGGTGTAAGGCTAGATTGTTTACTTGAGATTTTTCTTGTTTCTTGAGGTAGGCTTGTATAGCTATAAACTTCCCTCTTAGAACTGCTTTTGCTCCATCGCGTAGGTTTTGGATTGTCGTGGTTTCATTGTCATTTGTCTCTAGGTATTTTTTGATTTCCTCTTTGATTTCTTCAGTGATCTCTTGGTTGTTTAGTAATGTATTGTTTAGCATCCATGTGTTTGTGCTGTTTACTTTTTTTCCCCTGTAATTCATTTCTAATCTCATAGCATACTGTTCAGAAAAGATGTTTGATATGATTTCAATTTTCTTAAATTTACTGAGGCTTGATTTGTGACCCAAGATGTGATCTATCCTGGAGAATGTTCCATGCCCACTTGAGAAAAAAGTATAATCTGCTGTTTTTGAATGGAATTTCCTATAAATATCAATTAAATCTATCTGGTCTATTGTGTCATTTAGAGCTTCTGTTTCCTTATTTATTTTCATTTTGGATGATCTGTCCATTGGTGTAAGTGAGGTGTTAAAGTGCCCCACTGTTATTTTGTGACTGTCGATTTCCTCTTTTAAAGCTGTTAGCCGTTGTGTTATGTATTGAAGTACTCCTATATTGGGTGCATATATGTTTATAATTGTTATATCTTCTTCTTGGATTGATCCCTTGATCATTATGTAGTGTCCTTCCTTGTCTCTTGTAACATTCTTTATTTTAAAGTCTATTTTATGTGATATGAGTATTGCTACTCCAGATTTCTTTTGATTTCCATTTGCATGGAATATCTTTTTCCATCCCTTCACTTTCAATCTGTACGTGTCCCTAGGTCTGAAGTGGGTCTCTTGTAGACAGCATATAGATGTCTCTTGTTTTTGTATCCCTTCAGCAAGGCTGTGTATTTTGGTTGGAGCATTTAACCCATTCACGTTTAAGGTAATTATTGATATGTATGTTCCTATGACCATTTTCTTAGTTGTTTTAGGATTGTTTACGTAGATCCTTTGCTTCTCTTGTGTTTCCCACTTAGAGAAGTTCCTTTAGTATTTGTTGTCGAGCTGGTTTGGTGGTGCTGAATTAGATCCTTGCCAGGTAGAGTAATCTTGGTTGTAAGTTCTTCCCTTTTATCACTTTAAGTATATCATGCCACTCCCTTCTGGCTTGTGGAGTTTCTGCTGAGAAATCAGCTGTTAACCTTATGGGAGTTCCCTTGTATGTTATTTGTCATTTTTCCCTTGCTGCTTTCAATAATTTTTCTTTGTCTTTAATTTTTGCCAGTTTCATTACTACGTGTCTTGGCGTGTTTCTTCTTGGGTTTATCCTGTGTGGGACTCACTGCGCTTCTTGGACTTGGGTGGCTATTTCCTTTCCCATGTTAGGGAGGTTTTCAACTATAATCTCTTCAAATATTTTCTCTGGTCCTTTCTCTCTCTCTTCTCCTGGGACCCCTATAATGTGAATGTTGTTGCATTTAATGTTGTCCCAGAGGTCTCTTAGGCTGTCTTAATTTCTTTTCATTCTTTTTTTTTTATTCTGTTTTGCAGCACTGAATTCCACAATTCTGCCTTCCAGGTCAGTTATCCGTTCTTCTGCCTCAGTTATTCTGCTATTGATTCCTTCTAGTGTAGTTTTCATTTCAGTTACTGTATTGTTCATCTCTGTTTGTTAGCTTGTTAATTCTTCTAGGTCTTTGTTAAACATTTCTTGAATCTTCTCGATCTTTTCCTCCATTCTTTTTCCGAGGCCCTGGATCATCTTCACTATCATTATTCTGAATCCTTTTTCTGGAAGGTTGCCTATCTCCACTTCATTTAGTTGTTTTTCTGGGGTTTTATCTTGTTCCTTTACCTGGTACATAGCCCTCTGCCTTTTCATCTTGTCTATCTTTCTGTGAATGTGATGAATGTAGCTGCAGGATTGTAATTATTCTTGCTTCTGCTCTCTGCCCTCTTGTGGATGAGGCTATCTAAGAGGCTTATGTAAGTTTCCTGATGGGAGGGACTGGTGGTGCGTAGAGCTCATTGTTGCTCTGGTGGGCAGAGCTTAGAAAAACTTTAATCCACTTGACTGCTGTTGTGTGGGGCTGGGTTCCCTCCCTGTTGGTTGTTTGGCCTGAGGCAACCCAACACTGGAGCCTACTTGGGCTCTTTGGTGAGGCTAATGACAGACTCTGAGAGGGCTCATGCCAAGGAGTACTTCCCAGAACTTCTGCTACCAGTTCCTTGTCCTCACAGTGAGCCACAGCCACCGCCCTCCTCTTCAGCAGACCCTCCAACACTAGCAGGTAGGTCTGGTTCAGTCTCCCCTGGGGTCACTGCTCCTTCCCCTGCGTCCCAATGTGCACACTACTTTGTGTGTGCCATCCAAGAGAAGAGTCTCTGTTTTCCCCAGTCCTGTCAAAGTCCTGCACTCGGTTCCCACTAGGCTTCAAGGTATGATTCTCTAAGAATTCCTCCTCCCTTTGCTGGACGCCCAGGTTGGGAAGCCTGACGTGGGGCTCAGAAACTTCACACCAGTGGGTGGATTTCTGTGGTTAAGTGCTCTCCAGTCTGTGAGTCACCCATCCAGCAGTTATGGGATTTGATTTTACTGTGATTGCACCCCTCCTACCATCTCATTGTGGCTTCTTCTTTGTCTTTGGATGTGGGGTATCTTTTTTGGTGAGTTCCAGTGTCTTTCTGTTGATGATTGTCCAGCAGCTAGTTGTGATTCTGGTGTTTTTGCAAGAGGGAGTGAGAGCACGTCCTGCTACTCCGCCATCTTTGTTCCTCCTTCTATTGTAGCTTTTCTCACTGACAACTGGAATTAAAGCTTTAAGGCAATAACTCTGGGAGGACCTTCAAGATGGCAGAGGAGTAAGACATGGAGATCATCTTCCTTCCCATGAGTACATCAAAAATACATCAACATGTGGGAAAACTCCTACAGAACACCCACTGAATGCTGGCCAAAGACTCAGACTTCCCAAAAGGCAAGAAACACCCCACGTACCTGGCCGTGTGGCTGACAGGCTCTTGGTGATGTGGCTGGGGGGTCAGGGCTGAGCCTTTGAGGTGCAAGAGCCGAGTTCAGGACAATGGACAACCAGAGACCTCCTAGCCCCATGTAATATCAATGAGCAAGAAATCTCCCAGAGATCTCCTTCTCAAGGCTAAGACCCAGCCCCACTCAACGACTAGCAAGGTAAAGGTAAGAACCCACTAGACCAAACAAATGAAGAGGAAATAGGCAGTCTACCTGAAAAAAAATTCACAGTAATGATAGTAAAGATGATCCAAAATCTTGGAAATACAATGGAGGAAATACAAGAAATGAGTAACAAGGACTTGGAAGAACTAAAGAGCAATCAAACAGTGATGAACAACACAATAAATGAAAATAAAAATTCTTTAGAAGGAATCAATACCAGAATAATTGAGGCAGAAGAACGGATAAGTGACCTGGAAGATAAAATAGTGGAAATAACTATGACAGAGCAGAATGAAGAGAATTGAGGACAGTGTCAGAGACATTTGGGGCAATATTAAACACACCAAAATTCGAATTATAAGGTCCCAAAGAAGAAGAGAAAAATAAAGGGACTGAGAAAATATTTGAAGGGATTATGTTTGAAAACCTCCCTAATACGGGAAAGATAATAGTCAAACAAGTCCAGGAAGTGCAGAGAGTCCCATACAGGATAAATCCAAGGAGAAACACTCCAAGACACATATTAATCAAACTATCAAAAATTAAGTACAACGAAAAAATATTAGAAGCAGCAAGGGAAAAGCAACAAATAACATACAAGGGAATCCCCATAAGGTTAACAGATGATCTTTCAGCAGAAACTCTGCAAGCCAGAAGGGTGTGGCAGGACATATTTAAAGTGATGAAGGGGAAAAACCTACAACCATTACTCTACCCAGCAAGGATCTCATTCAGATCTGACAGAGAAATTAAAACCTTTACAGACAAGCAAAATCTAAGAGAATTCACCACCACCAAACCAACTTTGCAACAAATGATAAAGGAACTTCTCTAGGCAGGAAACACAAGAGAAGGAAAAGACCTACAAAAAACAAATCCAAAACAATTAAGAAAATGGTAATAGGGACATACATATCAATAATTACCTTAAATGTAAATGGATTATATGCTCCAAACAAAAGAACTAGACTGGCTGAATGGATACAAAAACAAGACCCATATATATGCTGTCTTCAAGAGACCCACTTCAGACCTAGGGACACATACAGACTGAAAGTGAGGGGATGGAAAAAGATATTCCATGCAAATGGAAATTAAAAGAAAGCTGGAATAGCAATTCTCAGATCAGACAAAATAGACTTTAAAATAAAGACTATTACAAGAGACAAGAGGACACTGCATAATGATCAAGGGATCAATCCAAGAAGAAGATATAACAATTGTAAATATTTATGCACCCGACATAGGAGCAACTCAATACATAAGGTAAATGATAATAGCCATAAAAGGGGATATCGACAGTAACACAATCATTGTAGGGGACTTTAACACCCCACTTTCACCAATGGACAGATCAACCACAATGAAAATAAATAAGGAAACACAGATTTAAATGATACATTAAACAAGATGGATTTAATTGATATTTATATGACATGCAATTCAAAAACAACAGAATACACATTCTTTTGAAGTGCTCATGGAACATTCTCCAGGATAAATAATATCTTTGGTCACAAATCAAGCCTCAGTAAATTTAAGAAAATTCAAATCGTATCCAGTATCTTTTCTGAACACAACACTATGAGACTAGATATCACTTACAGGAAAAAAAAACTGTAAAAATAAAAACACTTGGAGGTTAAACAATACGTTACTTAATAACCAAGAGATCACTGGAGAAATCAAATAGTAAATCAAAAAATACCTAGAAACAAATGACAATGAAAGTATGACAGCCCAAAACCTATAGGATGAAGCAAAAGCAGTTCTAAGATTGAAGTTTATAGCAGTACAATCCTGCCTCAAGAAACCAGAAACATCTCAAATAAACAATGTAATATTACACCTAAAGCAATTAGAAAAACAAGAACAAAAATCCCCAAAGTTATCAGAAGGATAGAAATCATAAAGATTAGATCAGAAATAAATGAAAAGGAAAGAAAGGAAACCATAGCAGAGATCAATAAAACTAGAATCTGCTTCTTTGAGAAGAGGAACAAAATTGATAAACCATTAGTTAGACTCATCAAGTAAAAAAGGCAGAAGACTCAAATCAGCAGAAGTAGGAATGAAGAAGAAGTAACAACGGACACTGTGGAAATACAAAGGATCATGAGCGATTACTATAAGCAACTATAAGCCAAAAAAATGGATAACCTGGACGAAATGGACAAATTTTTAGAAAAGCACAACCTTCTGAGACTGAACCAGGAAGAAATAGAAAATATAAACAGACCAATGAAAAGCTCTGAAATTGAAATTGTGGTTAAAAATCTTCAAACAAACAAAAGCCCAGGACCTGATGGATTCACAGGTGAATTCTATCAAAAATTTAGAGAGGAGCTAACACCTATCCTTCTCAAAGTCTTCCAAAATATTGCAGAGGAAGAACATTCCCAATTCTACAAGGCCACCAACACCCTGATAACAAAACCAGACAAAGATGTTATAAGGGAGAAAACTACAGGCCAATATCACTGATGAACATAGATGCCAAAATCCTCAATAAAATACTAGCAAACCATATCCAGCTGCATATTAAAACGATCATACACCATGATCAAGTGGGGTTTATCCCAGGAATGCAAGGATTCTTCAATATATGCATATCAAACTTTGTGATACACCATATTAACAAATTGAAGGATAAAAACCATATGATAATCTCAATAAATGGAGAAACAGCTTTTGACAAAATTCAGCACCATTTATGATAAAAAC
Organism: Tursiops truncatus; assembly: GCF_011762595.2. NCBI lineage: Eukaryota > Metazoa > Chordata > Mammalia > Artiodactyla > Delphinidae > Tursiops > Tursiops truncatus. Next base: position 15,160,175 of record NC_047038.1, read on the forward strand.
TCTCCAGAAAGTAGGCATAGAGGGAACTTACCTCAGCATAATAAAGGCCATATATGACAAACCCACAGTCAACATCATTCTCAATGGTGAAAAACTAAAATTATTTCCACTAAGATCAGGAACAAGACAAGCTTGCCCACTCTCACCACTATTATTTAACATGGTTTTGCAAGTTTTAGCCACAGCAATCAGAGAGGAAAAAGAAATGAAAGGAATCTAAATTAGAAAAGAAGAAGTAAACCTGTCACTGTTTGCAGATGACATGATACTATATGTAGAGAATCCTAAAGATGCTACTGGAAAACTACTAGAGCTAAACAATGAATTTGGTAAAGTAGCAGGATACAAAATTAAGGCACATAAATCTCTTGCATTCCTATACACTAATGATGAAAAATCTGAAAGTGAAATTATGGAAACACTCCCATTTACCATTGCAACAAAAAGAATAAAATACCTAGGAATAAACCTACCTAGGGAGACAAAATACCTGTATGCAGAAAACTATAAGCACTGATGAAAGAAATAAGGATGATACAAACCGATGGAGAGATATACCATGTTCTTGGATTGGAAGAATCAACATTGTGAAATTGACTATACTACCCAAAGCAATCTGTAGACTCAGTGTAATACCTATCAAACTGCCAATGTCATTTTCAACAGAACCAGAAGAAAAAATTTTACAATTTGTATGGAAACACAAAAGACCCCAAATATTCAAAGTAGTCTTGAGACAGAAAAATGGAGCTAGAGAATCAGGCTCCCAGACTTCAGATTATACTACAAAGCTACAGTAATAAAGACAGTATGGTACTGGCACAAAAAGAGAAATATAGACCAATAGGACAGAATAGAAAACCCAGAGATAAACCCACACACATATGGTCACTTATCTTTGATAAAGGAGGCAAGAATATACAATGGAAGAAAGACAGTCTCTTCAATAAGTGGTGCTGGGAAAACTGGACTGCTGTATGTAAAAGAATGAAATTAGTACACTCCCTAACAGCATACACAAAAATAAACTCAAAATGGATTCAAGACCTAAATGTAAGGCCAGATACTATAGAACTCTTAGAGGGAAGCATAGGCAGAACACTCTATGACACAAATCACAGCAAGATCCTTTTTTGACCACCTCCTAGAGAATTGGAAATAAAAACAAAAATAAACAATTGGGACCTAATGAAACTTAAAAGCTTTTGCACAGCAAAGGAAACCATAAACTAGATGAAAAGATAACCCTCAGCATAGGAGAAAATATTAGCAAATTAAGCAGCTGACAAAGGAATAATCTCCAAAATATACAAGAAACACATGCACCTCCATATCCAAAAAACAAACAACCCAATGTAAAAATGGGAAGAAGACCTAAATAGACATTTCTCCGTAGAAGATACACAGATTGCCAACAAACACATGAAAGGATGCTTAACATCACTAATCATTAGAGAAATGCACATCAAAACTGCAATGATGTATCACCTCACACTGGTCAGAATGGCCATCATCAAAACAACTACAAACAATAAATGTTGGAGAGGGTGTGGAAAAAAGGAAACCCTCCTACACTGTTGGTGGGAATGTAAATTGATATAGCCACTATAGAGAACAGTATGGAGGTTCCTTAAAAAACTAAAAATAGAACTACCATATGATCCAGCAATCCCACGATTGGGCATATACCCTGAGAAAACCATAATTCAAAGAGTCGTGCACCACAGTATTCGTTGAAATACTATTTACAATAGCCAGGAAGCAATCTAAGCGTCCATTGACAGTTGAATGGATGAAGAAGATGTGGCACATATATACAATGGAATATTACTGAGCCTTAAAAAATGAAACTGAGTTATTTGTAGTGAGGTGGATGGATCTAGAGTCTCTCATACTGGGTGAAGTAAGTCAGAAACAGAAAAACAAATACTTATGTTAACACATATATATGGAATCTAAAAAAAAAAAGTTTCCGAAGCACCTAGGGGCAGGACAGGAATAAAGATGCAAATGTAGAGAATGGACTTGAGGATATATGGAAGGGGGAATGGTAAGCTGAGATGAAGTGAGAGAGTGGCATTGACATATATACACTACCAAATGTAAAATAGCTAGCTAGTGGGAAACAGCCGCATAGCACTGGGAGATCAGCTCCTGCTTTATGACCACCTAGAGGGGTGGGATAGGGAGTGTGGGAAGGATATGCAAGAGGGAGGGGATTTGGAGATATATGTATATGTATAGCTGATTCACTTTGTTATACAGCATCAAATAACACAACAATGTAAAGCAATTATATTCCAAAAAATATGTTAAAAAAGAAATATTCCTGAGAATATACACAATATTATAATATGACATGTAAAGAAAAATTATATTTTTGTGTTGTATAAATAGTGATAGTATAGTCTGAAGTTTGGGAGCCTGATTCCTCCAGCTCTGTTTTTCTTTCTCAAGATTGCTTTGGGTATTCAGGGCCTTTTGTGTTTCCATACAAATTGTGAAATTTTTTGTTCTAGTTCTGTGAAAAATGCTATTGGTAGACTGATAGGAATTGCACTGAATCTGTAGATTGCTTTGGGTAATATAGTCATTTTCACAATATTGATTCTTCCAATCCAAGAATATGGTATATCTCTCCATCGGTTTGTATCATCTTTAATTTCTTTCATCAGTGTCTTATAGTTTTCTGCATATAGGTCTTTTGACTCCTTAGGTAGGTTTATTCCTAGGTATTTTATTCTTTTGGGTGCAATGGTAAATGGGAGTGTTTCCATAATTTCTCTTTCAGATTTTTCATCATTAGTGTATAGGGATGGAAGAGATTTATGTGCCTTAATTTTGTATCCTGTTACTTTACCGAGTTCATTGATTAGCTCTAGTAGATTTCTGGTAGCATATTTAGGGTTCTCTATATATAGTATCATGTCATCTGCAAACAGTGACAGGTTTACTTCTTCTTTTCTGGTTTGGCTTCCTTTTATTTCTTTTTCTTCTCTGATTGCTGTGGCTAAAATTTCCAAAACTATGTTAAATAATAGTGATGGCAAACTTGGTCTTCTTCCTGACCTTCGTGTAAAAGATTTCAGTTTTTCACCATTGAGAATGATGTTTGCTGTGGGTTTGTCATATGTGGCCTTTATTATGTTGGGGGAAGTTCCCTCTATGCCTACTTTCTGGAGAGTTTTTATAATAAATGGGTGTTGGATTTGTGAAAAGCTGTTTCTGCATCTACTGACAATATCATATGGTTTTTATGCTTTAGTTTGTTAATATGGTATATCACATTGATTGATATGCATATATTAAAGAATCCTTGCATTCCTGGGATAAACCCCATTTGATCATGGTGTATGATCCTTTTAATGTTCTACTGGACTCTATTTGCTTGTATTTAATTTAGGAGTTTTGCAAGGATTTTGACATCTATGTTCATCAGTGATATTGGCTTGTAGTATTCCTTCTTATAACATCTTGGCCTGGTTTTCCTATCACGGTGATGGTGGTCTTGCAGAATGCCTTTGGCAGTGTTACTCTCTTGCTATATTTTGGAAGACTTTGAGAAGGATAGGTGTTAGCTCTTCTCTAAACGTTTGATAGAATTCGCCTGTGAAGCCATCTGATCCTGGGCTTTTGTTTGTTGGAAGATTTTGAATCACGGCCTCAGCTTCAGTGCTTGTGATTGGTCTGTTTATATTTTCTATTCCTCCTCGTTCACTCTTGGAAAGTTGTACTTTTCTAAGAATTTGTCCATTTCTTCCAGGTTGTCCATTTTATTGGCATATAGTTGGTTATAGTAATCTCTCATAATCCTTTGTATTTCTGTAGTGTCAGTTGTTACTTCTCCTTTTTCTTTTCTGATTCTATTGATTTGTCTTCTCCCTTTTTTTCTTGATGAGTCTGGCTAATGGTTTATCAATTTTGTTTATCTTCTCAAAGAGCCATCTTTTAGTTTTATTGATCTTTGCTATCATTTCCTTCATTTCTTTTTCATTTGTTTCTGATCTGATTTTTATGATTTCTTTCCTTCTGCTAACTTTGGGGTTTTTTGTTCTTCTTTCTCTAATTGCTTTAGGTGTAAGATTAGGTTGTTTATTTGAGATGTTTCTTGCTTCTTTAGGTAGGATTGTATTGCTATAAACTTCCCTCTTAGAACTGCTTTTGCTGCATCCCATAGTTTTGGGGTCATTGTGTTTTCATTGTCATTTTTTCTATGTATTTTTTGATTTCCTCTTTGATTTCTTCAGTGATATCTTGGTTATTTAGTAGTGTACTGTTTAGCCTACATGTGTTTGTATGTTTTACAGAATTTTTCCTGTAATTGATATCTAGTCTCATAGCATTGTGTTCAGAAAAGATACCTGATATGATTTGAATTTTCTTAAATTTACCAAGGCTTATTTTGTGATGCAAGACATGATCTATCCTGGAGAATGTTCCATGAGCTCTTGAGAAGAAAGTGTATTCTGTTGTTTTTGTATGAAATGTCATATAAATATCAATGAAGTCCATCTTGTTTAATGTATCATTTAAAGTTTGTGTTTCCTTATTTATTTTCATTTTGGATGATCTATCCATTGGTGAAAGTGGGATGTTAAAGTCCCCTACAATGATTGTGTTACTGTCGGTTTCCCCTTTATGGCTGTTAGAATTTGCCTTATGTATTGAGGTGCTCCTATGTTGGGTGCATTAATATGTACAATTGTTATATCTTCTTCTTGGATTGATCCCTTGATCATTATGTAGTGTCCTTCTTTGTCTCTTGTAATAGTCTTTATTTTAAAGTCTATTTTGTCTGATATAAGAATTGCTACTCTAGCTTTCTTTTGATTTCCATATTCATGGAACGTTTTTTTCCATCCCTGCACTTTCAGTCTGTATGTGTCCCTAAGTCTGAAGTGGGTCTCTTGTAGACAGCATATATACAGGTCTTGTTTTTGTATTCATTCAGCCAGTCTATGTCTTTTGGTTGGAGCGTTTAATCCATTTACATTTAACATAATTATCAATATGTATGTTCCTATTACCATTTTCTTAATTGTTTTGGGGTTTTTTTTGGTAGGTCTTTTCCTTCTCTTGTGTTTCCTGCCTAGAGAAGTTCCTTTAGCCCTTGTTGTAAAGCTGGTTTGGTGGTGCTGAATTCTCTTAGCTTTTGTTTGTCTGTGTAAATTTTAATTTCTCCTTCAAATCTGAATGAGGTCCTTGCTGTGTAATCTTTGTTGTAGGTTTTTCCCTTTCATCACTTTAAATATGTCCTGCTACTCCCTTCTGGCTTGCAGAGTTTCTGCTGAAAGTCCAGCTGTTAAACTTATGGGGATTCCCTTGTATATTATTTGTGGCTTTTCCCTTGCCACTTTTAATATGTTTTGTTTGTATTTATTTTTGAAAGTTTGATTAATATATGTTTTGAGGTGTTTCTCCTTGGATTTATCCTGTGTGGGACTCTCTGCACTTTCTAGAGTTGATTGACTATTTCCTTTCCCATATTAGGAAATTTTTCAACTATATTCTCTTCAAATATTTTCTCAGTCCTTTTTTATTTCTCTTCTTCCTTTGGGATCCCTATAATTCGAATGTTGGTGCGTTTAATGTTGTCCCAGATGTCTCTCTGACTGTCCCCAATTCTTTTCATTCTTTTTTCTTTATTCTGCTCTGCAGTAGTTATTTCCACTATTTTATTTTCCAGGTTACTTATCCGTTCTTCTGCCTCAGTTATTCTGCTATTGATTCCTTCTGGAGAATTTTTATTTTCATTTATTGTGTTGTTCATCATTGTTTGTTTGCTCTTTAGTTCTTCTAGGTCCTTGTTAATCATTTCTTGTATTTTCTCCATTGTATTTCCAAGATTTTGGATTATCTTTAGTATCATAACTCTGATTTCTTTTTCAAGTAGACTACCTATTTCTGCTTCATTTGTTTGGTCTGGTGGGTTTTTAACTTGCTACTTCACCTGCTGTATTTCTTTGTCCCCTCATTTTGCTGGACTTACTGTGTTTGGTGTCACCTTTTCACAGGCTGCAGGTTCCTAGTTACCGTTGTTTTTGGTGTCTGCCCCCAGTGGCTGTGGTTGGATCAGTGAGTTGTGTAGGCTTCTTGGTGGAGGGGACTGGTGCCTGTTTTCTGGTGGATGATTCTGGATCTTGTCTTTCTGGTGGGCAGGGCTTTGTCTGGTGGTGTGTTTTGGAGTGTCTGTGAACTTATTATGATTTTAGGCAGCCTCTCTGCTAATGGGTGGCATTATGTTCCTGTCTTTCTAGTTGTTTGGCATAGGGTGTCCAGCACTGTAGCTTGCTGGTCATTGAGTTGAGCCTCGTCTTAAGTCGAGATGGAGATCTCTGGGAGAGCTTTCACTGTTTGATATTCCATGGAGCCAGGAGGTCTCTGGTGGACCAATGTCCTGAACTTGGCTCTCCCACCTCAGAGACACAGGTCTGACACCCAGCTGCAACACTAAGACCCTGTTAGCCACATGGCTCAGAAGAAAAGGTAGAAAAAAAGAAAAAAATATATAAAATTAAAACTAAAAAGAATAAAAATTTATAAAGTAATAAAAAGAAAAGAAAGAAAGAGAGAAAATACACCCAAACCAAAAAACAAATCCACCAATGATAACAAGTGCTAAAAACTATACTAAAAAAAGAAAAAATGTACAGACAGAACCCAAGGACAAATGGTAAAAGCAAAGCTATACAGACAAAATCAAACAAAGACACATACATATACACACTCACAAAAAGAGGAAAAGGAAAAAAAAAATATATATATATATTAAAAAAAGAAAAAGGAAGAGAGCAACCAAATCAATAAACAAGTCTACCAATGATTAAAAAACTCTAAATACTAAACTAAGGTAAACATAAAACCCAAAACAGATTAGATGCAGAATGCAAACCCCAAGTCTACAGTTGCTCCCAAAGTCCACTGCCTCAAATTTGGGATGATTTGTCATCTATTCAGATATTCCAGAGATGCAGGGTACATTGAGTTGATTGTGGATATTTAATCCACTGCTCGTAAGACTGATGGGAGAGATTTACCTTTCTCTTCTTTGTTCACACAGCCTCCGGGGTTCAGCTTTGGATGGGCCCCGCCTCTTAGTGTAGGTCACCTGAGGGTGTCTGTTCTTTGCTCAGACAGGACAGGGTTAAAGGAACAGCTGATTGGGGGCTCTGGCTCACTCTGCCCGGGGGAAGGGAGGGATACGGAGTGTGGGGCGAGCCTGTGGCGGCAGAGGCCGGCGTGACTTTGCAACAGTGTGAGGTGCGCTGTGTGTTCTCCCAGCGAAGTTGTCCCTGGATCACGGGGCCCTGGCAGTGGTGGGCTGCACAGACTCCCGGGAGGGGAGGTGTAGATAGTGACCTGTGCTTGCACACAGGCTTCTTGGTGGCTGCAGCAGCAGCCTTAGCATTTCATGTCTGTCTCTGGTGTCTGCACTGATAGCCATGGCTCATGCCCATCTCGAGCTTGTTTAGGTGATGCTCTGTATCCCCTCTCCTCGTGCACCCTGAAACAATGGTCTCTTGCCTCTTAGGTAGGTCCAGACATTTTCTTGGCTAGCTCTGGTGCACCAGCCCCCTTCAGGCTGTGTTCACGCAACCAACCCGAGTCCTCTCCCTGGGATCTGACCTGTGAAGCCCAAGTCTCAGCTCCCAGCCCACACCCACCCTGGCAGGTGAGCATACAAGCCTCTCAGGCTGGTGAGTGCTGGTTGGCACCAATCCTCTGTGCGGGAATCTCTCCACTTTGCCCTCTGCACACCTATTGCTGCACTCTCCTCTGTGGTTCCAAAGCTTCCCCCCTGCCACCTCGTGTCTCAGCCAGTGAAGGGGCTTCCTAGTGTGTGGAAACCTTTCCTCCTTCACAGCTCCCTCCCAGAGGTGCAAGTCCGGTCCCTATTCTTTTGTCTCTGTTTTTTCTTTTTTCTTTTGCCCTACCCAGGTACATGTGGAGTTTCTTGCCTTTTGGGAAGTCTGAGGTCTTCTGCCAGCATTCAGTAGGTGTTCTGTAGGAGTTGTTCCACATGTAGATGTATTTCTGATGTACTTGTGGGGAGGAAGGTGATCTCCACGTCTTACTCCTCTGCCATCTTGAAGGTCTCTCTCTGTAAATATTTTTAACAAATTCCCTTGGAAGTAGCAATAAGCTTTAGAAATAAGCCAGTCAGTTCCAACTCTACCTTTTATGGTGGTCTTCTAAGGCACAGTTCACAACAAATAGTTAATTATAATTCTTTGTGAATGCGTTCTATTCTGCTCCCTCTGGTACTGGGAATGTAGGCTGTGACTTTCACTGATGCCACTGAGCTGGTGTGTGGGAGATGGGACTGGGGTAAGCCACAATGTCACCATTCCTGTCAAGAATCCGTTGTGGTTTCCTCCCTATCTCCCTCGTTTCTTTCTTTCCTTCTTTCTTTCTTTCTTTTTTTCTTTCTTTCTTTCTTTCTTTCTTTTTCTTTATTTCTTTCTTTCTCTCTTTCTCTCTCTCTCTCTCTCCCTCCCTCCCTCCCTCCCTCCCTCCCTCCCTCCCTTCCTTCCTCCTTTCTTTTTTTGAATAAGTGTTCCCTTAATTGCTTCAAGCCTTTGGTTAATTTTGAGTTTTGAAACAGTTGATTCTGATGATTTTTGCCCATTTAAAAAATCATTTTATGGAGGGGCAGAATTTTCAATTCCTTATTCTGCAATTTTTGCTGATATGCTGACATCATTTTATGCTAATTTGTACTAAAGAAAGTCTTTACCCTTTTTATTGATTGACAAATTGATAGTCTTATTTTCTTAATTTTTGGTTATTTGATGAAAATTCTCTTTTTGACAGTCTATATTGTTTTATTAGCTATTCTGATGATAAACTTTATAAATATGTTTGTCCAACAATTAAGGAACTCAAAGTCTAGTGGGGGAAAACAAGCATCTAAAAACTATGATTATTTATACATTTTTGCCATTAATTATTGATATCGCATTTTTCTAATCTGAATAAATTTACCAAATAAATAAGCCATTCAAAATAAAATAACAAGGTTCATTTAGCACCTGGGTATTGCTAATGTTGAAAGCACAGTCCTATTAAGGTATAGAAGAAGGATTCTTATAACCAGACATTCTCCTTGAGTTTGTTTAACTTGGACCAAGGACCTAGTAGCCTGAATGACATGCTTCATTCCAACTTTTAAACTGTCGACTGAGTTAAGATGTGTTGATGAATATTAATTTCTTTTACTAAAAGCTCTGACACTGAGACATGTCTGTTGTCTGCTTGTTCCATCAAATAATGAAAGGTCTTGGGGATTTCCTCCGAAGTGTGGATGTTGGCACTTGGAGTTGACGGGCATATTTCAGACAACCTGTGCTATAAACTACTCTGTTTTGCCATTTCTGGATGGCCTCGAAGGTGCCTTTATTCTATTTCTGCTGCACGTGTTTGATACTGTAAACCCCTTTTGAGACTGTCCCAGGGATTATTTATAATGTACTGATGTTACCATATTAGTAGCTGCTATTTCTGCACAGAAGCATGAGGTTTGTTGACACTTGTTTTACTGCTGAAACTTTATTTTTGGTGTCTGGTAGACCACTATGGAGTTTCACTACTGAAATGTTATGGCACCCTGAATGAAAAGTCATCCCATGTTCATTTTCCTCTGGGGGTTTAAATAAGCACCTGAATAAGCTTTAGAACTTGACAGATAATGTGATTTCACAATGTTATTGCATTCCTGTTTCAACTGGCACTTCTAATACTCTCACAAACAGTTTGTGGGGTTGGTAAGGTTCCTTTGCAGGAGTGCTTCAAAAATAGGTCCAGACTTACAGCATGAATGTAAATTTATAGAAGGGAGAAATATTAAAGCATTTTAAAAATTAATTTTAGAACAGTGCTCTTTTGGCACTGATGAGTAATTTCCAAAGCTGGCTTTCTTGTGATCTAGTGATCTACACACAGAAACAACATAATATGATTGGAAACCATCACTCTGCCTGTTTTGCAGGTGGTGCCTTTTTCTTCAACTTCTTCATGAAGAGCTCCAAACTAAGGCACTTTGGAGAGCCTTGGTTCATTTTCTCCTCTGCCCTTTAGACATCTCTGTGTCATCTCTTTTTCTAGTTTAGGATAATCTAACCATTTTTAAATGGGTGCATGCAAACTAATTTTTAATTTAAAATACATCTTGGGGGACAAATGTTAACAAAATTGTATTTTCATTCTTTGAGGCAACTTGTGTTTTGTAATTAAGATGGTTCCCCTTTAAAAATATATCCAAGCCTGTTTTATAGTTTCATTCTACTTTGGTTATAATATGTTATAAAACAGAAAGTCTAGAGCTACATGCAAAGTAAACCAAAACTTTTGTAAAACCTAGGGTAAGAAGATGATGTTTCTCATAGTGTGTGTTTATGCATACTTAATTAATATACAAATTACTCATCAGTGCCTATATATATATGCCTTGATTGCATATGCATGTGTATATATACATATATATTTATGGATGTATATTTTATATCAATATATATGTTTCTGTGTGTACATATTTATATGTGTATATGTATATATGTAAATATGTGTATATGCATCAATACATGAAAATGGCTAAAATTCAGAAACAGATAAGTAGAATGTAATTTGTCTCATTTATTCAATATTTGCTTTTGATTCCCTAATGCATGCTAAGTCATGATACTCCATCTGAAATACAAAGTGGCATATTAAAACTAGGTCTTGCTTTCAAGTTACTTATACTACAGGGGAGGTTACAGACAGAGAAGACTTCTGTGAGACATTGCTATCTACTGAGACCTGCCGGTTGAATTGTCCTTACTTGACAAGACATGGGTGATGAGGGAGAGGTGAGGAAGCAAAGCAGAGCAGGACGGGCAGCATATTTGGGGGCCAAGAGACAAGAGACCAAGTCACTAAAGGAAGCAGGAGGGCATAAATGTGGAGAAATAGGAAGGGTCTAGATCATGGAGATTCTCGTAACTCGTGTTAATGAGTTTTAAGTAGGAGAATGAGACGATCACATTTGAGCATATAGCAAAGAGCTACATGACAATGAGATTGGAAGTCTTAGTATAATATAGCCATCAAGGAATTTTAAAACGCGATTAATATTTAATAGCTCTGAATCATTTTTGGTAAGTCTATATAGGTTTGCAATAGTTAGACATCAGCGTGGCTGATCTTGTTTTATCCTGTAAATTATATAATATGTGATAGTGAAGATCACTTAAAATTCCTGGTTGACTTCACTATGAATGTTTTATCACTGGTTAGAAACCATATTAATATTGTCTCTTCTTAATCGTTTCCTCTCTTAGTTTATTATAAATAGCAATTAGGCAAACCTTGTTAATAGTAAGTTGTCATAAAGAAGATAAGAGAGAATTATAGACATGTAAAAGTCCACTTATGGAGGAAAATTCATATTCTATGCATTTTGGAGTATCAAGAAAACAAGAAAGCCTGTTATGGGACAGGTCAAATTTTCTTACAGAAAAATTACCAAGAAAAAATCTTCATATTATAAACATCATCATGCCCCTTGCGGGGGGTGGGGTGGAATCTTAAGGAGAAAGGATGATTAAATATGTGACAAAATTTAGAGGAGGTCCCAAAGTCGTTGATGACCCAAAGTACCTTTGCAACTGGAGTTTCAAGATTCCTGGAATTTTCATTCTTATTCACCTCTTTGAGTAGGATCTGACTCTCGAAGATCACTTTAAAACACTTTCATATTTCCATGGAAGAGTTATATATGAATTCATTAGCCTAGATTAGTCTGTCAGCCTAGTTGGCTGTTGTCAAAGAGATGATAGAGTTGAGAGGAAACAGGAATCAGAACACATACATTCTACATGTTAGAAGCAGGTTTAGGAAACTTGAAGATTTCAAAAAGGCAGGCTTAGGTGGGGAGCGATAATAGCAGTCTCACTGTCTGGGGACTGGGTTGTCAAAATTTAGAAGTATGTTAAAGGGCAATTGAAGAAAAACTTGCATCTTGAAACTGCTAATCGCATACTAGTTCTAAGTGCAAATTTAATCAACAGAATTTTTTAACGCAGTTACAACTATCTGGACAATACCTTAGAATTAGCTGTAATGAAATGAGCTTTAGAATTAGAGTTCATAGAAGCAATGCTTACTTGTCTAAACAGCAGTTTTACCCCATATTGAAGAAGTCAACAAGGCTTGGAGCCTATCACACACACCAGCCTCTGACTGTTTTGGTACCTGAGTAACTGAGAAGTCAACAGCCGACTGGAACTCAGAGATCATATAACTCAGTGATGTCTAAGGTCAATGTGAGTGTTATCACTATCACTATGTTCCCTGAAATTAATGAATGGTTTGCTCATAAGTATTTCTTGAATAAATGAGCAAATGTAAGAATTGCTTTATGAGGAGCACTTGCATTCTGGGAGGAGCTTTTGGGGAAGGAGAGGGAGAGGAAAGCTGGTGTGTGGGCCCCCTCGTCTCAAGCTGAAGAGGGCAGAGTCACTGTTTTAGTAATTAGGGTTCCATATAAGATTTCCTTGGGAAAAAAATGCTATATTTTTTTAAAGAAGAAGAGAAATGAATGAGTCCATTTTTCTCACTTCACCATTAAAATCACTGTGTACCAAAGAGGGTTTAGCTCAGGGTTATACACAGGTTAGAGCAAAACCAGGCTGTGAACCTGGAGGGCTGGTTTTCTAGTCCCCTGTCATTTAAACTCCCCCAAACAGTCCTACAATACAGTCAATACACTTGGGTATCCACTTTTTAATTAACAAAATGTGTTAGACCACAGCTCAATCATTTATGCTTACTCAATTACATCTCTCTTTTAATTTCCTAAATTCATGGGTAATGCTAAGCAATACAGTGGATGACCTGTGATGCATTTGGTGATGAATTAAAAGTAAGCCTGGCCTTTTTCTTTTATGGCATACCTAATTCTTATTTGTGGATGAATCACTGATACTAATCAGGCTGCTTGGGATAGATTTACTTTTTATAAGTAGAAATGGCTCTTCTTGGGATAATAATGGATATAGGATGCGTACCCATGCTTGGTCATATTTTTGAGTGTTGTGTGCTTATATGCATGCCTGTTTTCCTGTGTATCTTATCAGTAGCGTGGATTGAAATAAAATAATTCTAAGACAAAAGATTGCTTGGTAAGCTTGACAAGGGCTGCAACCACGGTCATCTGGATAGGCCTGATGGAAGTAAACATTCTTTTATTAGTTGGAAGTGTGCCCATTTTCAAATTTGTTTAAAAGGAAAAGGAAATTTTCTCCTCACTGCTTATTCTATTTCTAAACATCTTGTAAAGACCTCTTTTTCATCTTTTATTACAGGTCATTATGACGATGGCAGAAATTAGACTTTCCTGGGCATTTACAAATCTAGTGTTTTGAAAGGTATATTACTTTTTCCACTGGAAATTAATGTAATGAGAAATGTTTTACAGACACTCTAAACTATAAAAACACAAACACGTTTCCTGTGTGGCATACCTCTTTTCAATGGAGCCCTAGTCTCTGGGTAGATCTATTCCTCCATGGCCCTGACACTGTGGCCTCTGCCTTGACAGCTTGCCAGCTTTTCTCCCTGGCTCACTTTTCTCCTAAGTGGTCTTTGAACTTATCTTTGTTCCTTTTAGTCTGCCTTTCTTTCTTGCTTCCTTTCTCTAACTAAGATACTTCCTTATTAACTTGTGTTCAGATATGAATAACTGATATTTTTCTTTTAGATTTGCCTTGAGATATTTCTATTCTTTGTGGTTTCGTATTATTCTTTCACACTGAGGACTCCTAAATCTATACACCTATCATTGGTTTCTCCGTCTACATCCAACTCCTTGTTGGACTTGCCCATTTGGAAGAGCCACAGGCTAGTCAAGCAATGTCATTTCTGACTTGTTTTCCTGACCTCAGGGGCATCATCAGTAACCCTGGCCAGATGACATGAAAGTCTTTCATTCCATTTCTTACTCCCCACCTTACCCCATGCATTCCAGATTCTAGAAAACTTCAAGTATATCCCTTTACTTGAAGGTCACTCTGAGCCTGGGTTCATTCCTCAGGCTATCTTATATCTTTCTCATCTTTGTCTGACAGAATGTTGTACCCAGTACCTCAGATAGATTTAACAAATAAATAAGGTGTCCTTCTTACCTTCAGGACACTTGCCAACAAGTAGGGTCTATAAATCATATGCACTAATAATAATAACAGAAACAATAATGATTAAAATGTTAAATGAGTTAAATGATATTTTGACATAAGTTAGAAGTCAAAATCAAAGTTTTGGATACCTTCCTCAACCCTCATATCTTGCTGACTTCACAATTTCAATCTCTATTTATAATGACATGCATATTTAACAAATTTATATAGTTTTATGCCAAAGTTGCTCAAAAAGGGACATGTGATTCATTGCATGCCATTATAAAAACATGGGGATGAATGCCAGAAGAGTATAAATAAACTGTCAGAATTTAGAGGCAGAAGCATAGTGGGTGGAATGAGCCCTGGAGCATGAGATATTGAATATTTTCTCCAGTGATACTTTATGACATGGAATATGAGAGAGGAGCTTTGGAATCTGATAATCAGATGAAGGAAATCATGGACAACCCCAAATAACTGTTAATTGCAAGCACAGTAAAAACTGTATTTATTCTTAGAATTTAAATTGTGTTTAGCAAAACTTATATAATACTCTGCTCTAGGCACCACTTGAAGTGGGTACCATGATCCTAATTTCACACATGAGTAAACCGAGTGAGGTATAGAGAATTAAGTCATTTGCAGAAGGTCATACAGTCATATTTGGTGGAATCAGGCCTGTATTGTGGTGTCTAATACAGACTAAGTATTATATGGGTATTGTTAAATAAAATTTAAATTGCAAAAATAAATGCAGTTTGGTACTTGGATATGTAAGATAATATCATTATTCTTAGGGAATACACATTGAAATATTCAGGGGTAAAGGACAGTGGTATGGAAATTACTCTTAAATGGTTCAAAAAGTTGTGTTAATGTACACACGCACGCACACACACATAACATGTAGATATATATTTACATGGGTAGGTAGGTGGACGATGAAAAAGGAAATGAGGTAAAATATTGCCCATACGTGAATATAGCAAAAGGGTATATGATATTCGTTTTGTCATTTTTATCTTTTTGTAACTTATTCCCATATGTGATGTCTATGTTTTATTATGTGGGCCCCCCAAGTGAAGACCTTTAAATATGTAGATGTTTTTCACAGACTTATAGAAATTTTTGTTTATCTGCATGGTTTATTATTTTCCTTTTTAACCTGACTTATTCATAAACTAGTCTGCCCAAGATAATAAAAAGTTGATTATGCCAGTATTAATTAAGAATGGATGATATTCAAAATATCTAAATACTTAACAACCAGTAGGGCTCAGGCACTGACCAATCACACAACAGACACTCACTGGGTTGTGTTCATCTGGCTAACCTGTGAGATCAGGAGCCAGGTGTCCAATGGTACAGTGAGCTGAGGTGGTGTGTGCTGGTGGACAGTTAGCTATGATATTCCTACTTTGAAGAAAAGAAACATCTTATCTTTAAGGATAAGATGAAAGATAAGAATGAAGATAAAAGAATGGATGAGATTTAGCTGGTTAGATAGCTTGAAGGTCTTTGTTGATAACTTTATGTGGTTCTAAACCTACATTTTTTCCATGAAAGTACTTTTTCTTCCCCCAAGTTGCTGCCTCTTTTTGTAGAGAGCCAAGTTTGCTAGGCACTTTACATGTGTTACCTTTTATATCAGGCATAAGAATATCTGTTTTACAGATGAAGAAATTGAGTCACAAAGTGGTAGATAATTATGAAAATACTTTTAAATTTAGAGAAGGTTTTCTCATTGCTAACAAAGTAAATTCTATTCCAAAGGATCTAGTTTTAATAAATAATTTGGTCTATTTAGTCTAATACTGTATTAATTATGCAACACATTTATGCATATATAGTATATATACTAATTATATACACAAATAAAATGTATAACATATCTACAATATTTATACACTAGATATGAAGAAATTTCTCTCCAGCATAGTCTTAAAAATTGGCATTTTCATAAGCAGTGTGTTAGAGCTATTTCCTAAAATCTTCTCCAAACACTTGGCAGTTTTGTTGTCTGCAATCTGGTAGGTGTGGTGTGGAAATTTTTCTTTAATACCTAAACATTTTCAATGCTAGAAAGGGCCTTCAAAATCACCTATTTCAAATCTTCATTTTCAAGTGGACAAATGAGTCTGTTGGAATCCAGTACTTGACTTCCATCCAGTTTTGTTCCCATTCTAATATGCTACAAACAGCGATCAGAGATCTTATCTATCTAAATTGCTTCATACAGTGTTTCTAAATTAAACTTTTTACAAATCGTTCAGTGCTAATTTTAATTTGAATTATTTGTCTGAGAAAATATTATTCAGAAAAATAGAAGTTGGTATTTATGATTTAGATCAGCAAATTCTTTCAAACTATCAATATTAAAATTGTTCTCTAACCTGATTGTATGTCATTGTGCAATTAAATTATTTACTCATTGAATTGAAATTTTAGTATTTACAGTATGCATTACACTCTCCAGGACTTTCTCTAGTTTTGCATTATTAACATGGATAAAATTAAGTATTAATTTAGAACATTCTGTAAAAAATTTATAACATTCTATAATTTAGAAGCATGTACCATAACTCAAATGTTATCACTGTAGCGGGTAATGACCCTGGAAGTAAAATTGAATTCTATAGATTACTTTAGTCATTCAAATGTGGTTTTACTAAAACCATTAAATGTGCATGAAAACAACCTTTAAATGTGGATAATTTGAATACTTTCTTCACATTTTAAAATGTTAGTTCTATTTTTCCCACTACCCTCCAATCATCATCTTTAAAAAAAAGCAATTAACTTTAGAATACGTACTTGAAATTACCCTAGGGACCTAATTCTGAAGAAGATTAAACAAGGATAATAGAAGGGAGGCAGGGTAGTTTTGTATTTCCCATGAGCTGATGCCTGATTTTCCTCAGGTCTTCATTAGATTTACCTTATGCTTCTTGGCATCTGCGTTGGTGCTTATTTCCAAGATTTTATTAAGATAATTAATTATGCTGTTGTGTGTGGACTTTTAATCTGAACTTCATTATTTTTTTCAATAATCGTTTACTCTGAATTTAGAATGCACAGCAGGAAAGCCAAATTAAAGGGGCCATTATAGAGCAAGAGGTGCAGAATGATTAAGAAGCTCTAAAAAAATGAATTTTGTACTAAAACATTTTTTAAAACCATTAAAGATTCCATCTCTCTCTCTCTCTCTCTCTCTCTCTCTCTCTCTCTCTCTCTTTTACTTATTTTTTGATCCGGGATTTGTTTGTGTCCTTTAACCACACAGGAGATGATGTCAGATGACAGGAGAGTGTTATAATGTCTACATGAATTATCGTAATGGGTTACAGACTTGAGACAGGCCACCATGATCTCACCAAGGAAATGAGGTTAATACAGATTCATATGTTGGAAGCATACAGTCTGGAGCTGTACTAGTGAGTCAGAGAGTAGATATCTAAATTTGAGTTCCTACCACCTTCCTATTTCTAAAATACTTATTCATCAATATCCCATAAACTATATTTGTTTCAGAAATTCACTGACATAGAATTTTATTTTTAGTGGGTGAATAGGGAAATTATTCCTTACTGTATTTTTAAAAATCTCTCCATTATTTTGCATTTTTGACCTAAGAAGTACTTTCAAGAGTTAAAGTTTTATTATTTTTATGTTTGCACTTTTGGACCTGTGTGCATGTCTGGTTAACCGGATATGTCACTGTACCAACAGTGATCCACTATGGGTCTTAATGGTGCAACAGTGAGTACTGGTTGAGTGGAAGAAAAGAGAAAATTATTTATGATTGGTGGGAAATGGCATGATGGTATGGAGAAGGTTTTTGCTTCTTAATACTTATTCTACCTTGAACTGGCAAGTTTAAATTTTAAGAAAAGTTATCTCTGTGGAAGTTACACTTAGAAGGTATCCTGTTCAATAATTTTGCATAGAATAAAAATAGCATTGCCAAAGTAGTAGGCAATCCAAAAGAGCTCAGTTAGAGAAAAAAAGCAAAGACAATTTATGTTACTCACACTAAAATGAAAGTTGCTTTTACTTTCTCTAAAACTAAGTTAGTCTGGACTGAATTAACTGCTGCATGCATACCCAGTGGAAACTTAATTATAAGATACTATTAGCTGACCATCTTTTAATCTTTATGTCTTTAGTCATTTATGCTTAAAATACTTTCAAGTGGAATTGTCCCATCTGAAAACATTTTACTTTAAAACAGATAAGATAGTATAAAATGTATTTATTATGTGGTTAAATGTATATGTTTGGAGCATGTATGTTATTTTTGATATTGATTAATAATCATTTATTAATTTTGTGACTTATCATTAGCAGTCAAAACAATGCTTTATCATCAGCCCCACATGATTATCTTAGCCTAAAAAATTCAACAGCTAGATGATGGAAAACACGTTCTTCTTGTTCCTTAAGGCTGCTTTTCATGTGAACCATAAATAGAAAATCTTAAACAGATAGCTGAGGGTTTTAAGATTAGGCCAGCCTAAAGATGAAGATAACACATCAACATGAATTTCCAAAAATAACTGAGCAAAAGAACACATGAAAAACGTAGGGTTCTTTTCCCTTTGAAAGTCTTTTGCTTATCACCCTGAATTGCAATATGTGCTATCCCTTTTTATCAGGTGGAAACTAAAGCGTAGGATTTGGATTGTTCATTTCCTTTTTAAATTGTCTCTTTCCTCACCTTGTGCATCTTATCTTTAAAAAAAAATCCATTTCTGAGAACTGGATAACTGATTTCACTTTCCGTTTATAATGGTTTCTAAGTTGTACAGTTTTCCATGTGTGGCATCCAACTTTGTTAAAGCATGGAAGAGAGGGAAAAGTCTGTAAGACAAGGATGTTAGTGTAACTTGAACAGAAAGTTGTAAAAGGGCATAGTCCACATTCTGAAAGCACTATATATCATACGGTCTTCTGGTCTATTTATCTCAGAAGGCTGGTACCTTTTTATTTTGCCTGGTACCTTATAATAGTGTCTCCCAACCTGATATCTCAGGTAACATAATTAACCAACTATGATACCTTTGGTTTTTTGCTAATTAATAAGTTTTGTAACACTCTCTGGTTTAATGTCACACTGACTTTTCTGATACATAATGAAAAGATGCTTATTGGCCTATCTAGCCTAATATTGCTATGTTCTGGTCAAATTTCAATCCTGTAAATCTCCTCTATTTCTCTTTGGTTTTCTGAACTTTGATCTTGCCAGGTTTGTGGGTTTCTCATCAAATGCCCAGGGATTTTGAATGAGAACTGGATGTATAACTGGGTTTGCACTTGTTGAATACCAGCTATGAGCTGGAGCCTGGGGTGCTTAACACAATACCAGACTTTGCCTTCAGGTCTGGGAAAGAGCCATCTGCCAATACTAGGAAAGAGGTAGAAGAGTAAGAGTGAAATATCCTCATTTCCCTTCTCCTCATCCTTACACTAAATATGGAAAATTGGGGGAGACATCAAAATGACAGCAAAAAAAGGTTAAATCATTGTGAAAAATTAGTAAACGAAAAACATTGGAGCTGATCAATGATACTGTATATGAGTGAAGAGGGAACGCCTCACAGATTAATTTATTACTTCATGAATCAAGAAGTTTTTAGAAAAAGTTTGCTTCTCCATAAAAGGGCATTATGTACATCAGGAAGAATGTTCCGACTTAAGAGAAAACCATATGTGGCTAACAGTGGAGAGCGATGACATGAACAATGAATGCACAGAATTAAAGCTTCACTAGAGTGGTCAAAAGCAGAGTTGGCATCACAGGAAACTCAATCAGTTAGGTGGAACTGATGTGGAGAAGTGCTCCAAGAATTCAGTTCACTTAAATAAAAGCAACAAGAAAGAGAAAGAAAGCAGGCTTTGACGCAAACAACAGATTTCCAGCCTACAAATGCTAATCATTTCCCCAAATCATTTCCCCAAACTTGAAAAATAAGACATGAGATGGAAGATTTAGAGGAGCCAGTATTTATAAGCAAATAAGTGAATGAAGGTGCTGTTAGCAGAGGTCCCAGAAAATTACATTTACTATAAGAAATTAATTATACAAGAATTTGAGGTGAAACATTATTTATGAAAGTTATAAAATGATATTCTTAATTATAAATCACTAAAGACAGTAAGGAAATACCTGTCAATATAATTCTTTAAAGTAGAAAATGGAATTCAATGATTACATACTTTTCCATGAAGCTACACAGATATGAAAAAGTACATATATTTTTAGATATGTAATATTTAAGAAAATATACTGTTCATGTAACATTTAGGCAATCATTGCTTAAAAAAATTCTAAATGACTTAAAGTACAAACTAGCAAGTTATATTAGAAAAGGTCTGCAATCACTGGTGAATACAAAATATTACTCTTTAGGAGGAAATAGGATGCTATTTATGACTGTAAATAGTTGTAATTAAGAAAATAAAATAATACAAAATATAAACATTAAAAAAAGACCTTTAAAGGGTCAAAGAAACAGAAGCCATAAAGGTAAGACAGAAAAGTGGGTGAAGCAAAGGGCTAAAAGTGGGTGAAGCAAAGGGCTAAATATTTATCTTGCACTATAAGTAGAAAAATATATTTTAAAAAATTTACATTGATATCATTAGATAAATCTTTTTAGAAATATTTGTGAAAAATACTTGAAAGCATACAATATTAAAAAACCTAGATCAAGTATGATAAATTAGAGGGACTAGGCTAAAAATGTACCCATAAAGTTTAGCAAATTCGGCAATGATGGAAAATGACTTAAATTCTTCTTTAAATAGAAATAATCTAATATTATTAAATAGAATTCATTTATCTGCTAATACAATTGGCAGCAAAAATTCAAATTACTTTAAATACTAATAAGAAAAAGCCATATATAAACTGAACTCAAATAAAAGGGATTTTCATATTAATTTTAAAACATTGAATTTAAGCTGAGAAAACTCTAAATTTCATTTCATGTGAAAATCACTGATTATATTAAAATTTAAAGTGATATTATTATATCTTTTGTATAAAAAACATAGCAGCAGGAAAAATATTGTTAAACAACCATAATCAATAGAATTTTAATTAGTAAATCTTAAACATTATTATCAGTATGTCAGACCAAGTAGTTGGCAGAATCAATAAAGAAATGGATAATTTGAGTACAGATAGAATAAAATGCATCATGTTGCACACTTTGCAGGTGTAGAATATGCTTTCTATTCAGGTGTCCATTTAATATTTTAGGTTGATGATCTTTACTGACAAGGACATTCCCAATAAGTACAACAAGGAAAAAAATTTTAGGGTTCTATTTTCTGATGAAAATATAATAAAAATTAATTTAATTAATTCAGCTGTTAAAATAATTACAGCTATTGGATCAAAAAGAACTAATATATAAATTCCAAAGTAATACAATTACCTTGAATAAAATTATAAGAATATAATAGAAATCTACAGAATTCAGATTTTAAAAAATTACATCCTTTAAAAGTAAATATAAAACAGAAATATTTGAACCAAGCCATAATATCAACATTTAATAAAGTATAAAACACAGTTAATCAAAAAGGAGTTAAAGTAAAAAATAATGAATATATATGAATTATAAATGAAATATATACATTATTTTTAATAAAATTCTTTTCCATAGCACACACACTATATATTTTATATTACAAAATTAATTATCAGAAAACTGTATAAAAAATGAACAAAACCCACTTTTTCTTAATATATTCTTGAAACCAGAGAGGAAAAAATAAAGAGGCAAATGTTCAAACTCCTGAATGTCTTTTTCTCTGTCAGTATGGCAGAGGATAAGGAAAATCATTCTCTTTTGGATTTCATGTACCTCATAGCATATTTTCTGATATTTATCATCATATGTATGAGGGAATCTATAGTATTTCACTGATGCTAACAGCTCTCCACTATAGATGGACAGGAAAATTCCTTAGTCGCTTTATTTTATTTTATTTTATTTTATTTTTTTGTGGTACGCAGACCTCTCACTGTTGTGGCCTCTCCCGTTGTCGAGCACAGGCTCCGGACGCGCAGGCTCAGCGGCCATGGCTCACGGGCCCAGCCGCTCCATGGCATGTGGGATTTTCCCGGACCGGGCACGAACCCGTGTCCCCTGCATCGGCAGGCGGACGCTCAAACACTGCGCCACCAGGGAAGCCCCAGTCCCTTTATCTTAAATTTCATTTTTTCTCTCCAGCAATGTGAGTGCAAGTAGTTTGTTGAAAGTTAGCCCAGGAAGCCCCAGCAGGAGAAAGGGGAATGAGACAAAGAACTGAAAGAATACACGATAGAGTGTATTAATGAGATGCTACCCTTGTGGGCAAATGAAGCTTTGACCTCTTGGAGACTGCCCACGCAGTAAAGAATGCTTCTGGAATCACCCCCACTCAAGGAGAGTGGAAGCTGGGGTATTTATTCTTCAATTCCCATCATCAATGGCTAAGACTGCCAGGATTGGGAAGGAGTTAACTCCCTAGCACTATGGAACTGCCCCTTGCTGAGAGAAGGCCCTGGATGAAGAGTCACAGGTACAAGTACTAGACACTAGGTCTGAGGGGATACAAACAGAGCACCTACAGTAGGAGATCTTCCACATACACCTCCGACCACTACTGAGGAATCTTTTTACACAAAATGATTCTGATGAGGCAGCAAATTGACATCAGTAATACAATATCTGAGTCATAATTAAGTACTATGGATGGCAAGTGAAATATTACTCTTGGAAAAGATGAACTGCTGAACTTTTTAAAAATAGGAAGGAGATCAATATAATTAATACAGAAAGATTTTTCTCTGGACATGGGTAAAAATATTCAAAACTGAGCAGACGTGTTAACGTAGAAAGGTGGGATTAAATGAGAAATTTTTATAGTCTATTTATATGGAAAGTAATACACAGATGTTGTTTCAAGTAAAATGTTGTAAATTATTTCAAATTACACCTAGGCTCAATTTTAGAATAGTGATTTGTAATGGAAATTTAAGAGACTGCATTTTTTTTAAACAGATACTTTAGAGTATTAAAATTTTAGTTTTTTAAATATATATTTCTCCACACTTCTTGAAAAAATAAAGCATCTTTGTCTATGTTAGAATATAAAACACACCATTTGTGTTTGTTATGTTAGAATTTTTTTGTCTACTTTGTCTATGTTAGAATTTATGTTAGAATATAAAATACACCATTAAGCAAATGTTTCAGAGTTCATTAATTAATTGTTTAGTTTATGATTAAAATATTTTTAATGACATTTAATAACTGGAACATAAAAAGTGGTTGGTGAACACTTTTATTATTTGCTATGGAAAAGCAACTTATATATTTGATTGAAACTCCTTGTTTTACTTAAGAAATGTTATATATTAGAAACCTACAAAGTTATGCATTATTTTCACTTTTACTTAGAATCAGTTAAACTTATTTATGGTGGGTCAAGTAGAACCACATTTTAAAGATGGGATACAGAACTCCTGACTATCGCAGTTTTATCATGGGATTATTTTTAGGTGTGACTGGAAATCCTATGTTCTATACTTGTTATAATTAGTATAATGCATCCATACATTTTCTTTCCATCCTAACCTCCCTCACTTCCCCTCCCCTCCCCGTCTACTTCCCTCCCCTCTCCCTCCCTCCTTCTCTCCCTTCCTTCCTTTTTAAGTGGGATTTTCTGAAATACTTAGCTCCATTTAGATTTCTTATTTCAAGTCCAGTGTAAATAGTTGCATATATTTTATCTAACACTGAGATTTTTGTAGCATACATTGTGTAACGCAAATTTGTATAATCCCCAAATTCTGAATTATTCCATCTTTTTAACTCCACTTTGTTTTTTCTTCCATTCAGGAAAGTGTATGGAAATTCAATCAAGTAAGGGTGACTTAATTAAAGAAAGAAAATTTTACAAAATCCAATTTCTTGTTGCTCAGGCTATTTGTCTCAAGATAGCCTTCAATATTCCTCAAATATTGTCAACACTTTGATCTATGATCCGTTCTAGAGGCAACTTCCTTGTTGCCATACTGAATGTTATTGTTCAGAATCCTGAAGGAATAAGTATCTATTCTTAATCACCCTCAAGATTTTGTTTGCTTTTTATCCATCTTTGCTTGTATGGTTAATCTTAATGGAAATTACTTTGCTCTTTCCCAACTTTGCTTTTTCTTGGTTAAGTTTTTCAACAGAACGATGAGGCAGGGTGAATCAGGTGTCAAACAGACATTATTCAATTTTACTATTATTGAAATAGTATTGAGGGACTTCCCTGGTGGTGCAGTGGTTAAGAATCCACCTGCCAATGCAGGGGACATGGGTTCAAGCCCTGGTCCAGGAAGATCCCACATGCAGCAGAGCAACTAAACCCGTGCGCCACAACTACTGATTCTGTACTCTAGAGCTCATGAGCCTGCATGCCACAACTACTGAAGCCTGCATGCCTAGAGCCTGTGCTCCGCAACAAGAGAAGCCAGTGCACCACAAAGAAACGTAGCCCCAGCTCACTGCAACTAGAGAAAGCCTGTGCGCAGCAACGAAGACCCAACGCAGCCAAAAATAAATAAATAAATAAATTTATAAAAAGAAAAGAAATAGTATTGAAATATATCCACATGAACAACTGTCACGTTTCTGGATTCCTGATTATGATTAAGAATAAGTGAATTTGTGGGCTTCCCTGGTGGCGCAGTGGTTGAGAATCTGCCTGCTAATGCAGGGGACATGGGTTTGAGCCCTGGTCTGGGAGGATCCCACATGCCGCGGAGCAGCTAGGCCCGTGAGCCACAACTACTGAGCCTGCGCATCTGGAACCTGTGCTCCACAACAAGAGAGGCCGCGATAGTGAGAGGCCCGCGCACCGCGATGAAGAGTGGCCCCCGCTTGCCACAACTAGAGAAAGCCCTCGCACAGAAATGAAGACCCAACATAGCAAAAATAAATAAATTAATTAACAACAACAAAAAGAATAAGTGAATTTGTGACTTTTTAAAAAATATGCTTGCTCTGACGACTCTAGATTTTTCCTCAGAAGAAAATTCTACTGTGCAAGTTACTGAGCCTGGCTTAATTCAAACTTTAGTATTCTAACTGGACTATGTTTCTCTTCTAATGGCATCTGTTTTCTCATTTTAAACTTTGCAAGTTTCTATAGGGCTTAGACCCAGATTCAGGATTTCATGTTTTACAGAAATTGGTATGTGCTTCCTTGAAGGAAATTATTCAAGGTTAACTAAAAGGAAGACAATATTTTGTTTTCATTTATAGCATAGGAAAACTTGACTTGAAAAGAAAAAAAAAATCCTGTGTCCCTCCTCTGAGTAAGGCCTGAACCACATCTCACAATCAACCCGGGGTCCGATCAGCCTGCAGAGCTTGACAAAACTCCAAGTTCCGGGCCCTTCAACAATAAACCAAGTGCATCAAGTTCTCTGCCACTAAAGTTCACCCTCCTTTAAGACTGTTAAGACTAAATCTACTCTTTTCCAATCCCTGTTTTCATCAGTCAATGTCTAAAATATAAGCCTTTAACCATTGATTTTTTTTGCCATATCATAATGTCACCCATAATGCTTGTACCTCTTTACTCCTAACCTAACACTTCATATATCCCCACTATGCTGGAATTACTTTATGACAGTCCTGTCCAATAGAAATATAATGTCAGCCCCATATAAATTTAAATTTTTCTAGTAGCTGCATTAAAAGAAAAAGTAAAAAGAAACAGTTGACATTAGT
Organism: Tursiops truncatus; assembly: GCF_011762595.2. Lineage (NCBI taxonomy): Eukaryota > Metazoa > Chordata > Mammalia > Artiodactyla > Delphinidae > Tursiops > Tursiops truncatus. The sequence continues at coordinate 15,186,111 of NC_047038.1, forward strand.
GTTAATAATATTTTATTTAACCTATTATATCCAATATTACCATTTTATATGTATTGACAGATTATGTATTACAGATTGATTACATATGTAATATGTAATGATATAAAAATACTGTATATTTTTAATATACAAAGGCTTTGAAATCTGGTGTGTATTCTACACTTACAGCATATCTTAATTCAAAGTAGCCATATTTCAAGGTGTAATAGCCACAAGTACGTAATGGATACCACATTTGACAGAGAAGCCCATTAGGAACATGGCTTTTATTCTCAATCTTTCTTTGTGTATTTCCTGGATTTCAAATTTGAAGGGATAAATTTACATGACCCAGAGATGTCTTAGCATGAGACTGAACATAGGAATGAGTGAGACCATGTTTCTTGTGCAGTGGTAGATGGCAAGCAAGGCTGAAGATAGTGAATGTGGTGTCTGGGCTCCACATTTCATATGTGGTCACCTCCTCCACCGGGGTTAGGCAGTGGGAGCCGCGGACTTGTGGGAGCGGTAGCAGAAGCCACCTGATCTTTGCTTCCGCTTGGGGTCCTGTAGTTTTCTCCCAATGTCTGATTGTCTTTCCCCCTATTTTTTGTTCCTTTCAATAATACTTTTTCAAGAGCTAGCCCAGGAAAAATCTCCTGAGGAAACATTCCCTGACCTCACTCACTCTCTTACCAACATATAATCTCTTCTTTCCTAAGTACTTATCACACTATTTTATAGCTGTTTGTAAAATTTCTCTGTCTTACTGAAGACAGGGATAGTCTCTTCACTATTGCTATTTTTATTGTTAAAAATTGTTTATTTAGTATCTGGCACATTATAGGTTTTCAGTAAATATTTATTAGATGAATGACTGAAGGATGGAGAGAATAACAAACATGTATGTAATCTTGACATTTGTGCCATAAACCTTTCATTAGTGTTAACATATACTTTGTATTTTCTAACTCTTGACATTGATTTTGTACTTAAATACGTATCCATAGAGATGAACTAGCCAACCATTTGTTAAAAGAAAAATGTTTACCTGCCTTTTGGTTATAGCCTCCAAATTTAATTAGCCCCAAAGAGGAACATGCCTCAAAAGGAAGTAATTCTTCTTATTAAGGAATGGTAACAAAACTATGGCCCCCAGGATCCAACCACTGTAGACCACCCAATTCCTTTCATTTTCGTTCCCTAAATTTACTGCGACAGGATTCTCTCTTTTAATATGTATTTCATTATGGAAAATCAACAAGATCTTTCATGAAGTGCCTTTGGATTTCTTTTTTGTTGTGTTTTGCTCTCCTGAATTGTTTGCAGAGTGTCTGCAGGATTGATTTGCAAATTGATTTACAATTTCTGGAATCTAGACAAAAAAATCAAACAATGATGGGATATGAGAAATGAGGTTTAAAGTTTAAGAGATTTAATTAATGGTTAAGGATTTGTGTTATGAATTTTGGCTTTTAAGAGAGAATTTATTGAAACCATATCTTAATTTCGGAGAAAGAGTTAAAAGGTCATTCTGAGTTCTATATAGAAATCCTACAGTCACATATTCTCTCAGCTCCAAATCACTACTGGTACTATTATAATTGGGGTAAAATTCCTAGCAGGGACAACACTGGTGAGGAGAAGGGGTGAGGAGAAACCGTGGAGAATTCATGTGGCACTAAAAGTAGAGGCATAATAAGGATTTATTGGGATATCAAGATCTCCTTTCATATAAAATCCTTGGATTGCTTCTTTAATCAGCTTCTTGGCTATATTCTTTTTTTCCTTATTTTTTTTCAACTACTGAACTCCCTGCTTTTCTTTCTGTGGAAAATACTGATGATTTTCCTTTGAAAGCTCCCGACCCCATTTTACTGTGAAACAGAATCCAGTTTTATCCTCACACTTCTAATCATAAAATTAGCACAGACTCCTTGGTAGATATTCTAATAATTTATCCTCAGGGCAACATGAAGAAATAGATGATAAGATTTTCAAGAACTTTAATAAAACTTCTCTCTATTACTTATTAAAATATATTAATAAATAGAACTGCGCTCTGATAATTTTCACATAATTACTACATCTTTGTTTTTAAGGATCTCAATCAATACTTCTGCAGAATTCCTTTTGATTAAGCTAGGGACCTTCCTTTATTGCCCCATCCTCCCTGTCTAACCCTAGTGACACTTTTTTTTAAGGACTAAAATTTCCACAGGGGACTTTGTTGAACAATATATCTGAAGAATGTTACTGGGTGTTACATGAAAGAAGGATTCCTTGGGGGATCTCAGTTGGGTAAATGCTCTAGCACAGGTACTAATAGAATTTTCAGAGATTTTAGTATGCTGACATGCATGGAAACTCTATAAGATGAAAAAGAGTATTGAGCATTTTCCCAACTGACTTAACTACAGGAGGATCTTGCTTTTTGCTTTAATTTTTTTGTTTGTTTTTGAAATTTTCAACTGAAAGTAGTATTATACTACAAACACTTTTCATTTACTTGAAAAAAAATATTTCATACGTAAAAGAATAATAGATTAACTTTTAGTTTCCAAAATACTCAGGCAATATTAACCCTCATTTCTAGAGTAATCTAAATAATTCTTCAAGGATCTGTTGTGTTTAAAAAGGAATTGCATCACAGGGATAAGTCTGATCTTTCTTTTGTGGAGAGGAAAACTGGCCATGTCTCACTACTCTACACTCTGTACTCTTGTGGAAGGGGATAGAGAAGCCATAGTAAGGACTGTCTCTCTTATAATCTCAATTTACCCCTAGGTATAGTACCTTCTACTGTATCACTCTGGTTTTTCTCAGTAAAGCAGCAGACACCTAGATATTCTAGTAGGAATATGTCTAAAATGAAATTAGCAGCAACATATCCAACCTTAGGGAGCAAAAGTTAGGAAGGTTGCCTGCAATGTCTTTGAAAGTGCAAAGAAAACAGAAAGCCACAGCTATAGAGTGGGCTACTCCCAGCACCAAAGTTTATGTGGGACATCTCCCCAAACTGAGGGCAAAGCACTGGAGAATCTGCCTTTTTCCAGTGTCCATGTGACTTTTCACAATGCCCACAGAAAATAATGGTGTTTTCTTGTCTTTTGTCTTTAAAATAATGTCTTATTGGCCAAGTCTAAGCAAACGTGCTGGCAAGTGAGTCTGTAAAATATTTGTGGGCTTTAAGGCTCTACAGTCGAGGAGAGCACTTAGAAGAAAGGATGGAGATAGAACCTGAGTGACAACAACAAAAAATATCTAGTATACCCAAAATGTAGGTAACAAGTAGAAATATATAAGGTGGCAGTTATATTGAGCAGTTACTGTACGTTCAGTGTTGGAGGAAAGGGAGAAAAATTACAAAGAAAAATGATGTTCCTTATTCCACTAATTGCTGTAATCAATTATCAGAAAGGATCATAGAAATAATTGGTTCTTGAAATATGGTTTCTTGCTCAGCAACAGCATCACCTGGGAATTTTTAGAAATGAAAAGTCCTGGGCCACCCCAAACAAACTGAATCAGAAACTCTGGGAATGGGGCCTCGAAATCTGTGTTTTAATAATCTCACCAGATATTTCTGAAATACACAAAGTTTTGAGAACCACTGGTATGAAGTTTCTGAAGAGAGTATTCCATGAGTATTACTTCGATTCTAGGAAGGGTAAAGAATGCTTGAAGTTTTATAAACTCTTAGTAGAGGCTAAAATGACTGAGATTCTGTCCAAGAATATCTGGGTAGAGCTGAGAAATTAAAAGGAAACAAGCCAGCTGAACTTTGCATTTTGTGGAGTATTAGTGTAAGAGTAGGAAGACTGGTGTCTGAGTTACTCAAAATGAGTTGGCACTCACAAAAAAAAGACATTAAAAGGAACCAATGTAAATGATTCTAGTTTTTATACACCCACTCCGTGTAAAAATGGATAGGGTGTGGGGCATGATACAGATCAAACCACTGAATGGCTGGTCCAGTTCCCTGGTCCTGTTCAATATTCATGCATCCTGAGCAACAGTGCAGAGCTTAGGACACCTTCTCTTCTATGTTTGATCCACTGTAAATTCCCTGCATTAACCCTTCCTCAACTCTAGAAAAGCACCCTGCACTGCGGGATCATGGGGTTGTGAAAACCAGCTTTGCAGCCATGCTAAGGCTAATTATGGTAAAAAGCAATGTTTTTTTACTTCCAAAAAGGGGTCTCTAACTTTCTTTCACCATTCCTCATTTTAAAAAGTTAAAAAAACCCAAAAAATCCAAAAAACAGTTATTGGCTAACAAAACTGAGGGAGTTTGAACTCTTACCATGCACAAAGTAAAAACAGGTTTTCAAACTGCCTTTTTTAATTTAAATATTGCTTCTGTATAAGAAGATTTTCCGAAATCATCTAGCAGGTAGCTCAAGGCAGGGTTACTCTAGCAGCCACCCTTCCCTGGGGATTGAAAGGAATGACTTCTGAAACCAGCCATTTCTTAGCAAATCATATAAAAACCTCACTGGAGAGTTTTGCTGCCAGGAGAAAGATTTTAAGCATCCACTGATGAAACCTCTAAGACAATAAAGAGTGCCAGATGCTTCAGATTTGGGTTTTAAAACTGCTGATGTCCACATCTAGCCTAAACATGCTTTATCCAATCTTGAAAAACTAATGTAGTGCTACATTCTTTCATGTGAGGTAATGTCATTTTGGAGAGATTTCCTTTCCTGCTAATACAAATCAGAAGGGTGTTTGTATAAAGCAAAGAAAAACAAAAATAAAAATATAACATCCTGATTTATATTGGAAAGAAGTAGAGAAGGTATATGTGTTGGTGGTGGTGGGGGTTTAAAAGGTAGGGAGGGAGTGAAGGAGAGGGGGGGAGAGAGAGAGAGAGAGAGAGAGAGAGAGAGAGATGCATAATACATGTACTGTATTCTGAAAGAAGAGAGTTTAGTAGTTGCCCAATATATTTGATTTTATGTCTAATAATCCTATAATTGAATGCCCTCTATTAATCAGAGCCAAAGTAGACAAAGGGAGATATTAAATTTTTGTCATGGATCAGGCTTTTAAAAAGTAGCTCTTATTAAATTGCTATACATATAGGAACTTTTGGGAAGTGATAGAACTGCTCTGTATCTTGATTGTGTCTCTGGTTGCATGAATACATGCATTTGTCAAAACTTACAGAACTGTACTCTAAAATGGGTGAATTTTACTGTAGTAAATTTAATCTTAGTAAGAAAATTGCTGTATATATTTTAGACTGCTGAGAGATTAATCATTGGTCTGAGCATCTCAAAAGTTGTCACTAAAGCAAATTAATTTTATAAATTTTTGAATTAAATAGTGCAAGAAATATGTTGAAAATTAATGCTAAGATCAAGAACATCTATTAGAAAAAAATTACACTGAAGAAAAATAATACAAGTAGCTTAACTTAGCATGGACTATATGTGGAATGTTTGATTTAACTTCCTTGAGTTTTATTCTGCATGTTCATGTTTTATTCTTCATGAAGAACATGTTCTTCATGTTCCTCCAAAAATCTAGACTCACCTTCATTTATAAAAAGAGGCAAATCATCAGGCAAGGTGGGGGCTCTGAGAATGGCTGTACTTTTACTCCTGCACTCCAGGGATCTCAAAGGGAAAAACGCCCTGAGAGAGAGACCACAAAAGAAAGAAACCCCAATAAAGGTGGAGGCCTAAGCTCTCCTTCAACTCCTGTTTTCTGCCTTTGACCACCCAGGTGATTTTCCACATGGCCCTGCATGGCGTGCCCTACTGCACCTCCTCTCTAGGACTTCCGTGTGGCTAACAGGATCTTGGTGCTCTAGCTGGGTGTCAGGCCTGAGCCTCAGAGGTGGGAGAGTCGAGTTCAGGACATTGGACCATGAGAGACCTCACGTCCCCACATAATATCAGTTGGCGAGAGCTATCCCAGAGATCTCCATCTCAACATTAAGACCTAGCTCCACCCAACAGCCAACGAGCTCCAGTGCTGCATGCCCCATGCCAAACAACTTGCAAGATAGGAACACAACCCCACCCATTAGCAGAGAGGCTGCCTAAAATCATACTAAGTTCACAGACATCCTGTACACACCAGTAGATGTGGTCCTGCCCACCAGAAAGACAAGATCCAGTCCCACCTACCAGAACACAGGCACCAATCCCCTCCACCAGGAAGCCTACACAGGCCACTGAACCAATCTCACTCACTGGGGGCAGACACCAAAAACAATGGGAACTAAGAACCTGCAACCTGCAAAAAGGAGACCCTCAAAACAGTAAGTTAGACAAAATGAGAAGAAAGAGAAATATGCAGCAGGTGAAGGAGCAAGGTAAAAACACGCCAGACCAGACAAATGAAGAGAAAATAGGCAGTCTACCGGAAAAAGAATTCAGACTAATGTTAGGGAAGATGATCCAAAATCTTGGAAATAGAATGAAGAAAATACAAGAAACGTTTAACAAGGACCAAGAAGAACTAAAGAGCAAACAGACAATGATGAACAACACAGTAAATGAATTAAAAATTCTCTAGAAGGAATCAAAAGCAGAATAACAGAGGCAGAAGAACAGATAAATGACCTGGAAGATAAAATAGTGGAAATAACTACCACAGAGCAGAATAAAGAAAAAGAATGAAAAGAATTGAGGACATTCTCAGAGACTTCTGTGACAACATGACATGCACCAGCATTTGAATTCTAGGGGTCCCAAAGAAGAAGAGAAAAAGAAAGGGACTGAGAAATATTTGAAGAGATTATATTTGAAAACTTCCCTAACGTGGGAAAGGAAATAGTCAATCAAGTCTAGGAAGTGCAGAGTCCCATACAGGATAAAATCAAAGGAGAAACACACCAAGACACATATTAATAAAACTATCAAAAATTAAATACAAAGAAAAAATATTAAAAGCAGCAAGGGAAAAACAACAAATAACATACAAGGGAATCCCCATAAGGTTAAAAATTGATCTTTCAGCAGAAACTCTGCAAGTGTGGCAGGATATATTTGAAGTGATGAAAGGGAAAGACCTACAACCAAGATTACTCTACCCAGCAAATATCTCATTCAGACTGACAGAGAAATTAAAAGCTTTACAGACAAGCAAAAGCTAAGTGAATTCAGCACCACCAAACCAGCTTTACAACAAATGATAAAGGAACTTCTTTAGGCAGGAAACACAAGAAAAGGAAAAGACCTACAAAAACAAACCCAAAACGATTAAAAAATGGTAACAGGAACATACACATTGATAACTACCTTAAATGAGAATGGATTAAATGCCCCAACCAAAAGACATAGACTGGCTGAATGGATACAAAAACAAGACCCATCGATATGCTGTCTATAAGAGACCCACTTCAGACCTAGGGACACATACAGACTGAAAGTGATGGGATGGAATAAGATATTCCATGGAAATGAAAAGAAAGCTGGAGTAGCAATTCTCATATCAGACAAAATAGACTTTGAAATAAAGACTATTACAAGAGACAAAGAGGACACTACATAATGATCAAGGGGTCAATCCAAGAAGAAGATATAACAAATGTAAATATTTATGCACCCAACATAGGAGCACCTCAATACATAACGCAAATGCTAACAGCCATAAAAGGGGAAATCGACAGTAACACAATCATAGTAGGGGACTTTAACACCCACTATCACCAATGGACAGATCAACCAAAATGACAATAAAGAAAAACAAGCTTTAAATGATACATTAAACAAGATGGACTTAATTGATATTTATAGGACATTCCATCCAAAAACAACAGAATACAATTTCTTACAGGAAAAAAACTGTAAAAAATTAAAACACATGGAGGTTAAGCAATACACTACTAAATAACCAAGATATCACTGAAGAAATCAAAGAGGAAATCACAATATACCTAGAAACAAATGAAAATGAAAACACTATGGCCTAAAACTTATGGGATGCAGCAAAAGCAGTTCTGAGAGGGAAGTTTATAGCAATATGATCCTACCTCAAGATACAAGAAACATCTCAAGTAAACAATGTAACCTTACACGTAAAGCAATTAGAGAAAGAAGAACAAAAAACCCCCAAAGTTAGCAGAAGGAAAGAAATCATAAAAGTCAAATCAGAAAGAAATGAAAAGGAAATGATAGCAAAGATCAATAAAACTAAAATCTGGTTCTTTGAGAAGATAAACAAAATTGATAAACCATTTACCAGACTCATCAAGAAAAAAAGGGAGAAGACTCAAAACAATAGAATTAGAAATGAAAAAGGAGAAGTAACAACAAACACTGCAGCAATACAAAGGATCATGAGAGATTACTACAAGCAACTCTGTTCCAATAAAATGGACAACCTGGAAAAATGGACAAATTCTTAGAAAAGCACAACCTTGTGAGACTGAACCAGGAAGAAATAGAAAATATAAACAGATCAATCACAGGCACTGAAATTGAGACTGTGATTAAAAATCTTCCAACAAACAAAAGCCCAGGACCAGATGTCTTCACAGGCGAATTCTATCAAACATTTAGAGAAGAGCTAACATCTATCCTTCTCAAATTCTTCCAAAATATAGCAGAGGGAGGAACACTCACAAACTCATTCTCTGAGGCCACCATCACCCTGATACCAAAATCAGTCAAAGATGTTACAAAAAAAGAAAACTACAGGCCAATATCACTGATGAGCATAAATGCCAAACTCCTCAACAAAATACTAGCAAACAGAATGCAGCAGCACATTAAAAGGATCATAAACCATGGTCAAGTGGGGTTTATCCCAGGAATGGAAGGTTTCTTCAGTGTATGCAAATCAATCAATGTAATACACCATATTAACAAACTGAAGGATAAAAACCATATGATAATCTCAAAAGATGCAGAAAAAGCTTTTGACAAAATTCAACTTATTCAATTTATGGTAAAAACTCTCAAGAAAGTATGCATACAGGGAACCTACCTCAATATAATAAAGGCCATATATGACAAACCAACAGCCAACATCATTTCATGGTGAAAAACTGAAACCATTTCCTCTAAGATCATGAACAAGACAAGGTTTCCTGCTCTCACCACTATTATTCCCTATACATAGTTCTGGACATTTTAGCCACAGCAATCTAGAAGAAAAACAAATGAAAGGAATCAAATTGGCAAAGAAGAAGTAAAGCTGTCACTGTTTGCAGATGATGTAATACTACACATAGAGAATCCTAAAGATGCTACCAGAAAACTACTAGAGGTAATCAATGAACTTGGTAAAGTAGCAGGATACAAAATTAATGCACAGAAATCTCTTGCATTCCTATACACTAACGATGAAAAATCTGAAAGAGAAATTAAGGAAACACTCCCATTTACCATTTCAACAAAAAGAATAAAATAGTAATAAGCCTACCTAAGGAGGTAAAAGACCTTTATGCAGAAAGCTATAAGACACTAATGGAATAATTTAAAGATGATACAAACAGATGGAGAGCTATACCGTGTTCTTAGATAGGAATCAACATTGTGAAAATGACTGTACTACCCAAAGCAATCTACAGATTCAATGTAATCCCTATCAAACTACCAATGGCATTTTTCACAGAACTAGAATAAAAAAATTCACAATTTGTATGGAAACACAAAAGGCCCTGAATATTCAAAGCAGTCTTGAGACAGAAAAATGGAACTGGAGGACCCAGTCTCCCGACCTTCAGACTATACTACAAAGCTACAGTAATCAAGACAGTATGGTACAGGCACAAAAAGAGAAATACAGATCAATGGAACAGGATAGAAAGCCCAGGATAAACCCACAGACATATGGTCACCTTATGTTTGATAAAGGAGGCAAGAATATACAACGGAGAAAAGACAGCCTCTTCAATAAATAGTGCTGGGAAAATTGGACAGCTACATGTAAAAGAAAGAAATTAGAACACTTCCTAACACCATACACAAAAATAAACTCAAAATGGATTAAAGACTTAAATGTAAGACTAGATACTATAAACTCTTAGAGAAAAATATAGAGAGAATACTCTCTGACCTAACTAGCAGCAAGATCTTTTTTGATTCACCTCCTAGAGTAATTAAAATAAAAACAAAAATAAATAAATAGGACCTAATTAAACTTAAAAGCTTTTGCACAGCAAAGGAAAACATAAACAAGATGAAAAGACAACCCTCAGAATGGGAGAAAATATTTGCAAATGAAGCAACTGACAAAGGATTAATCTACAATATATATAAGAAGCTCATGCAGCTCAATATCAAAAAAACAAACAACCCAATCCAAAAGTGGGCAGAAGACCTAAATAGACATTTCTCCAAAGAAGATATACAGATTACCAACAAACACATGAAAGGTTGCTCAGCATCACTAATCATTAGAGAAATGCCAGTCAAAACTACAATGTGGTATTACCTCACACTGGTCTGAATGGCCATCATCAAAAAAAATCTACAAACAGTAAATGCTGGAGAGGGTGTGCAGAAAAGGGAACCCTCTTGCCCTGTTGGTGGGAATGTAAATTGATACAGCTAATATGGAGAACAGTATGGAGATTCCTTAAAAAACTAAAAGTAGAACTACCGTATGACCCAGCAATCCCACTACTGGGCATATACCATGAGAAAATCATAATTCAAAAAGAGACATGTACCACAATGTTTATTGCAGCACTATTTACAATAGCCAGGATGTGGAAGCAACCTAAGTGTCCATCGACAGATGAATGGATAAAGAAGATGTGGCACATATATACAATGGAATATTACTCAGCCATAAAAAGAAACTAAATTGAGTTATTTGTAGTGAGGTGGATGGACCTAGAGTCTGTCATACAGAGTGAAGTCAGAAAGGGAAAAACAAATACCGTATGCTAACACATATATATGGAATCTAAAAAAAAAAAAAAAAAAAGTCACGAAGAACCTAGGGGCAAGACAGGAATAAAGATGCAGACCTACTAGAGGATGGACTTGAGGACACAGGGAGGGGGAAGGGTAAGCTGAGACCAAGTGAGAGAGTGGCATGGACATATATACACTACCAAATGTAAAATCGATAGCTAGTGGGAAGCAGCTGCATAGCACAGGGAAATCAGCTTGGTGCTTTGTGACCACCTAGAGTGGTGGGATAGGGAGGGTGGGAAGGAGGGAGACGCAAGAGGGAAGAGATATGGGGATATGTGTATATGTATAGCTGATTCACTTTGTTATAAAGCAGAAACTAACACACCATTGTAAAGCAATTATCCAATAAAGATGTTAAAAAAAAAGAAAAACAAATACTGTATGCTAACACATATATATATGGAATCTAAAAAAAGCTTCTGATGAACCTAAGGGCAGGACAGGAATAAAGACGCAGACGTAGAGAATTGACTTGAGGACACGGGGAGGGGGAAGGGTAAGCTGGGACGAAGTGAGAGAGTAGCACTGACATATACACACTACCAAATGTAAAATAGATAGCTAGTGTGAAGCAGCCGCGTAGCACAGGGAGATCAGCTTGGTGCTTTGTGACCACCTAGAGGGGTGAGATAGGGAAGGTGGGAGGGAGGCACAAGAGGCAGGGTGTAATGGGGATATATGTATACATATAGCTGATTCACTTTGTTATGCAGCAGACACTAACACACCATTGTAAAGCAATTATACTCCAATAAAGGTTGTTTTTTTTTTAAAAAAAAGGAAAATATACTGGGTGCAAAAAAAAAAAAAAAAGAGGGCTTCCCTGGTGGCGCAGGGGTTGAGAGTCCGCCTGCCGATGCAGGGGACACAGGTTCGTGCCCCTGTCCGGGAAGATCCCACATCCGTGGAGCGGTTGGGCCCATGAGCCATGGCTGCTGAGCCTGTGCATCCAGAGCCTGTGCTCCGCAACGGGAGAGGCCACAGCAGTGAGAGGCCCGCGTACTGCAAAAAAAAAAAAAAAAAAAAAAAAGAGACAGATGACACAACACTGGCAATCTTCTTTTTGGAAATTTTTACACATTATTTAATGCTCTATTTCTGTGACATGGACAACCAATTATTTTCTGTGGATATATACACAATTTTTCACATAGATGCCTAAATTCTGGGAAATTTGCATTAACCAGGTGATGTAAAATTATATTAGTTTCACTTTTGCAATATGCATATAATGATTTTGGATTTTTTATTTTTGCTTCTGCAGTATGCTTTATTAAGCATTTTAACAAAGTCTATTTTTAAACCTGATTGTTAAAATGAGTTTTAACATGACTATTTCCAATATCTTTAAACTTTGGTTTCCATCTCCACCCTCTCCCCTCCCGGCCAAGCCATTGTAACCTTCTAATGGGTCCCTTACTTTTCCTTGTTAAATCTTAACAACGTATTACTGGCTCTAGGCTTGTTGGCTCTCTGCAGAAATATATGCTATTTTTCAATCCTAAGTGCTTAAGGGCTTCTGGGGTCAGATAAGGGCCATGGAGGTAGAGCCAAATGAACTGATAATGTTGGTACCCAAAAGAAATCTGAAATGAAGTCTTATTATGCAGAGAGGGATGAGGTGAGAAACCAGGAGGTTTATGTGTAGCCTTCTGTATTTGCTGTTTGACAAAGTCATCCTTTAAAAATAAAAACCCACTTTTCACTTAAAAGGAATGAATTACATCATACCACCATCTTTTCTTTCCCCTCCTTTTTACACATTTGTCCCAATACATCAATTGACCCAATTAATTAAATTTGTTTATCCAATATTGTGAACTTTTGCTCCATTTTTTGTAAAATCCCTGAAAGAAGAAAATAAGCAAAATTTGTTGCTGTGATGCCCATCATTTTTAAAATTACCATTTTATTTAAAGGTGGATGAATCTTAAGGTAACTTTGAAGTAAATTGTAGTTATGTTACCAAACTGTTTCAGCCACTCGCTGCTGGAAAATCAATACCTGAAAGAGAGGCAAATGGTGGTAGAAAGGAAAGTTGCTTTTAATCAGAATGTCAGCAATCTGGGGAGATGGTGGACTCAGTGTTGGCAGAAAACCAACTGCAGAAATTCTGCTCGGCCTTGAAAGTTTTTGAAGGGAAAAGGGGAAATAATCTCAGTTAATCATTGAGACAGGAGGTCAGAGTCCTTGTAGTCTCCCACCTCATGCAGGCTCCTTGGCTTCTTGTGAAATTTGTTTAGATGTTATCTTGTTCACGCAGTTTGTTCATAAGATTACTGAAGGGGAAGCTAAGGAAGAGATCTGGTCATGTGTTAATTACTTATTCTTCATTTCTACTTCTTTGATCTATGGAAAGAATGAACAAATTAGGCAGGGTATTGTGTGATCAAAAGATTTGAAAGGTGTGCTAGGGCCAGAGATGAGTACAGCATGGGGACACCTGATTTAAAAGTTAGTTACAAGGTAGCTTTGCTTAAATTGGCAAGAAAAGGGGTTTCCTCCTGAGAGAGGTTTCCTGCAAAGTGCTGCTTAGTTACACTGAAAAAATTTTCGGCGAATAGAGTTATCTTTTATAAATCACCATAATATGTCATCCTTTTATTTGAATAGATCTAGCATTCTTAGTTTTCAATTTAACATCAGGCTTAACATATCCAAAGTGGTGCTAACAGATAAGTTACATAAAGCCACTTGGCATGCCCAATAAAGTTTGAAGCAGTTTCCAGTTAAGTTAATAATAGGCATCTTAAAAGAGGTGAGAAATTAGAATGGGTAGAACTGCAGCAGAGAATTCTGGGAAGGTATTTTGTATGTGTAAATTCCCCTGGTAAAACTTCACATCTTACTATTACTGCAGCTACACAGTGAAGCAAATCCTTTGACTTTGAACACATTGACTTCATTTTCCTCATTTCAATTATGTTTAGATTTGGTAGTGACTACTCTTCCCACAGTAAGACTCTAGTTGAACCTAGTATAATCGACAAGAGTTTGTGGTGTTTAAGGAACTGGCAAGAAATGGAAGACAGGTTGGATTAGGAATTTGAATGGGAAGAAAATGGTTGTACTTGGTAGGAAAATGAGATGATTAAGGATTTCCAGTAACCAGCATGATTTCTTCAACTAGTTGGAAATAGAAAAGGAGGGCAGATTTCCTTTATGTTATGGTCATGCTACAAAAGCAGGGGACACTCCCGCTCAAAATTGGTTCATATTGAGACTGATGATGCCGCATGAACACATACAAAAGCATACAAAAAAGTTGATTTCTTACAAAATTGAGCTGTCTAGGGGAGAGCAGAAGGGGAGGAGCCAGGCCTGTGTTTTAACTGTGGTGCGGTGTGGGGTGCGTCTGGAGTGACAGTTCCCGTGAGCGCAGGGGCTTGCATGGCTTCCATCTCTCTCAGGTGCTAACAGAGGGAGAAGCCAGGCTTTCTTATCAGCTTGCCAGATGTAGGGCACAGACGGAATAGGGAGTGGGAAGACTTAAAAGCTGTCAGCACTCAAACATCAGAAAATGGAATCAGACTCCTCATTATGATGGAGACTGCAAATTTCTGCAATTCTGAAGTCTTATCTATTCCCTTGAGAAGGAAGTCCAGGGTTTGTTTTGGTTTGATTTGTTTGTTTTTTTCCCCCTTACCTTTCATAATAAATGTCCTCTGGATTTTTGTATTATATTCAAAACTGAAGTCCAGTATCTTATTTACCTGCTAGAGGAAAGGAACTCCCAGCTTCTCTTTGATGCTTCTGTAGACAACTGCTGGCTTCCCAAACAGTCCTGCCTGATGAACTCCCTTTCAGGCATTGCCTTGTTGCCATTGCTTAGAGGAGGCCTGGAAACAGTGCGGACACCCAGTCCGTCTCCATCTGCAAGAACATTCATCCAGAACCTCGGTGGTTGTTACTGACTCCACAGTCATTGCTGCAGGTGACAGCTGATTTGTACAGGCCTGGATGGCAATTCTCAGGTCGGAAAATTAGAGGCGTCTTGCTGGGGAAGGAGGGAAGTTCATCACAATCTCACTCAGATTTTTGTAGGCTGAGGAGACCAGCAACAATTCCATTAATGATAGAGAACGGCGTGACCATGTAGAACTGCCTACAGCAATAACTTCTCGAGGTTCTTCCAAGTTAACTTACACTGAGAACAGCTATTTATTTCAGGGCAAATGCTCACTCTGACCCTCACTGTTTTAGAGGTCCTAACGCTCTAACAGTTACTTACCTGAAAGCCCATTGTTACATTTCTCAATATCAAAGTTTTTTAGTCTCATCAGTGTGAAAAATATACTGTCTATAGTAATAATTGTCATATTTGAATGCTTCTTCAGGACACTCTAGAAATTTTGGTTAGAACAAAAAGCCCGGTGCTTCTGTTAATAGGTAGAGCACATCAAAAACCCTGCTGGTTTTTGGTTGGTAGTAAAGGTGTGGCATGATAACGCCTGAGTGTATTACTTTACATTAGTGGCTCCAGGTAGTATATTTGAGGAGGTGATAGTAAGAGGACATTGAGAGGAGACCTGAAAGTGCTACACAAACCAGGCTGCCTTTCTTTCAGGGTTCCAGTTGGGTTTGGCTCACTGGTTGGCCGATGCTGTCCTCCTCTACTAAAGGCCATAGCTCTTGATGGGGTCCCTCTCTCATAGCCACAGCTAAGCTAAGCTTTCTCTGGGTCCAGTAGCTCCTACTCTCCTTTTGCCCCTTCAGACTTCGGGTTGGTGACTCTCACTCTGTTGCTAGCCACAATTTTTGGTTTCTTTTCCCTGCCCACAGCTTTGTAAATAAACCCCTCATTCAAATCTCCCAGTTACTCTGAATTTGCCTCTCTTCTGGAAGATAGTCTGATTTCCTAAAGACAGGAAGGAGTTAGCCATGCAAAGTTAGGGGAAGGGCATACCAGGCTGTGATATCAGCAAGTGTGTTTTTGTGAAACATACAAATGTGATGAGGCAGATAATTATAATATAAAGGTGGTAAGTTAACTATGAGACACCCAGGGTTATCTTTGATGGGTGATTTTTCTTACATTGTTGCTTCACAAATATTTTTGACTACCTGTTGTTTAAGGGGATGAGCTAGGTACTGCAACTATATTGATCCTATTCAAATGCTGCCATATTCATTCTTTTTTTTTTTTTTTTTTTTGCCATACGCGGGCCTCTCACTGTTGTGGCCTCTCCCGTTGCAGAGCACAGGCTCCGGATGCGCAGGCTCAGCGGCCATGGCTCACAGGCCCAGCCGCTCCGCGGCATGTGGGATCTTCCCGGACCGGGGCACGAACCCGTGTTCCCTGCATCGGCAGGCGGACTCTCAACCACTGCGCCACCAGGGAAGCCCCATATTCATTCTTGAATTCAAGTTTGTCAACAGGTAATATTCTTTTGGTTCTCACTTATTGGAAGCAAAAGCAGTAGCACATATTTATGGTGGGGTCACTTTCAGAATTCCATCCTTAGTGACAGAGCACAAATTGAGATGATTGTGTTTAGAACTTTCTATTCCTTCACGCCCTCTACACACACACACACACACACACACACGTGCACACAAACACATACACAAAACACAGTTTTAATTTATTCAAAGTGCAGCTTAGTATACTTGAAAATGTCTCCAGCAAGGTCGTATAGGTTCTTTGCTGCAGGTTTTATACTTCAAAGCATATTGTAATTAGTTTGGCTTCTACTCTAATATTGCCTTTATATTGCCTTTATGAGAACATTCTTTTCTGTTTTGGAGTAATATTCTGCTTTGATATGATTAATGATAGTCCAATATTTCCTTCTCTATTTCAGTGGAAGAATATGGTTTTTCACAAAATGTCCTCATGCAATACATAGATGCCAAAATTTTGTTCCATGCAAGTTTTCATTAGATTTTAAATCAGAAAAGAAAATGTAGTTTGGGGAAATAAAAGGGAGTTCTGTTTAGTTTTGGTTTTCTCTGTGGTCTTATTTTTACAGTCACTTTTATCAGCCCTCTTCCCTATCATGAAGCTTGGGAAAGTTTGGGCTATTTCCATTGCTTTTCCTGTTTTCGTTTGGTGATATGCATTGTAAAATAATGTCTTCTTTTAAAAGTCAAAGGAAAGAGAAAGAGAGAAGCTCTCCTGAAATTTCAATCATGTGTTTTCTAGTCTAAAGTTTAAAGATTTTACAATATTTTATCTTTGTTTAGACTGCACGCCTAAATAATTCTCTATCAATCAACTAGTTTTTTGTTCACATATTAATTTTTATTAACTTTTACTAGGTGGCCTATAGGTTTTAAAAAAATTGTTCTTTCTTTTTCTATATTTATGACATATTTGTTTAGAATTCAAATCCAAGGAAGTTTACTCTGATGAATTTTGATTCTCTCATATATGAACTTGTTCAAATTCTTTTTTGTTTTTAAATTTTTATTTATTTTTGGCTGCGTTGGGTCTTCATTGCTGCATGCAGCATTTCTCTAGTTGTGGCGAGTGGGGGCTACTCTTCATTGCGGTGAGTGGACTTCTCACTGCGGTGGCTTCTCTTGTTGCAGAGCATGGGCTCTAGGTGCGTGGGCTTCAGTAGTTGTGGTACGCGGTCTTAGTAGTTGTGGCTCGCGGGCTGTAGAGCGCAGGCTCAGTAGTTGTGACACATGGGCTTAATTGCTCCACGGCATGTGGGATCTTCCCGGACCAGGGCTCAAACCCGTGTCCCCTAAATTGGCAGGTGGATTCTTAACCACTGAGCCACCAAGTAAGACCCAAATTCTTATTTAAGAATTTTATTCCTCCCCAATTAAAAGTTTGAACAAAGAAGAGATGTGATACAGAAGACAGAATTGGATAAAGTACAAAGAATTATGTTACATTGTATATGGAGCCCTATTATTAGTACATTAATAAAAGAACATTCTGAAATCTTATTAGGGCAGTTTTTGGTTTGTCTAATTATGTTTTACTTATACTGCTTTTTGAAAGCATGATAGGCAGAATGGTCTCCCAAAGATGTCCACACCCCAATATATGGAACCTGTGAATATGTGACATTACATGTCATAAGTCAGAAAGATTCAAAACTTGAGATGGACTCTATTAGATTATATCTATCAACTGTCAGTTAATCCCATTATATTTTGTAAAGAGCTTGAAGGTAGTCATTTAAACATAGAACTCTCTGGAAAATTCCTGAAATGCCAAGATTTTCTGAGTCATTGGTAGAGACACTGACACTAGGTGGATATAGATTCTAGATGAACAAATATAAAATCAATAATTTTGTGTTCTGTCTCTGTGTTGGGGCAGATGTAAAACTGCCCTCAATGTTGCCTAAGGTGTTAGAGTAGCCCTAGAGCTGAGGAGAACCAAGAGAACCAAGAGGGTTTGTTTTAGTTTTTGTTTTTGTTTTTTGCGCATGTGTCTTGTGAGATTTTAGTTTCCCGACCAGGGATGGAAACTGGGCTCTCAGCAGTGAAAGTGCTGAATCCTAACCACTGGACTACCAGGGAATTCCTCCAAGAGGGTTTTTATACAAAATAATTCATGAGCATGCTTGGGGTTGGTGAATCAAACTCAGAAAACTGCTGGAATGGAGATTTGTCTTAGTAAATGTACTACCATCCACACACTTGCTCAAGCCATAATTTAGAGGTCATTGCTGATCCTCTTCCTGAGCAATTCCTATCAACTCCTTTTCTGATGTATATCATTCCACTCATTATGTCTCTCCATACTCACTGATACCACTCAAAAAAAAATGATAGCTAAGATTTACAATGCACTTACTATTAAGTGCTAAACCCAATACTAAGAATATTCATGAATTATTGCAATCCTTCTACAATCTCTAGTAACCACTGTTACTATTTTTTTGACATGATAAAGAATCCAGAGAAGTAACTTGCTGAAAATTGCACAGGTAGTAAGTGCAGAGAAGGGTTTTGACAATCTCTTTCCATAGCGTACACTCAACCACTCCATTATGTTCTCTTCCAAGTCCTGGTCCAAGGTCCCCCCACCCTTCATGTTGCACTGAAACACCAATACTAGTTTCCTTCCATGGACATTTGTCTAGGAAAATGCTGCCTCTTAACATCCCTGCTTAGTTTTAGGGAATTTTCTACTGTGTGAGAATGGGTTGGAGACACTCCCCTCTGGCTTTCACTATAGAAACCAAAGGGACCCTGTTCTTCTTGTAGCATCCTTTGGAAGTTTGGGTATGGGCATATGACAAAGTTCAGACCTTTGGTTGATAGCACTCAGGAGTGTGAATTTGGAGAGAATGATGCACAGAGGCAGGAAGAATTGGGGAAACGTTTATGACAACATGGAGACGTCTAGAATCCAGCAAAGATTATGAGAGTTTAGCACATTCATTGTTGAGTAACCAGTGGCAGTGGCATTTGGGAAGGCATCCCACCAGATTATATCTTTATCTTAATTTTTCTATGCTTCCTATTGTCTACCCTTTCTTGATTCCTGTTTGGCTTTTATATTTGATCCTCCAGGCTTCTGGATGATTCTGTGGGTTACTTGATATTCTTCCAAATAGTTCCTTTCCTGTGTAAGTTAAAGTGTGTTTCTGATACTTGCAGCCAAGAACCTTCATAGTCTTCCAACTTCCACTCTTGATCCACTTGCATTCTGTTCTCTCCTTGGCAGTCAGAATGGTATTTTTAATTTTTTTTGCTGTACATGGGCCTCTCACTGTTGCGGCCTCTCCCGTTGCGGAGCACAGGCTCCGGACGCGCAGGCTCAGCGGCCATGGCCCACGGGCCCAGCCACTCCGCGGCATGTGGGATCCTCCCAGACCAGGGCACGAACCCGTGTACCCCACATCGGCAGGCGGACTCTCAACCACAGCGCTACCAGGGAAGCCCCAGTATGGTATTTTTAAAATGTTAATTGATATTATTTCTCTCATTAAAAACACAATTGCGGGAATTCCCTGGAGGTCCAGTGGTTAGGGAGAATGGGTTCAATCCCTGGTCGGAGAACTAAGATCCCGTAAGATGTGTGGTGTGGCCAAAAACAAAAACAAAAAACCCCAAAACCCAAAACCAAAACACAATTGCACTGAGAATAAAATACAAACTCTTTACCAGGGCTTAGAGGCTTACAAAGTCCAACAATATTTACCCTCCTACTTTTCTTACCTACTCTTGTTCCAGTATCTCTCAGTGTTTGTCAGAGTTGTTCTCTGTTGTTAGAACACTGCCCATCACATTGTTGTATCTGTTGAATAAACTAACATGTAAAATAATAGCTAAATTTGTTATGTTTTGGTTGCATACCATCCAACCTCTCCTTTCTATTACTATTCTGTTCTCTCTTCAGGTAAACTATATTGGGTATAGCCTTGGCGAGAGGTAATGCACACTTCCCACATGGAAGCAAAGTGGCCACATCCTCTTTCTATTCCCATGAATGCAGGGTGGGCAGGTAGCATAGGCTCATCCATGCAGACTTCATGCTCAGACAAGGACATGGAGATGGGTAGAGGTCATAGTTTAACCAGTGACAGCAACTGTATTAGACCAGCCTCTTCCAGTTGTGTGGTCTTTGCTATGTATTTTTATTGCCTCACCTTCTCAGAAGTTCTTGGTTCCTGTCAGTTTCCCAAAGCTGATACTCCAGGTTCCTATTATTTCTTTGAGACTCTGATATTTTTCCAATAAATTCAATTGTTTTGCTTAAAATATAAACACAGTTACTTGCTGTTGCTAACTACCAAGAATGCCACTTATAGCTTAGTAACCTAGGTCTTGGTGGTGAGAAACAGAAAACTCTGTCAAACTTAAAGATAAGACCAAGATAGAGTATACTTGGTTAGGTGTATGACTGGGGTATACAAAAGTGAAATGCAATGAGTTTAGGAGACTTGGTTCATTAATCAGAGGCATGTGCCCAGATTGTCACCTTATTCTTTTAGGAGATCTATTGTACCTCTACTGGAGGTAGTACCATGTCTATAGAAAGAGCAAATATTTTTCTCAAAAAAAATTAAGTGGACTTTGTGTTTACTAAAATGAGAGACAAATGCTTGTGTGGGGCCTTAGAGTTCTGTGTCATAAAACACCATAGAAGTGAATTATTCTGGTGATATGTAAGGACCAGTGAATGTCTAGTTATGTGTGGTTCTGCAATGGTGATATGCTATAGGTGGAGTTCATTATAAATATAACCGTATGACATTGTCACCACCCTGGAGCTCACTGTAATAGGAAATCCTACTGATACAGGGCAACTTTACTCAAATTTGACAACTCAAAATTTAATGGATTCTTTATTGGACCTCAAGCAAAACTTCTAGCTGATTATTTTCTCAAAAATTCAGTTATATTTATTAGAAGTGGGCTGAAAGTTCTTCTGCTAGAGTGTTTACTTATGTTCATTACACTGATTTCTACATTTATTTTGTTACTTTTTCTATGACCTTTTCTCTATGATCCATTCTCCACATGGTTGCCAAAGAGATCTTTATAAAACATAGGTTAGATCATGTCATTTTCTTGCTTAATCCTGCAATGACTCCTATTGCATTTTCTAAAATCAGTCTCCTAACCTTGCCCTGAAAGGACTTGACTATATTCATTACTGTACATTTTGCTTTCTATTATCCAATCACACTGGTATTCATGGAACATATCAAGCTTATTCTTATCTCTGGTCCTTTGTCACTCACCATTACCTCTGTCTAGAATGCTGTTTTTTCAAGAAGGCCTTCTTTTGGGTTGCACTTCAAATATCATCTCTTCAAAGAGTACTTGTCCACCTTCTCTAAAATACTTCTTACCCCATCATTTTCTATTTTTTGTTTTGTTTTGCTTTGTTCACAGCACTTAACATGTTCACATGCTGTATTTGTTTACTGGCTTTGTACCTCTCCCATTGAAATTTAAGCCGTCGACAAGGAAATCTGTTTATTTCATTCACTGAAGAATTTCTTGCATATAGAACTGTGCCTAGATGACTGAATAAGGAGTGTTTCATGGAAGAGCAAGGTGAAGATTAATAAATAATGCTCTACCTGTTGATGGGGTTGTGGATTTGCTACCAAGTGAGACCAAAGTAAAGTGGGAAGACAGAAAGTGGGTGTTATAGAATAATAACCACTTGAATTAGTCTACCAAATGGATCTCTGATGATGTGTTCTCCGTTTGAGTGAATGGAGCTCCCTTTAATCACTTTAGGTCTTTAGCTCCCCTTACAGCTATTCTACTTCAGAAACATCCCATCCCAACCCACATGCCTTGCTAGAAAGGAAGTGTAGCCTGGAATTTAGCCAGAGCTAACTAGAGCTAGACACACAGCTCAATTAGTTCGGCTCCTCTGCCAGCTTTCACAGCCAAGTCAGTTCATCCTTTGGGCATACTGTGAAACTTTTTGGAATTACACATGCAGTGAAGTACGATTCCAAGGCAGTTCTTAAGTAAACAACTAAAATACAGAGGCATAATAATCGGTGAGAGGTAGGAACAAAAAGTAGAAGTGATTAACTGAGTAATTAGGTAGAGTTCTCACTGAAAGATGATATTTGAGCTTGAGCTTAGGGTAAAAGATGAATACAATTTAAACAGGCAAAGGAGAAAGATCAAATGCCAGGCATATGTTAAACGTGAATACTGGTGAGAAGTTCTTAGCGTGGATAATTGAAGGTAGTTTGGTCTAACTAAATTATGAAGGAAGGATAGAAGTCAAGAGACAATGGAGGTTGAGACTGGAAACATCATGAGAGTCCAGATTATGAAGGAGCTTGGGGGTTAAGGAATTTCAAATTCATTTTATGTGTAGCACAAAACTAATGGTGTCATTTATTGTGATGAATTTCAATCATTTTTTGTGTCTCAAGCAGGTATTTTTAATATCATTCATTCAATAAATGCATATTTATTAAATGCTTATTCTTTCATAAGCACTATGACAGTAAAGAAAAATGAAACAGTCCCTGATGTTGAAGATCATATAATGAAATAAATAACATAATGTATTTTAAGTACTGTAATAGATGGATGCACTGGGTGAACTGGAAATATTTTGGATGGAATGCTCAATAAAAGAAACCAGAGTCTATAATTGTGGTAGATTAAAGCAAATTTTTTGCTACCACTCCCGGTTATGTAGTTGTTTCTAATTTCTCTCCCCTTGAACCTGGGATGGCAATAGTGATATATAATCAATAAGTTAAAGCAGAAATGACCTTCTGGAAATTCATAAGTAAAGTCATTGACCATTCTTCCAGGCCTCTTAAGATACTAGCTCTTGGAACTCTAGGTGACATGCTAGGCATCATGATGGAGAGACCATATTGACAGAGCATATAAAGTGGCCCAGAGACAACATAAAGAAAAAGTAATACTTGGCCAGTCCCTAGCTTTTCTAGCCACCAGCTATTAGAGCCAATCCAATTGAGGTATGAGACTATGTAGAGTGGAAATGAGTAGTTACTTCCTAGCCCGTCCCAAATTGCAAACATGTGAGGAGTTTTAAGCCACATGAAATACCAGAAGAATCAATCTAAAGTGAGAGAGACAAATTCAAAGCTAAATTGTCTGAAGACAAATAGACATGGGGATACACAGTGATTTCATGAATTGGAAAGAAAAGAAAGACTTCAGGGCAACTGCTACATGGTCACTAGTTGTGTAATACATGGTGGGTTAATCCAGATTAAGAACACAGTGTCAGGGAAAACAACCATAGAAATCTGGAATAATTGCCATCATAAATCTTCTAACTTACTACAATGGATGAAAAACCAGAAGTTGGCAAAAGATATGTGTAATCCCAGAGTAAAATAATAGACTAGTAAAATTTTAAGTAGAATAGTAGGGTTGAGTGATAAACACATTTATATATACATAAAATTACGATTCTTAACTTTAAAAAATAATCCACAAAGAAGTAAAAATCCTTCATTTTTTCTTTTATGAAAACTGATGTTACTTTTTGAAATTAGTATTTATGTGAGAAATGAAAAGAGAACAGGCATGGGATGGAATTGAATGATGATAATTTGGAATATTGGGACATTGAAGCTTTATTACGTTGATTGGATTGTAATTTTTTTCTTCTCTAGTAATTTTTCTTTATTGTTATATTGTTGGTTTAATTTAAAAAGTTAAAGTATAGAAAATAAGAAATTCAAATAAAATCAATTTTATTTTCTCAGCATGTAGTGCATTTTCTTTTTTTTTCCAGACAAAACAGTTTTCTTCATTGTTAATGTTGTTATTGCCAAGTCTTGCTAGCTTTATTTTCTCTGGAAGATTTGCAAATGTTCTGTAAATTTCCTGGTGTTGCAAAATTGTCTTCAATTTGCTAATTTTTATTTATGGAAATTCTCGTGAAATTTCACCAACAGCATTAAAGTGCCTATTACTGTTAAAATAAAGAGTACAAGTATTCTATATGTCAAAATTTACACATAATTTATACGTATATTTTTTATCATTTTTATTTTATTTTATTTTTTTATTTTTATTTTTTTTTTTTGCGGTATGCAGGCCTCTCACTGTTGTGGCCTCTCCCGTTGCGGAGCGCAGGCTCCGGACGCGCAGGCTCAGCGGCCATGGCTCACGGGCCCAGCCGCACCGCGGCATGTGGGATCTTCCCGAACCGGGGCACGAACCCGTGTCCCCTGCATCGGCAGGCAGACTCTCAACCACTGCGCCACCAGGGAAGCCCTATATGTATATTTTTTAAATTCTTGACTCTGTTTGCAATTTTGGGTATAATCACTGATATCTATTATATTCCTGGCCCTATTTTCAGGTTCATAGGATATAGTTAAAAACAAACACACACCGTGTAAAGGAAAACATTTTCATACTCTCGTGGAGCTTGCATGGAATACGTCTGTGTGAAAGGAGTAAAACAGAGAATAGGAAAAAATAAGCAGGTACATAAGACAAATTTTGATAGTGATATATACTACATAGAAATGATTTTTGGTGGCATCTTATTGGCTATTTAGTAAAGTACAAATCTAATTTTTACCATACCTGCTTACTTTTCTATTTAATTTGTTTTCCTTAAAGTAACTAATCCCTTCATTGATATCATGAAAACTGTCCCTTTTTAAAATCAGTACATCCATCATAAAACAGCATTATTAATGTCCCAATTGTACAAGTCATTATTGTAGACCACTGCAAATGTTATATATAGTACTAGGTAATGGAATAATAAATAGTACATAGTTTAATAAATAGTACATAGTTTATATTCTGATTAATAAATAGTACATAGTTTATATTCTATCAAAAACCTTGGATGTTTTAAGTTGGTCTCTAAAACACAGAAACTGGTCTCAGGAGTTTTTAACCCTCAACTTGATTATAAATATGCAAATAAGCACATAGACACAATTATATAATTTAAAAGAAAATTAGGCAGGGACTTAAGTTAATTACTCCTAGCACCTTTATTTATATGTTTGGTAGTTAGGGCATTCAAAAAATTCATTGAAAAAATTCATTCACCTGGGACTTTAGACATTTGCTCAAGCAGAATCAATATTATCTTATTTTGAAATATAACATCTGTTATACTATGTAGTTTATCCTTCCCAAGAACAAAAATCCATGATTGTTTTCAGCCTTGAAATATATTTCATTTTTCCTTTTATTTCATGTTTGGGTTTTTTTGCCCTGTAAAGTTAATCTTTGAAGTTTCAAGGTCTTGTTAAGTTTACTGGTATATGAGATCAAACATACTTCAAACTACTAAAGTTTTATGCAATCAAAAAAAGAGCATCAGTCCTTCATTTCCATGATGATGTCCTTTAATGGTATTTTTAGTTACACGGATTTACCAGAACTTGAAATTTACCATGACTCTATTTTTATGTATTTTATGGTGAATTTTCATATGGAATAAAACCTCCTCTGTTAAAGTCAAAGATGCCGTTTTAAATTTACTTTATATAAAAAGGCATTCTCAGAAGTTTCTGAATAGCAATGTTGTCCTTCTGCACCTTTAATGTAATTATGAAACTTTTGCCTTTAAATCTCTAAACATTGTATGTTTGTGTTTAAATATATTACACCAAAGTTTCCCTAGTAATTTAATAAGTGTGAGCCCTAAAATGAATATGACTTGTGTTTTTGCTAAAGAAAAAAAATCAGCTTAAAAGTGGGATGCCCTGCACACATGGAGAAGATTTTATTGACCCAGCATCAGTTGGCCATGTGTCTATAGTTGTTTTTCCAATAATTTTAATGGATTTACACTGACTCACCCATATCCTTTCATCCAATTCTCATTGTAAAGAAGAGCATACATGTGCAAGATGGCTGGAATAGGGAGTGCATATGATAGCCCCAGAACAAAGGGATGTTAGGATGCAACAAATGTCTATTCAGGGTTTGCTTATACCTTTATCTGTTTTTAAGTACATTTTTAATTGATTCTGTTAAGTAAATTTTGCATGGAGGAAAATTAGCTTGTTATGTTATGCAATCAAGCTTTAAAATGTTCATTAAAAGACATTCAGCATCTTTAAAAATAAATTATATATATATATATATGTATATATTGGAAGGATGTAAGGATGTAAGTCGGGGCCTGAAGGAGCCTTCAGTCTTGGGAAGAGGCCAACTGGATGGGTACTGTATGTAGTAGAGACATTCTGCTACTGGAATCAACCAAGAAGAATAGAAAAATCAGGGCACAGAGTTCAGGTTGTGGGAGACAGAACAGCCCTACACATGCCAGACAGTTTTGAAATTTTCTGAAAATCTGACATATGAGGTCCTGGCTGAGTAAGAATTTACTTACTTTTTTAGGGCTTATTTTCTATTTGTTTATAATGTTAACACACGATTACCTGAGGGAAGTTACTTCTGTAATTGTAACTCCTTGGAAAGAGAGCAGAAATCAAGATGATTTATGCAAATATTGAGGTACTAAAGGAAAAATACAACTTTGCCCTGCTCTGTCCGTGCTGACTGCAAGAGTGATTCAGTTCCAAGTGTCTCTGTAATTTTTCACTCTGAGCAAGACACAGCAGATGTGCTAAAAATAATTAACTTCCATGTACCACATATCAGCCTTAAGAGCCGATAATCCAGTCGCGCTCATCTCTTCACCTTCAGATGTACCCTCTGTGGGCGAGATAGACCAGTGAATGAAGAGGTACCCTTCTCATCCGTCTACTTCTGATGGCAGGAATCGGGAGAAACCTAATAAAACATTAGTCTTATTAGACTAAACTAATAAAACATTAGTTTTATTAGACTAAGCATTAGTCTTATTAGACTAGACTAATACTTAGTATTATTAGTCCAATAAGAATGATCTCTGGTCACATGTGTCACTATTTATACATCTTTGTAAAAACAGGAAATCATAAATACATAAATAAAACATCAGACCTACTGCCATAGCCTGACATACCTTTTATAATGCTTTGAAGTAATTTTATTTCAGCACATTTTCTTATATATGTTTTAAGTAGTGGAGATAATTCTTTATTTTGTCTTTAAAATGTATGCTTTTTCCCTGAGTTTTATAATTTTTCATTTTCTATGGCTGCATGATATGCCCTTACATGAATATTCTTGATTACTTTGAACATTTTATTTTGAGATATTTAGGTTAACCTGTCACTTTTTTCTTAGTATGAATATGGTTTTGACAAGTATTGTTGTGAGTAAATCTTTACATATGTATTATATATGTATAATTTATATATATTTATATATCTATATCCATATATGCCCCACATAGACTCCTACAAGTTAAGTTCCTTGGGTCAAAGTGAAAGAAAATGCATAAGGTTATTAATAAAAATTGCCAAATTTCTTTCCAAACAATTGGAAGTTGATTTGACTTCCATTCCTTCAAGCAGCATATGAAAGTAGCTGTTGAACAACACCCAGGGAAACACCTTGTTAAAAGTTTGATGCCTGAAGCCAAGGACAGGCTGAGGCACTAATGTTCACACATTCTGCTAAAAGTAGACAGAAGGCTGAGACATTCTGGCATAGAAGGCTGGCCACTTCCAAATCCGTAGAGCCAAGGTAGCCTGAGGCCTTCTAAAGCCAAAACTTCTCCCTGGTTATGTGACCAGTTGTGCATGGTCCAAGCCAGACTGAGTCACACTGTCTGGGAGTATCAGTGTGAGTGCGGCATAATGTGCTCCCTCAAAAATAATCAAGTCATATATGGATTGTTTCCATAGCTCCTATGCATTATTAAGTACTACACCTGAATAGCTTTACTATATCAGGCTCACACTTTTGTATATCAGCTAATGATGGACTGTTTTACAGTATCGCCTAGCGTGATGTCTTCCAGCCAATTATTTAGAAGTAATGGTTTCATTATCTTTGTCTAGAGAGCCTACTTATTTATGTAGCTAATTATGTATATGTAAAGAATTGACCTAGAAATGAGTGAGAAATAGAGATGAAAGTTCTGATAACTGTTAGAATTAAGTGTTAGAGTTTTAGTATTAAGTATAAAGAAGAATAAAATATTACTTGACTAAAGATAAAATGGACATGAATTAGGCTGAAACGTATGAAATTATTTTAACTTTCAGAAACAGCAGTTTCCTATGTTTCAGCATAGCTTTGGTGGATATTTAGTCTTGTTGAGATGAGTATTGAACTAAAGGAATGTAAAGGAAAATAATATTAAGGGCAGGTATGAAATAGTATGAATATACTATTAAAATTTATTATTCTGTTAACAAAACACAGTTATTTCATTTAAGCCTAATGGTTGGCTTTCTTCCACTCTCTTATCACACTATATCAATGACACATCATACATAGATGTAGATGTGCTACTAGTGCACAAGAACCTAGTTGGGGAAGCATTCAGTGTGCTTAGGATTCTGTTTCTTTGAAATTACTCCTTAGTAATTTTTTTTCTTTCTTGGTGGTGGTGCTTTACCTCTTCTGGGTTATAAATTATTTGTACTATCTTATTTTAATAAAGGATTAATAGAAACTTTAAGCTTTTTATTGTGGTACTAATCTACTGCACCCAAAATGTGCACAATAAAGGACTTCTTATTGCTTGGCCTTCATTCCAAACTAAGCCTTCATCAGTAATTGAGAGTACAAAATCCCTGGCAAAAGTTCAGTTTGGAGAATATGCCTATCAAATTCTGTCCACAGGTTCAGAGATCAATTACTAATGTTAGAGAATTTAACTTCATAAATAATTTTCCAAAGTTGTAATATGATTTTCTTTCTATTAAATGCTTACAAAGATGCAAAATATTTTTCTTCATATCCACTGAATTGTTTATAAACATCCCTTCTTTCTTTACTTGTAGATTTTGGTATTCTTTTCTTAGTTTTCTCTTCTAACAGTAGAGTAAATAAATCACCAAATAAATAAATAATAAACTTGTCTTTAATTGTTAGTGCTTTCAAATAAAAAGTGTGTATTCATAATACTCCGTTATTCTTATAACCAAAGTAATAGTGTATATGCAGTTGAGTCATCAATAAGGTAATTAAAAAGTAATTTAAAAAGTAATTACAATTTTATTTTCTCTATATGTCATTGTATATTTGTTCTCTGTTGCTCTATGCAAGAAGGAGAAAAGCCATAAAGAGAAATAATTCATTTTGCACTGGGTGGAATACTGTTACCTCTGAATTTCTTTCTAACTCTGACATTGTACTGTGTGAAAAGGGGGAATATCAAGGACTCAAGTCATAAAGCTGAGTAACATTCTCCTATTGTTGATCATATGCCAACCTCTGCATTAAATGTTTTAGACCCTTTCTTGTTTAATCCTCACAATGATTCGATGAAGTGGGTGGTTTATTATAAAAAGTAACTGATAGAAAAATTAATTAATATTATTACTTTGCATTTATTTAAACTATTTCTTTAAACTTCAGCAGTGGTTTGGACCTTTATATGTTTATCAACTTATATTTACTGTAAGTCAAAAAAACTCTTTTAAGAACATTTTTAAAAATATGCTGAATATCTTCTACACACCAGAGTCTTTCCTCTTTGACCTGGCATTCTTTCCTAATCCTTGACTCTGGGTTCAGCCATTCTACTTGCTTTGGCCAATGGCATGTTAACATATATAATACAAGCAGAGTCTCAAAACATGCTTTATGATTGAGGTTGCTCCATCTTGCACATCTGCTGTTGCCACAAGAAGACATGCCTATGTGAACCCCATAATCCCCATAGGTGGATGTCAGACACGCCAGGTGCAAGAGTGAGACCCCAGCCCAAGTCACTCTATTCCCAGTGTTGTGATTTGTGAGCTATAATAACAAATTATTGTTGCTTTAAATCACTGAATTTTGGAGTGGTCTGTTAACCAGAAATAACTAAATGATACAAAAGTCCTGAGATAATTTCTCATAGAACCTCCTAAGAAAGAAAAATGAGAGTTACAGTTATATGAACTTTACACAGTACTTTTTCTGTATACGAACACATTTTTTTTTCCTTTAAAGAAATCAGTGAAGTACACAAAACTGATTGATGTAATGCAGTTTTCTGAATTTACTTTCATTCCCGGGGAGTGACTGGTACCACATATACTGAGTAATAAAAGTGTTACTAAAGTATTGTGATCCTCAAAGGTCATTATCTCCAGTTTTCTTGGTTTGTTTTTTCCTCTCCAATCCCCTTGCCATACCTTAGCCATAGGGGTCATTCAAATCTTATTTTGTCAGTTTCCTGCTAAAAATCTTTCATTTGCTCTTTGGATAAAGTCCAAAATTCTTAACGTATTGTACAGGGTCTTACATACCTTGTACATCCTTTTCTAGCTTTATTTCATGTCACACTTCCTCCTTTTTTTTCACGCCATGTTTCTGCCTCTTTTCATTTCTTTCTTACTAGCTCTTCCCTCTTTGATTCCTGTGCCTTCCTGCACACTGTTCCCTCCACGTAGGACATGTGCTACTTTATTCCTTGCCTAATTAAAAATTTTTTTTTCCCATTTTCATCTTAGAAATCAGTTCATTTAGGAAGCCTTCCCTTCTTGCCTAGTTTGAGTTAGGTAGTCCTTCATTTAGGACGGGGTACTTCCTTCTATTTTCAGTTGTCACTGCAGCAATTGTTAGTTTGCTTAACCCTATGAGACCAAATGCCCTGCAAATTCACTTATTGCATTCTTAGTACTTTCATGGGGGCTGGCAAGTTGAATGCACTTCAGGTCTTAATAAATAAATAACTTCACTTAATTTAGATCAGTCTCTCTAAAGTAGGACTAGTAAAGACCACAAAGTATGAGCCCCTTTGACCATTCAGTCATGCTTGTAAACCTAAATGTTAGACTAAAAGTTATGATTTGAATATTGTAGAGTCTATTTCCTGAGGATACAGACATCATTATGCAAACTTGGGACAGTTTGACTCATTGAACTACTTTACAGCATTTTACATAAATTATTCTTGGATGAATTAATCACATTATTAATGAACCATAAAAACCAAGTGTTGTATTCTTTGAGGACTGTCTCCATACTCATGGAGTGTTTTCCTGGCACAAGCAAATTAGTCACGAATATAATCATTTTCAGCACTTTCTTTAACTTGTTTTTATTTTCATATTTCTCTATATCATTTTGTTGTTGCATTTGTAGTAAATATTGTAGTAAAGCCAAAAAATATACATTTCTATTTTATGTCTATTTTATACTGAGTTTGACAAACCTTATGGAAAAGTCACTTCTTAGTGTTTGTTGGAAACAAATACATAATTGGTTTAAAGATGTCTTCCTGTAAAGAACTCTTTGAGGAAGTATATATGTATGTGTATGTGTGGTTTTTTTCCTTATTGTTTTAAATTAATGAGGCAGTGTTTCTCCTGAGGAGCTGGAGACAGGGAGTAGAAAGAGCATGGCCTTTGTTTTGTTTTTCCTGAGGAAGAGGACTTGTATTAATACTTTCTCATGGTGTTGCTGGTAATTAGTTATTGTTGAATAAAGGATAGGTGTGAAACCTGCATAGACCTGAATTCTTGGCCTTTATTAATATGACATTAAACCCTTTCATTTCATAGAGCTATATGTGCATATAATTCAGACATAAATGATCACAAAGGCTAATTTTTGAGGGGCAAAATAGAATTGCATATCCCATTTGCTTTGGCACATCGATTGAAAAGCCAGATGTTAAGAACAGATGTCAATGAGCTATTTTTCATATGCCATGGTTTACAGTTATGAACTCTCCATTTATCACCTCAGATGGGAATAGTTAATTTGACAGTGAGTGTTTTGGTTATTAGCCAATTTCAACATGAGTCCTTGGTTTTCGAAATCTGATGTACAGATATGTGATAAAAGACTTACAATGGAAGCACTGTTAACTTGATTTTTGTGCCTTAGAGTTTACCAGCGTATATAATGCAATGGAAATGAATGTTCACTCTTCTGGTGAATGAGTATAAATTCAGTGTTGGCAGAGAAATAATGTAAATGTTATGACTGAAATACAGAATGGTTAATCCAATTGTAAATTCCAAATAACCAAAAATCAGACCCTTGTATGGGTGCATGGCAGAGTGAATTTTGCTTATTTCTTGTGTTTGATTATAATAACAATGTTCATTAAAATATTTCTGGCCATGTTTGTACTAAATATGTTTTTGGTGTTGGCTTAAAAATTTTGCCCTACTATGAAATAATTTTCATATGTATAGAGTACCATATTTCAAATTGTTAGATTTATTGATAGAATAAATATTTTAAACCAACCATTTACTATAATCTGCTAGGAAACTTAAGTAACAGACAAAATAGCATAATAATTTTTTAAAATGTATATGGACAATATTTGGAAGATTTAAAACACTTTAGCATATATTACATCTTTATATTTTCACACCAACTTTGTGAAATAGATCATCATTTTTATTTTATTATTCCCAAGGCTGGTAATGGCTGGAGATGGTATTTCAAATTTTTTTTCTATTTTCTGTTCTAGTTTTCTTTCTACTACACTTCACTCCTTCTCCTTCAATTCAGAACTCAAAAAATAATAGTTACTTCAATCCAGGGGTTTAAAAATGTATCAGGTCTCCCCTAGGAGATCTGATCATATTGCAAACAACTTAAGCCCTTGTCAAATCTTTACCTAAACTAATGACTTTGATAAGTGCAATAGAAATTGGCTTAAATCACCCTTAACCAACTGCTGTGTTAACTGAAGGTCTCCATTTTCTCTATAATGTACTGATTAGAGCCCATAGCATACTGAAACCTCTGCATTTCTGCTCCTACCACTTTAATTGTATGCTGGGTATGAGCCAGTAGTGTCTTTTCAAAATTCTTTGTACCAGTTGCATCTGTTGTATTAACTGAATATTGCATAACCCGAAAGTGAACAGAAAAATAATTACTTCTATGAAAACTAAGTGACATGGTTTGAAAGGTTAAATCAAGGTTAGTTGCAATAAAATTTAGTGTGTACCTGAAAACTTATGATTCTTGGGCGAGGGGCATTATAAAGTGCTGGAAGGCCTTTGCATTCAAGCTGCTTTGCATTTATTTTTATAAATTCTAGTTTCTCTTTCAAATGGCAACAGTAGATGGTGCATTTTACATATAAGTGATGTAAGAAAAATGATAAAGAAACTGCAAATTGTAGACCAATTCTTCAAGAAATGTCCCTTTTCCTCAATGGAGAGTGAGCAAGCATTTCTGTTTTAAATTAAAATTAAATGTTAAAGTTATAATTATATCACTTATGATTTCCAGATTTAACTTCCTTTTACAGTGATCTTACCAATGTCTGATCTCAAATACGACAGTTATTAGTGATTCAGTTGTTTCTAAATACCCAATATTAACTTATTAAATACCTGTTGCCTAACCCAGTGTTCCAAGTCACAGTGATGGTTGTTCATAGAGCGCCAGAGTAGACTTTCAGAGGTTTCAAAAGTACACTTTTCAAAGGTCATTGTGTGAAATCTGCAAAATAGGGAATCTGAACTGTGCATGGCAGGCAAGGAAGGTGAAGAAACTTCTGTGTCATGAGCGGACCCATAGTACTGCCTCACAGCAAACAGAAATGGTGAGGTTTTCGGCATCCTGGTTCAGAGTCCTCCCTGTGCTGTAAGGTTGAGCTTTCCATTTCCACTCACATGAGTGGAAAGGACAGGCAATGAGGGGAACTTACAAGTGTGTGAATCCATTCTCTGACCTTAAAAGAAGTGGATGGATGTGGTGTGGTGAGGGATGAATGGGCTCAAAGTAATCATGTCAGTGGGGATTCCAGCTTAAGTCTTTTAAAAAAGTATATCACTCTCATATAAACAATTTCTTTAAAAATTTTTTTCAGCCTAAAGGGCTAAAAAAATTGGTTAGGATAAACAAAACAATTGTAAAATATTTTTACACACCTTCAGTATGAAACTTAAATGCACACACAGATATTTCATATCAACTCTGGTTAAATCCCCTAGAACACTTAATGCTCAGTTATACATCTAAAACCTCCTTCGGTCTTTCTAGCACCTAGATATATGGCAGAGAAATGTTTATTTTTGCACACAGATATTAATAACGATTACTGGAGGGCTTAAAATTCAGATTATTTTGTTAATTTAAATTTGGCTCTCTTAAAATTCTATAATTCTGTTTTATGATCCAGATAAATATGACCTTGGAAGGGAAAACATATAACTTAAAATAAAATATAATACCTATCAGTTCTTAGGTTTTGTTTTTTCATCTGCAGTCCTGCAAAACACATTCCATTTCCATCCACAAGTTAATTTCTTAAAGTTGTCTTAAGAATTTTATCTGCATGAAAATTTTCAGTAACTACAAAGTAACTGGAAATTTCTCCAAAGATATGATTAAATTACCAGGAAAAATCTTACATACTTGAAATTTCTGAATGATTTGGACAAGCGGCCAAAATCTTTGTCATTAAAGCTGTACCAAGTACAGCTAGACAGCTTACTGCCTTTTTTGTGCTTTACCTTCGTCAATTTGGACAGAAAAATCAAGACTGTACACATATCTATGTGCATACTTCATGAGGCCGTATTGACTGAATTGACACAGGATGAGAAGGGAGACTGTTTGTCAGGAAACAAGCTGTTTCTTTTTTTTCTCCCCAGAATTTTCTATTTATTTGTCTACTAATTTAATCAAAATGTTCAAACAGTGTAGAGTTGGCCCTCGGTATCTGCAGGTTTCCCATCAGCGGATTCAACAAACCTTGGATCAAAACATTTTTTAAAAATCCAGAAAGTTCCAAAAAGCAAAGCTTGAACTTGTACTTGCTGGCAACTATTTACATAACATTTACATTGTATTTACAACTATTTACGTAGCATAGGCATCGTATTAAGTACTCTAAGAAATGTAGAGATGATTTAACGTATAGGGAGGGTGTGCCTAGGTTACATGCAAACGCTGTACCATTTTATGTAAGGGACTTGAGCGTACACAGATTTTGGTATCTGTGGGGTGCCCTGGAACCAATCTCCCTTAGATACAGAGGGACGACTATATATGTAAATGAAATCAGAATTCATTGAGTAATTCATTTTTTCCCTTCTTTTTAAGACTTTATTATTTTTATTCTTTTAAAGCAGTTTTAGGTTCACAGCAAAATTGAGCAAAAGGTACAGAGATTTCCCATCTATTTTCTGCCCCGACACAAGCACAGCCTCTCCCATTATAAACATGCTTCACGTGAGGGTACATTTGTTATGACTGATGAATCTACATTGATACCATAAACAAGTGGTTTGGTTTTCCAAGCAATAATTTCTGATGACCTACTGTGTACCTCATGTGTAAGTGGACTCTTAAAATTTTATGAGAAATCCATGTAATAATTGGAAAAAAATTGATGAGTAATTGGGTGAATAAAGTACTGAACATGCTTTCCTTTGGCTTTAGCATTAAATCATCAAACAACTTCTAAGAAACCATCTAGTTTTATTCAATTTAAATTTTACAGAAAAATGATCTCTTTGGACAAATAGGCCTCTTCTACTGCATTATTTCTGTTATTTAATTTGGAAGGGTTGTAGACTTATAGGTTCAGTTGCCATCTTAACTGGAAATCTCATCCATCAGTTGTTCTAGACATTTAGAACATTTTAAGGGGATATGAGCAAACTGGAAAATATATACAAAGTAAGGAAGAAGTTAAGGGATTTAGAGACTAGATTATATTTAATAATCAAAGAAACTGAACACATTTCTTGTTGATAAAACTTCTTGTAAGGCATGTCTTCAAATATCTGGAGGGCTGCCAATTTAGGTGAAGATTAGACTTACTGTTTACAACTCCAAAAGGCTGAGGGAACTAAGAATAAAGGAAATGCACAGGGAAACAGATTTTAATTTAAAAAATGACATTCAGTAAATTAAAATAATCCTAAAACTGAAAGAAATGCTTTGTGGAATTGCATTGTATTTCCCTTTGTGGTATGAGAACATACGTTGTATAATTTCTATTCTTTTAAATTTCTTAAAGTGTGTTTTATGGTCCAGGATGTGGTCTATCTTGGTGACAATTCTGTGTGAAATTAAGAATTCATATTCTGCCATTAATGGATGGGCTATGGCAATTAGACCCAGTTGATTGATAGTTTAGATCATTTACACACTTACTCATTTATTTATTTATTTATTTAAAAGAAAAGAAAAAGAAATATGGGCTTTATTAAAAAAATATTTTCCATGTATCAAGTAGTACAATCATACAAACAATTTCATCACAAATGACCTAGACAATTCATTTAAAATAAAATTAAATAAGTCTTCAAGGGTAAGATTTTACATTCTAGCCAGTCCTTAAAAACTAAAGTCCCCTATCCTTACTCATTTTCTGCCTACTGAATCTATCACTACTGACAGAGGGGTGTTGAAGTCTCCAACTATAGTACTGAATTTGTCTATTTATTTTAATGCTATAAGTTTTTGACACATATATTTTGATGCTCACTTGTTAGATGGATGCAGGTATAGGATTGTTATGTCTTCTTGACACGTTGACCTCTTTGTCATTATGTCATCCCTGTCTTTATTCTTGATGATATTCCTTGTATTGAAGTCAACTTTGTCTGAAATTAATAGTTACTCTGACTTTCTTTTGATTAGTGTTATTATGGTATATATTTCTCCATCTGTTTACTTTTAACCTATTTAAAGTAATTTCTTTTTTAATTAATTAACTTATTTTTGGAGTTGAACATTTATTTTCTCATTAGAATAAAGTGGATAATGAGTTAATATTCCTGAACAAATGTTTGCCACCCAGCTTTATTGAAATTACCATTAACATTCTATTTTACCAATTCTATATAGTATACCTGAAGAAGATGAAGTTTTCTTTTAGGTTCTCGTTACATATTTCATACATAGTATCAATAGTGTATATATGTCAATCCAAATCTCCCAGTTCATCCCACCCCCCCCAACCCCCTTGGTGTCCATAGATTTGTTCCCTATGTCTGTGTCTCTCTTTCTGTTTTGCAAGTAAGATCATCTATACCATTTTTCTAGATTCCACATATATGCGTTAATATACGGTATTTGATTTTCTCTTTCTGACTTCCTTCACTCTGTATGGCAGTCTCTAGGTCCATCCACATCTCTACAAATGACCCAATTTTGTTCCTTTTTATGGCTGAGTAATATTTTATTGGATATATATATATATCACATCTTCTTTAGCCATTCTTCTGTTGACAGACACTTAGGTTGCTTCCATGTCCTGGCTATTGTAACTAGTGCTGCAGTGAACATTGGGGTGCATGTGTCTTTTCGAATTATGGTTTTCTCTGGGTATATGCCCAGTAGTGGGATTGCTGGGTCATATGGTAGTTCTATTTTTAGTTTTTTAAGGATCCTCCCTACTGTTCTCCATAGTGGCTGTATGAATTTACATTCCTGCCAACAGTGCAAGAGGGTTCCCTTTTCTCCATACCCTCTCCAGCATTTATTGTTTGTAGATTTTTTAATGATGGCCATTCTTACGGGTGTGAGGTGATACCTCATTGTAGTTTTGATTTGCATTTCTCCAATAATTAGTGATGTTGAGCATCTTTTTATGTGTTTTTTGGCCATCTGTATGTCTTCTTTGGAGAAATATCTATTTAGGTCTTCTGCCCACTTTTTGATTGGGTTGTTTGTTTTTTTGATATTGAGCTGCGTGAGCTGTTTGTATATTTTGGAGATTAATCCTTTGTCACTTTCTTCATTTACAAATATTTTCTCCCATTCTGAGTGTTGTCTTTTCATCTTGTTTATGGTTTCCTTTCCTGTGCAAAAGCCTTTAAGTTTAATTAAGTCCCATTTGTGAATTTTTGTTTGTATTTTCATTACTCTATGAGGTGGATCAAAAAAGATCCTGCTGCAATTTATGTCAAAGAGTGTTCTTCCTATGTTTTCCTCTTAGAGTGTTATAGTGTCTGGCCTTACATTCAGGTCTTTAATCCATACTGAGTTTATTTTTATGTATGGTCTTAGGAAGTGTTGAATTAAGGAAACACTCCCATTTCCCATTGCAACAAAAAGAGTAAAATACCTAGGAATAAACCTACCTAAGGAGGCAAAAGACCTGTACACAGAAAACTATGAGATGCTGAAGAAAGAAATCAAAGATGACACAAACAGATGGAGAGATAGTCCATGTTCTTGGATTGGAAGAATCAATACTGTGAAAATGACTATACTACCCAAAGCAACCTACAGATTCAATGCAATCCCTATCAAGTTACCAATGGCATTTTTCACAGAACCAGAACAGAAAATTTTACAATTTGTATGGAAACACAAAAGACCCTGAATAGCCAAAGCAACCTTGAGAAAGAAAAATGGAGCTGGAGGAATCAGGCTCCCTGACTTCAGTCTATACTACAAAGCTATAGTAATCAAGACAGTATGGCACTGGCACAAAAACAGAAATATAGACCAATGGAACAGTATAGAAAGCCCAGAGATAAACCCATGCACATAAGGTCACCTAATCCATGACAAAGTAGGCAAGAATATACAATGGAGAAAAGACAGCCTCTTCAATAGGTTGTGCTGGGAAAACTGGACAGTTACATATAAAGTCATTTCTTGTAGGCAACATGCAGCTGGGTCTTGCCTTGTAATCCACTCTGACAACCTTGTCTTTTAATTGGTGTATATAGATCATTCAAATTTTAAATGATTATGGATATATTTGGATTAATATCTATCATGTTTGTAACTGTTTTCTATTTGTTGCCTTTTTATGTTGTTTTTCTTCCCCCTTACTATTTTTCTGCTGTTTTGAACATTTGCTATAGTTTCAGTTTATGATCTCTCATAGTATATAAATTATAATTCTGTTTATAAAATTCTTAGTGGTTGCCCACAAATTTGCAATATACCTTTTAAACTAATCTAAGTCAACTTTAAAATAATCCTATAACACTTCCATGTATTGCAAGTATCCTGTGAAATACTGTTCCTATTTTCTCCCTCCCATTCCTTGTGACTTTACTGTTATTCATTTCATTTATCCATATGCTATAATCACCCAATACATTTTTACTGTTTTTACTTTAAACAGTTATGGTTTTGATCATTTACGAATGAAAAAATGAAGAATTTTATATTACCTTCATTTATTCCTTCTCTAACGCTCTTCATTTCTTTATGTAGACCTAAGTTTCTATATCATTTTCATTTTCCCGGAAGAATTTTTTAAGCATTTCTTGCAAGGCAATTCTGCTGGTGATGAATTCCCTCAACTTTTACTTTTAGAGAAAAGTTTTACTTCTTCTCTAGTTTTGGAGAATCATTTTACAGGATATAGAATTCTGAGTTGATGATTTATTTTCTTCTAACACTTTAAATATTTTTTCTACTATTCCTGCTTCCACTGTTATGAGAATTACACTCTAATTCTTATCCTTCTTCCTCTCTAGGTAAGATTTTAACCCCCTCTGTCTTTTTTTTAGGATCTCCTTTTTGTCTTTGTCTTTCTGATATTTGAATGTGATATATTTAGGTGTGGGTTTTGGGTTTTATTGGTGGGGTGGTATTTATACCCCTAGGTACTCTCTGAGCTTTCTAGATCTGTGATTTGGTGTCTGTCATTTATTTTGGAAATTTCTCCGTCATTATTACTTTTCACGACCAATCCTCAGAGGTAGGATGGAGCCAAGTCAAAATCTGATACAAAAGTAGAGAGGAGAACTCCCAAGCAAATGTAGCATTTTCCCAGCCTTGTTAGAGCTGGGAAAAGAGATTGCCTTGAAGTTTTTATGGGGGTTAGGGGATAGAGCAAGGATGAGGGTTCCTGTACATGGTGTGAACTTCCTACTAACCCCAAAGGAAGGAGCACCTTGGCTTGTCTAGATGTGGGGTAAAAAGAGAAAGAGGGAAGGGTCAGGCTTAAAAGATGTCAGAAATCAAACAATGGAGTTAGACTCATTATTATATTATATCCTTTTTTTTTTTTTGGTCCATTCTCTTTTTCTGGTATTCAACTGTGTGTGTGTGTACATTACAACTTTTTGTTTGTTTGTTTTGTTTTGTTTTTGTTTTTGTTTTTTGTGGTATGTGGGTCTCTCACCGCTGTGGCCTCTCCCGCCGCCGAGCACAGGCTCCGGATGCGCAGGCCCAGTGGCCATGGCCCACAGGCCCAGCCGCTCCACGGCACGTGGGATCCTCATGGACCAGGGCACGAACCTGCATCCCCTGCATCGGCAGGCGGACTCCCAACTACTGCGCCACCAGGGAAGCCCACAACTTTTGAAATTTCTGTTTTGGAAGTTCTGTTGTGTTTTTTTTTCATTTTTTTTTTCTATTTGTATTTCAGTTAAGAGATTTCTACTGACCTATCTTCAAGCCACTGAGTTCTTCCTCAACCACATCAAGTCTGCTGAGCCTATCAAAAGCATTCTTCATTTCTGTTACAGTGTTTTGGATTTCTAGCAGTTAAAAAATTCTTTCTTAGAAGGACATATTGTATAACACAGGGAATATAGCCAATATTTTACAATAACTATAAATGGAATATAACCTTTAAAAATTGTGAATCATTATATTGTACACCTGTAACTTGTATACTATCATACAGCAACTGTACGTTAATTTAAAACAAAAAGTATAGAATGGTCCAAGGAAACACATAAAAAAATTCTTTTTAGAGTTTCCATCTATCTACTTACATTACCCATCTGCTTTTTCATGTTGTTTTATTTTTCCATTAGCCCTTAAACATATTAATCATTCTTGTTTTAAATTCTCTGGTAATTCCAACATCTGTATCATTCTCTGAGTCTATTTCTGATAATTGCTTTGCCTCTTTAGACTCTATTTTTACTTGCTTTTGAAATTTCTTGCATTATTTTTTGTTGAAAACCAGGCATGTTTTATTGGATAATAGAAACTGAGGTATATAGATCTTTGGTATAGGGATTTATGTTACTCTGGCTAGGAGTTAGACTACGTTTAATATTTGCTATAGTTATACATGCTAGAGATGTTGAATCTCTCTAGTGTCTTTGTTTTTGTCCCCCGTCTGAACTTTGGGCTTCCTAATCAGTGTGATTGAAGCTTCTTCATCTCTAATCCACTATTTTTATATTGGATTCCTGTTAGTGTGGTAGTAAGGTTTGGAGGAATAGGAGCATTCTATGATCTTCCACCTATGTATAAGTGTTTTAGTATACCTGTTTCTCAAGACTGATCTTGACAAGTGTTTCTTCAGTGACACAGCTTTTTCCCCCAACCCCCATTTACCCTACTCTGATGTCAGCATTTCCAATCCATTTCTTTGAAGGCTTAACCCCTGTTAATAACTATGTTTTCTTTTTTCCCTATGTTTCCCTTTTTTCCCTACAGAGGGCTAGAGTGAGAGAATGTCCTTTTTTGACCTGGGTGAAGACTATAGCCAAATCTTTTTCCTTGGAGAGTAGGCCTTTATTATGGAGAAGGTTCCATACATTTCACAATGATTATTCTTTTATCCCTGCCAGAGCCACAAAGGGTCTTTCTCAGATAGGGTTCTGGAGGTAAAGCCAACAAGATGGTGAGAGCTTCCCTTAAGTTTCCAGTGCCTAGTAGTTTTTTCTGCTCAAACTAGTCCACACTTGGCCTTCAGAAACTCATCAAAATTACCAGTTAGGTGTTCCTACTAGTTCATGGATCCAGTAGTTTCCACTCCAGATATATTGATCTTGGTTGTATCTCTCTGGATAATTCTGTCTCTCCAAATTCCAGGGTGGTAGTTTGCCCTACAACCTCATTTCTTGATTACTCCAAGAAAAGTCATTGATCTTCAGTTTGTCCAGCTTTTGTTGTTGATGTTGCATAAACAGGAGTGATGACTCCTAAGCTCTTTACAAATTGGAGCTATAATCTGCTCCTTTGTTTTTAGTGATCAGAAAAAGTTTAAGATTAAGGAAAGTTTACAAAATTCATGTAGTTCATAAATAGTATAGGAACGTCTTCCCCATCTTAGGATATTTGCGTCTGGTTTCTATTCTGCTCCCAATTCTCTTCATTCTCTCATTTTCAGGTCTCCTCTTAAAAGTTTCTTCCTCAGAGATGCCAAGAAGATATGAGATGCTTTGGGCATAGATTCTTATAGTTAACCTGCATGTTTTTGAAAACTAGTTCCATCACTTACTAGAGGCTGACCTTTAGCAAGTTACTTATCCACTCTCTGAGTTAATTCCCTCACTTGTGAAATAGAGATAAAAATAGACTCTTATCACATTAATAAGTTATTTAATGGTGATTCCTTAGAATAGTATGTGGTACATAGTTAAGTCCTCTATGGGTGTTATGTATGTTTAATGAGCGGTCTACAGTGAGGATAACTTATATATCTCCATTGTGAACTTATAATTATATTGATGTCCATCACTATACTTTTTATTCTGATCATCATAATCCTCTGAGATAGTTTGAGCAGACATTGCATTTCTCATTTTATAAGGACTTCATTGTCTTGCCAAAATTTCACCAGTAACTAGCTGAACTAGAACTTTAGTCTATGCCTTCTGGCCCTACGTATAGTGATTATTCCATATCCTGTACTGCCTCAGCAGATTTTAATGACCTCTTAACCATATTCATGTTGTAGTCTAAGTGGTATCCCATTTTATTTGAGAGAAAATAGTGAAAATGAGAATTAAAAACTATTTTCCTTTTAGCCTTTAATCTTCCTTTAGCACTCTCTGTGCAGAGCTGCGGTTTAATTATTGTTTTTTTTTTTTTCTGCTGAAATGCACCTTAAAAATCTCAACACTTATAACATGATGGCAATTATATGGAAAATGCAAGTCTAACCAGCATTTCTGTTCACAATACCTAAGAAAACCAGGGTGAATATTTTGAAGGAAATTGAGTTACTGTATAATTGTCCCAATTTTCACTTCATTTTAAATGTGTGCATGCTATGTAGAATCACTAAAGATTTCACAAGTATTATATTAGATTTAATACCTGTGGTGAACTGTAATTAGAGCTTACTTTCCAGGCCTGTGTAATTGTCAGTAGTTTACAATATTCTACATTTACGTCTGCTTTTGTTACCAAATGCTTTGCTATGTGTATTTGCCATCAGTCTACAAGTTAGCATCCAGCTATTATAGATTTCCAACTTGACAAAGGAAGTAATTATTACATGGAATAAGGAATCAGTTATTAAATTACAGAAAAGTCCCATGATCCAATTATTTTATTTTTCATAAACTTGTTCTTAAATCTACTTTTATAACTTAAACTGCTTTTTATGTTTTAAGAGCAGGACACCGTGCTACTGTTCAAATTATTAACTGACTCTGGATAGGTCATTCAATCTCATGCTACCAGGACAGCTTGTTCACGATCAATGGGGAACATCAACACTGAACCAAATCTGCAAGCCAAGAAGAAAGTAGGGCCCATATCTTTGTCTTAATTCTGTCAAATTGGTCATACTTCTATTACACTTGAAAAGAGTTGACAAATTTGTAGTGCATTTTCCAAATGTCACACTTAGCTAAGAACAATTTATATCTTTTGGGTTTTCCAGTAAGGCACTCTAATCCGCTTTAATATTTTTTGGCTTCTTCATCTCGCCTAAGTATAAGACTGGGAAAGGGGAAATTCATAGTTTTAACAATTAAAATGCTCAGTTGTTTTGCCAGGTCTTCTTGAGAACACACATTCTATTTCCCAGCTGTATGAATTATATACATTTTATTTTAGAGTACACAAATAGAGATATTTTTTCATAGCTCTGTAAACAGACAAATTAAACTGCTATTCAGGCTCGCTGAATCAAGGACCACAGTTTCATATTATTGGCTAAGTCTCTTTTGCACTGACAAAACACTTTCTTGTATTTCT
The DNA here is from genome assembly GCF_011762595.2 of Tursiops truncatus. NCBI lineage: Eukaryota > Metazoa > Chordata > Mammalia > Artiodactyla > Delphinidae > Tursiops > Tursiops truncatus. Next base: position 15,230,252 of record NC_047038.1, read on the forward strand.
ATTTACAATGAAAAATTTTAGGAGAAAAAAGAAAAAGAAACAAGTCCCTGTAAGATCTGGTAATGTTTTATTTATGTTTTTAAATTAATTGTTGAGAACGGTTTTTACTTCTCTAAAGGATGGATGCATTCTCATACTTCATGAAATAGTGGATTTCAAAATGAGTTCCCAGGATTCGTAGGGTCATTGGGATGTGCCTCAGGGCTGCTGCAGCAGTGGGGAGAGAATTGTGGAGGGGGAATGAGTGGCATTAGTTATGGGTTTTCCACTCCTATCTCAATCTGAGTAGGGGATACTTTATAATATTTATTTTGTTATTAGAAAAATAAGAATTCCGCTGCTAAAACAGCAACACAAGTTTGAAGTCCTCTAGTTTTTTGCAGGTGATATTTGCACAACAATGTTTTTAAATGAACTGATATTGAGGTATACTGTGTCAGGAAACAACATTAAAAATAAGTATGATGACTTAACCATGGACTTTTAGAGCTTCTAATAGGGAATAAAAGTTTTAGGAAAATGATAAGGCTGAAAATTCACAAAAGGAACATATTATTTCATGTATTTTTTTGTGTGTGAGGATGTAAGGACACTGGAATTTCTATTCTGCAAGGAAGTCTGTGAACATCCAGTTGGTCATTATTCTTAAGAATTGTCCAAGATATATATACACCTAGATAGTGAATCACCCATAAATGTTCCGTCAGTAGTTGAAAGACTATTCAAGTCTAAATACCCAGAAGAAAATACCTGATTTTCATCTTAAATTTCTAAAAATTGGAGCAACCACTGAATTACCGTAAGGTGAAGTTAAGAATTTCCAAAAAAATAATTTTAGTTCAATATTTGAAAAGTCATGTAAGAAATGTTACTTACTAGCAGAAGAATTGTATTATAGAAGTACAGATAGGAAGTCCATAAATATCCAATGTGGACAATTTTCCTTTGCTTTTCTTTTTGCTCAAAACAGTCTTTTGTCATACTTCAAACTTTAACCTTAAACTTCATTTTACTGTGAGGGCTGCCAAGTTCTCTACAAGGCAATAGCTTATAGATACAGAGGAAGTATAAATTATTATCATTAATAATCCACCCTGTTCTTCCCCCACCTCATTTAAACTAATGGACCATATGTTGCCATTTTCTTTCAACTGTATCCAAGAATATTTTAGAACAAAAGAGGAGAAGAGATTGTAAAATATTATATGACCATGACCTCACATTTATTTTCCAATTAAGACAAGAAAAGTAATGATAACTCTGATACTTTTCATCTGTCTCCATGGAAATATTTCTTTGATTAAAAATAGAGTAATCAGATTTTTGTTTTTTAAGGTTATAAAGGAGAAAAATACTTTTGATACTGTTTCAACGATTTCTAAAATTTAAAGGACAAACATCAACAAAACAGTGGGTCTAGCCTTTATAGTGTAATTACAGCTGATTTTTTTATTTTACTACTCAAATTAATTGGCCAAGTTTTCATTTGTCTGTGAAAATCTTAAATATTTTATATACATTGTGAAGGCATATATAGTGTTGAATGAATAGAACATGCTTTCCAGTCAGCAGGGAAAATAAAAGTAATGGAGTCCTAGCAGTTGGATGTAGATAATTGTCAGGAAATAACAGGTGAAAGAAACTGAGCTGTAGCTTATGGTAAAGAAGAATGGTGACTGATATAGGGGTTTTGAATGTTTCAAATCATATATGTCTGAAATATTGGGGCAAAACCAAATAGACGCTTGAGGAAGAATTTAGCAAACATAAAGGAAAGATGGCTGAGGCACAAAAATCAGGTTCAGAAAACTACAGAAGGGTAAGCAGAAAGAGGTGGATCTCCCGATGTTATGGTAGTGACCTAGTCTATCCAATCCAAGTCTGGCTGGTTCTAAGCTAGGAGCTTGATACAGTAGCTCTTTTGTAACAGATTTCAGGAGCACCATTGGTGTTACTTTAACTGGAGAGGGGGGATCCCCAGACTTTGGCAATGGTATAAGATGATGCTGAGGCATAGTCATCAGTCAATCCTGGGCTTTGGAGGGTTGTTATGTGAGTTAGAGTATCTACAGAGTGATTTGGGATGAAGCTAAAGAAATGCTGTTTTCAACTGCTATCATGAAGTAACAAAGAGGTGTGACCAAGATTTTGGAGTAGGAAGACCCTGAGCTCACCTTCTCCCAGAGGCACACCAAAATTACAACTATTTCCAGGGCAATTATCTATGGGAATGACCTGAAGACTAGAAGAAAAGATTTCCCACAACTAAAGATATAAAGAGATATGGTCTAGTCAAGACCCAAACCCCCAGGTAGGTGACCCACAAACAGGAGGATTATCACAATTACAAAGCTTCTCCCTGAGAAGCAAAGGGTCTGAGCCCCACATCATGCTCCCTAGCCCAGGGTGCTACCCTGGGAAGATGAGCCCCCAGAACATCTGGTTTTGAGACTAGCCGGGCTTACTTTCAGGAGAGCCACAAGGTTGCAGGAAATGGACTCGGCTCTTAATGGATGTGTGCAAAATCTCACACACTATTGAGTCCCAGTGCCAAGGCAGTAATTTGAAAAGACCTTGGGTCAGACCCACTTGCTAATCTTGGAAACCTCCCAGAGAGGCAGAAGGCAACTGAGACTCTCACTGGGAACATAGCTGCCAGTAGCAGCCATTTTGGGGAGCTTGTTCTACCACGAGGATAATGGTGATGGCAAGCAACAGTTTGGAGCCTTCCTTCTAACTTATTAGTGCTGCGGCCCTTACCCATTTAACAGTAGGCCAGCACCATCCCAGCTTCACCTGGGCCCCACAACCAACCACCTGGGACTTGGCCCTGCACACCAGTGGGCTGGCACAAGCCCTGGCCCCCTCAGCACCCACAGCCAGTCATCTCAGGACCTGGCTCTGCCCACCAATGGGCCAGCACGAGCTCCAGCTTCCCTAGGCTGTGTATCCAGCTGACCTGGGACCCAGCCCCACCCACCAGTGGGCCTGCACTAGCCCTAGAACCCCTTGGCCCTTGTAGACAGCAGTTCTGGGACTCGGCCCTATCCATCAGCTCTTTCAAGAAAGGTATCTTTGCAAATGGAACAAAAAGCAATCTGGGACAGCAATACTTATATCAGACAAAAAAATACTTTAAAACAAATACTGTAATAAGACACAAAGAGGACATTCCATAATGATAAAAGGATCAATCCAAAAGGAAGATATAACAATTATAAATATATATGCACCCAACATAGGTGCACATAAATATATACAGTAAATATTAACAAGCATAAAGGAAGAAATTGACAGCAACACAATAATAGTGGGGGAGTTTAACACTGCACTTACATCAATGGATATATCATCCAGATGGAAAATCTACAAGAAAATACTGGTCTTAAATGGTACGTTAGGCCAGATGAACTTAATAGATTATATAGAAACTTCCATCCAAACTTAGCAGAATATACATTCTTTTCAAGTACACATTGAACATTCCCCAGGATAGATCACATGCTAAGCCACAAAAAAGTCCCAATAAATTTAAGAAGGCTGAAATTATATCATGTGTCTTTTCTGACCACAAAGGTGTAAGACCAGAAATCAACTACAAGAAAAAAACTGCAAAAAACAAAAACACATGGAAGCTAAACAATATGCTAAAAAACACTAACGGGTCATTGAAGAAATCAAAGAAGAAATAAAAAGTACCTGGAGACAAATGAAAATGGAAACACACAATGCACATCTTTGAAATGCAGCAAAAGCCGTTCTGAGAGGGAAGATCATAGAGATTCAAACCCACCTAAGGAAACAAGAAAATTTTCAAATAAACACCCTAGACTTACACCTTATGGAACTAGGAAAAGACTAAATAAAACCCAAAGTTTATAGAAGGAAAGAAATAATAAAGAGCAGGGCAGAAATAAATGCAATAGAGACTAAAAAGCAATAGAAAAGATCAATGAAACAAAGAACTGGCTCTTTGAAAAGATAAACAAAATTGATAAACCTTTAGCCAGACTTATCAAGGAAAAAAGAGAGGGCATAAATAAATAAAATCTGAAGTGAAAGAAGAGAAATTCTAACTGACATCACAGAAATACAAAGAATCATAAGAGAGTACTATGACTAATTATACACTGATAAAATGGATAACCTAGAGGAAATAGACAAACTCCTAGAAACGTATAATCCCCCAAGACTGTAGCAGAAAGAAATGAAAAATATGAACTGATGAGTAATGACTTTGAATCAGTAATAAAAAAAAAATAAAACTCCCAACAAAAAAAAGTGCAGGACCAGATGGCTTCACATGTGAATTCTACCAAATATTTAAAGAAAAGTTAAGGCACCTATCCTTCTCAAAATAATCCCAAAAACTGAAGAGGAAGGAATGCTTCTGAACGCCTTCCATGAGGCCAACATCATCCTGATGTCAAAACCAGACAAAGATACCACATTCATTTATAAAGACTTGCAAAAAGTAGATATAGAAGAAACATACCTCAACATAATAAAGGTCATATATGACAAACCCAAGCCAACATCTACTCAACGTTGAAAAGCTGTAAGCATTTCCTCTAAGACCAGAAAAAAGACAAGGATGCCCACTCTCACCACTTTTATTCAACCATAGTATTGGAAGTCCTAGCCACAGCAATCAGACAAAAAAAGAAATAAAAGGAATCCAAACTGGAAAGGAAGAAGTAAAACTGTCACTATTCTCAAATGACATGATATTGTATATAGAAAATCCTAATAAGACATGACACCATAAAACTACTAGAAGAGAACAAAGGCAAAACATCCTCTGACATAATCATAGCAATATTTTCTTAGATCAGTCTCACAGGGCAAAAGATATAAAATAAAAAACAAACAAATGTGACCCAATCAAACTTGAAAGCTTTTACAGAGCAAAGGAAACCATCAACAAAATGAAAAGACAACCTACAGAGAAAATATTTGTAAAGGATATGACCAACAAGGGGTTAATTTCCAAAATATAAATCCACTCATACAACTCAATATCAAAAAAACAAACCAATCAAAAATGTGCAGAACACCTAAATAGACACTTCTCCAAAGAAGACATACAAATAGTCAACAGGCATGTGAAAAAATGCTCAGCATCACTAACTATTAAAGAAATGCAAATCGAATCCACATGAGGTATCACCTTATGCTGCTCAGAATGGCTATCATCAAAAAGTCTACAAATAATAAATGCTGGAGTGAGTATGGAGAAAGAGAACCCTCCTACACTGTTGGTGGGAATGTAAATTGGTACATCCACTGTGGAAAACAGTATGGAGCTTCCTTAAAAGCTAAAAACAGAACTATCATATGATCCAGCAATTCCACTACTGGGTATATATTTGGAAAAGATAAAAATTCTAATTTGAAAAGGTACATGCACCCCAGTGCTCATGGCAGCACTATTCACAATAACCAGACATGGAAACAACCCAAATGTCCATCAGTAGATGATTGGCTTAAGAAGATGTGGTACTGCAAAGTAAAGGAGCTGTTACAGTGGAGGATTACTGGACTGAATGTCAATATTATGACATAGTAAAAGTGTGTTTCATGTTTGGTAATTACAGTCATTGTTGCTTTTGTTGTGGTCATCCATTTACAATGCTTGGTGTCTATTTATCTCTTGTAAAAATAAAATACAGTGTGTGTGTGTGAGTTGTGAAAAAAAAAAGAAGTTGTGGTACCTGCATACAATGGAATATTACTCAGCCATAAAGAAAGAATGAAATATTGCCATTTACAGCAACATGGATGTTCTTAGAGAATATTATACTAGTGAAGTAAGTCAGATATAGAAAGACAAATACTATATGATATCACTTATCATGGAATCTAAAAAATAATATAAATGAAGCTATGTACAAAGCAAAACAGACTCACAGACATAGAAAACAAACAAGGTTACCAAAGGGGAAAGAGAATGGAGGAGGAATAAATTAGGAGTATGTGATTAATGAATACAGACTACTATACATAAAATAGATAAGCAAGGAGGATTTACTGTATAGCACAGGGAACTATATTCAATATCATGTAATAACCTAGAGTGGAAAATAATATGAATAATACATATAACTGAATTACTGAATTACTTTGCTGCACACCTGAAATTAATACACTATTGTAAATAAATTATTATTCAATTAAAAAAAGAAAATAATAAAGATGACATCAGAAGACCATTAGAAGTATGAAATGAATTCAGTGACATTGCAATACATGAAATTAATATACTACAGAAATCTGTTGTATTTCTATTCACTAACAACAAAATATCAGTAGGGGAAGTTAAGAAAATAATCCCATTTCCAATTGCATCACAAAGAATAAAATGTCTAGGAATAAATCTAACCAAGGAGGTAAAAGACTTGTACTCTAAAAACTGTGACATCGATAAAGAGATTGAACTGAAGACAATACAGATAGATGGAAAGATATACTGTGTTCTTGGATTGGAAGAATTAATATTGTTAAAATAACCATACTCTCCAAGGCAATAACCATACTCTCCAAGTCAATGCAATTCCTATCAAAATGCTAATGGCATTTTTTCAGAGAACTAGAACAAATAATTCTAAAATGTGTATGGAAACACAAAAAAGACCTCAAATAGCCAAAACAATCTTGAGAAAGAACAAGGCTGGAGGTATCATGCTCCTTGATTTCAAACTTTGTTACAAAGCTACAGTAATCAAAACAGTATTGCACAAAAACAGACACATAGATAAATGAAACAGAACAGAACTCAGAAATAAACACACATTTACATGGTCAATTAATCTACAACAAAGGAGGCAGCAATATACAATGGGGAAAAGACAGTCTCTTCAATAAATGATGTTGGGAAAACTGGAGAGCTACATGTAAAAAAATCAAACTGAACTCCTTTCTCATACCATATTCAAAAATAAACTCAAAATGGTTTAAAGACTTAAGTGTAAGTTCTGAAACCATAAAACTCCTAGAACAAATCATAAGAAGTTGGCTCTTTGACATTAGTCTTAGCAGTATTTTTTTTTATATATCTCTTTAACAAAGGGAAACAAAAGCAAGAACAAGCAAATGGGACTACATCAAACTAAAAGCTTTTGCAAAGCAACTCTCTGGAACTCAGGGAAGCCTAGGAGGCTACAGTTTTTCTACAGACAAGAGGCAGGTGAAGGACTTGGGCAGGTGGCAGAGACTGTTCTGGGAAGGTGCCATAGGGTCCTGCTCGGCTATAGACTCATCGTAGTGATCATTTCATAATGTATGCAAATGTCAAATCATTATGTAGTACACCTGAAACTAACATAATATTGTACCTCAACTATGCTTCAATTAAAAAGTAAAAAAATAAAAAAGTGACATAATCTAGACTTTTAGGTACTAATAAAATAATTCTATATTTTTGCTTTAAAATATTGTTATTATAACCTAGGGCAAGTCCGGGTATGAAAACATCTTATATATTTTTCATCATTGTATTTCTAGTACATAATATATGGAGAAAGAATGATAGACTCTGAAATTGTAGAAAATTATATATTTGACTTAACTCTTACTTTATGACTCATGTTTCAACTTGTCTTCAGCATTTAAAAGTAGCTATTAAACATCAGTTATATACCAGGTAGCTTGCTAGGCCTTAGCTAAAGAAAAATTAAAAATTGAGGTCTCTGTTCTCAGAAACTTATATTGCTGTTTGAGAGGATTTTCTTTTCTGAGAGTTTTCTCTTACTTTTCTTTCTGAAAAGATGAGAATAAAAATAGACAGGAGGACTAAATGAAAGAAGGAAGAATTATGGAGTTGATGACCTATTATTTGGTCTCTCTATTTCTCCTCTTGCTACCCTTCTAATATTCTCCATAGAGAAGGATCTTGTAAAATCTATATCATGTCATTCTGCAGCATTAAACATTCAGACGGGGCTTCCCTGGTGGTGCAGTGGTTGAGAGTCCACCTGCCGATGCAGGGGACACGGGTTCGTGCCCCGGTCCAGAAGGATCAAACATGCCGTGGAGTGGCTGGGCCCGTGAGCCATGGCCGCTGAGCCTGCACATCCAGAGCCTGTGCTCTGCAACAGGAGAGGCCACAACAGTGAGAGGCCTGCATACCGCAAAACAACAACAACAACAACATAAAAAACACTCAGAGGACTCCCCATATAGCTTAAAGAATAAAAGCCCAGCTCCTAACTTTGAATACCTTGTCTCATAAACTTACTCTCTAAGCTTCAGATATGCTCTTTGCTCCCCTCTATATTTCTTGCCTAGCACCATTGCACTAACTATTCCGTTGACCTGAGAAACTCCTGGCCTGGATCTTGTCACAGCCAACTCCTTCTTCAACTCTATCACCTCTCCAGATAGTGTTCTTATAACCTTCAAATAGAAAGCCACTTTCTAGGATATTGTCATATACTATTTTCTTCATGTGAATTCTTACTACCAGAGATTAATTGCTCTACATATTTACTTATTATCTCTATTACTCATTAGAATGTAAGTTTCATATGTTTGTTTTATTTACTACTGAATAGCCACATCCTAGAATAAGCTCTTATCTAAGATTTTTATTAAAAACCCTCATGAAAATGTCCAAATAAAGAAAACAAGCTCAGGTAAAAAATGTCATAGAAAAAAATATCCAGTAGAATTCCTGAAAAATTTGTTCAAATACACATTTCATTTGTCAGGAAAAGAAATAAAAATAAATAATTAAAAATGAATATAACATGACCACAAAGAATCAACATTAAATACTGAACTCACTAATGGTAAGTAAAAAAAATTTTTTTGAAAAAAAATTTAAGTAAATTTATTGATTTATACCAGTGAAAATTCCAGTGGTAAGATAAACTTCAAACATGGTTAAATCCATGTACTATAAGAACATACTTAAAATTCAGTCTCCCTGTATTCATATCCCCAGTCTGCTTTTGTTATGTTGGCTTGATTTTCAGGCAGGATTTCTCCACGTGTTGGCTACCATTACCTCAAGGCTTATCATCCTATAAAGTAGTGACCTCAGCAGAAAGAGAACAGTTTTTGCCCTAAAATTTCCAGAAAAAAATCTAGGATTAGTTATCATTGAACTGGCTTGGACCCTGTGCTCATTCCTGACTTAAGTATGGAGTATTCTGACCAAAGCCTTAAAGCCATATGGATGGTTGAGATTATCTGGAACAATGTGGAATGAGAGTGGGATAAATTGTTTCTCAAAGAACGCAGGAGTGTTGTCATTTGTGGAAAGAGATGGATTATAAGTAGGCAAAAACCAAAAAATATTCACATCAAGAACAAAGCATGTTTTTTTAATATACTCATTACCCAAAAACAAAAGAGATTATAATATTTGACTATACTAATATGAAACAGGAAGTGGAGTAAGAGGGACAAAACCACCACCCTTTATTTCAGAGAAAGTAAAACATATTTGATCATTAATGTACATTAGATTGATATGAATTTAGGAACTATTTGAAAAATTTTAAGTCATTGACAACTAAATTTACAAAATTAATAGCTATCTTCCAAACTAATGATATATGACCTACATAACACATTAGAGTTTATTAAATCTTAGCTGGCCAATGTTGATTCTGATGATATAGTACTTTTACTTTATGTTGCTGTAATATTGGCATGAAAATCATATATTACCAGGCAATATAAACAAAGAGAAATTTAAAATTCTGTGATAGGGATATGCAAATCCATGACTTCTTTTCAGTAATGGTGTCTGAGGTCATATTCAATATGAAAACTTCAATCTATAAACACTGTCTACCTCCCCAGAGCACAGCTCAGAAAGAAATACAGAGCATACCTAGAGGTGGGAAGATCTGCTAACTTCCATTTCTGGAAATTATCTGAAGCCCAGGTTTCAGAGATGGCTCAAAATGGAGAGGAGAGGGGGTGGGTGGAACTCATAAAAAAATGATGCCAGAAATCTTTGTACTTATAAGGAACTTAAAATAATTGCAAGCAGAGAGATTTTAATTTTTTTCATTGCCATTAAAAACTTTCTTATACAGAAGCTATTGCTCAAGTGTTAGGTGACCAGCTGGTGTCAGGTTGAATTGTGTTCCCTCAAAATTCGTATGTCAAAATCCTAACCTCCAGTACCTCAGAATGTGACCTTATTTGGAGAAATGTTTTGTAACTTGGTAATCAAGCTAAAGGGAGGTCAATAGGGTGATCCCTAATCCAATATGACTGGTGTCATCATAAAAAGGGGGATTTGGACACACAGATCCTCATAGAGTGAAGAGTATGTGAAGAGGCACAGAAAGAACACAACGTCTATAAGCCAAGGAGAAGCCTGTGATAGGTCCTTCCCTCATAGCCCTCAGAAGAAACCAATCCTGTTAACTCCTTGATTTTGGATTTTTAGTTTCCAAAACTGTGGGATAATAAATTTCTGTTATTTAAGCCACTCAATCTGTGGTACTTTGTTATGGCAGCCCTAGCAAACTAATATAGTTTATGACCTGAGTTAAATACAGAATAGCCTAGACAGACTAGAGGATAAAGAAGGAAGTCTAGGCCAGGAGAAAAACATTTCCCTCAGCCACACCAGTTTCTTTTTCTTAAAAAATTAATTATAAGTTGATATTAGATCTATATTTTGTGTTATTATATACTATCTAAAATTTGTTGTGTTTGGTAGTGGTGTAGTAAATTACACATACACAATTCACATTATGGATATTGATTAGTTATTCAAAACAATCCATGTTATTATCTTTATAAATGCTGAATTAAATGAGCATCTTTAATAGAGGTGAATTGAAAATATATGTTTCTTGAGAAATGTGTCCCTGGCATTCTGCTCCATTTTGGGGGAAACAAAGACAAACACAGTCCGTGATATCCTGATTTTAGTGTTGCTACCAACACATACCTAAAGGAGGTGACTAGGTTGGCACCACTCTCTGAGGAACAATGCTTTGAATGAACTTAGTACTTACCCAGAGTACCCCACTTATATATTCACACTTTATTTCTTCTTTGAATAATAGGCTAAGACAAATATTTGCATAAAAGGCAATTTAAATGAAGAGTTTTTCTTTTAGTCACAGCCTCTGAAATTTATGTTTCGTGTAAAAAATATAAAATAAAATACAGATCCTAATTTTTCAATTTGAGTTTACTAGATAATGACCAATTCTTAATCATAGGTTAAGAGTATAATGTAGTCTACAGAGTTTGATTTTTAAAAAAGGAAGAACTAACATTTGCATATTACTTATCATTCTCTTTCATATTTATGCTTTTTTACTGTAAGAAGATAAGAAAATTTCTCCTAAATGAGAAAGGACTGATTTTTTGAGACGTGTAACAATTTCTGTGATTGCCCTTAATTATATAAGGATTTGGTTCAGGTTTAAACAAGGCCTGCTAATTTGGATAAGTATAAAAATCTCTGCATCATATATCTTACTTTGTTGATGTTGCATTCTTTTTCTAAAAATTAATTGTTTTTTCAACCTTTAATTCTCAAGGACTCATGTTTCTTTTAAAAATCAGTTGTGCAAAATTAATTTTCATGTAATGTATTAAAGTAGGAAACTAATCAAACAGAGAACCCATCAGTATATGGTTATTCTTTCTTTTACTGGGAAATAAAATTAAACCATATTATGTATTTAGAAATTCTGAAAGAGGCAGCAAGCCACATTTTATTTTACTTTACAAGTTTACAAATTTGAGAATAGGTAATACACACTATTTGAAAAAGTTCTTAACTGTACCATATATATTATGAAAAGCCAGGGTAAAATGTGTAAAACATTAACTGAGTTTTCAGGATTATCTGTTAATGAGGTCTGCTTAAGTAGTCTTCTTTTCTAAGATGTTTACATTTGTAACTCATTATTTTTTAATTAAACTAAATCAGGCACATCTGTATCCAGAATATGATGAAAAGTCCCTGTTTCATACCTCAGTCTTTGTACTGCTAATACTAAGTGGAAAAAGTGCACAGCACAATCTTGCCCTCAAAACAAAATACCAATTAAATAATCTGGAAAGTGTTACTGATGAACTGGAGACTCGTTTCTATATTTAGTTTTGAAATAAAACATGCTTTATCCTTTCACAATGCTTTAATGTTGAAAATTGCCAGGAGTGTTTAAAAGGAATAAAAATCTTTGCATGAATGCTAAATTCTTTATCAAATTTAATTTACCTGCACGTACATGACTAGCATTGATATTCTACCATCTAGTCAGTTCATTACAATTTGAAAGACAAATGTAAGTATTCAGCTTATGGGAGAGGACTGTGATGTATCTCAGGTTTATTTAAGAAAAATAATTCCAGAGCAGAAAAATAAGTGCAAAAAAAACTATAGTTTGTAAAAAAAAACCCCAAAATACATGAATTTTACCAAATCAGGTAAAGCAGGACTGTAATGCTACTTAGGTTAAAATCTCAAATCCTTTTTATTTGCTTGTGGTGTTTGCTAAATACTTTTATTTTTCTAGTTCAGAGTCCATCTAAGCTGTGCATATAAAGACATTAGAATAATTGAAAGATAAAAATTTAGGAATTGGACAATAACATTATGTAAAGAGTTTTGTTGATTTTTTTTGTCTTCCATTTATTTTTCATTGACTGCAATATTACATTAGATTTGGCAACATTTATAAATTGCTCTTTTCAATCATCTTTTTTTTTTTTTAAGAAGGAAGAAGTTTCTTCCATGTGTAGTTCTTATTTTTCTCCTTAAATTAGCTCTTGTGGAATCATAGGATAAGTTGGGCTTTTAAATATCTTCATTCTTTATTTTCTTTCAGTAGAATTAAAAGCTAGAAACTGTGTATTTTCAATTATTTATTTTTTCTTTTTCAGTACATTATTAAAAATGAATTGACATATAAATAATGTATTTTTTTGTGTTATTTTATATAGTTTATACAAGACAGCTGTTGAATTCTATACCTCCAGATTCTCTTATGATTAACTATTTCTTTGACCGAAAACATAAAATTAGACAAAATTGTTCTAGAGCATTTTTATTGCTGAGTGTGTAAATACAGTCAGATAGTTTGAAGAAAACTTGATCTTGTCATAGCAAAGTTTGAATACATCTTGAAATAGAGTTGAAAGCAAAAGCTGTAAAGTTAGACTGCCTGGGTTCAAATTCAGACACTAAAAATTACTTTTTTTGTAAGCATGGGTAAAATACCTAATCTTTCTAACCCTTTGTTTTCTTGTGTAGAATAAGGGAAAAATAATAGTGCCAAACTCATGGTTCATTGTGAGGACAAATCATGATGCGTGCAAAATGACCATCAAGCTTCCTGACAAGTAATGAGCACTCAATAAATATTTTTATTTTTAAGTTTCTTCAATGTTTTATTTAAATTATGAGTTAATTCATACCAGCCTTATAGATTGATTTAAAACACATTATTTATTGAGTTTTACACACTCAATGGTAGTAAATACTCACTCAATGGAGTGAGTGAGTATTTACTCACTCAATGGAGTGAGTATTTACTCACTGGAGTATTTACTCAATGGAGTGAGTGAGTGAGTATTTACTCAATGGTAGTAAATATTTGCATTATTTTACCTAACAGAAGCAAAATGTAGAGATATTTTTCTATTCTGGACGACACTGGGCTGCTTTACTTTTGGGTAGCCTATGAGTTTTCTCAGTAAATATTAGAGACTTTAACAGATGCCTAGGCTTATTGTCATGAAAACACCAAATTAACCTTTAATGTGAATAAGAATTCACATTAATGTGAATAAGAATGTGAATAAGAATTCACATTTAATGTGAATAAGAATTTTAGAGGAAAAGTTCTACTGTAAAATATTTGTTTAGTACAACAGCACTCTTTGTTAAAGGTTGGGTTAATATGGATTGCCTTTTTTCCAAGTTAAATATATAAAATTTTAGAGCTGTAATTTCACTTTTCAGTCATACTTCCTTCCATGATGGTTTCATTATATTTCATTCTCATGTTAAATGAATAAATGTATTCAATTTGCTAGTACATTTATAACATTTTTGTCACAATGATTCTGGATATTCCACATTCAATGATACAAATTAAGGAATAAAGAAAGCATTTTTCATTTTAAATTTAAGCAGTTGTTTCATTTAGCAAGGCATGCTTTACAAATTTCCTTTTATTATATTTCAGAAAAGAACTACAAAAGCTGAACAATTTTATGCCATCTTTTAAAGACGTTTTAAATGTTATAGAAATTCGATTGAATATAGAGATACACAGGATTCACCATTAATGATATAACTGCTTTTTGTTATTTAGGAGTTAAATATTCTTTGCAAATCATTATATTTCTATAACTATCATTTTTTTTGGAGAAAAGTTGTATATTTTGGAATATTTCCTTGAAATTTATAGAAAGTCCCTTTCAAGAGCCTTCTGTACATCAAGTGTCTCTCACCACTGTCCCAGTTCAGTAATGACTTCAATGTTAATGTCTGCTTCTGCTCTATTAATACCTCAATTTCTAACTAAGCCCAAATGACTGAGTGAAAGTTAAGCAAAATTGAAGGTTGTTAGCTTTAATTGAGACAGATGGGTAACTTTATTTTGAGAAAAGTTGTAATCCCTAACATAGATATGATCATTATATACATTTATGAGATGTACTATGCTGCACCAAAAAGATATATGCAAAACCTGAGTTACAGGGACTTGTCTATGCTTGGAGAAATATGTGTGTGTGTGTGTGTGTGTGTGTGTGTGTGTGTGTGTGTGTGAGAAACAGTATATAGGTAACATTGTATACATATGTTTATATGTATGTTATAGATATATGTTTATATGTATGTATATACATAGATACATATGTGTATATATAATATAAAATATTTAAAATATATAATATGTTTATATGTGAATATATTATATATGTAAACACCTTGATTTATTTGTAATATCCTGTAACTACATATATCTCATTTTTAAAAACAAGAACCAAAGGGTAATTCTTCAATCAGTCTATCTTAATCTAAAAGCCTACATCCTACTTAAAGGCAAAATGTTGGAAGGACTTTCATAGGGAGACAGGCATGTCTTCTGTCACAATCAAAATTTGGAAGTGGACTACAGGTGACATAACATACAATTATACTTTTTATTCTCCAGAACATTATGTAATCTGTTCTGACTTAAGTTAAATGATCTATTAATTTTTAAATAAACTTTTTATTATGGTAAAACATGAATGTAGAAAATGCACAAATCAAAGTGTCCAGAAGGATACATTTTCTGAGCATACACCCCTGATGTCAGCACCGTGTTCAAGTCCTCAGTGGTCTCCCTGGTATTCTTTTCTAGGTACTACTCACCCCCAAAGTTTATACACTACCCTGATTTTTTTTTAATTAATTAGTTTATTTATGGCTGTGTTGGGGCTTCATTTCTGTGCGAGGGCTTTCTCTAGTTGTGGCAAGCGGGGGCCACTCTTCATCATGGTGCGCGGGCCTCTCACTATCACTACCTCTCTTGTTCTCTGTGGAGCATAGGCTCCAGACGCGCAGGCTCAGTAATTGTGGCTCACGGGCCCAGTTGCTCCACGGCATGTGGGATCTTCCCAGACGAGGGCTCGAACCTGCGTCCCCTACATTGGCAGGCAGATTCTCAACCACTGCGCCACCAGGGAAGCCCCCACTACTCTGATTTTTAACAGTATATATTAGTTTTGCCAAAAGCAGCTATTGATTTAACTACATTTACTTATATGATAAGGAACGTTATGCTTTAGTAATAAAGCAAATTCTTCATCAAAGCCAGTAAGATTCTGCAAGTAGCTAAGAAATAAGCAAGGACTAGGTAATAAAAGTTGGAAGCAATACTAAAATATGCCAAATATTCTTATCATATATAACTGAAAATACTGGTGTGATTCGTCATTAGTCTCACTTCTGATAATAGAAACTCAGACCTGGGAATCTGGCCTCCTTGCCCTGCTTGAAGTTTTATCCTTGACACACTTTGACACTGGTCATTGGGAATTTGAAATAAGGAACTCAAATGCTTAGCTTCAGATAGAGACGATAGTCTTAAGGGGAACTGTGGAATCTGAGTTGTAGCAGGAATTGTTGAAATCCTTTTTGTTTGGCTTAAGCCTTTGTAAATACAATATTCACCTTCACTTTCTCCCAAGGCACATGAATAGCCCTGTATAGGAATTGGTAAATGAGCCATGGAGAATGAGGACAGAATCAAATTGAGTGAAATAATTTCAGCTGCTGGGAACTCTTAATAGGCATGTAAACAAGAACGGGTTTGTTGTGTGTGAACGCTCTCACAGAGGTGCATGGACTCTTATCTCTCCATGCTGGCTGCATTTGGAGCGGTTCATGTTTAATTTGAAACAGTCTCCTGATGGTTCAGTTCAATTTGAAACTGTGCTCCGTCCATTATTTTATTATTTTTAGCTTAGAACAAAAGAAAACATTGTGAAATAACAGTCCTTTCAAGTTGGTGGGTTGCATAGGACACTCCATATAGTTTTTCAAAGTATCACTACAGTATTTGGATATGTGGCTAAAGGGTTAGAGGGATTGCATGTCATGCATTTTATTTGTGTCAGAGGTTAAAAAAAATAGTACAGGAATCAGGCCTAAAACTTTCCATAAAACATGTAGCTCTTTTGTTAACAGGTCTAGGTCTTCCTTTTCTTTTCCCCATCCCTGATCCCTTGCAATGCCATTGTCTGTATATCTTTGTTTCTGTTTGTTAGAAAAATAAAGGAAAATAGACCTTTGATTTTTGCCTACCAAATCTCACTTCTTAGGGTTATTTTTCATTCCTCACTAATATTTTTCTAGACTTTTCAGTGATTTTACCAAAAGACTGTTCCCTATTTTGAGGCCTGAGGTGCTTAGGGAACCACTGTTTTATGTATACTTAACAGAAGAGCACTTTAATTACATAAGCTATTGTAAGAGTAACTGTTTTAGAATAAATAAAGAGGGTAAATAAAAATCTGCTGTGTCTATGATGAAAATGTTTACAATTATATTTTAACAATTCATGTGCCAATTGACATAAGTTTTGGGAAAAAAACACGATTTTTTGAAAAAAGGCCCTTTTTCTACAATTAAATGAACATATAAGGAATCCTAAGAGAGTACTACTTTTAATGCTGTCAATTAAAAGCTTTCCGTTCCTACAGAACAAACTAATGTAATGTTTTTAGTGATTTTAAACATGATGGAATTTAGCCTCAATTTTCCTGTGCTATAAACACAGACTTGAACACAGACTTGCAAACATCTGACAAAATTAAGTTTAATGCTCACTTCATTTTTCATTATCCCCACTCTGCCTTGGACTTTGCTAAACGCTAAGAAAGAAGCAGGAAAAAAACCTAAACAAAAAGTTTCAATTAGTCAAATCAAGTTTATAGAAGCAGTAAATACATGTATCAATGTCAAATAAGTCGAATAATACATATTGAAGTGATTCCTTCTCTGGTTTACTAATTTTCATTTTGAACAACATCATCCAATCATAGTTCATAATCAACAAGAGTATTCAAGGAAAAGTGGCCTGGAAACCACAGAACATTTTTGTGTGCGTGCAGAGGATTCTAGCATAGAATGAGAGCATGGCTTTGGTTCTGTTTTTGGTGTAATTTTGTTCTTCTTTAGATGTCAAACAGTGCCAATGATTCATGATTGCAACACCTTAGGAAGAAATATAAAAGACAACTTTTTATCTACAGCTTCTAGGTGGGAAAAAAATGCCTCAGTGGAATTTAGTAATTTATTTTTGGCCAGAAAATGGAGTGAAAACTAACATCTCTGAGCTTCTCATGTTCTTTTTTTTTTCTCCTCAGATACTATTTCCCCCCAACTAATTGTGATAGAAACAGGAATTACAAAGCCCCTGCTGCTTTAGATTATTGGTTATGTGGTGAAGTAACAATAGAATAGTCTTTCCATAAAAGACGAATTGGTACATGTAAAACCAGGAACTAGTAAAGACATTGCCCTGTTGTCCTTTCTTTTAGAAGAGGGATGGGCAACCTACAGTCCTAGGGCCAAATCTGGTCTGTTGCCTGCTTTTGTAAATAAAGTTTTGTTGGAACACAGCCATCCCTATTCATTTATGTATTTACTAAGGCTGCTTTCATGCTTCAACCATAGAATAATTAAGGAATTACGAGAAAGACCATATGGCCTACAAAGCCTAAAATATTTACTATACTATCTGGCCCTTTAAAGAAAAAGTTTCCAAACTACTGTTTTAGAAAATAAATCTCATACCACATCATTGATTACATGAATTATGCTTACACACCATGACTGCTTGTCTATTTTTACTTCCTTTTCAGTACCTAAATCCAAATAAACCTTTAATAGTAATAGAAATAATAACTGTTTATATTTATTAATCACCTTATATGTGCCAGATAATGTACTAAAATGGGTATTGTTTAAGCTGCTAAGTTTGTGGTAATTCATTATTGCAATATAAAGCTAACTGAGTAGGTATTCTTATTTTGTTGATAAAGAATCTGAGGCACCAGATCAAGTAATTTTCCCAATATGTCACAAGTGAGGAGTTGATAGATTCTGTGCTGTAAATCCCTCCCTCCGGATCTATCTTACTCTAAACTTTTGGGAGTGTTTTGGTGTTTCTTGGGAAAATCTCTCCCAGGGTGATTTCCTGTCCCATAACATGGATTTGTATTTCTAAGAGGCTGTTCTTATTTTCAACCAATTAGACAGGATTACTGAAACAAGTTAAAATGTAAATTATCATTTTACATTTAACCTGGAGAAGGAAATGTTGAAATGTATTTCAACTTTCTTTCATCTGGAAGATTGATCAAAAAATCATCATATTTATTGGGAGACGAAACAAGCATCATGTAAAAAAATATTGCATGTGTGTGGTCTGCCTTATAAGACCATTTCCTTGGGACAGGTAGTTGGCCCCCATCACCATTTTTTAAAAAAAATTTTTGGCCACACCATATGGCATATGGGATCCTAGTTCCCTGACCAGGGATCAAACCCATGCCTCCTACATTTGAAGCGCAGAGTCTTAACCACTGGACCACCAGGGAACTCCCGGCCACATCATCATTTTAAAGTGAGATGCACTGTATACAAGCAAGGTGATCTGTTCATCTTTTAGGGCGTTAGAAAGCAGAGAAGTGTAAACCTGTGTTACTGTAAATTTTCAAATATGGGAGCAAAATAGATGAATCAGAAATCCAGACTATGACCATATAATAATCAGTAACAGTTTAAAATGATGATACTTTTTTTCTTTTTAGAATTCATTAAAATTAACAATAAAGTCAAGGTAAGGTACATTATAATGTTAAAATAGATTCTTGGAGTTGGGAGATTTTTATTGCATTAATAATGATATAAGTTTATATTTACTCTGTTCTTTAAAGAATTATTATGCTTCCTCTGTTTGTACTTTTTTGGAAGAAATGACAGTGTGACTGACTTTAGAGTTTTTATTCAGCAATATTTTACCGAAATGGACATGAGAGTGCAAATTAAAAACTCACACCAGATGACTTGGTTTGTTTTTCTCTTCTAATTAATAATAAATTCTAATTTTATTATAATAAATGTAGGCCTAGATTATGGGAAAGTATAGGATAATACAGCCTAATAAATTTTGAAAGAACAATATTATGAAATATTTCATAAATGTTAACTTTTTTTTCAAGATATGACTAATATCTCTATTTTGACTTTTTTGACTAGCTTTTAAAAACTAGTTTTCAATATTTAGGAAAACTAATCCATGAATGACATGAAATAACATTATTTTGATTTACTGTGGAAGCATATAAAACAAATGGTATAGAGATGTTTTAAAGATAATTTTGCTTCCTGTTAATTGTAATTATTGATCAGTAGCTGCATAAATTATTATGGAGTCAAGATTAGAGACTCTAAGGCTTTATGTACAAATTTTAAGAGTTATTTAAACAAAGACTTTTTAAAAGGAATTTACATTTAATTACTGAAAGTAAATAAAGATTATGTAAATAAGCTAAGAAGGATTAATCATTGTTTCTGAAGTCAGGACGTTCTTAAATCAAAATGCATGTGATCTCACTATAAGAAACTGTATATCTAGTTTGTCTTCCCAGAAAAATACTGACCACTATTCTAAACTGAATCTAAAAGCATGCAGCGGGACTTAATCTGACTGAAAGTGTAAGCTTCCCTAAGTTCTTTTTAGTTATTATTTTTATTGTTGTAGATTTTGCAAAAACTTGAAAATACCACTACTACTCATCTAACATTCTTAATTCTGCTGGTAGGATAAAGAGTGAAAGGATATGGGCTTTGGAATTAAACATGTCCAAATTTTATACTTGTCTCCATTCCATACCTGAGTGAATTATATAATCTTTTCTTGGGTTATTCATCTTCAAAATGGGATTCATTGTACCCAGTCTTCATGTTGAGAGAATTGGGGATGGTACCAGGACTGAGCAGTGTGTCCAGAACCTAGGAGCGTTTCTATACGTGGATGCTGTGATTTACATTCTTGTTGGCATCATCACTCTTAATGATGAAGTTTGTTATTTTTCACAGACCAAGAAGGGTCAGGTTTTTAGGCTGTACCCTTTTTGTTTCTCTGAGATAAAAGTCCGCCTTATTTTTTTTAGTCAGAAAAATATCACTAGTTGGATATAGTTTGAAACATCATCAGTAGTCATATGTTAAACTTGCCCAATATTCTGCTACTCATTGTTTTGGTCATTCAGGTATTTTGAAACTTGTAGGCATTATTAAAGTTATTAGATCCTACATTAAAATACTAGATAGCCTTGTAACTATATATGTTTAGGAGTATTTCAAGAATAAAGGGTATTAAAACGTTAAAATTTAAATTTCTTCTCATATATTTCATTGCTTTGCTTTATAACAAAAACTATAAAGAAAGATTAAGCTACAGGAGAAGAGGAACAGAGAGTAACACAATTATCTAGCAGAAAAGTAATGTTATAAAGTAATGTGTAAAACAGAATATCAAATTCTACTAGGCCTATGGCAGTGAGCAAAAGCCAAAACCCCTGTCATCATGGAGCTATATTCTGGTACATATAGTAAATCCTGCTTAGAATTCTTAATTTTTTTAATGGAGGACTTATATTAGGGATTTGGAATTAATGACCATGAACTCTGGCATTTTCTCAATGGAACAATCTCATTACCCAAGATACCTGATATGATGCCTTGTAAAAATATGAGAAATCAAACAGCCATCTCTTTAAGTAGCAAAGAAAAGCTTAAGATAAGATATTTATAAACAAAGGACAAATTATAATAGGATATTATTTATTAGGATGATTAAATTTTCAAGCTTCCCCAGCTGCTAGTCTTCTTTAAAACATTGTTTCCTTTAAATTTATGTGTCTCCTTTATATCTTAGCATACCTCCCTATACATACTTGCATATGAATATGTATTTATATGTTATTCATATATTTTTAAATACTTGTATATTTTGTATATTCTCAGAAACTTTCAGTTATACCATATTTTATATTGGTTTCAAATAATTACTGAAGATGCTAAATAAAACCAGATCCACTCTTAATCTCTTTGGCTCTCTCTAGAATCTCTCTCATCCCAGCTTGTTATAATGCTGTTTATCATACATTTTGTTTATATCTGTTTTTCCAATTCTTCAACCCTTTTGAAAACTTCCACAAGTAGGCAATGCAAATTCATTTAGCTGAAAAAACAAACAAATCCTTATGTTGGGTTATAAACTTTCATTATACTGAGCTAAATTTATCCAATCACTAGAGTAGTTTTTCAGAAAAGTAGTAATATGGTCTGACTTTCATTGCTCATTTGTCTCATTTTAAAACTCATCAGTTGCTTATTCATAAAATTTTCAAGTTAGATAAAGGTGATTTCTAATGATGCAAGCATAGTGACCTGTTATGATTGCAGGATTTAGAAAATAGCAACTCCAGAATAGCTTCTCTAATCTTCAGGAACAGTTTTGTTTGGCTCAAACACTGAAATAGACTGAGTTCTCCTTAGAATACATGAAAATTGATTTCAAGCTATTCAGTTCCTTTTCTTCAATTAAGGTAGCTCTCTGAAAAGATGTTCTAATACAATTTTAAGTTTACAGAGCAAGTTAATTGTATTATGATTAAGAAGAGGAAATATTAGAATCGCAAGTATGTTTTTCTGAAGACTCTTGCTTCTAGAATAGTATTAATAATTTGAACCTATTTTTGTACCTTCTTTTCTTCTTCATGTCAAAAGTTATACATCCATTACAATAGAAAAGGAATACAACAAACATTTAAAAAATGCACATACCCAAAAGGAAAAGTCATTCTTAAACTATGATCTAGAGATAAGTTCTTTGACTTTCTGATGTTTAGAATTCTATTGTTTTTATATTATAAAACACATATTTTTAATGGGATTATATTTTTTAAATTTAACATAGTATTTTAAAATGTTAAAATGTACAATGAATGTAATTTCTTTAGCGTAATTGGCAATGGTTGCATGGGGTTCCACTGCACAGGTGGTTAATCATTAGTTTGCCTTCATTGTGGAACTTCGGGTTGTTTACAGTTTTTTGATAATACAAACAATGCTGGGAAAAACACCATTGTAACTATGTCTTTGTACAAACCATGATTATTTACTTATGATAAATTCTAAGAAATGGAAGTACTTAGTCAAAGTTATATACACATTTTTGAAGTCCCCATATGAATTGCTTTGAAATTTATACCAATTTAGAATCCTATATAATATTTAACATACTGTTAGCAAGGACCATCATTAACACTGACTAGCTTTTTATTTTTATTACTCTGTTTTAATATTTATTAAGTTGAAAATGGCACATTTAAACTAATTTTTAATTGTCTTCCTTTGATTTTTAGTCAGTTTAAATGTTCCCCCTACTTATTTTAGTCATTTTTATTTATTTATTTTATTTTATTTTATTTTTTTTGATGATATTGTTTAATAGATTCCAAAACTCTTCCTATGACAGTAAAGGTTTGCAATAAGAATGTAAGTACACACAAACACACAATTCCCATTTATCAATAAAAAAATTTCTGTCTAAATATATCTTAGAACACAAAGAAAGAGGCAAAGATGCAATCCCAGAAGGCCAGTCATGAAATAGGTTTAGAACCAAAAGCATATCTGTTATTCCAGTCTATACTCAAATGACTCAATGCCATCATCTTTTTTTTTTTTTTAACATCTTTATTGGAGTATAATTGCTTTACAATGGTATGTTAGTTTCAGCTTCACAACAAAATGAATCAGTTATATATATACATATGTTCCCATATCTCTTCCCGCTTGCGTCTCCCTCCCTCCCACCCTCCCTATCCCACCCCTCCAGGCGGTCCCAAAGCACCGAGCTGATCTCCCTGTGCTATGCGGCTGCTTGCCACTAGCTATCTACCTTACGTTTGGTAGTGTATATATGTCCATGCCTCTTTATCGCTTTGTCACCGTTTACCCTTCCCCCTCCCCATAGCCTCAAGTCCATTCTCTAGTAAGTCTGTGTCTTTATTCCTGTTTCACCCCTAGGTTTTTCATGACATTTTTTTTTCTTAGATTCCATATATATGTGTTAGCATACGGTATTTGTCTCTCTCTTTCTGACTTACTTCACTCTGTATGACAGACTCTAGGTCTATCCACCTCATTACAAATAGCTCAATTTCGTCTCTTTTTATGGCTGAGTAATATTCCATTGTATATATATGCCACATCTTCTTTATCCATTCATCCGATGATGGACACTTAGGTTGTTTCCATCTCTGGGCTATTGTAAATAGAGCTGCAATGAACATTTTGGTACATGACTCTTTTTGAATTATGGTTTTCTCAGGGTATATGCCCAGTAGTGGGATTGCTGGGTCATATGGTAGTTCTATTTGTAGCTTTTTAAGGAACCTCCATACTGTTCTCCACAGTGGCTGTATCAATTTACATTCCCACCAACAGTGTAAGAGGGTTCCCTTTTCTCCACACCCTCTCCAGCATTTATTGTTTCTAGATTTCTTGATGATGGCCATTCTGACTGGTGTGAGATGATATCTCATTGTAGTTTTGATTTGCATTTCTCTCATGATTAGTGATGTTGAGCATTCTTTCATGTGTTTGTTGGCACTCTGTATATCTTCTTTGGAGAAATGTCTATGTAGGTCTTCTGCCCATTTTTGGATTGGGTTGTTTGTTTTTTTGTTATTAAGCTGCATGAGCTGCTTATAAATTTTGGAGATCAATCCTTTGTCAGTTGCTTCATTTGCAAATATTTTCTCCCATTCTGAGGGTTGTCTTTTGGTCTTCTTTATGGTTTCCTTTGCTGCGCAAAAGCTTTTAAGTTTCATTAGGTCCCATTTGTTTACTCTTGTTTTTATTTCCATTTCTCTAGGAGGTGGGTCAAAAAGGACCTTGCTGTGATTTATGTCATAGAGTGTTCTCCCTATGTTTTCCTCTAAGAGTTTGATAGTTTCTGGTCTTACATTTAGGTCTTTAATCCATTTTGAGCTTATTTTTGTGTATGGTGTTAGGGAGTGATCTAATTTCATACTTTTACATGTAGCTGTCCAGTTTTCCCAGCACCACTTATTGAATAGGCTGTCCTTTCTCCACTGTACATTTCTGCCTCCTTTGTCAAAGATAAGGTGACCATATGTGCGTGGGTTTATCTCTGGGCTTTCTATCCTGTTCCATTGATCTATCTTTCTGTTTTTGTGCCAGTACCATACCGTCTTGATAACTGTAGCTTTGTAGTATAGTCTGAAGTCTGGGAGCCTGATTCCTCCAGTTCCTTCTTTCGTTCTCAAGATTGCTTTGGCTATTCGGGGTCTTTTGTGTTTCCATACAAATTGCAAAATTTTTTGTTCTAGTTCTGTGAAAAATGCCAGCGGTAGTTTGATAGGGATTGCATTGAATCTATAGATTGCTTTCGGTAGTAGAGTCATTTTCACAATGTTGATTCTTCCAATCCAATAACATGGTATATCTCTCCATCTATTTGTATCATCTTTAATTTCTTTCATCAGTGTCTTATAATTTTCTGCATACAGATCTTTTGTCTCCTTAGGTAGGTTTATTCCTAGATATTTTATTCTTTTTGTTGCAATGGTAAATGGGAATGTTTTCTTGATTTCACTTTCAGATTTTTCATCATTAGTATATAGGAATGCCAGAGATTTCTGTGCATTAATTTTGTATCCTGCCACTTTACCAAATTCATTGATTAGCTCTAGTAGTTTTCTGGTAGCATCTTTAGGGTTCTCTATGTATAGGATCATGTCATCTGCAAACAGTGACAGCTTTACTTCTTCTTTTCCGATTTGGATTCCTTTTATTTCCTTCTCTGATTGCTGTGGCTAATACTTCCAAAACTATGTTGAATAAGAGTGGTGAGAGTGGGCAACCTTGTCTTGTTCCTGATCTTAGTGGAAATGCTTTCAGTTTTTCACCATTGAGAATGATGTTTGCTGTGGGCTTGTCATATATGGCCTTTATTATGTTGAGGAAAGTTCCCTCTATGCCTACTTTCTGCAGGGTTTTTATCATAAATGGGTGTTGAATTTTGTCAAAAGCTTTCTCTGCATCTATTGAGATGATCATATGGTTTTTCTCCTTCAGTTTGTTAATATGGTTTATCACATTGATAGATTTGCGTATATTGAAGAATCCTTGCATTCCTGGAATAAACCCCACTTGATCATGGTGTATGATCCTTTTAATGTGCTGTTGGATTCTGTTTGCTAGTATTTTGTTGAGGATTTTTGCATCTATGTTCATCAGTGATATTGGCCTGTAGTTTTCTTTCTTTGTGACATCCTTGTCTGGTTTTGGTATCAAGGTGATGGTGGCCTCGTAGAAGGAGTTTGGGAGTGTTCCTCCCTCTGCTATATATTGGAAGAGTTTGAGAAGGATAGGTGTTAGCTCTTCTCTAAATGTTTGATAGAATTCGCCTGTGAAGCCATCTGGTCCTGGGCTTTTCTTTGTTGGAAGATTTTTAATCACAGTTTCAATTTCAGTGCTTGTGATTGGTCTGTTCATATTTTCCATTTCTTCCTGATTCAGTCTTGACAGGTTGTGCATTTCTAAGAATTTGTCCATTTCTTCCAGATTGTCCATTTTATTGGCATAGAGTTGCTTGTAGTAATCTCTCATGATCTCTTTTATTTCTGCTACCTCTCCTTTTTCATTTCTAATTCTATTGATTTGAGTCTTCTCCCTTTTTTTCTTGATGAGTCTGGCTAGTGGTTTATCTATTTTGTTTATCTTCTCAAAGAACCAGCTTTTAGTTTTATTGATCTTTGCTATTGTTTCCTTCATTTATTTCTGATCTGATTTTTATGATTTCTTTCCTTCTGCTAGCTTTGGGGTTTTTTTTGTTCTTCTTTCTCTAATTGCTTGAGGTGCAAGGTTAGGTTGTTTATTCGAGATGTTTCCTGCTTCGTAAGGTGGGCTTGTATTGCTATAAACTTCCCCCTTAGAACTGCTTTTGCTGCATCCCACAGGTTTTGGGTCGTTGTGTCTCCATTGTCATTTGTCTCTAGGTATTTTTTGATTTCCTCTTTGATTTCTTCAGTGATCACTTCATTATTAAGTAGTGTATTGTTTAGCCTCCATGTGTTTGTATTTTTTACAGATCTTTTACTGTAATTGATATCTAGTCTCATGGCCTTGTGGTCAGAAAAGATACTTGATACAATTTCAATTTTCTTAAATTTACCAAGGCTTGATTTGTGACCCAAGATATGATCTATCCTGGAGAATGTTCCATGAGCACTTGAGAAAAATGTGTATTCTGTTGTTTTTGGATGGAATGTCCTATAAATATCAATTAACTCCATCTCGTTTAATGTATCATTTAAAGCTTGTGTTTCCTTATTTATTTTCATTTTGGATGATCTGTCCATTGGTGAAAGTGGGGTGTTAAAGTCCCCTACTATGAATGTGTTACTGTCGATTTCCCCTTTTATGGTTGTCAGTATTTGCCTTATGTATTGAGGTGCACCTATGTTGGGTGCATAAATATTTACAATTGTTATATCTTCCTCTTGGATCGATCCCTTGATCATTATGTAGTGTCCTTCTTTGTCTCTTCTAATAGTCTTTGTTTTAAAGTCTATTTTGTCTGATATGAGAATTCCTACTCCAGCTTTCTTTTGGTTTCCATTTGCATGAAATACCTTTTTCCATCCCCTTACTTTCAGTCTGTATGTGTCTCTAGGTCTGAAGTGGGTCTCTTGTAGACAGCAAATATATGGGTCTTGTTTTTGTATCCATTCAGCCAATCTGTGTCTTTTGGTGGGAGCATTTAGTCCATTTACATTTAAGGTAATTATCGATATGTGCGTTCTTATTCCCATTTTCTTAATTGTTTTGGGTTCGTCATTGTAGGTCCTTTCCTTCTTTTGTGTTTCTTGCCTAGAGAAGTTCCTTTAGCAGTTGTTGTAGAGCTGGTTTGGTGGTGCTGAACTCTCTCAGCCTTTGCTTGTCTGTAAAGGTTTTAATTTCTCCATCAAATCTGAATGAGATCCTTGCTGGGTAGAGTAATCTTGGTTGCAGGTTTTTCTCCTTCAACACTTTCAATATGTCCTGCCACTCCCTTCTGGCTTGCAGAGTTTCTGCTGAAAGATCAGCTGTTAACCTTATGGGGATTCCCTTGTGTGTTATTTGTTGTTTTTCCCTTGCTGCTTTTAATATGTTTTCTTTGTATTTAATTTTTGACAGTTTGATTAATATGTGTCTTGGCGTATTTCTCCTTGGATTTATCCTGTATGGGACTCTCTGTCCTTCCTGGACTTGATTAACTATTTCCTTTCCCATATTAGGGAAGTTTTCAACTATAATCTCTTCAAATATTTTCTGAGTCCCTTTCTTTTTCTCTTCTTCTTCTGGAACCCCTATAATTCGAATGTTGGTGTGTTTAATGTTGTCCCAGAGGTCTCTGAGACTGTCCTCAGTGCTTTTCATTCTTTTTTCTTTATTCTGCTCTGCAGTAGTTATTTCCACTATTTTATCTTCCAGGTCACTTATCCGTTCTTCTGCCTCAGTTATTCTGCTATTGATCCCATCTAGAGTACTTTTAATTTCATTTATTGTGTTGTTCATCGTTGCTTGTTTCATCTTTAGTTCTTCTAGGTCCTTGTTAACTGATTCTTGCAATTTGTCCATTCTATTGTCCATTCTATCTCCAAGATTTCGGATCAACCTTACTATCATTATTCTGAATTCTTTTTCAGGTAGACTGCCTATTTCCTCTTCATTTGTTAGGTCTGGTGGGTTTTTATCTTGCTCCTTCATCTGCTGTGTGTTTTTCTGTCTTTTCATTTTGCTTATCTTACTGTGTTTGGGGTCTCCTTTTTTTTTTTTGCAGGCTGAAGGTTCGTAGTTCCTATTGTTTTTTGTGTCTGTCCCCAGTGGCTAAGGTTGGTTCAGTGGGTTGTGTAGGCTTCCTGGTGGAGGGTACTAGTGCCTGTGTTCTGGTGTATGAGGCTGGATCTTGTCTTTCTGGTGGGCAGGTCCACGTCTGGTGGTGTGTTTTGGGGTGTCTGTAGACTTATTATGATTTTGGGCAGCCTCTCTGCTAATGGGTGGGGTTGTGTTCCTGTCTTGCTAGTTGTTTGGCATAGGATGTCCAGCACTGTAGCTTGCTGGTCGTTGAGTGAAGCTGGGTGCTGGCGTTGAGATGGAGATCTCTCGGAGATTTTTGCTGTTTGATATTATGTGCAGCTGGGAGGCCTCTTGTGGACCAGTGTCCTGAAGTTGGCTCTCCCACCTCAGAGGCACAGCACTGAGTCCTGGCTGCAGCACCAAGAGCCTTTCATCCACAGGGCTCCTTAATTTGGGATGATTCGTTGTCTATTCAGGTATTCCACAGATGCAGGGTATATCAAGTTGATTGTAGAGCTTTAATCCGCTGCTTCTGAGGCTGCTGGGAGAGATTTCCCTTTCTCTTCTTTGTTCTCACAGTTCCCAGGGGCTCAGCTTTGGATTTGGCCCCGCCTGTGCGTGTAGGTCGCCGGAGGGCGTCTGTTCTTTGCTCAGACAGGACGGGGTTAAAGGAGCCGCTGATTCGGAGGCTCTGGCTCACCCAGGCCGGGGGGTAGGGAGGGTCACGGAGTGCGGGGCGGGCCTGCAGCGGCAGAGGCCGGCGTGACGCTGCAGCCTGAGGCGCGCCGTGCGCTCTCCCGGGGGAGCCGTCCCTGGATCCCGGGACCCTGGCAGTGGCGGGCTGCACAGGCTCCCCGGAAGGGCGTGTGGCTAGTGACCTGTGTTCGCACACAGGCCTCCTGGCGGCGGCAGCAGCGGCCTTAGCGTCCCATGTCCGTCTCTGGGCTCCGCACTCTTAGCCGCGGCTCGCGCCCGTCCCTGGAGCTCTCTCAAGCAGCGTTCTTAATCCCCTCTCCTTTTGGGAGGTCTGAGGTCTTCTGACAGCGTTCAGTAGGTGCTCCGTAGTAGTTGTTCCATGCGTAGATGTATTTCTGGTGTATCTGTGGAGAGGAAGGTGATCTCCGCGTCTTACTCTTCCGCCATCTTCCCGGAAGTCCCATTTTTATTTATTTTATGTAAAGTTCCTTTCATGTCCTTTGCTATTTTTCTTCTGTGGACTTAATAGTGTTTACTTGATTTGCAAAATCCCTTTGAAGTATAAGAAAATGAATATATTATCTACCTGTCATAATTTTTGTATATTTTTCTTTAAATTATGTTTGTAATATATTTAAATATATAAGTAAAATATATCATTTTAATGTATAATTTGTCCATTTCATGTTACCAACTTTCTCACAAAAAGCTTATACAACAGAAATGATCTTAGAACAGGGCCTGGAAAATAGTAAAAGGCTATTTAAGTATTAGCTATTAGCATGATTCTCATTTTTATAATGGAGGAAATTGTGGCAGATATATACTATATAACTTGCTCAAAGTCACACAGCTTAAAATGTGTACCTAAAATATAAACTCAAGCCGATAGACTCTATTTACTTATTAAGTTGAAATCAGCCATTTCTTCAAGGAGTCTTTTTAGTTCCTTTTAATGGGAAATGATACTTAAAAATCAAGATGTACATATTGCTAATGGTGTGTCATTGCTTCTAGGCTCTTCCAGTCTATTCTGGTTCTTTCTAAAGATCTAGAAAACACACACACACACACACACACACACACACACACACACAGTCTTCCACAGAGTTCTTCCTCACCCTTCGCATTAGATATTTGTGTATTCTTTCTTCCATAGAGTCCCCTGGTTCCTGAGAATATCAATGTATTTACCTATGTGCGCTATCCTACATCACCCACAAAGTTGTTTTAGATTCAACTACATTTATTCCACAACAATAAAGAAACCAACTAAGTAATTCCTTTGCAGTTATTTTTGTCCTTGGAATATCTACTAAGTGTGTTCTGTCAGAGGACTGGGTCCAAAAGTTACTCAAATTCATTCTGTTTCTTGTGTATGTTATTAATTTGAATAAAATTTGTTTTATTTCTTTTCATTTAGATGCAGTTTGGAGTTGACCTATTTTATTTTTGTGATTTCATTTTTGAATATGTAAAGTATTAATGGTTCAAAAATCAAACCATATAAAAAGTTGAACTCAAGGATTTCTCACTCACAGAGCTGTCACATTAATACCATTACCTCTTACTCTCTCTGGGTGATAATTTTTATTATCCTGATTTATTCTTCCTAGGTTTCTTTCCACAAAAATAGCAAGTGCACACATTGCCTTCTGATTTCTTTTTCTTCCTTACAAAATAGTGGAGTATGAAACATTATTTGCACCTTATGTTTTCACTTAATAAATCACGGAAACCACTCAATAGTGGTTTACAGAGATTCGGCACCCTTGTTTGTTTACGCTTCCATAGAAATCCAGTGTGTTAGGTGGTTTCCAGTATTTTGTTATTATAGATAACACCTCAGTGAATAAGTCTGTTCCTGTGATATTTTATATTTGTAGAGTTGTATCTTCAGTTAAACCCTAGAACCGGAATTGTGCCAGTTGGCTCTTTCACTTAGCAGTGTATGAAAGGGTCTGTTTCCCCACAGCTTTTGAACTTTCACATATTTCACAGGTGAAAAGTGATATCTTGTGGTACTTTTAATTTGCGTTTCTCTTAATAAGAGTGAAAATGAGCATATTTTAACATATATAAGGATCTTTTGTATATTTTTTTCCATAAACTGTTCATTACTATGCTTTTATAATGAATTGAGGATTTGGTCTCTTTTCTTCAGTTTTCAAGAGTCCTTTATATATTAGTCCTTACCTGTAATATATGTTACAGATATTTTTTTCCAGTTTATCATTTTTCCTTTAACTTTACTCATGATTTTTCCATATGATAGATTTTTTATGTATTTGAATTTATCAATATTTTATTTTACTGCTGGTTTTCCCAAAAACCAGCTTGTAAAAAGAAAAAAAATACGTTTTCTTACAATAATTACAGCAATAGTTCTCTTTCAAAAGTGAAACTGGCCATATTAATAAAATTATTGGTATTTGGAATGTAACCCAGGACTGTCCCAGTAAAACGGGGACATATAGTTACTTGTTATAAGTATTATCTCATTTAAACTATATAGCTAACATCTGCATTATTTATTTAATTTTCTTATGGAATTTTCTTTTTTTTTAATGTAATTTTTACTTTATATTGGGGTATAGTTGATTTACAGTGTGGTGTTACTTTCAGGGGTACAGCAATATCGTTCATTTAATACATATACATATATCCATTTTTTTCAGATTCTTTTCCCATATAGGTTATTACAGAATACTGAGTAGAGTTCCCTGTGCTATAAATAGGTCCTTGTTTATTATCTATTTCATATATAGTAATGTGTGTATGTTAATCTCAAACTCCTAATTTATCCCTCCTCCCGCCCTTTCCCCTTTGGTAACCATAAGTTTGTTTTTGAAGTCTGTGAGTCTGTTTCTGTTTTGTAAATAAGTTCATTTGTATCATCTTTTTAGATTCCACATATAAGTGATATCATATGATATTTGTCTTTCTCTGGCTGACTTACTTTACTTAGTATGATAATTTCTCGCTCCATTCATGTTGCTGCAAATGGCATTATTTCATTCTTCTTTATGGCTGAGTAATACTCCATTGTATATATGTACCACATCTTCTTTATGCATTCCTCTATCGATGGATATTTAGGTTGCTTCCATGTCCTAGCTATTGTAAATAGTGCTGCAATGAATTTTGGGGTGCATGGGTCTTTTGGAATTATGGTTTTCTCCAGGTATACACCCAGGAATGGGATTGCTGGGTCATATGGTAATTCTATTTTTAGTTTTTTAAGGAACCTCCATACTGTTCTCCATAGTGGTTGTACCAATATACATTCCCACCAACAGTTCAAGAGGGTTCCCTTTTCTCCACACCCTCTCCAGCATTTATTGTTTGTAGATTTTTTGATGATGGTCATTCTGACCAGTATGAGGTGATACCTCATTGTAGTTTGGATTTGCATTTCCCTAATAATTAGTGATGTTGAGCATCTTTTCATGTGCCTCTTGTCCATATGTATGTCTTCTTTGGAGAAATGTCTATTTAGATTGTCCACCAATTTTTTGAGTGGGCTGTGTATTTTTTTGATACTGAGCTGCATGAGCTGTTTGTATATTTTGGAGATTAATCCAAAGCAACGATGGTCGCTTTATTTGCAAATATTTTCTCCCATTCTGAGGGTTGTCTTTTTGTTTTGTTTAAGGTTTACATTGCTGTGCAAAACCTTTTAAGCTTAATTAGGTCCCACTTGTTTATTTTTGTTTTTATTTTCATTACTCTAGGAGGTGGATCCAAAAAGATATTGCTGTGATTTATGTCAGAGAGTGTTCTGCCTATGTCTTCCTCTAAGAATTTTATGGTATCTGGTCTTACCTTTAAGTCTTTAATCCATTTTGAGTTTATTTTTGTGTGTAGTGTCAGAGAATGTTCTCATGTCATTCTTTCACATGTAGACGTCCTGTTTACACAGCACCACTTATTGAAGAGACTGTCTTTTTCTCCCTTGTATATTTTTGCCTCCTGTGTTGTAGATTAATTGGCCATAGGTGCATGGGTTTATTTCTCGGCTTTCTATCCTGTTCCATTGATGTATATTTCTGTTTTTGTGCCAGTACCATACTGTTTTGATTATTGTAGCTTTGTAGTGTAGTTTGAAGTCAAGGAGCCTGATTCCTCCAGCTCCATTTTTCTTTCTCAGGATTGCTTTGGCTATTTGGGGTCTTTTTAGTTTCCATACAAACTGTAAATTTTTTTGTTCTAGTTCTGTGAAAAATGCCATTGATAGTTTGATAGGGATTGCACTGAAACTGTAGATTGCCTTGGATAGTATAATCATTTTGACAATACTGATTCTTCTAATCTAAGAACATGGTATATCTTTTCACCTGTTTGTGTCATCTTCTATTTCTTTCATCAGTGTCTTACAGTTTTCAGAGTACAGGTCTTTTGCCTCCTTAGCTATGTTTATTCCCAGGTATTTTATTCTTTTTGATGCAGTGGTGTGTAATTTTAGATTAAAGCTATAGCTATTCGGTTTTCTCAGTCTAATCATTTTATCATTCTATTATCAATGGCAGTGCTATGCTAGTAAGCAAAGTAATGCTGTATTTCCATGTATTATCATATAGTGGGACAAATATTTATTAAGCATATGCTGGCCCATAAAGATTCACTGATTAAAGAAAGTATTAGGTTTATTTATTTATACTGCCTAAGATTTGAGCTCCAGATTTTTATTTTTACTTAATCATTAACAATTAATTCTCTGTAAAGAGAAATGATTAATCATCTTTAATTATTCCATATTGCAAGAAATTTTATATACTTCTTGAAACTCTTCTATAGTTGTTGTCATCAGTTAAAGAAAAAGTAAATGCCCCCATCCACATTAAAGCCAAGTTAACTTCAATGGGGAAGGAAATTAACCCCACTGTGAGCTTAATTTGTACTGATGTTTTACCTATGTTATTTCAGTTAATCCTCCAGAGAGCTCAGTATATCCCATAGTACTACCCTCGTTTAACAAGGCTAGACACTGAGACCCAAAGTTAACTAATCTGCCTAAGGTAGGAAGTTAGAAATGAAGTGAATGAGGATATAAATTCAAGACTGCATCACTCCAAAGACCTTGCTTTTCCATAAATAATACTTTGTGGCCTCAAATGGGAAACAAATTGCTAAGTTTTCTGGGAGCTTCTCAGAGTAAAGTATTTTTATTTGTTGGACTGTCATATGTTAGCAATGTAGCTAGTTGTAAGCTCCCATGTCACCCAAATGATTACTGTACTTCACACACCATTTAAAGATAAACCCCATATTCCAGTGAAACGAAGCACAACAAGTCACAGAAAATAAGTTCCATTGCAGTCATAATGATAATCTTCCCAGATTCTCAAGTGGGTGTTGGATATTCCTGTGTACGGGGATATATGCCTCCTTAGTTTAGATTCCCCCTCCCTCATTTTGTTGTCATCCTTACAAGGGGTGTGTGTTCTTAGAACATGGAGTTTCTTTAAAGATTTCTTTCAGTAGGCCATTGAGGGATGGACTTCTTCTCAGGGTCTGAGAAATTAAAGGACATGCATAGCCTCAGGCCCTCATTTTGAAAGCACTATCCATTCCTTATAAAATGACAAAAGAAGCAGCAAACCCAACCTTTTATTTTCTCACCTTGCACTTAGATCTATTTAGTAATGCCGTAACATTTCTATCAGGTTTTCTCCATAAGGCCCTTTCAGAACACAAATAAAAGAATGAATACAGGAGCTGAGCTTTCTCCCATTCAACTTTCAGCTCTGTTAGCTTTCAATACCAGAAATGTATTTAAAACTGGATAAGGTTTGTTAACTCTTATATACTATTGTCATTCATCCAGATAGAAAAGAAGAAAACTATATATGTGATAAGATTTGCAATTCAAATTAAACTATTTCACTTTGAAAATATAGAGTGTCGTGAGTTGGGGAAGACAGACAGGGAAGGACAGCGTAAGGTTTCACATTTACCTTTAGTAATAATATTGTGGGCAGTGTTTAGGAAACGTTAGCTATATATTTTGTATATTCTTTAGAGAATATTGTAAAGAATATTTTCTGATGAGGCTATGCTTTATATTTGATTCTAAGAAGCTTACTGTTTTATAACATATCGGCGTTTAGAAAATG
This sequence comes from Tursiops truncatus, assembly GCF_011762595.2. Lineage (NCBI taxonomy): Eukaryota > Metazoa > Chordata > Mammalia > Artiodactyla > Delphinidae > Tursiops > Tursiops truncatus. The sequence continues at coordinate 15,265,499 of NC_047038.1, forward strand.
TATTTCTGAACAAAATTAGATTTTTTTAAAGCATGAAAGCCAAAGAAATAAAGCTACTTCAAAAATTAAAATAAATATTTGTGTATTTTAAGTCACATGTGGCAGGTCTCATCCATATTTTACACAACTTATGATATTCCTGCCGAGAGGCAGACAAAGAGAACTGAACGGGTATAATTAGAATCTTTCAAAACGGAGCACAAAACAAAGAACAAACTCTTTTCATAACATTTAAGCTAAATTTCGCGACCTTTCACTCAGAATAGTAGTATTTTAATAAGTTCATAAGAGGATTATGACTTCAACTCACTTTAACTTGAAAAATAAACTCAACAGTTTTTTGAATAACAGTAGTATCAAAGTGCATTGGATTTATTTAACTTTAATTGATTTTAAATTTTTTCTATAATGAAACAGCACAATAGATGTTTCCAAGTTCTATGTTTGAGAGGTGACTGTGTGATATATTATAGGTCTTTAGGAAATAATGGAAGCAAGGGACACAAAATGAATTCAGCATGACTACAGTTTAAAATGGTACTAGGCTAGCTTCAGTAGAGATTGATAGATGGATCAGATGCAAATAACAGAGAACAGCTTTAGCACTGTTATGCTAAATCTCCTGAATCTAAGAACCAGCCACCTGATCCATATGGCTGATCTATAAGCAGCCATGTTTATGCTGCACGAGCCTCCCCAGTCCAAGTGGATTTGCCCAGCTGTGGACACCTGAATCAAGCAGAGCCAATCTAATTCTTTCTCCCATGAGTTTGGAGTTTTGATCTGCAGAGCCATCTCATTCCTGGCTAAACAGGCCTATGATCCATCTACTAAGGGAAAGTATAGGACTTTTAATAGCTAAGATCTCTAAAATGACCCTTATTTCTACCCTTTCTGAAGCTTAGTAGATCAGCTCTTCCTTGGATTCTGTTACCCAGTCTCCTTTCAATAATTTTCCTAATTATATTACCACAAATTAGTTTCTGGTACTTGCAACTGAAAGAACCTTAACAGAAAGTCTCCCTGTTTAACATTTTCCCTGGTACACCTCTTAATCTTTTTAATATCAAAGCATCATAAAACATACATACCTCTTAATACAATGTTTTGAGTGATGTTTAAATAAAAAAATATGTATTCACCTCCAAATGGTACACATATTTTTAACAAAATTATGTCTAAGAAAATTCTAGAAATACATTCTAAATTCAGTTGCTAGACCATCCAAGTCATGTGTAGACATTTTGAAAAGCATGTCTAGTGTCAAAAATGGGAATGTGCATCTTTTTTTTTTTTTTTTTTTTTTTGCGGTACGCGGGCCTCTCACTGCTGTGGCCTCTCCCGTTGTGGAGCACAGGCTCCGGACGCGCAGGTCCAGCGGCCATGGCTCACGGGCCCAGCCGCTCCGCGGCATGTGGGATCTTCCCGGACCGGGGCACGAACCCACGTCCCCTGCATCGGCAGGCGGACTCTCAACCACTGCGCCACCAGGGAAGCCCGGGAATGTGCATCTTTGATATAGCTGGTGCTAAAAGAGGTCATGACTACACAAAGCCACTTTAATTGTTCTGGAAGAAATGTTTAAGCATTTAACATTCTAATACAATGCTACCTCACAATGTTTTAGTTACATTTTGGAAACTGGTTGAGAGTTTTGGTTGATATTTGAATTATACATTTTCCATTAAAAAATGGAAAATAGCCTGATGCTGAGGGTGTGGCTCAGCAGAAGAAGGTACAGCGCTGGGATGGGTGCTGATTTGGCAGGATAAAGCTGCAGGAGAATGGACAGTCTGGAAACAGTGAACAGAAACAAACAAAAAAATGGAAAATAGATCTTCCCTGTTTTTTGTTTGTTTTCCAGTCAGAAATTGCTTAGTGAACTTGAATAGGAAATTCCCGTCTAGATATTTGCCTGCAAATACTGAAAGTTTCAGTCTTTTGAATGAGGTGACACTAATACAAAGGTAAAAGTGGTGTGCTCCTCAAGAACGGTGAAGAATAATGCTATGAAGGTTCTGAGGAAACAGAGGAAATGATCCCTGACATCATGTAGGAGATGTTTGTAAGCAAATCAAAGAGGCAAAGATTTGAGACTAAGATTTTAGATATCTACTTAGAGATCATAGATAAACAGGATGGCCAAAATGAGATTTTAGTTAGAGAAAAGAAAAAAAATTTTGGGAAACATTTTGCTTATACTTAGTATTAAGATGGGAATCGGTCTCTGAAACCATGTGCTAACACATGTATGTGTGGCTTTCTTAGGAAATGATCAAGGCCTTTCATTAAATTCCCCCCAACCCTCAGTTGAAAATTAAAAGAACCACAGCTCTGTAGGAATGCATGGCTTAAACTACAATTTTTTAAAGAAGCTGTTATTTTTTTTTCTTAAATTATGCTATCTATAAGAAATGGTCAAAAGAAAGTTCAAGGTATATAAGAAAAAGAATTTGACAAATAAGTTTCCAGTGACGTTTGAATATTTTAATACACTTGTATATTCAGTAGGCAACTTTCTTAGGGAATCATATCAAAGGAATGTTCACATAAGCAAAAAAAGAATGTCCTCACTGAGTTAAAACATAGGATCAACTCATTTTGAAAGAGAGTAGAGATAAACAGAATCTCTAAAGCACTTAGGAAAAAGTGGTTTCCACACCAGGAAGACTAGACCATAATCTGAGTGAAGGATTTTAGCACAGCTAAGGGAAGAGTAGAACAAATAAAAAATTAAAAGGAGGAGGTTTGTTTAGGAAGAGAGCCTTTACAAATGATTAAAGTTATAAATATTGGTATGACCCATCCTTTCTTAATCCTGTCTGGGAAGAAACCGGCCTGATCAAGCCCTAGAACCAAATCTGTTTGCCCTCATGGTCTACAGCCTTAACAAAAAGACTTTGGCATGAAATTGTTTTAACCTGACAGCACTTAGCATTTTAAATCATATATCAGCCTTTCCTGGCCACAATTTATAATCATCAAACAGCATTTTGATTTGAATTTAACTTCCTGTAATGTAAGGACATACAATTCTGGAGTTCAGTATTTAGAAATACTTGCCCACAACAATAAGCCCTTTCCTCAAAAACCAGGTTGTTCATACAGTTAATGAGTTTTGATGTGGGTTGCCCCTTTCTAAAACTCCAGTTTCCATGTTTGTTAAGTATGGATGTCATCTAGCCATGAAAAATATTTCCGTCTACACCATTTTCCTCCTCTGGAAAAGTAAACAGTGTCTTTGAAAAAATAATCAAATATAAATACACACAGTGAAATTGTCAGTGAACATATATATACTTTAAAAAAATTTTATTTATTTATTTTGGGCTGCGTTGGGTCTTCACTGCTGCACACAGGCTTTCTCTAGTTGCTGCAAGCAGGGGCTACTCCCTGTTGCAGTGCAAGCGCTTCCCATTTTGGTGGCTTCTCTTGTTGTGGAGCGTGGGCTCTAGGCGTGCGGGCTCAGTAGTTGTGGCTCGTGGGCTCTGGAGCACAGGCTCAGTAGTTGTGACGCATGGGCTTAGTTGCTCCGCGGCATGTGGGATCTTCCCAGATCAGGGATCGAACCCGTGTCCCTTGCATTGGCAGGATTCTTAACCACTGCGCCACCAGGGAAGTCCCATACATATACTTTTTGCTAAACATGGGACATGCAAAATTCAATATATAGAAAATTATGCCTGCTGCATTAAATTTAGGGCTGATGCTTAGTAAACCTGAGGACAAAGACGACCCTGGTTGGTTGTAACAGAAATCTTTTTGCAGTCTGTGATGTCTAAAGTTACTTTTTTAATGTTACTTTATAATGAGTTGAAAGAAGGCTTATTCAACTGATGTCTGTCCACATTATGGAATTTGATTTGCATAAAAGGATATAAAAGTGCTCCCCTCCTCCAATGTAAAAACCATTATTCTATATTAAGAAAGACTTTCCAACTCAAAATTTCAGCTAAAAGCACACATGTACGCATACTTCTCTTTCTATTGTCTTGTTTCACGTTTCCCTTATTTCCACAAGGTAAGAAAAATATTTCTGTAAGACTGCTATACTGTAGCTACAGCTCTTTTATATAATACTAAGAATTTATTTGGATGAATATGCTGATTGGAGTTTTTCAATCATCATAATTTTTTTTTTTTTTGCGGTACGCGGACCTCTCACTGTTGTGGCCTCTCCCATTGCGGAGCACAGGCTCTGGACATGCAGGCTCAGCGGCCATGGCTCATGGGCCCAGCCACTCCATGGCATATGGGATCTTCCTGAACCAGGGCACGAACCCATGTGCCCTGCATCAGCAGGCAGACTCTCAACCACTGCGCCACCAGGGAAGCCCCATTATAATTTTTAAAGTAATAAAAGATTATAGTTACACTTCCTTCTCAAGTGTCATATTGGAAGATTGGTTTGTCCTTAGAGAATAGGAGAAATTATAGTTATATAAATGAGAAATGATGGGGAATTATAAATACTTACTCTCATATAAACGTGAAGTTTCTGATTATCCCACTCTTTAATGCCAGAGACGCATTTTTAAGTAGAGCAAAAGAAAATGCTATTTTTAGTCCTTATAGACTAGGCATGTTATTTCTTTTCTACTATAACAAGAACAGGTAACATAAACATAACTATTTTACAGTAGCATTGTATCATTTTGTGTAAGGGTGTGCAATGTAAAATACTTTATAAGCATGTAAGTTACCTCTCTAAATTACAAATAAGAGATAAAGCAAAACATCATTAAATTATTAATAGCTCTGGGGAATAGAAGATGTTTACCTGCTTACATTCTTTTCTTAAATTAACTTACCCAGTGCCCAAAAGCATTTAACGAGCACTACTATTCCATAGACACTGATCTACACACTGAAGATGTAGCTATGAACAATAAAGTAAAATTTATATTTCTCATGGAACTTATATTCTAAGGAAGTATGGGCAGCTGAGATATTTCAGATAGGGAAAAGTGGTATAAATAAAATAAAACAGGGTGACAGAGCCTCTAGGTAGGTAAGCTATTTTAGATAGAATTAGGGAAATCCTTTCTGAGGAAGAGACATTTGGGCTGACACCTAAATGACGAAAGACAGGCAATTATGAGAAAATCTCTGGGAAATGCTTTCCAGGCACAGAGAACAGCAAGTGTAAAACCTCTGAGGATAAACGTCCTTGTGCATGTGAAGAAATCAAAGAAGGTCAGTGAGTGATGCATAGCTAATGAAGTGGAGATGAGGTCAAATAAATAGTCATGGACTGGTCCAAGAAAGAGAGCTTATATGGTATGGAATAGATTTCGGATTTTATCTTGAGTCTCTTAAAGTGAAGCAGTGGTATGTCCTAAAATATCTTTAAAACTTCATTCTGGGTATTATGGGGGAAATTACTGCCAGAGAAACTTATAAAAATATGTCAGTCATAAAAAGAAATAATACATATAAGAGAATAGACTTCCACTTTGCCCAAGATGAGTAACAGAAAGTGGATTTACCCATACACCTGAAAGAATGAGAAAAACTTGACAAAATATATGAAACAATGGTTTTCAAGACATTGGACATGAGGTACTGAAGAGCAGTAATCCCTGAGAGATAATGGGATGAGCCTTATAATTGCCCATTTTGAGTTTATGGTCTTGTGAGAGTTTGTAGGCTGCAGTGCAGAAAACCAGGTTGAGCACAGTGGATTTTATTAGTTGAGGAGACAGAGCTGAGAGTTAGGAGGAAAATGAGCCTGCCGTAGATGGCAGGACAGAAGATATGAGGGAGGAAAAAAACTGTTCAAAGATATGGAGGTCAGCAGAATACTGATCAGCGTGTGCACAAGAGGAAACCACCCAAGGGTATAGAAAGAACCCGGTCAAAGGATTTGTGATAACAGTACTCTTCAGGTCTCCTGGAGAGCTAAGAATAATGCCTATCACCACAGTCAGATTGGAAAACCTCATTGTTCATAGGGCACTAGGAAGAGTGCTCAGAAAAGTTTGCCTCAGGTAGTAATTTCCTAGGGCTGCAGTAATAAGGTACCACAGGCTAGGTAGATGAAACAAGAGAAGTGTATTGTCTCACAGTTCTGGAAGCTAGAAGTCTGAAATCAAGGTGTTGGCAGAGTTGGTCCCTTCTGAGGGTTATGAGAGAGATGGCTTCATATCTCTCTCCTAAATCCTGGTGGCCCAGATTTCTTGGTTTGTGGCAATGTAACTCTAATTTCTGCTCTATTTTCATATGACCATCTTATTCCTGTGTATGTTGGTACAAAGTCCCCTTTTTATAATGACACCAGTCATATGAGGGCCCATAAGTGACCTCATCTTAAATTGCTTAAACCTGCAATAACTGTACATCCAAATAATGGTTAGGACTTCAACATATCTTTTTTTGGAGAGGACAAAATTAAACCCATAATACCTTAGTAAAGGGTAATAATCAGCTTTAGAATAAATACTGCTCTAGTTCTACCTAACAAACTTTGAAAGAAATATCAAAAGAATCAAACTCTTTCTAACTTAACTGTGTCCCAGAACAAAACTCAAAACTATGTTTAGGGAAATAGAAAATATTTAGCACTAAACAAGGTAAAATTTACAATATCTGGCAGCCAGTCCAAATTACCAGGCAAAAAGGCAGGAAAATATGAACCACACTAAGGAGGAAAATTAAACATTTGACACCAGTGCATAACTGACACAGACATTACAATTAATAGACAAGAATATTAAAATAGGCATGTTAATTGTATTACACAAGTACAAAAACAGAGAAGAATGAATATGTTAAGTAGAGATTTGCGATATATATGTGTGTATATATATATATATATATATATATATACACACATATATGTGAAAGATACATTAATCTTTTAATTCTGTGGACATTTGCTTTATTTATGGCATTATTTTGTTTTGGGGCAGGAAGTGCCTATCATTTGACAATAAGTTCTTGGTGCTAACTTTTGTGTGATCACAATACTTTGGGTATTCTTAGCACAACACTTCTGTTTGAATAAATATACACAGTGTCATTATTATTTTTTTGAAAAAAATCTTTTATTATTATTTTTTAAACATCTTTATTGGAGTATAATTGCTTTACAATGTTGTGTTAGTTTCTGCTGTATGACAAAATGAATCAGCTATATGTATACATATATCTCCATATCCCCTCCCTCTTGCATCTCCCTCCCTCCCACCATCCCTATACCACCCCTCTAGGTGGTCGCAAAGCACCGAGCTGATCTCCCTGTGCTATGCGGCTGCTTCTCACTAGCTATCTATTTTACATTTGGTAGTGTATATATGTCCATGCCACTCTCTCACTTTGTCCCAGCTTACGCTTCTCCCTCCCTGTGTCCTCAAGGCCATTCTCTATGTCTGTGACTTTATTCCTGTCCTGCCCCTAGGTTCCTCAGAACCTTTTTTTTTTTTGGATTCCATACATATGTGTTAGCATACGGTATTTGTTTTTCTCTTCCTGACTTACTTTACTCTGTATGACAGATTCTAGGTCGATCCACCTCACTACAAATAACTCAATTTCTTTCCTTTTTATGGCTGAGTAATATTACACTGTACATATGTGCCACATCTTCTTTATCCATTCATCTGTCGATGGACACTTAGGTTGCTTCCACGTCCTGGCTATTGTAGATAGTGCTGCAATGAACATTGTGGTACATGTCTCTTTTTGAGTTATGGTTTTCTCAGGGCATATGCCCAGCAGTGGGATTGCTGGGTCATATGGTAGTTCAATTTTTAGCTTTTTAAAGAACCTCCCTACTGTTATCCATAGTGGCTGTATCAATTTACATTCCCACCAGCAGTGCGAGAGTGTTCCCTTTTCTCCACACCCTCTCCAGCATTTATTGTTTGTAGATTTTTTGATGATGGCCATTCTGACCGGTGTGAGATGATATCTCATTGTAGTTTTGATTTGCATTTCTCTAATGATTAATGATATTGAGCATTCTTTCATGTGTTTGTTGGCAATCTGTATATCTTCTTTGGAGAAATGTCTATTTAAGTCTTCTGCCCATTTTTGGACTGGGTTGTTTATTTTTTTGATATTGAGCTGCATGAACTGCTTGTATATTTTGGAGATTAATCCTGTGCCAGTTGCTTCATTAGCAAATATTTTCTCCCATTCTGAGGGTTGTCTTTTGGTCTTGTTTATGGTTTCCTTTGCTGTGCAAAAGCTTTGAAGTTTCATTAGGTCCCATTTGTTTATTTTTGTTTTTATTTCCATTACTCTAGGAGGTGGGTCAAAAAGGATCTTGCTGTGATTTATGTCATAGAGTGTTCTGCCTATGTTTTCCTCTAAGAGTTTTATAGTGTCTGGCCTTACTACAGTGTTATTATTATATATTATATGTTGTAATCGTGGAGACCATTTGAGAAAATGGATATTTGATAAAACAACATGGAGAAAGTTATGATGTCATTTGCTGTCTGTCAGGTTCTAGATAGGAGATAAAACTTTATGATTTATGAATATAAGTGATGATATTCTACAGCTTCAATAATATAGTAGTTTTAAAGAAAATCATTCATTTTATATTTATATAATATATATTTGTTTTTCACATTATAAAATTATATTTATTTTAAAACATATGGACAAGAAAGATATTTAAGCACAGTATAATTATGTAAGTTGCATGTTTAGATTATTTTAATGTGATATGGTATCATGAGAATTATTCATGTCATTTAATTTTCTTTGAAAACATATTTTCAAATGTTTACATAATATTTCATTGTATAAACTATCCTGAAGTGTAAATACTTCTTTATTCTTGGGTATCTTGGAATTTGGGAGAATGATTTCCGTTAAACAAGTACTTAGACCTTAACAGAGCTATTATGAGATTGTGCAAAGTACCAAATTTACAAATTTATCAATTTAGAACAGTGTGTTAAGAACTCTACATGCTATTACTGTTTCATATTTTGTGTTGACAAATACCTTGTTGATAATTTTCTTGTGTATTTTGCCAAGGCATACCACAGTAAAGACCTATATGTTAGAGATAATTTTTCTTTGACTATGATTCCAGAATATTATTGGGAAAACTAGATTAAAAGTTAAAGATTAAAATATAACAAACTATGAAAAAAATCATGTTAAAAAATTATAAGGAAATTCTTACTTCAAACCCTGATGCTGAAATATTTCTAATGTACTTCTGGACAATATAGATAACATAGGTATTTTTAAAATTCACTAAGTTTAATTAATACAATTATGTTTAACACCTTCTAAAAGATAATGAGATGATCATTATCAGTAATGAAAAATCTTATACTATTTGTTGCATGTACAAGAAAATAAAAACTGAAGCTTTTAACCTATAAGAAAATCTGATATTAGATATGACTTGGGCTTAATCTCAGACGTACCATTTCCATTTTATGATGTATTGCTGGGGCCGTCTGACAGTATGACTTGGCAGCGAAGGCTTTCCCACAGTCAAGCGCCCATCTCTACCACGGATCAGTAGCACACCTGGAGCAGTTTCTCACAAGGTTTACAGTTCTCTCCTGTGGCCTTGCTCCAGATTCTCAGGGGCCTGTATCATGATCCTCTTGCTGCTATGTGCCATAAGTCTCAGATTTGGCAGCCTCCATTTCACCCAGGGCTGGAGTAGTATTCCTAGGTGTGGCATGTGATGTTTTAAGATCCAAAGAGGCCTACCAGGCACTGTGCTTTCTTTTTGTGCTAGGGGACATAAAATGCAATAATTTGCCTCTTATTTTGGAAGTGATATCTGAGTAGGCCCCTGCCTATTGCATCCCTAATTTTTCTCTAAATTGGCATGTCTCTCAAATCTTTACACGTCTTAACACTCAGTTCACGAAGCATGCATGTGTTACCAAGGTCTCTAGTGTACTAGCCGTCTCTTGCTTCTCCTGTCCAGTTGGCATGATGTCATCGATATAAGTGATTAATGTGATACTGTGGGGATATTTATGTTGTTCAGACCTCTTTGTACTATTTTGTGATGGAGGGCAGGAGGTTAACACAGCTCTGAGGAAAACAGTAAATGAATTCATTCTACTTAAACACGAGTTGTTTCTGATTCTCTTCTTAATTGAAATGGAAAACAACACATTCACCAGAAATGCTCAGATACGAGGTAACTGAGGCCTTATTAATCTGCTTTATTTGGCACAATGGCAGTGACCAAGGATGTTGCCTGATTCAGCCTGCCCTCGTCTAAAATCATTCTCAAGAATATATCCAGTTTTTTTCCAGGGGCCAGACTGGCTAATCTAATGCAGAGAAGACTGAGAACATCACCACTCAATTCTTTAGGTCATTAATAGTGGTGCTAATTTCTACCATCCCATCCCTCTCTACGCCTGGGATGTAATATTATTTTTCAGTTACTACCTTGGTTGGGGGAGGTTAGTTTCATAGGTTTCCACCTGGCCTTACCTGCTATAAAGCTCTTCCCTATAGGCTACGTATGTGAGGGATGTTCTAACTGCAAAGTATAACAATTCAGATTATGTACCTGAGTACTGGAGAAATGAACACTGAATCAATTCCATTTGTCCACTGTGAGCTGGACTTTAGCCAGGACTTCATTTATTACAGGGAGCCAGTAACACCTGACTTTACTCGAGGGCCATGATGACGCCTTAATGTCAACTCAGACCCCAGTTCTCCGGCTATTTCAGTGTTCCTCCTACCTCAGTGCACAGTGACCTGAGTAAATGGCCATAGCGCCCCCCGAGGGAAAGACTGAAAAATCATTACAGTCTTGTAATAGCTGCAAGGTTCTCTCTTCCAGGGACCAGGCCACTTTGTTACTCAATGGGTTCCAGATTTGAAAACTGGCTCAGAGAAATGAGTAAGAGCTCGTTACTTTTTATTGGAACAGTTGCCCTCATGCCTCTGCCCCTGTATTTTTGCCTGTTTTGGTTAAGCAGCACCCTTCTTGACAGCTCATCGGTTTTGCCCCCAGGTTTGCTATGCTCTATTAACCATCTGCACAACTCCCTGAGGATAAAAGCCCCCTTGGCTTCTCCACTGACCTTGCCTTGCAATTAATGTAATTGCAGCCTCCTGGCTTCTGGTGATTAAACAGTGCCACCTGGCTTCTATTGGTGGGGGGGCATCATCATCCTGGAAGTTAATGATCTTAGCTCCATGGCAGCTACAACTGTCTTCACCCCAGCCTGCAGAGATGAGCTACTGGTGAACTTCTTAATGATACCGAGCATTGTCAACAGAAGGAGGTGAGTCTCCCCTCTCACCAGAGGAGGCCTAACGTCCTTAGTGAATGGTGTGTTCTCGCATCCCTCCTGTGGAACCCAGCCTCAGGTGGGTCTCCGTGTCTTTCTTATACCTCCATTCCAGAATATCCACTGACCTCAGCCTCTTTATTCCTTTGTCTGCCATCTGTTAGGATAACTCAGGGGTTTCCACTTCACTGAGCATAGGCCTTTGTTTTTTCTCAGACTCCGAGAACCACCCTGCAGGGAGTTTGCTCCATTTCCTGGGCTTCTTTCCAGGACCAGGGTGTTAAACCCTGTGTCCGGAAAACTATCAGCCCAAGTGAATAAATTCTTGTTTGTCCAGTGTAGCCCCCTTAATCACTCATCCTTAAATTCCAACCCTAGGAGTGTTTTCCTGACTCCTATTTGTACAAGCTAGCTAATTCTTAAAACTCTGGTTGGATAGTCTATTTCATCACTTATAAGGCCCAGCACTTCTCCAGGCAGGTTAGGGAGGGATGTTGCCTTTTATGCCTTTTATGCCTCTGCCTTTTATGCTGTAGGAACTCTCAGTGCTTCTATTTAAAGCCAATCCCTCCACATTTGCAATAGATTCTATCCCCCTCACTTACTTAAATATATTACTCCAGCAATTTTCTCTTGTTTATATTGCATCAATTTGTCAGTATATCTGCATTCATCACTTCTCTTAACTGCTTATACTGTTAACATAGCACTCAGTCACCATAATCACTCACATAGACCTCTGTAAACCTCCTAAATGTTCTCCCTACTTCCCCCTTTACCCCACCCCCAGCCTATTCTCAACACAACAGAGGGAATCTTATAAAATTTAAGTCAGATTGTGCCCCTCTTCTGCTCAAAATTCCCCAGTATATTTCCGTCTCAGCAGGCAAGGTCTTATAATGCTCTACAAGGCCTTACATGATCTGGTTGCCCATTCCTTCTCTGAACTCATCTCCTAGTACACTTTCCCTCACTGCATTCCTGTTGTATTTTCTCTGCATATTCTTGAATATGCCAGACATTTTCCACCTTAAGGAACTAGCACTAGTTCCCTCTCTAGGGAATACCCTCCCCTCAGATATTTACCTGGCTAATGCCCTCACTCCCCTCAGGTATTTGCTCAGACATCACCTTTTCAAAGAGATATACTCTGGCACTCTGTTTAGAACTCCTGTTCTCATTAGCTTGTTTCATCTGTTTTCCCATAAGACTTCTCATCTTCTAACATACAAGTGTGCTTCCCTAATTTATTACAACTGTTCTTCTTTTACTGCCTCCTCTCAAGAGAATGTAAGCTCTGAAGATGATGTTTAATATGAAATGTGAATGAGAAGATGAAAATACATTCCTGGTAGAAATGCTAATGTCAGATCCCTAAAGAGAAATGGAGTAGCTGTTTCTGAGGAACCAAAGGAGGCCAAGCATAATGGAAGTTTAGTAGGGCAAGGTTTGCCCAGGATTGAGGAGGGGGTCCTGGAATGTAAGATTTTTCAAGGCTAAAATGAAGACGGTCTCAGGCAAGCCTTGGCCTTGGTATTGGGATAGGCAACATCCTAAGATATCTGCCAAGATTCTACCCCATGGTGTATACACACCTTTTCCCAGTTATTCAATCAAACACTAAAGCAGGTGCTGCTTTGAACTCCCTAATCAGACCCTAATAAAGGGAGAGTATCCTAGATGGGCCTGAGCTAATTAAATGGGCTGTTAAAAGAATCCAGAGGGATTTTACAAAAGCAGCACGGGTTCTCTTACTGACCTGAAAGCAAGTAAGCAGCCATGTTGTGAGCTTCCTCTGCAGGCAGGGGTCACATGAGTAGGAGCTGAGAGTGGCTTCTGGAGGCTGAGAGTGACCCCAAGTGCCAGCCACCAAGAAATGGGGACTTACGTCCTTTAACCGTAGACACTACCAACAACTTGAACGAATTTGATAGAGGACCCAAGCTCCAGAAGAGAACACGGCCCCGGCTGACACCTTGATTTCAGCTTTGGGAGGCCCTGAGCAGCGAACCTAGTTACGCCACACCAAGACTTCTGCCCTGCAGAAACTGTGAGTTAATAAATGGGTATTGTTTTATGTAGCTAAGTGTGTGGTAATTTGTTACACGGAAGTAGAAAATTAATATGGTGTTCTGAAGCAAGGAGGAGTTCTTAAGAGAGATTCAGACTACTAAAAGCAGGCTGTAGATCACGTAAGTCTTAAGTCAGAGGATGGAGTTTGGATTTTATTCTTAGTGCTATGGGAAGATAAAAGAAGATTTTAAATGGAGAGGTGCAAGACGAAATGGTTTTTTACCTTACATGCCCATGACCACTGGATCCTTAAAAATAATACTTATGTGTCAGATGCCTGAATCGTCACAGAGTTTATCTACCTCACCTCTAATATAGGTGTCTCTGTAACAAAGTCCCCTGGAGTGGATCAATGTGATATCCTGCCAAATGTCCAGGGAGTTCTGATCTCTTTGGACTATATTATGACACACCGTGGGGGAGTTAATGCAGCCCTGGGGCAAAACTGTAAATGCATTCTGTTGTCTGTTTCAGGTAATTGTAAACTTTTAGTGAGACTTTTTTTTTTACTGGTACCATTATACATAGAAAAGATTACATTCACTAAATCAATGTACACATGCTATGTGCAGAAGACTCTATCAACCTACTCTGAAAAAGATACTATACCTGGCAAGGTGGCTGCAGTTGGAGCTATTGCTTGGTTAAGTTTGCAGTGGTCTATTTTCACTAGGATCTAATTTATGTAGGAAATAGAGATGTGTAAGAACCTACACTCCTGCATTTCTAAAATCTTTATTGGAGACAATTTCTATCACAGTCCTCCTCCAAGGCAATACTGTTTATACTGTTTTTGATGTACTCTAAGCGCTGAGGAATGGCGGTGGGGTGGTGTTGTGAGGGATAGTTTCAGATGCTGCCTCTTGGCTTTCAGGTAATTGTTAATTGATCCCAGCTTTTTGTTGTCTTCTTGTAAAGCATAATTGAGTTTAGTTCATTCAATGCTATTTTTCCTAAACTTAACTATTTTCTCCATATGTTTCAAACAACTGGTAAATTGCACATTCCTTTTCACTGGTAGATTATTCTGATTTATGAGTGAATTCTTAACAACTGGACCAACACCTCGTGCCAGGGAATATCCTATGCTCACCTAACCACAGGTGATGGTGTCCTGCATGCCAGCTGGCCATGAGTGATCCAGCTCCAAGATTGATCTCATGCCTGCTTTCTTGGACCCACTCTTGACATCAACTGTCACAGTTTGGATCTCTAGGAAGCAGACTCTGAGAAGAAGTTAAACGTGCAGACCTTTTCGAGGGAGAGTCCTAGAAATGAATACTTATGGAAGGGAGGTAAAAGAAGTAGAGTTGGGCAGAAGAAAATGAGCAGTAACATGGGTCTGATAGCTTAGCCCCATCACAGGAAGCTCTGAAGATAAAAATGGCCCTTTACAGTGTCCATCAAAGCAGATATTACTGATTATCATAGGTTACTGTGAGTACTTTCTAGGAAAGCAGAAGTTTGTTTGATCTTCACATCAGTCATTTTTAATGAACAGCCAGTTCAACTGGCTGGGCATTTTCATGCTTGCCTCAACAGTCATCGGATATAATTCACGCTGGCAATGATGTGACCTTGGCTGAGACAGCTCTCTGCAGCTGAGGCAATCCCTAAAGGGTTTGACATTCCCAGCAGCCAGGGCAACAAATTCTCCCTTTTAATGAGATTTAGGAAGTGCACTTCTATGTCCATCAAAACCACTGTCATTGATTATCATAGGTTGCCAGGGAGTACTTCCCGAGAAGGGAGACTTTTTTTTCTTTTCATCTTCACATCAGCCATTTTAATGAAAAGTCAGTACAAGCAACAAAGTACAAGTGACTCAGTGACCCTCAGGTTCTCAGTCTAGCTGACACAGGCCTTGGGTAACCACACCTTGGTCATTACCATGAGGCCCAGCACTTCTGATCCTGATGTGAGGTGTGGAGATGTCTCTAAGGGACCCTGTGTGGTTCTCTGGGTGCTCTGTTATGCCTCTGGCAGCTTCTGCTGACAGGCCCAAGGCCCCAGTGACCCCCTGCTTGAGGTCACCGAGGATCAGGTTATGCCCTACTAAGTGGCTTTTGCACAGAGAGCCGCACGCTGCTCTTGGTCACATTTTGCCTGTGGTCCAGGAGGCTGGGAGAGAGACAGTGAGCTTCTCCACCTCCCTAGTGAGCTTCTGCTGGTGGTAGACAAAACTTTTCTTGAGCATGAAGCTGAGGCTGCGCTTTGCAGCGTGGAAGGGCCTCTTCCTGGTGTGGAGCTGCAGGCGGTTGATCAGGTTCTCCTTTCAGCTCTAGCACCTCTCACACTCATGCCACTGGAAGGGGCACTCGTGTACAGGGTGCCATGCCCTTGGAGCCAGAAGCACGCACGTGGGGATACCGGCGGGGCTGGCTCCTCTTAAAGCCTGCTGGTGCCTGGCCAGGTGCCACCACTTCTGTGCACAGTGCATCCCATACTCCCCATCCAGGTACAGCAGTGAGGCTGGCAGGGCCTCCAAGTCTAACAGCAGCCAGCTGGGCTTCCTGCCATCAGTACCAGGAGGAGGGCCTCTGGGTCTGAGTGTTTACTCTGGTAGCACTCAGCTGTAGAGCTCATCCCAGGGTGGGGGGATTTGGCGAGGTACGTGGCTCTGACCCATGGATCTCAGCTCCCTGTCACCCTCTCTAACGCAAAGTCTCAGGGCTCTCTTCTCAGGAGTTCCCTTCCTTTTGGTAAAGTGTGCATTTTGGGGGTTTAAGCTACTGCTCACGTCACCACCAGTGCCTTTCTGTATATTAAACTCTGCACTGAGTCTTTAATACCCTTCAATATCTCTCCATCAAGAAAGGAAATAGCTTTCCCTTTTAGCACCCAGGGCCTTTCAAAGGGGAGATGCAGAGAAAGGATGATTGGGCTTCTTCAGACACAAGCCCTCCCAACACATTGATTCCCAGAGTGCACAGGTTCCATTTTAGCACATGCCTGTGTACTTGAGTATGTGTTCCTGTGTGTGCTCGTGTGTGAGGGGTCAGCCGGTGTCACACTTCATACAGCCATAGCTCATTTTTGACATCCTGACCTCACCCAGCTATCAGCTGAGCCAAATCTCTCTGGCTTCTCTCACTTGTCCCCGCTGTGGAGTTAACGCCACACATGGTCTGATTTACAAACTGCTCTCCTACCATCTCCCCAGTACGTACACATAACACTGTATTCTGTCATATTTGTTGCACATCTAACACCCCATTTGCGGGTTCAGTGTTTATGTTTTTTTAATTTTATTATAAGGCTTTGAAAATCAAAGATTATGACCAGATACCTGAGTTATGTGTTCCCCAATATTTCATGACAGTTAAGAGTCCTGAAGATTTTTTTGGCACATAATAGGCTCATTTGTTGGTGCAAAGACAGGATCACGAGGGGGAACTATTGCCTAATTTTGCAGATTAGGATATTATAATTTTATCCACATGCTAGTCATAAAATGCACACAATGCAGCCTATCATTAAAATACCTTTTGGAGAACTATTGCTTCACTATAAATTGGTAAAACTTTCAATCAAATAAGATGAATGGAAGAGTCTCTGTTCGTGCTTGGTGATCCACTCCCTTCTTTCATGCCCACGTATTATTTCCTGTTTCACACCATGCCATAATCCACGCTGGTTTGCACCAGATTGGGATATTCAATGAGTCGAATGCTTTATACTAATTGCAAAAACATCATTTTCTCTGACAATGTCTACTTCAAGATTAGACCTAAGAACAAAATCTTTCTCACCTGAGTTTCTATTCTAATGACATCTGTTCCTAATTTGCTAATGCAAATATCCCTGATGGGCTTCAGGAGGATCTGTGGCCCGTTTCTTCTTTGACATTTCTAGTGTGAAGTGGAAAACAGTGCCTGGCATGAAGAAAAGAATGGAAGTTTTTTTTGAAGTTGTAATTATAAGCCTCTATACAAATGAAAGCTATTATTGTTCTTATTATTAATTCAATTTGTAAAATAAATATGATACTGATAATGGAATGATACATAACTATCAAAATAATCCACTATATATTAGTGCTTATCAAACAATAAAAAAGAATCCTCTGGAATGTTTATATAATCGTAGATGTCTTGGTCCCATTTCTCAAGACTCCAATTTAGTAGGTTTGGGTGGGGTTCAAGAATTTTTAGCAACCATGCTAGATAATTCTGGTGCAAGTGGTGAGCAGTCATTAGTTAGAAAGTTATGACAAAAAACTTTTTGGTTCATAAATTGGTTGAAATTGTTGGAAGGAGATGATAAACTAGAATTTGAGTTTAAAGATTATCCCAAACTCTTCCACTTTGAAGTCACTGCCAGAACCCAAGCCACTGCTCTTTCCATCATCACCTCCTAACTAGCATGTACAGATGCAAGGTTGGTGTGACAGAATTCAGATTTAAAAACCTTACTGAATTTAGTAAGTTTTACTATGACGCTCATGAAAAAGCCAGATCTTTTGCACTTTAAATGATTCCATGTGACTATGTTGACATAAATATATTAACATAGATTCTTAGTATTCTGAATGATGCTTTGATAGGCAGTAATATCATTACATGTCTCTTTAAAAACCCTTGCACATGAAAGAATTTTACTCTATACATTCTTTTGTAACCTCCAGGAGATATGAATACAAGTTCCTTACTTGCAACAAGAAAGCTGGAGATAATAAATAGATGTAAGAGTCCAAGAAAATCAACCCAAATCTATTTGGACTGTATATATCCTCTCTGGAGATTCTAAAGAATTTTTAAAAGATGCAAAGACAACTTATCCCTCTTTTCAACTTATATCCTGGTAGATACTGTGGTTTCTCTGGATAGACATTGAAATGCAGTATTAACATATGGTCCATATGCATTTCTAATTAAAATGTTCACTGTCAAGTACAGGAGATTTTTCTTTACATAAATTACTTTTCATTTTTCTTGGTTTTCCAAGCTGAGAATTTTTGGAAAATATCATTTGGCTGTATACTTTCACTGGGAATAATATTTTTGGCCTGGAGTTCTTATTGATGTCAAATCTTGGCTTATACTAAAAGTGGGAAAGTCGAAATTGCTCAGCAGCAGTATATATGAACCTGGGAAAAAAACATGTAGGCAGTAAACCATGCTGGCATGATAATAGAGAAAACAGTAAGCAAAGTGGAGTGAAAGAATGTTAAAGAAAAAAAAAACCATACTGGGCTCTTTTAGAATTTAAAAAATCATGATTTAATCTTAAATCTGATTGATTTATATATTTACAATTTGAGAAAAAAGTCACTTAATCTTCTGAGTTAGTTGTGAATTCACAAGCTTTTTTTTTATTACATCTTTATTGGAGTATAATTGCTTTACAATGGTGTGTTAGTTTCTGCTTTATAACAAAGTGAATCAGTTATACATATGTTCCCATATCTCTTCCCTCTTGCGTCTCCCTCCCTTCCACTCTCCCTATACCACCCAACCTAGTGCATTGTTTTTTATTTATTTATTTGTTTTAACATCTTTATTGGAGTATAATTGCTTTACAATGGTGTGTTAGTTTTTGCTTTATAACAAAGTGAATCACTTATACATATACATATGTTCCCATGTCTCTTCCCTCTTGCATCTTCCTCCTGCCCATCCTCCCTATCCCACCCCTCTAGGTGGTCACAAACCACTGAGCTGATGTCCCTGTGCTATGTGGCTGCTTCCCACTAGCTATCTATTCTACGTTTGGTAGTATATATATGTCCATGCCACTCTCTTGCTTTGTCACAGCTTACTGTTCCCCCTCCCCAAATCCTCAAGTCCATTCTCTAGTAGGTCTGTATCTTTATTCCTGTCTTACCCCTAGGTTCTTCATGGCATTTTTTTCCCTTAAATTCCATATATATGTGTTAGCATACGGTATTTGTCTTTCTCCTTCTGACTTCACTCTGTATGACAGACTCTAGGTCCATCTACCTCAATACAAATAGATCAATTTCATTTCTTTTTATGGCTGAGTAATATTCCATTGTATATATGTGCCACATCTTCTTTATTCATCCGATGATGGACACTTAGGTTGTTTCCATCTCTGGGCTATTGTAAATAGAGCTGCAATGAACATTTTGGTACATGACTCTTTTTGAATTATGGTTTCCTCAGGGTATATGCCCAGTAGTGGGATTGCTGGGTCATATGGTAATTCTATTTTTAGTTTTTTAAGGAACCTCCATACTGTTCTCCATAGTGGCTGTACCAATTCACATTCCCACCAGCAGTGCAAGAGTGTTCCCTTTTCTCCACACCGTCTCCAGCATTTATTGTTTGTAGATTTTTTGATGATGGCCGTTCTAACTGGTGTGAGATGATACCTCATTATACTTTTGATTTGCATTTCTCTAATGATTAATGATGTTGAGCATTCTTTCATGTGTTTGTTAGCAATCTGTATATCTTCTTTGGAGAAATGTCTATTTAAGTCTTCTGCCCATTTTTGGATTGGGTTGTTTGTTTTTTTGTTATTGAACTGCATGAGCTGCTTATAAATTTTGGAGATTAATCCTTTGTCAGTTGCTTCATTTGAAAATATTTTCTCCCATTCTGAGGGTTGTCTTTTGGTCTTGTTTATGGTTTCCTTTGCTGTGCAATAGCTTTGTAGTTTCATTAGGTCCCATTTGTTTATTTTTGTTTTTATTTCCATTTCTCTAGGAGGTGGGTCAAAAAGGATCTTGCTGTGATTTATGTCATAGAGTGTTCTGCCTATGTTTTCCTCTAAGAGTTTGATAGTTTCTGGCCTTACATTTAGGTCTTTAATCCATTTTGAGCTTATTTTTGTGTATGGTGTTAGAGAGTGATCTAATCTCATACTTTTACATGTGCCTGTCCAGTTTTCCCAGCACCACTTATTGAAGAGGCTGTCCTTTCTCCACTGTACATTCCTGCCTTCTTTATCAAAGATAAGGTGACCATTTGTGCATGGGTTTATCTTTGGGCTTTCTATTCTGTTCCATTGATCTATATTTCTGTTTTTGTGCCAGTACCATGCTGTTTTTATTACTGTAGCTTTGTAGTATAGTCTGATGTCAGGGAGCCTGATTCCTCCAACTCCGTTTTTCAAGATTGCTTTGGCTATTCGGGGTCTTTTGTGTTTCCATACAAATTGTGAGATTTTTTGTTCTAGTTCTGTGAAAAATGCCAGTGGTAGTTTGATAGGGATTGCATTGAACCTGTAGATTGCTTTGGGTAGTAGAGTCACTTTCACAATGTTGATTCTTCCAATCCAAGAACATGGTATATCTCTCCATCTATTTGTATCATCTTTAATTTCTTTCATCAGTGTCTTATGATTTTCTGCATACAGGTCTTTTGTCTCCTTAGGTAGGTTTATTCCTAGATATTTTATTCTTTTTGTTGCAGTGGTAAATGGGAGTGTTTTCTTAATTTCACTTTCAGATTTTTCATCATTAGTGTATAGGAATGCAAGAGATTTCTGTGCATTACTTTTGTATCCTGCTACTTTACCGAATTCATTGATTAGCTCTAGTAGTTTTCTGGTAGCATGTTTAGGATTCTCTATGTATAGTATCATGTCATGTGCAATCAGTGACAGCTTTACTTCTTCTTTTCCAATTTGGATACCTTTTATTTCCTTTTCTTCTCTGATTGCTGTGGCTAAAACTTCCAAAACTATGTTGAATAAGAGTGGTGAGAGTGGGCAACCTTGTCTTGTTCCTGATCTTAGTGGAAATGCTTTCAGTTTTTCACCATTGAGGACGATGTTGGCTGTGGGTTTGTCATATACAGCCTTTATTATGTTTAGGAAAGTTCCCTCTATGCCTACTCTCTGGAGGGTTTTTATCATAAATGGGTGTTGAATTTTGTTGAAAGCTTTCTCTGCATCTATTGAGTTGATCATATGGTTTTTCTCCTTCAATTTGTTAATATGGTGTATCACGTTGATTGATTCACATGTACTGAAGAATCCTTGCATGCCTGGAATAAACCCCACTTGATCATGGTGTATGGTCCTTTTAATGTGCTGTCTGATTCTGTTTGCTAGTATTTTGTTGAGAAATTTTGCATCTATGTTCATCAGTGATATTGGCCTGTAGTTTTCTTTCTTTGTGACATCCTTGTCTGGTTTTGGTATGAAGGTGATGGTGGCCTCGTAGAATGAGTTTGGGAGTGTTCCTCCCTCTGCTATATTTTGGAAGAGTTTGAGAAGGATTGGTGTTAGCTCTTCTCTAAATGTTTGATAGAATTCACCTGTGAAGCCATCTGGTCCTGGGCTTTGTTTGTTGGAAGATTTTTAATCACACTTTCAATTTCAGTGCTTGTGATTGGTCTGTTCATATTTTCTATTTCTTCCTGATTCAGTCTTGGCAGGTTGTGCATTTCTAAGGATTTGTCCATTTCTTCCAGGTTGTCCATTTTATTGGCATAGAGTGGCTTGTAGTAATCTCTCATGATCTTTTGTATTTCTGCAGTGTCAGTTCTTACTTCTCCTTTTTCATTTCTAATTCTATTGATTTGAGTCTTCTCCCTTTTTTTCTTGATGAGTCTGGCTAATGGTTTATCAATTTTGTTTATCTTCTCAAAGAACCAGCTTTAATTTTATTGGTCTTTGCTAGCGTTTCCTTCATTTCTTTTTCATTTATTTCTGATCTGATTTTTATGATTTCTTTCCTTCTGCTAACTTTGGGTTTTTTTTGTTCTTCTTTCTCTAATTGCTTTAGGTGCAAGGTTAGGTTGTTTATTCGAGATGTATCCTGTTTCTTACGGTAGGATTGTATTGCTATAAACTTCCCCCTTAGAACTGCTTTTTCTGCATCCCATAGGTTTTGGGTCGTCGTGTCTCCATTGTCATTTGTTTCTAGGTATTTTTTTATTTCTTCTTTGATTTCTTTAGTGATCAGTTCGTTATTAAGTAGTGTATTGTTTAGCCTCCATGTGTTTGCATTTTTTACAGATCTTTTCCTGTAATTGATATCTAGTCTCATAGTGTCATGGTCAGAAAACATACTTGATACAATTTCTATTTTCTTAAATTTACCAAGGCTTGATTTGTGACCCAATATATGATCTATCCTGGAGAATGTTCTATGAGCACTTGAGAAAAATGTGTATTCTGTTGTTTTTGGATGGAATGTCCTATAAATATCAATTAAGTCCATCTTGTTTAGTGTATCATTTAAAGCTTGTGTTTCCTTATTTATTTTCATTTTGGACTATCTGTCCATTGGTGAAAGTGGGGTGTTAAAGTCCCCTACTATGAATGTATACCTTGTATCTTACTGTCACTTTTCAACCTGGCTACCCCCAAGCAAAACATACCAACGGAATGCGTATAACTGTATAATTCTTTAAGAGAACTAGGGCTTTTCTTTCTGTTTTTCGTAACAGTTTGTATGGACAGAAGAATTGCAGTTGTGAGTGTGAGTGTAAATTGTAATGCAAGTTCTTAGTAATTTTTATAAAAACCTCTTGTTTTACTTAAGAAACTGTATCCAACTACAATAAGAAATTAATAGTTGAGAAAGGAGAGGTAAGATTTAGGAACATGGTGAAGGATAATTTGAATCAAGAAGTGGGGAGAGAGATGCCATGGCAGTCAGGAAGGGGTAATGGCCCAAGGATTAAGTGAAGATTCTGTCTCATTCATTGGTTAAAATAAAATTGAATTTGAAATTTTAATTTTTTAAGTTGTGTTAATATCTCCCAAATCAAAGAGTCATATGAAATTATTTTATCCTGGACTTGAGTGAGGGTATAGATACCTTTCTTAGCTCTGAATTTGGCAAAGAGGAACTTGGTTCTTTTCCCCTTTACTTTATTATATTCAGTCCTTTTTCCAGGGGTTAGCTTAAATGCCACTTCCTCAATTCCTAGAGTAGGTAATGGGGAGCATTACCCATTACCAACTCTAGGAATTAAAGTAGTGACATTTAATACATACTTCAGTGTTTTGCTGGCATAAAGTTCATCATACTTACTTCAAATTAATTGCTTAATGACTGTCTTCTTACCTACATTGTAAGCTACAGGAAGGCAGGGAGCACATCAGTTGTATTCAGAATGTAGCACTTTAGTAAACAGCGTAAGTGGTCAGTAAGTATTTGCTCTATTGTCTCTAGTGGGTGCTCTCCCCTCACACATCTTTTCTCACTGAGGACTTCTTTATCTTACCTGGCCCCAAATTTCAGACATTACAGTCCTACATTTCTTTTTAGGTTAGACCAACTTGTCCCCAAAATGTGTGCTACAAAAATTAGTCTTAAAAGATATTCTGGCAAGAAGAAAAATCTAGGGTTAAACAGATTTTGGAAATGCTGTGTACTATCTAGTATTCTTTATTGTTTGTTTTTTAGTAAAAAGTATACTTTAACATGTCAAAGGCTTTACATTCTGTGATAAAGAAAACCACTTAACCTTATTTAACCTGTCATTTTATATAGGCTTACTAGAACTTAAAGCCCCTTCCTCATGACTTTTCCATTACATCTGGGGTTTTTTTTGTATTTTATTTTATTTTTCAAATTTTATTTTATTTATTTTTATATAGCAGGTTCTTATTAGTTATCTGTTTTATACCTATTAGTGTGTATATGTCAATCCCAGTCTCCCAGTTCATCCCACCACCACCCCACCCTACCCCCCGCTTTCCCCCCTTGGTGTTCGTACAATTGTTCTCTACATCTGTGTCTCTATTTCTGCCCTGCAAACTGGTTCACCTGTACAATTTTTCCGTAACATCTTATAGAACAATTATGTCATAAAACGCCTTTTGGGGAAAGGTTGAGTTGTTTACAACAGCATCTATCTCTTGACTTACATCAAGGCCCTTTCCCAGCACACATGAATATCTAGTAATTATAACCTGGATTCTAGCCCCATTTTCACTATTTACTAACCATGTTACCTTAAGCTATAAAAACTCATGACAGTTCTATGAGGATCAGTTTTCCACTTCTGCAATATTATCTGATTTGCTGTAGTGGGTTGAATGGTGGCTCCCCAACATATTTATGTCCTAACTTACAGAATCTCTGAATGTGACCTTATTTGGAAATAGCCTCTTTCCAGGTATAATCAAGTTGAGCATCTTGAGATGGGACCATCCTGGATTATCCAGGTGGGTCCAAGATCCAATGACAAATGCCCTTATAGGAGACAGAAGAGGAGAAAATGTAGACTTGGAGGATAAGTTCATGTGGAAAAGAGGGCAGAAATTAGAGTTATATAGTCACAAGTCAGGAAAATATTATTTCTCTTATTTCATAAAATTTTGTTATTGGTAGTGTTTGTGTTGGTAGTAGTAATAGCAATATTAGTAGCAGTTACTGCTTATTGAGAAACTATGTTATGATATACACTGTACTAGGCCTTCATGTGTATTTTCAGGTAGAATCCTTAATTTTCAGAGAAGAAAGGTAAAACTTAGAAGTTGAATATCAAACCCACAATCACACAGATGGCCAGTTCTGAAACTGGAATCAACATAAGTCTTGCTAACTTACCATTACATCATGACAACTTTGTTTTAGCCCATGTTTACTTCTGAAGGAAAATCTTGGTAGCTTGTTATAGGCTATTACATAAAAAATGGTTTAATGCCAGGAAGGGATCCTTAATTGCTGAAGGAGAGTACTCATTTATGGAAGGCAGAGCAGTGGGGAAAAGAGGAATTATCAATAGAAGGACAAGGATGGCCACACATAGAGCCTTAGGGAGGACCAGTGAAAGAGAAAGTCCCAAGTGTGCTGGTAAAAATGGGCTAGGGAGTCTTATGCTCTTTTCACAAAGAAGGTGCTCTACATGATAACTGGCAACTAATTATTTTCATGACTAAATCAGCAAGCTGCTAGGAGAAGGAAAGCTTTCCACCACCATCAAATCCTAGAAGAGAAAAATCTCAACAGCTGTTGTTCCTTCAAGGTTTATTATTCCTTGTAATATAGACTGTTTAGAAAATGTGTCATATCCATTCACTTGCCACCAAAAGATCAGCCAGGCCTTTGCCCTTTCTTAATTTTTTTTTTTTTTTTTTTTTTTTGCGGTACGCGGGCCTCTAACTGCTGTGGCCTCTCCCGCTGTGGAGCGCAGGCTCCAGACGCACAGGTTCAGTGGCCATGGCCCACGGGCCCAGCCGCTCGCGCGGCACGTGGGATCTTCCCGGACCGGGGCACGAACCCGTGTTCCCTGCATCGGCAGGCAGACCCTCAACCACTGTGCCACCAGGGAAGCCCTCCCTTTCTTAATTTTGACTATAACATTTAAATTTCCTCAACAGTCTCTCATTCTTTTTTTTTTTTTTTTGCGGTACGCGGGCCTCTCACTGTTGTGGCCTCTCCCGTTGCAGAGCACAGGCTCCGGATGCGCAGGCTCAGTGGCCATGGCTCACGGGCCCAGCTGCTCCGCGGCATGTGGGATCTTCCTGGACTGGGACACGAACCCGTGTCTCCTGCATCAGCAGGCAGACTCTCAACCACTGTGCCACCAGGGAAGCCCTCTTTTATTTTTTTTATTCCTATCATGTTTATTCTTTTTGCTTATTTAATCTACATTTTCCTTTTAAATTTCTTAAATAAGATGACACAGATCAGTGAATGTTAAATGTTTTACATTTTTGTTTTGAACTGAATGCAAGTTTTGGCTTTTTAATTTTTGCTCATAATGAGCAAGATCCATGACCAAACTAAGTTTTGAAATTCTCTGTTAGAGGAAGGGGGGTATTGTGTTTATACAAATATGAATACATACATTAAATAAATATGTTTTCATTATTGCATCAGGGTAAAAGCTTATGAACAAAAGTACAAGGTATCAGTCTTGAGTCTTGTGTACTGAAATCTGAGTGACAAAATGCTCTATTTTTGAGATGACAAGTTCCTCACCTTTATAACTTTACTTGTAATTATAGGGAGGTAATGTAAATGCAAAAATTGCAGAGGAAGGAACACTCCCAAACTCATTCTATGAGGCCACCATCACCCTGATACCAAAACCAGACAAAGATACTACAAAAAAAGAAAATTACAGACCAATTTCACTGATGAATATAGAGGCAAAAATCCTCAAAAAAATACTAGAAAACAGAATCTAACAACACAGTAAAAGGATCATACACCATGATCAAGTGGGATTTATCCCAGGGATGCAAGGATTCTTCAATATATGCAAATCAATCAATGTGGTACACCATATTAACAAACTGAAGAAGAAAAACCATATGATCATCTCAATAGATGCAGAAAAAGCTTTTGACAAAATTCAACACCCATTTATGATAAAAACTCTCCAGAAAGAGGGCATAGAGGGAACCTACCTCAACATAATAAAGGCCGTATATGACAAATCCACAGCAAACACCATTCTCAATGGTGAAAAACTGAAAGCATTTCCTCTAAGATCAGGAATGTGACAAGGATGTCCACTCTTACCACTATTATTCAGCATACTTTTGGAAGTCCTAGCCGTGGCAATCAGAGAAGAAAAAGAAATAAAAAGAATACAAATTGGAAAAGAAGAAGTAAAACTGTCACTGTTTGCAGATGACATGATACTATACGTAAAGAATCCTAAAGATGCCACCAGAAAACTGCTAGAGCTAATCAATGAATTTGGTAAAGTTGCAGGATACAAAATTAATGCACAGAAATCTCTTGCTTTCCTATACACTGATGATGAAAAATCTGAAAGATAAATTAAGGAAACACTCCCATTTCCATTGCAACAAAAAGAATAAAATACCTAGGAATAAACCTACCTAGGGAGATAAAAAACCTATATGCAGAACACTATAAGACACTGATAAACGAAATTAAAGGTAATACCAACAGATGGAGAGATATACCATGTTTTTCGATTGGAAGAATCAATACTGTGAAAATGACTATACTACCCAAAGCAATCTACAGATTCAATGCAATCCCTATCAAATTACCAATGGCATTTTTTACGGAACTAGAACAAAAAAATCTTAAAATATGTATGGAGACACAAAAGACCCCGAATAGCCAAAGCAGTCTTGAGGGAAAAAAATGGAGCTGGAGGAAACAGACTCCCAGACTTCAGACTATGCTACAGAGCTACAGTAATCAAGGCAATATGGTACTGGCACAAAAACAGAAACATAGATCAATGGAACAAGGTAGAAAGCCCAGAGGTAAACCCATGCACCTGTGGTCAACTAATCTATGACAAAGGAGGCAAGGATATACAGTGGAGAAAAGACAGTCTCTTCAGTAAGTGGTGCTGGGAAAACTGGACAGCTACATGAAAAAGAATGAAATTAGAACACTCCCTAACACCATACAGGAAAATAAACTCAAAATGTATTCAAGACCTAAATGTAAGACCGGACACTATAAAACTCTTAGAGGAAAACATAGGAAGAACACTCTTTGACATAGATCACAGCAAGATCTTTTTTGATCCACCTCCTAGAGTAATGGAAATAAAAACAAAAATAAACAAATGGGACCTAATGAAACTTCAAAGCTTTTGCACAGCAAAGGAAACCATAAACAAGACAGAAAGACAACCCTCAGAATGGGAGAAAATATTTGCAGACAAATCAACGGACAAAGGATTAATCTCCAAATATATAAACAGCTCATGCAGTTCAATATTAAAAAAACAAACAACCCAATCCAAAAATGGGCAGAAGACCTAAATAGACATTCTCCAAAGAAGACGTACAGATGGCCAAGAAGCACATGAAAAGCTGCTCAACATCACTAATTATTAGAGAAATGCAAATCAAAACTACAATGAAGTATCACCACCTCACACCAGTTAGAATGCGCATCATCAGAAAATCTACAAACAGGTAAATGCTGGAGAGGGTGTGGAGAAAAGGGAACCCTCTTGCACTGTTGGTGGGAATGTAAATTGATACAGCCACTATGGAGAGCAGTATGGATGTTCCTTAAAAAACTAAAAACAGAATTACCATATGATCCAACAATTCCACTACTGGGCATATACTCAGAGAAAACCATAATTCAAAAAGACACATACACCCCAATGTTCATTGCAGCCCTATTTACAGTATCCAGGTCATGGAAGTAACCTAAATGCCCATCGACAGACGAATGGATAAAGAAGTGGTGGTACATATATACAATGGAATATTACTCAGCCATAAAAAGGAACGAAATTGGGTCATTTCTTGAGACGTGGATGGATCTAGAGACTGTCATACAGAGTGAAGTAAGTCAGAAGGAGAAAAAGAAATATCATATATTAACACATATATGTGGAACCTAGAAAAATGGTACAGATGAACTGGTTTGCAGGGCTGAAATTGAGACACAGATGTAGAGAACAAACGTATGTACACCAAGGGGGGAAAGCGGCAGGGGGTGGTGGTGGTGGTGTGATGAATGGGTGATTGGGACTGACATGTATACACTGATGTATATAAAATTGATGACTAATAAGAACCTGCTGTATAAAAAAATAAATAAAATTAAAAAATATCAACTTAAAAAGTCTTCATGAAATACATCTTGGTAAAACCATTTCTTTATATTAGGATTCTTTGTAAAAAAACATATTATTGGTCAATTCTTTTTCTCTTATTTATTTCTGAAGGGGATGGCAGACTTTGCATACCACAATGAAGAAAAACAGGTGCTTTGTATGATATGCTTCATTGAACACAGTCATTTTATAAACATTGTGATTATGCTCCATGTCCATAAATCTGCATACCACTGTGGCTAGAAAAGGGATAACTGGGTATATTCAACTGGGGAAAATGCTTTAAGTAAAAAATCTTTTTGATGTGTGAAATTGTCTGCTGGCCCCTGACAAATTTTGACAATATTTTAAATTATTGTATATGGAAAAAAACCTGCCCCAGAGACGTTGTAAAACAAAACCCAAAACATTGGTTTCGCGCTAGTCTCTGCACTGAATGGAATTATTGGCAGGGATAAGTATCCTATTATCTTAATCTGAAAAAAAAAAACCCAAACCCTGTATTTTTTCAGTTGAACTCCAATGATCTCAGCAGTGTCTGTATGACAATTTACATTCAAACTGGCTATGCATGTCACTCTTTGCTCTGA
This sequence comes from Tursiops truncatus, assembly GCF_011762595.2. Classification (NCBI taxonomy): domain Eukaryota; kingdom Metazoa; phylum Chordata; class Mammalia; order Artiodactyla; family Delphinidae; genus Tursiops; species Tursiops truncatus. Next base: position 15,294,860 of record NC_047038.1, read on the forward strand.
TAATGAAGACACAAAAATCCGCATATGGCTTTGAAAGTCATCTAAAAAATTAGACTCATCCCAAATGTCTTCACCCTGATAAATGTCTCTTTCTCTTTCCCGTCCCCTAAACAAATACCTTTGGCTAATCAATTAGTTCCTTAAGCTTCAGTTGTGTCATATTTTCACAAACAAACTGTCTTGAAATGTATTATTATTCAGACACCTTCCAATTCTAAAGTTCTAGAAGACTCAGCTGCAAATCATTCAGAACACATTGTCAAGCAAACATCAAAGAAATATGAAGAAAAGAGAAGTTTATTTACAGATTTTTTTTTCCTCCTTTCTCTACTTCTTTCTCTCCTTCCTCCGTTACTCTTTCCTTTCCCTCTATGAAACAGGACAACTGAAGGGGAAAATCCCCACATATAATAACTTTAATTTAAAAGATTCTCACTCTTGAATATATGTGCTATGATGTGATTTTTATCTGTTGCTTCCAACAGTGTTTAACCTTTGACCCTGCCTTTTTCCACAGGATATATAATTTTAAAACAGTATAAGCAGACATAACATTATATGTCTCAATTGATTGCTGTAAAAAAAATTTATTTCTGTCTTTTTTAGGCAGTTTTTAGTTAATTATTATAAATATTTGATCTGCTTTGAAATTTTCACAGCTGTAAGAGGAAAAAATATCATTGAAATCAAAATAATAGTTATATCATTAGTAGTAGTGATAATAGAATTAGTAAACAAAGGTAGTAGCAAACATTTATTGAATACTTATTTTTTGAGGTACTGTTATGTTAGACATTTAATATGGGCAAATAATTATTTCATCTATTTAAAAAGGAGGAGCTTTGAGTTAGCATGGTTAAATAACTTTCTCAAGATTATAGAGCACCTAAATTGCTTTGGAGCGCATGATCAAAATCACCATGCTAGACAAACAAAGCAGAAAATAAGTTATCTACCATATCATCGACCTGAGGCAGCCTCCATTAACACATCCAGAATGAGCCTCAGTGTGTAAGGCCCTTGTTGGTGCTCTGTCAGTGTGAAGGCCATTGTGGTGATGTATCCTATTGGCCCTGTAGAGGGAAGCATTCCTATTCCAAAAAACTTATGCACTCAATTATCAAGTGTTCAGAGAGACCATCATTAAGGTATCATTTAGGGTGAATAATGCTCGTTCTAGGCCACTTGCTTTAAGTTCAGATAACCCTTAGGATGGATAAGTGTTAAGCAGTTAATAGTTATTAACACTTGCCAAATATTATAAAAAGGAAGTCAAGTACCATGTATTGATCACTTATGCTCTGGACTCTATAATATGCAATATGAGCATATGCATGAGTGTCAGCCTGTGGTTTCTGCATTTGTGTGTGCGTGTGTTTGTGTGTGTTTGCATTTTCTTTCAGTCTATAAAATAGCCAGTTTATGGAGACACAAAACTGAAGCTCAGTTTGTAAGTAATATGCCAAAAGTTATTTGCTTGGCTCAGGAGAAAGAAAATATAACTTGGAATGAGATATAACCGAGTTTTAATATTTCTCTGCCAATTTCTATATGTGAACTTGTAGATGATGCTTAATATCAGTTTTCACATCAGTAAACTTCAGATACTAATATATAACTTAGGTTGTATAAAATTTACATGAGAAAGTGCGTATAAAGCCACAAATACCTTGCCTACCGAGAGTAAACCATCTTCTCATAATACCCGAGTCCAACTACCCCGCCTTCGAAAGGATGAGCCAATAGGTTTATCTTCCTAGTATACTGAGGAACTTTGTGAGAAAGGCTCACACCCAGACAGGAGAAAACATGCTGGTAATAGATTATTTCTTCAACAGTTAGTACAAGTGAAAACCTGTCATTGTGCTTGTTTACCATGCCCTTCTCTGGCATGAGGCGCAGAATTCTATGAGCAACACAGCACCTTTAGTGTCAAGTTGCTTCCTGTGACCAGTGCATGTGTCTGGGGCCCTGCTTGCTTGCTTGCTTACTTTATGCAACAGGACACGGAGGCTGAAGACACCACAGTTTGAATGCTCGCACTTCACACTTACTATGTATTTAGAAACGTTGAAGTCATCATGTCCTGATCTGCTTCACCAAGAGCATTAACATCAAGTAAAATGGGCTTGATAAATTCAGTGATAATTTGAAAGCTGTGTCAAAAGCACATTTTGCTGAAATGGAAATACTAATAAAACTGAGGACTCAGAAGGAGTCCATTATCCGCCTCACCAAGTTTGCAGAGAAATTGCCTCTCATTAGTTCCCATTCCCTGGTGGATTCAGGCTATTTTTACAACTGGGTTTAAACAAAGCGTCTAGGACTACCTGCCAAGGAGGAACAGCACTTTGTTCAAGGGGCTTGCTCATCACATGAGGTAATGGCACATCTGTTTGGACTGTCTGGGCTGAGATAGCAGATGCGGCTGCAAACTGAGTATTTGGAGAGACAACAACAAATATAAAGAGACACCTACTTATACAACAAACCCCCCTTCAGCACAGATTCACAGGCTGCTGCCAAAGATTTGTGGAGAGCTGTCTGCACATCCTGAACATGATGGGGAAGCTCTGATGCATCACAGATCTCCTTGGCCAGTTGGAAGGACTAGTTGAAAATAACTTTAAAAAAAATACAACAGATTCCTCGCAACGTTAGAACATTCAGAATGATATTCCCAATGGGTGTAACTTCTGGCAAATGGTAAACTTTGCTTTGTGGCTCTGTTCAACAGAAAAGGCTTATGTGGTCCAGGCTCATGTTGAAAATTGCCAGAGATCATTCCACCTCTAGTCTTCATGGACCTCCCATTCTGGACAGTTCATGTGCTGTATCTGGGCCATTTTCAAACAGAGCAACAACCTGTGATTAGTTTTTAATCTGGCTCTAAGACTGTTCATGCATGCATCCACCCCTCCATTCCATTACAATGGTCAGATATTAAACTGGCTATTTAGACTTTTCATTTCTTAGTCACATTAATTCAAGATATATTTTTTAAAGCAAGTTATTTAACATACTAGTACCTTTTTCTCTGGCGCATTAGGGGAGCTAGTCAACATAGGTTTTCATTAATGAGGACTATTTTATGTACCTATAGAAAACAGAAAGAGAGCACTACTAGCTTTTTACCAGGCAGATGCTAGATGCTCTATGTATAGGGTAACTTTAAAACTATGTTTGCCCTGGTCACAGCTATTTTTGCCAGTCATCCTTCCTGGTATTTGGTTTATCATTTGTCCTAAATTTTTCAACTTTAATAAAGTATTAATTTGTATTGAAGTAAACTTAGATAAGCTTGGCGACTCCCAAACTGTGCTTTGAGCTTCTGTTATAGTTTTGACTGGTAGTATATGACATGCATGGGCAGTAAACAGAGTTATTTTAACATGTCGTTAGCGTTCCCTGTGCTATACAGTATGTCCTTGTTGGTTATATACCTTATATGTAGTAGTGTGTGTATGGAATTTGTACTACTGTAGGAAGATTGGAAACCAGACTAGAAGCTGGCCTGGTTGCCCTTTGGTACCCTGTGACCCAAGGTGAGAAAGGGACAGCCTGGATGGACATCAGCACATACCTTAATCCCCTGGCACAGGGTTACACTATCTGGGTCAAAGCAATGGTGAGGCCTTTCTGGTCATTAAAACAGTCCCTAATCTAGAGGCTGAGGATCATATGAAGGGTGTAGGGGAACATGAGCAAAGGCCCATCCAGATGCCTGGGGAGAAGAAGCCAGTACACTCCACAGTCACCAAAGATCCAAGATGAAGGGGACCAGGGCTGCCATGACACTCAGTTTTAAATTTCTAAAGAATATGGTGTAAAGGCATTTCCTGAGAGTATGAGTGTGTGCCGTTGCATAAGGGATCATGAAGCTGTCAGTTTGCCAGTAATCAGAGTGATTGGGAAACATGAGAAATTTTAGATTAAATATGTATGAAATAGGTGTGATAAATGGGGGTTCAGCAGTTCTGCTGTTGAGCTTACAAAGAATACTTTGAGCTATAGTCGTGTAGTTATATATTGAATAAGGTAGACCTAGAATTATATGTATTTGTGACATATATAATGAAACTTAGTAATGTTTCTTAATGTTGTAATACACCCTTTCCATAATAAGATGCACAAAATCAAAAGTGCACATTTAATGAAAAACTTAATAGTCAGAATTCAGTTTTTCAAGGGAGTTGATGATGATTTGTATAACTTGATAAAATATTCACTGACATTAATCAACAAATATATGGGCTGAATAAACAACATAAAAATCAGTGTAGTGCCGAAAAAGCATCAGCCAGTACTTTAAATGTTAGTAATTACTTTTAGACAGGCATAACAATAATTTGACATGGCATGCTACAGAAGCTATATTTAAATAGCATTCTGTCTGCATGATTTTTGGTGTATATCAAGTGACTTTCTACGAATTAGTTTTATTCATTTTCTATTTGGTTTTTTTGTGTGTACATGGATGTACAGAAATTGATTCAATAACTGTGCACTTATTAAAAAAAGAACTTGCAAACAGTTTTATATCTGCATCATCAGGTGCTTCCAATAGAAAATCAGATAATTATTTCAAAGAATAATTAAATTTTTCCCATTCCAAATCATAGAATTAAAGCTTTCCTTTTACTGTATCATTCTACTGAAGGTAAAACATTTGACATTATTGTGTATGCCATTAAAATTCAATTAAAGATTTAACATTAGTATAAATTATACGTGTTTGCAGTGATCGTATAAATACATATATGGCAGAGCATGGCATTAGAGTAAAAATCATGTTCTTACTAAATTGGAAAACTTGGAGTTGGTTTTGTTGAGCACAAAATTCATAATTTTTGCCAAACAAGTTATAATAGTCTACCAGTCAAAAACAACTCTACTTGTCAAAATGCATCAATACTGTTATATAAATATTCAGACTAAATATGATTTTGGTAAGCATAGTTTGAAAAATGTGGAGCAACGGGCACTCATACATTATTTGTGAAGTATAAAATAATCCAACCTCTTTGTAAAAAATTGTTTGTAGTTTCTAACAATGTTAAACAAATACCTGCCCTATGACCCAGCAATTCCATTCTGAGAGTATATCTAAGAGAAATGAGGGAGTGTGATATGTTACCCAAAAGACTTTCAAAACAACAACTTTATTCATAAGAGCTGAAACTGCAAACAACCTAAGTGTCTATCAGCAAAAGAATGGGTAAAAATAAAAATGTGGTACATCAGACATAGAAATTCCTCTCTGCAATTAAAAAAATGGTGAGTGAATGAGAGAAGTAACAATATGGGTAAATATCATAGACATAATCCTGAGTGAACAGAGCCAAACATAAAAGAGTACATAAATATAGACATGAAAGAGTATGATTCCATTGTTATGAAGCTCAAGAACAGAAAGCACTAATCTCTGGTGATACAAATAAATCAGAATAGTGTCAAACTCTGGTTTGAAAGGGAGATTGACTAGACAGAGGCAAAGAGAGTGATGGGAATATTCTGTATCTTGATGTGGAGGAGGGTACATATGTTGTATACATATGTCCATATTGAGCTGTACAATTAATATTTGCACATTTCCTGTATGCAAATTACCCTTCATCAAAAGAAAATACTAAGTGCCCAATGAATATTAGTTATATTAAAATGCATACATATTATCTGATAAAAATGACACTTGTCCTACTAGGAAGTAATGCATTTTCAAAATAATGTTAGTGACAGTATTAAAGACAGGCGGCTAAGAAACTTATTAAAATAAATAAATATATTACAAGGGATAAGTATTCTCCTTACGTTATTTTGTGATAGAAAATAAAAATAGGTCTTAAAATTTTACTTTAATGTGCATGGATGCATACAATTTTTATTTTAAAAATAGTTTCTGAATATAACTATATTATAAAACAACTATACTAAATATTTTAATAAATATTTCAAAATATTATAATTGTTTCAGTCGTCCCCTTTACCATCAAAAGTGTCCTGATATGGATAAAAAATAACATTCAAAAATAGGGTGACTATACAGTCACTTGAAAATGCTAGACTTGATGAGTCAGTCGTTACTACATATATTTTACTTGTGAGAAAAGCTAGCCTCAGAAGATAAATAACTTGCCAAAAGCTGCTCAGAATTTGGGGTTAATTGTGATAGAGGTGGTGGGAAGAATTGACTCTCAGATCTTTTCACTAACCTGTGATCACTCTGTGTCCTTTAAACTGAATGATTTCTTGGTCGACTAATGTACTTAACAGGATGCAATTGTTTAGGAACTACAATATACCATTCTCTGCCCTTGGCTGCTGAGTTAGGAAGGTGCCCAAATAGAATATTTCCTAGGAGAAGCTCACAGTCTAATGAAAAGAGAATGAATTACAGTGTAAGGTGAGAGTTTTGTGGTTGGAGCATGGACAAAGAGTATGGGTCCACGGAGACAGATTGTCTAATCTTTCTAGCAAGTAGGATTTGAGAGAGAAGTGGTGATTAAGTAATATTTTTTTCCACATTATTACTTTTTTACTGTGAAATGTAACATAGAAATTGAAGACTTCATGGAACATATATATATACTTAAAAGAAAAATTATAGAGAAAATACCTCCCTAAATACTACCCAAGTTAAAAATACTTAGAAGAGCCTCAAAAGTCTTTAGGATCCCAGCTCTTATACTGACTCCTGTAAAAACTCATTTTATTTTAAAAATAGTTTAATATCTATGTATACATCACTAAAAAATATGGGTTTCCTTTGCCTGTTTTTGAACATTTCATAGGTGGACTCATACGGTAATATAAAGGACACTTTTGCTACACATTGTCATGAATTTTGGGATAGGCCTGTGGAAATAGCAGCCAATTTCTCTTTGCATACCTGGAACAATCTGGAGAGCAGCAAAGAAATTTCTCCTCACCACCTTCTGGTGAAGGTTGAGATGAGGGAAACGCGATATTACCATGAAGTATCACTGTTAACAACCATGAGGATTTGTTGGGACTCTACCAGCCCTGAGAAGAGACAGCATGTGGTAGAGATAATATGCAGTTGTGTATTGGGGAGAACTTCACCAGTTTAATTCCCAAAGGATTGACTTTTTTAACCTAGGTACAGTGACTTTAATAATAGACAAAATGTTTAACAGTAATGCACCAAGCATTTTTTGAGGGCTTTACATTTTATAACTACGTAAACCAGTATGTAACTTCAGATGAAAAGAGGATGTGTTCAGTCCTTGGTCTTTGCATAGTTTTTCAGCAGGGAGGAGCAAACTGAACATCTTTTCTCTTTTTTTTTTAATACATCTTTATTGGAGTATAATTGCTTCACAATGCTATGTTAGTTTCTGTTGTACAACAAAGTGAATCAACCATATGCATACATATATCCCCATATCCCCTCCCTCTTGAGCCTCCCCCCCCCGCCCTCCCTATCCCAGCCCTCTAGGTTGTCACAAAGCACTGAGCTGATCTCCCTGTGCTATGCTGCTACTTCTCACTAGCTAGCTATTTTACATTTGGTAGTGTATATGTGTCGATGCCACTCTCACTTTGCCCTAGCTTCCCCCTGCCCTGTCCATGACCTCAAGTCCATTCTCTACATCTATGTCTTTATTCCTGCCCTGCCACTAGTTTCATCAGTACCATTTTTTTTTTAGTTTCAATATATATGCATTAGCCTATGGTATTTGCTTTTCTCTTTCTGACTTACTTCACTCTGTATGACAGACTCTAGGTCCATCCACCTCACTACAAATAACTCAATTTCATTTCTTTTTATGGCTGAGTAATATTCCATGGTATATGTGTGCCACATCTTCTTTATCCATTCACCTGTTGATGGACACTTAGGTTGCTTCCATATCCTGGCTATTGTGAATAGAGCTACAATGAACATTTTGGTACATGAATCTTTTTGAATTATGGTTTTCTCAGGGTATATGCCCAGTAGTGGGATTGCTGGGTCGTATGGTAGTTCTATTTTTAGTTTTTTAAGGAACCTCCATACTGTTCTCCATAGTGGTTGTATCAATTTACATTCCCACCAGCAGTGCAAGAGGGTTCCCTTTTCTCCACACCCTTTCCAGCATTTATTGTTTGTAGATTTTTTGATGATGGCCATTCTGACCAGTGTGAGGTGATACCTCATTGTAGTCTTGATTTGCATTTCTCTAATAATTACAGATGTTGAGCATCTTTTCATGTCTTCTTTGGAGAAATGTCTATTTAGGTCTTCTGCCCATTTTTTAATTGGGTTGGATTTTTTTTGATATTGAGCTCCATCAGCTGTTTGTATATTTTGGAGATTAATCCCTTGTCAGTTGTTTCATTTGCAATTATTTTCTCCCATTCTGAGGGTTGTCTTTTTGTCTTATTTATGGTTTCCTTTGCTGTACAAAAGCTTTTAAGTTTAATTAGGTCCCATTTGTTTATTTTTGTTTTTATTTTCATTACTCTAGGAGGTGGGTCAAAAAAGATCTTGCTGTGGTTTATGTCAAAGAGTGTTTTTCCTACGTTTTCCTCTAAGACTTTTATAGTGTATGGTCTTACATTTAGGTATTTAATTCATTTGGAGTTTATTTTCCTGTATGGTGTTAGGGAGTGTTCTAATTTCATTCTTTTACATGTAGCTGTCCAGTTGTCCCAGCACCACTTATTGCAGGGGCTGTCTTTTCTCCATTGTATGTTCTTGCCTCCTTTGTCATAAATTAGGTGACTATATGTGTGTGGGTTTACCTCTGGGATTTCTATCCTGTACCATTGACCTATATTTCTGTTTTTTTGTGCCAGTACCATACTGTCTTGATTACTGTAGCTTTGTAGTATAGTTTGAATTTGGTGAACCTGATTCCTCCAGCTCCATTTTTCTTTCTCAAGATTGCTTTGGCTATTTGGGGTCTTTGTGTTTTCATACAAATTGTAAATTTTTTTGTTCATATCTGTGATGAATGCCATTGGTAGTTTGATAGGGATTGCACTGAATCTGTAGATTGCTTTGGGTAGTATAGTCATTTTTATAATATTGATTCTTCTAATCCAAGAACATGGTATATTTCTCCATCTGTTTATGTCATCTTTGATTTCTTTCTTCAGTGTTCTTTAGTTTTCTGAGTACAAGTCTTCACCTCCTTAGGTAGGTTTTTTCCTAGGTATTTTATTCTTTTTGTTGTACTGGTAAATGGGATTGTTTCCTTAATTTCTTTTTCTGATTTTTCATTGTTAGTGTATAGGAATGCCAGAGAGGAAGAGCAAACTGAACATATTTTCTCTTTTTGTAGTGGGCAGCAGAGGCTTTGTCAGCTTTTAAAAGTCTGAAGGTATAGGATGTTAGCCCATGGGAGCTCACTGAAGAAATGCAGATGGGGAGGTAGTTAGCAAGGCCAAACCAAACCAGAACAGAGTTAATGCCTTCAATGCGTACATCCAGAGTTCTCCATTAAATTTTCATAAGTTAAGAACACACACACACACACACTTGACTCACCAGCTCCAAGACTATATTTATAGCTGACTTTTGATTGGCTTTTTTAGAATTCACAAAACTACCTCACTGAGACTTTAGAAGAGTATCCATCAACAGATATCCTGTTTTTCTAAAAATGTTGCAGAATCTTATGGCATAAATTTTAATTTTAAAATGCCATTATTAAAATTTCTCTGGAGGCCTGGAAAGACCCTAACTATAGTAGACAGATTGCCATATGTGTTAAAACATCTTTGCTAGAAATTAGGTATGTGTGAATCTAAAAGACAAGAGGAAGTGTAATCAGTGAAGAAATATTATGCATAATAGCTAAGACAATAATGAATAATGTATGTATATGATGTTATTTAAATAATTACTTGCATTTGAGTTTCCCATATGTGCCTCATTCACAAGGGAAAGATAAGATGCTGTAAAAGCCATAAGATTAACATAAAGTGTTGTTATACAAATAATTTTTTCTTTTGAAGACTCATTTTAGTAAGCGATGAAACATAATATGAAACTACTCTGAAGACATGAAGGGATTCTTGACATCTTCAGCAAAAATGGGATATCCTGAACATTGAACCTTAAAAAGAAACCTGGTTTCTTCTTTCATTTAAATGTTATGCACACTACTTGGACACCTAAATGCGGTAGAAGTTCCATTCTCTTGAGAACATAATGTTCCTGTTACACAGCTGGCTCCCTTTGGACCTTGAATTTGCCTGTGAAATCCCAACAGCCATTTTCATTTGTTTTTCACTGTGATCTAGCTGAACATAATTGTATCCCATAGTGGGTGAACTGAAAATTCCTATACAATGCTTGAGAACAAAATTGTGGATCAAAACTAAAATACTAAAATATAATTTGAAATTAGTTTTCTGGAATACTTACCTTTCTTTTATGTCTGAGAGCCTTGTCAGAATTTGGGAGATCCCCTTTCTCTATTACTTGTCTTCATGTGCTTATTGTTTAATCAGCTGATTGGTAAACATCAGTGCTTATATGCATTTGTAAGTTCTGGCAAAATATGTTCTTTTGAAGCTTCAAACTCTTGCCATTACTGTCAACATAATGCATTGGTTCCTTGATTGCTTATTTCTAACTCCTCAGCTACACCCCAATCCAACACACACGTTTTGTAATTGTCACCATATACACTCAGTCCTATCATATGTGTTCATTTATCCTTTGAATGATAACTACAGTCCTTGCAATCATCCTGTTAGCATAAGGCAGTAACGAAATTATAAAACTTATAAAACATCTGCAGAGCAAAATTTTCCCTCTATTTTATCATTTAAATCTTAAACTATGAATAACTTTGGCAATTTATATTGTGCTTTTATCTATCATGTTTTCCCTTCTCTTCCTACTATTATTTATTATTAGAAGTGCTTTACTAAAGAATAGAGAATTATATGAGTGTATTACCCCAGTAGTATATGGACAACAAATTACATCCTGCCTTGAGAACTACCTAAATGGTGAGGGAAAATGCTGTGAATTTGAGAAGCAGGAGTCATAACATTGGTTTGAATCCTGGTTCCACCATTTACCAGTGCCCACCTCATATGTCTTAAGGGTAAAATGAAATAATCAACTCCAACCCATCATAACAAGTACTCTAAATTTTTGTGTATTTATCACCCCAAGTTCTTTATTAACCTAAGCATGGAGTCAAGCCAGCTTTTAATAGAAAGAGCTGCAATTTAAAATTTGCATTTGAATTCCTTTAGTAAAGATGAATAAAATGGAGTCCAAGTGAACAATAAAACAAAAGCAAAACAACAAAGCAAAATCAAAGAGACTGCCTGTCTCTTTCCCTCAGGTAATGTATTCATTATTGACACAAATGCAAATCATCCCATTATTACTTTTAGAAACATACATCTAAACATTTTATTTCTGTATTGAGCAAGGTCCGTAAGTAAAAAGTTGCTGGTTAATAGATCTCAATATGTATGACAAGAGATTGTCAAATTATGTGAACAAGCCCTAACTCTGTGATATAACCATTGTGCTAGCATCACTGCTTGATACCTTCTTACTGAGGAGGTCAATTCCTAGGAGAAAAATAACCTCTTACATTTACTGCTCAAGATTGGAGTTGGAAAAAGAATTTGAAGTGAAATGTATAGAGAAAGAAAGCAAGTAGGTAAATATTATCTTTGCTTGTTAATACATGGGAAAACTAGATGAATATCAAAGTGATATGTTTGACATCTTTCTATGTTTTCTTCACCAAGCCTCATTTTGGAAAGAATTAAACCCCAATTGGAAAATGACTGAAAATAATACGTTAAAGATTTTTAAATTGTTAATGATATAAAAGAATAGGTAAATGATTAAACAGAGGCAAGGTGGGATTAAACAAAAGAAAAATATCGTGAAGTCAGGGGTGAGGCATTATGGTCACTGGTGCCATCCAAAAAATAGTTTTGATTCTTCCACAGGGCACCTAATAGGACTGTACTTCCATACCTTCCTGAAGTTAAGTATGGGCAGATGAATTAATTTGGTCAATGAAATGTGAGAACAACTGACATTTCTTATTTCTAAGAGAAAGCTGTAAAAGCCACCAAGTATTTCTCTACTCTTTCTTTCCCTCTGTCATGGTGACCAGCAACCTTGTGATACTGAATGCCTTATCACTCTATTGCCAAAACGATGTCCTGCTATAGATGTAGCAGGAGTGGAAAATTAAGTTTGGCTGCTTTAAATCACTGCGAGTTGGGATTGCCTGTTACCATAGCAAAATCTAGCCTAACTTGACTAATACGTAAGGTTCTATACAAAATGGCTGGTGTGAAATCCTCAATGACTTAATAGAGATGGTTAAAACACATTGTCTCTGTGTTTTCTACCCCACTTATCACCAGCAATTGGGTACTTGTGGCTGTATGAGCGATAAGTGGGTCCAGTTCCACAATCCTGTCATTAGAATCTGCTTCTTAGAACCACTTCTGGTAATAAGTGGTAGGCTCAGTTCCCCTAGAAGCTGGCCATGAGGTAAGAGTTTGAGTGAAAACAGTTCATATTGTAGTTTGTCTCAGAAGGCACCTAGATGGGGTTGAGGAAGTGTGATAGTTTAGGGTTGAAGTCCAATACAGGGTACATTATTGAGCAGGTTACCACGGTGAGCATTAAAGCATCCATTGATCTGGGTCTTTCTGTTGAAAATGTACTGAATGCAGTTCAAAATTGTTCCTCCTGAGGGTTATAGAAGCTGGGATTTTCATCTACCAATTTCTTTCTGTAATTGATTTACAAGGAGCTCACTCCTTGACCTCCTGGCCTACTCCATGTGAAGGCCAGAAAAGATCAGTTGTCAGAAAAAGCCCTCAGTCACAGGTTCTGTAGACAGTAGGCAGGTGAAGAATTAGAGTATAGACTGCTTGGAGATTGGAAATGGGCAGTGCACCAAAGTTAGTATATACTTCCAATAATATTTGTTTATCCCTAATATTGAGTTATCTCTAACTAAACACACTCTTTGAAAAAATGTGTTGTAACTATGGCTTTAAGATTTTGGTCTCTGTGCTTATGTGTGATTGGAAGATGTCATAATTCTTCAGCCTTACATTCAAAGCACCTCACAATCTGTGCTCAATCTATCAACCCCAAATTTTCTTCTGTTATTTTGTGTGTATGTATTTTAGGTTCTAAATAACCAGTTATTTTTACCAAACCAGTTTCTTTATGGCTATCATTGTCATAATTACTCTCAGTGAATAAAATGACCTGCCTGAATTTATCAGCCTACCTAAAGTCCACTGATTTTAAGTCTTCCTTAAGTCAAACTTTCTACACCATGAATATTCGGACCCATGGTTGACCTCTTTTATGTTCTGAAATTTGAATGATTGTTTTATGTATAGAACATTTGGGCACAACCTCTACAGATACTTCTTGTTACACAAAATTTAAGAATCTTTGTACCATGCCTTGTGCATGTTATTTAATACTAGTATAAGAATTGTTATTGATTTGTCTTTCAAGGAAGCTTTATGTCACCTCTTCTGTCAAACTTTCTTAATCCTAACCATCAACCTAATTTCATTTCCCCAAAGGAAAGTTACATCTTCTTCTGTGCCCATATCACACTTTATATGTGCTTTTACTATAGTGATTCTCAATGTATTTTGCTGTTTATCTGTCTCATCATTGAACCATGAGTCGCTGAATAGCAATAAGAAGGCTTTCTTTATCTTCCACACCCAGGTACAATCCCCAGAATATAGACACTAACAGGTTTATTGAATGCAGTTCTTAAATTGTTGATGCCAGTCTTAGTTTCCTCAATCTTAGAAGAAGCTAGAAGTATCCAACATGAATTCTCCTCCACTACTTTCCCTCTATCTTAAAAAACTCATGCCATAATCTTTTTATTCTTACTGTTCATGCATTAAGGAAGAAGAATTCAGATGATTCCAAGGGAAAATCTTATTTTACTGTAGAATCTGTTGCTTCCTGGCAACTCTAGATTTTTGCCACATTAGGAATATAGTGTCTTTTATACATACAATATTTTTTATTTCCTTCTAATGGATTCTTTTATATTCTTCTCTCCTCTAAACATTATAAATATAATTATCTTTCATACACACACATAAATTTTATAGACCACGGGCCTTGCTTTCCTTCCAAAGTTCTTTCCAAACTTTTTATTTGTCTTTGAATGATCTAAAATTATTGATCGCATTTTCTGTATTCTCTCCATGTTCCCAATTCTCATTAAATTGTATCTATTAAACTGAATTTTTAATTTCACATAATTTTAAATAATTTAGATATAAAATTAATCAGCCACACTAGACATTTTAAATGCTCAATAACTACATGTGGCTAACAGCTACTATATTAGACTGTGCAGATATAGAAAATTTCCATCATCACAGAAAATTCTATTAGAGAGTGCTATGTAAGACCAATTTTCAAATGAGATTCCATGAATAAAAGTTTGCTTTTTTATGTGAAATATGCATTTATTATTGAATATAGAATCCACTGCTCCAGAATCAATAGTTTTCCTGACACATTTTTGATGAATATGAAAGCAAATACTCATATTACATCAAATTTATTTCGACAATAAAAAATATTTGTATCTGTATGTATTTCTGTATGTGAAAGCACATTACTGAAAACCCCATTGTCTAAAATTTATTTTTAAATGCATATTTTGAAATCTGGACTTCCCAAATTTAGATTTTAACACTAAAAAGGGACAATTGTAGAAGACAAGATTGAAATAATTAAATTCAATGAAAAAATATACACGTATACTGGAAGGCAAACTTAAGCAATAGGATTGTTTCCCAGAATGTTTCTAGAATTCTTGATTATTTGAAAAAAAAAAATCTAATGTTCTACATAAAGAATAGGACAGAATTTCTCTTGCCAGATGATATAGCTGTAGTGATGTTTTTAAATAAAAGAAGGCTTTATATTTCTTGAAGGTGAATTATATTATTGGAAATTTCAGTCATTTGAAAAATCTAAATGTTATAATAAATGATGCACATTCTTCAATTAAGTTTGACAGTGCACAAGACACATGTATAATTGATGTTCATTTGGATTAAAACAAAAATGTAAATATCGAGCCTTAGTATACTGGGTATTCAGTTTTCTTGGGCATTAAGTTCAAGTAAATTCCATTACTTTTGAATGTCCTTTCACAAAAGATTGCTTTATGCAATATTGCCAGATCATATTCCTGGGTCTGCAAAAGCCAGTACTTCTAGTACTATCTAGCTACTACACAGGTCACACAGATGCCAAAATATTTGCTAATATTAGCAGTCGAGTAAGTGAATAATTTGCTCTGTTTAACCCAAATTGATATAATATTATATTAATAATTAATATTGGTCATCTACTTAATAATTTAAAATGTACTACTTACAAAGTAGAAATGTTAAATGGGATTTTGGTGGGATAAGAATGAGAAGAAAGTGGAGCCTTTACAGAGGGTAAAAAAGAAAAACTACAACTGTAGTTGGAAGAAGGATCTCAAACTAATATGAATTTCTTGAGAAAACCTTGTGTTCTTTAAAATTCCTTATGCTACAGATGATTTACTTTTACAAAGGAATTTTAAATTCTAGAATAGACTATTTAATTCCCCAGACCTTCACAATTCCATTTCATGTTTTTGTGTATAAAGTTTTTTTCACTGAAAATAGAAGAGATCAACTCAAGCTAGCTTAAACAAACATACCAACAAAGAAATATGCTTTAAGGATGCAGTTTTTGTTTGTAGTTTTTAAGTGGAACTCAAGTACAGAAGTGCAACTGGGCATAATTGACAGGAAGTAGAACCAGGAACAGGAACAAAAAACCCACATGGGATATAAAATATACACCCTGTGACTTTCCTCTATTCTTCTCTCTCGTGCATTACTGCTTAATTTTCTCTCTGCGGATGAGTTTTCTCTATTACTTGGTTCACAGGGCATAAAATGGCTGCCCCCAAATCCCAAGCTTTTATTCAAACAACATTCAAACAACAAGCCTATTATATACTCCACTTGAACTTGCTGGCTATCTAATCTCCCATTAGTGAGTCACCAACCCATCTCTCAGGACAGGAGACATCCTTGCAGGAGGTTTGGAGTAATTACCCAAAATGTGATATAGTTTCCTATTAAAATGGCTTAACTTCATATACTAGACAGCCCCAAATCATTAATATGATGGAGAGGCTATAACTTCATAATATCAGTAGAGGAATGGCTACGCGCATGTGACAGGAGCAATTAAATACCTAATATTTTGGTCTCTAAGCATCTAATACAGGTAAATATGGGCCAGGGCATATAAACTATCTAGTTCTGTACCCATTCTGAGACACACTTCTCATTTGTTTGTGCAATCACCTGTGAAACTTGCCAAAAGATATCTGAGTAGAGAAGAAGGCTAATATGTTAAAGAAGAGAATGAACTGATGCAATATATAACTTCTGCTAAAGATTTTTCAGAATTTTTTCTTCCAGTGTTCAGTCTTACTTTGTTCATCCTAACATACTGGCTTGAGTTATATTTTGCTTTCACTGTTTTTCCTTTATGTAAATGGAAAACTGCTGAATTTATCTGAATTCCACATTTTTAGGTCAATATGCAACAGTACATGCATACCATAACCAGGCTTCATTGGAGAACAGATCAGATCTCCTACTTGCTCATTAGCTTTTGGTGCAACCTATATTGAAACTGGGCAAAGATTTCTATTCCAAGCTATTTTTAATTAAAATATATATTTCTTCACCCCTTCTGTCTATTTAAATGTAACTTCTAACCTTTTACTACTGAATCTGGAGAACAGGTCATAAAACATTAAATATGATAAAGCTGGGAAATGTAACACACAATAAATGCATGAAGGTAGAAACTCAAAATGTGTGGACATAGAGATTTTATTTCCTTACGTAAGGTTTAAATGAAGAGTTTGCTATATAACTCTTTACTTTCAAAGTAGACTATCATTTTTGAGCAAGAAGAAAGGAATGCTTGATTATTAAGAAGAAATCATTATACCTTAAGAATAATTCAAAAGAACCAAAGTAAAGGCTATATACACATAAACTTGAAACTCCATTTCTTTCCGAAATCACAATGCAAGTGTCATAAATATTTTCACAAATTATACAATGTTTGTTATTTGTGTTAAATAATTTACCTTGAAGGGTAACATAAGCTGAGCAAATTAATTGTGTGCACAAATAGTAAAGCTTTCTGAACAATATGCAATGTCTTATATAAACTTATCTTGTAAGGGTGAATTTTGTATATTATTTTATGCTTTATTATATGCATTAAAACAGCTTTTCAATTTTATCTCATATAAATCCAATGTTTTATCTTCTATTCATAAATGAGGGACCTGTGACTAGCAGAGCTAAAAATAACTTAAAATAAACCACACAGACAGTGAGAACATCTCCAGACACCAAACTTTTTTAACTCGATTAAACAGTGCCAGGATGTTTTAAATGGCAAAGAAAATACTGTGTTACTATCACTGTATTCATATCTGAAAGAACTTTAACATAAACTAAAGTCTTTTACAGTGTTTTCATAAAACTTGTAGTTTTCTAGTGATAGTGGTAGTGATGTGGAAACACTAACTGCTAGTATACTAGAAAAACCATGCACGATCATGTACCACCTAAAATTCATGCTGGAACATGCAGAAAACTGGAAAAAAAAAACAACAAAAAAACCCCCAAAAACCCAAGAAACAAAAAAGCCCGAAACCCTAAAAAAAACAAAACAAATGTAGGTGTATGTTAGAAAACTAATGCTATTTGATGTGCTGGATTTAACTGTGCATGGACTTGAATTGCAAACAAAGTCTTTCAAAGGAGAGACTTAGTAAGTTTGGAATGACAAAAGTATGTCAGGAAATTCAGGTGAAATGTATTTATAAAAATCTTTTAGGGCTTCCCTGGTGGCGCAGTGGTTGAGAGTCCGCCTGCCGATGCAGGGGACACGGGTTCGTGCCCCGGTCCGGGAAGATCCCACATGCCACGGAGCGGCTGGGCCCGTGAGCCATGGCCGCTGAGCCTGCGCGTCCGGAGCCTGCGCGTCCAGAGCCTGCGCGTCCAGAGCCTGTGCTCCGCAGCGGGAGAGGCCGCAACAGTGAGAGGCCCACGTACCGCAAAACAAAACAAAACAAAACATCTTTTAGCCACACAACGGACTAAATAAAGATGAAAGAGGGATTTGCAATAAGAAGTAAATCATCCCCAAAGCTAACTTTCCTCTTCTGTACAATATGTACAACTTAGGACAGTAAAGTATGGGTTCCTATCAAATATATAGTAGAAAAATGCACTTAAAATTAAATTTGGATTTTCCCTCTGATTCTTAAGTTCTTTGACTACACTAAAAAGAGGATTGATCATGTCTTCTAGTCACAGAAAATCTCACAACAGTTTTCAAAATAAAAGCGTGTGATTGACTAGACAGAATTACCTGTCTGCCAACTTTGTGAAATCTAAGCACCTCATGTGTCAAATTGGAGACAAGTTATCTGCTCACAGATGTATGAATAAAATGTCTGTAGAATCAAACCTTTTATGCACTGCAAAGCACTATTCAAATTGCAACCATTATTTTTAGTTAACTGTGATATTGAAAGATACTAGAAATTGTTTTTCTAATGACCTCAGAAATATATCATTATAATCCCATAAATAATTGTAAGAATTTTAAATTATTCATTCTGAGTCCTCTAAATGTTCTTGTTTTAGTCTTAAAGAGTTTTGGGGTTTTGTTTTTGCAATTGCCAGTTTATTTGTTGCCAATTCTGCAACAAATAAAATTAAGGTGTACAAGGGTATGTCATACTGTTTTCATAATTAGGTTAATTTTAAAATAAATGTCTATGCCTCTTTAAAATTTTAGTTTTTTAATTTTAGCAAACTATTATAAAAACCACTGGTGATACTATTTTCTCTAAAATATTAGCTTAAACAAAAGCTTTTTAATGGTTCTTCAACATTATTATCATTTATGTGGAATTCATTTATACACCTATTTTACCTTTTAGCTTTTACTAACCTTACAAAGTTTATACATTTTCATACAGAGTGGTCTAATTTGAGTTTTCTTTAAAACATCATTTAAACTCAATAGATAAAATGAATCTTGAGCCTACACAATAAATGTCATATATGATTTTGTTGCTTAGGGAAAACTAACTTTTCTTGAGGAAATTTGCTAGCTGTTAACAAAAGGTACTAGTAGAAATTACAGTATTTGTAGCATTTTCATTACAAATAGATTCTCCAAAGCTCTGACTTGATTCAAAACAACTCATCATATATTCTTTCATAATTTCCTTTATATTCATAACAGACTGGGTGATAGGAGGAGGGGATAGGATTGAGAAGGCAACTAGGACCTTTAAAATACAATCAAGTCATTGAGATTAAATGGGACTGTGGCACGTTGTGGCTTTAAAATTATACAGGACAGAAACTCAGGGTCTAAAATTTTACATTTTAATCATTAAAAAAATCTCCCACAACTTTATAAGAAAGTGCCTTACTGTAGCAGGTGCTCAGTAAATACTTGTGGAACAAACTGGCTTGGCTCATCAATATCAAACCAAGTTCACTACTATCATTAGATAGCCCCACTGGACTTCCCACTAGATGGCAGTCCCACACAGAGATGTCTCCTTTGCAATTTGCTTGGTAGAAAAATTGCATTTATGTGAAAACCTGTGTTTTTTTTTTTTTTTAATATAACAACAGCAAAATCTTAGAATAAATATTTTAAAATTAAAACCACTTCAATGTTTTGTTGTAATTTGTTTTCCAGTTTTTGTTTTGATTTCTAAAATCAATTTTGACAATTATAAAATTATAGTCATCCTGGAAAATAATACAACTCTTGGGTTCAGGTCACTTGTATGAAATTATTACATGTGGGAACACTTCTAGGGGTAGAGAAGGTGTGAGAAAAGCAAGCACTGAAAGAACTTTCCTCATTCATCATGGTACAGCTATGTAGTGGGGTTGTTCTTCTCTAAAGCCAAGCACACCAGAAGTAGTACTTGGAGCATTTTGCTTGCAATGACTGATAACCATTATTCATGACCAAGGGAAGCACAGATAAGTGAGACTGAACAGAACACCATAATTCACTTCTATTATCCAATAAATCTTGCAAAAAAGATTTTAATCCTAGTATGTGGCATTGTAATTAGAGTCTATCGTAGCTGAAGTTGAGGAACCATTTAGAGATACAAGAAGGTTATTTGTGCCCTACTTTTATTATTAAAATTTAATATGCTAAAAATAATGAACTAAATATGTGAAAACTAGTTTTTGAATAAGGTTGGTATGTGATAGTCAAAAATTTAATATTAATGGTTTAACTACGATTTTTATGTCTTGTACAGGTTGATAACTTTCAATATTTGTCACAACCTTAGGGAAAATTTTTGGTGCTATTTAAATAATTTTTGAAATTATTTCAAATTAAAATAATAAATATTTAACTTTGTTGTTTATTTTCAAATAGTATACATTTTCTACAGACAATTCATTTCCTATTCTAGGAGCAATAAGATTTTGTTTAAAATACAGAATGATTTCTCATTATTTTAACATTTCCCCAGTAAAACTTGCTTTTATCATTTATACATGTCCTCAAAGTATCTTATGCAATTACCTTATTAAGTGGAGAAATGAGTTTAAAGTGTCAGGACAATTCTCTTTCATAACTTGAATATGAAGATACAGTAAAAAAGCATGACAATAGATATTTATAATTTAAAATTCAAGGATCTTGTTTTTTAAAGGCAAAATCAATATAAATGATACATTGCTATATATAGTCCCCTTCTAGGTACTGGGAAAGTAAACCATAGACTTTTTCTTTCTACCATTTGAAAAAAAAATGTAATATATTATAATGTATAGAAATTATGGGACTTTGGTATCTATATGAGCAAGGATTTCCCATCTCAAAGTATAATACTGTAATGCATTTGAGCTTAACTGATACTGTTAAAATTAAAATAAGTTAATGATGGAAACACTGGTGACTCTGAAAAAACTAAGGTTTATTAAATATTTATAGTGTTCCTAACCCATTGAATTTTTGAATTTTATTATTTATAATTTTGTTTAGATAATGGAAGTTTTTAAAAAATTGAAATCCAATTGACATAAAGTTGTGTAAGTCTAAGGTGTACAACACGTTGATTTGATACATTCATATATTACAATATGATTACCACTGTAATATTAGCTAACACCTCCATTACCCCACATAATTAACATTTCTTTCTGGTGGTGAGAACATTTAAAATCTAGTCTCTTAGCAGCTTGAAGTGTATAATACAGTACTGTTGACTATAATCACAATATTGTGCATTAGAGCTCCAGAACTTACTCCTCTTATAACTGCAAGTGTGTGTCCTTTGACCAATATTATCTCCTAATTCTACCACCCCACTGCCCTTGGCAAGCACCATTTTACTCTCTGTTTCTACAGTTCAGCTTTTTCAGATTATACATGTAAGTGAGTTGTTTGTATATTTTAGAAATTAATCCCTTGTTGGTTGCATCATTTGCAAATATTTTCTCCCACTGTGTAGGTTGTCTTTTCATTTGTTTGTAGTTTCCTTTTCTGTGCAAAAGTTTTAAGTTTAATTAGGTCCCATTTGTTTATTTTTGTTTTTATTTCCATTACTCTAGGAGGTGGATCAAAAAAGACATTGCTGCGATTTATTTCAAAGTGTGTTCTGCCTATATTTTCCTCTAAGTTTTATAGTGTCCGACCTTACATTGAGATCTTTGATCCCTTTTGAGTTTATTTTTGTGTATGGTATTAGAGAATGTTCTAATTTCATTCTTTTACATGTAGCTGTCCAGTTTTCCCAGCACCACTTATTGAAGAGACTGTCTTTTCTCCATTGTATATTCTTGGCTCTTTTGTCATAGATTATTTGACCATAGGTGCATGAGTTTATTTCTGGGCTTTCTATCCTGTTCCATTGATTTATATTTTTGTTTTTGTGCCCATACCATACTGTTTTGATTACTGTAACTTTGTAGTATAGTCTGAAGTCAGGGAGCCTGATTCCTCCAGCTCCATTTTTTTTTCTCAAGATTGCTTTGGCTATTCAGATTCTTTTGTGTCTCCATACAAATTTTATGATGTTTTGTTCTAATTCTGTGAAAAATGCCATTGGTAATTTGATTGGGATTGCATTGAATCTGTAGATTCCCTTGGGTAGTTTAGTCATTTTGACAGTATTGATTCTTCCAATCCAAGAGCATGGTATATCTTTCTATCTGTTTGTGTCTTCTTTGATTTCTTTCTTCATTGTCTTCTAGTTTTCAGAGTACAGGTCTTTTGCCTCCTTAAGTAGGTTTATTTCTAGGTATTTTATTTCTGATGTGATGGTAAATGGGATTGTTTCCTTAATTTCTGTTTCTGATCTTTTGTTGTTAGTGTATAGAAATGCAACAGATTTCTGTGTATTAATTTTGTATGCTGCAACTTTTCCAGATTCATTGATGAGCTCTAGTAGTTTTCTGGTTGCGTCTTTAGGATTTTCTATGTATAGTATCATGTCATCTGCAAACAGTGACAGTTTTTCTTCTTTTCCAATTTGGATTCCTTTATTTCTTTTTCTTCTCTGATTGTTGTGGGTAGGACTGAATAAAAGTGGTGAGAGTGAGCATTCTTTTCTTATTCCTGATCTTAGGGGAAATGCTTTCAGCTTTTCACTGTTGAGTATGATGTTAGCCATGGGTTTGTCATATATGGCTTTTATTATGTTGAGGTGTGTTCCCTCTATACTTACTTTCTGAAGGGATTTTATCATAAATTGGTGTTGATTTTATCAAAAGCTTTCTCTGCATCTACTGAGATAATCATATAGTTTTCATTCAATTTGATAATGTGACAGTCAATCACTCATTGAATTGTGGATATTGATAAATCCTTGCCTCCTGGGATAAATCCCGCTCAATCATGGTGTATGATCCTTTTAATGTGTTGTTGGATTTGGTTTGCTAGTATTTTGTTAAGAATTTTTGCAACTATGTTCATCAGTGATATTGTCCTGTAATTTTCTTTTTCTTGTGATATCTTTGGTTTGGTATTAGGGCGATGGTGGCATAGAATGAGTTTGGAAGTGTTTCTTCCTCTGTAACTTTGGAATAGTTTCAGAAGGATAGGTATTAACTCTTCTCTAAATGTTTGGTAGAATTTGCCTGTGAAGCTATCTGGTCCTAGACTTCTGTTTGTTGGGAGTTTTTAAATCACAGTTTCAATTTCAGTACTTGTAATTGGTTTGTTCATATTTTCTATTTCTTCCTGGTTCAGTCTTGGGAGATTGTACCTTCCTAAGAATTTGTCCATTTCTTCTAGATTGTCCATTTTATTGGCATACAGTTGCTTATAGTATTCTCTTATGGTCCTTTGTATTTCTGTGATGTCAGTTGTAACTTCTCCTTTTTCATTTCTAATTTTGTTGATTTGGGCCTTTTCCCTTTTCCTTCTTTCTCTAGTTGCTTTAGGTGTAGAGTTAGACTGTTTATTTGAAATTTTTCTTGTTTCTTGAGGTAAGCTTTTATTGCTATAAACTTCCCTCTTAGAACTTCTTTTGCTGCATCCCATAGGTTTTGGATTGTCATATTTTCATTTGACTTCCTCTTTGACTTATTCAGTGATTGGTTGGTTGTTTTAGTAGCATGTTGTTCAGCCCCCACATGTTTGTGTTTTTTGCAGTTTTTTTCTTGTAGTTGATTTCTAGTCTCATAGTGTTGTGGTTGGAAAAGATACTGGATATGATTTCAATTTTCTTAAATTTAGGCTCTTTTGTAGCCTAGCATGTGATCTATCCTGGAGAGTGTTCCATGTGAACTTGACAAGAATGTGTATTCTGCTTTCAGATGGAATGCTCTATGAGTATCAATTAAGGCCATTAGGCCTAATGTGTTATATAAAGCTCTGAGTTTCCTTACTGATTTTCTTTCTGAATGATCTTTCCATGGATGTAATCAGGGTGTTAAAATCCCCTACGATTATTGTATTACTACTGATTTCTCCTTTTATGTCTGTTAACATTTGCCTTATATATTGAGTTGTTCCTACGTTGAGCACATATGTATTTATAATTGTTTTACCTTCTTCTTGATTTGACCCTTTGATAATTATGTAGTGTCCTTCTTTGCCTCTTGTCTTTACTTTAAAGTCTATTTTGTCCAATATGAGTATTAATACTCCAGCTTTCTTCTGATTTCTATCTGCATAGAATACCATTTTCTAGCCCCTCACTTTCAGTCTGTATGTGTCTCTAAATCTGAAGTGGGTCTCTTGTAGACAGCATATATATGGGTCTTATTTTTGTATCCATTCATCCAGTTTGTGTCTTTTGGTTGGAACATTTAATCTATTTACATTTGAGGTAACTACCGGTATGTATGGCCTTACTGTCACTTTGTTAATAATTTTGGATTTGCTTTTGTAGGTCTTTTTCTTCCTTACCTCTTATGTTCTCTTCTCTTATGATTTGGTGAATATCTTTAGTGTTGTGTTTGGATTCCTTTGTGTGTGTGTGTGTGTGTGTGTGTGTGTGTGTGTGTGTGTGTATCTATAATATAGATTTTTGCTTTGTGGTTACCATGAGATTTGCATAGCGGTCTGTATATACATGATTGTTTTAAGTTGCTGATCTCTTAATTTCAAATGCATTTTAGATATTCTTTATTTGTACTCTCCTCCTGTCACAGTTACTGGGTTTGATATCATATTTGTGTGTGGATGATTTCCTGTCTTTACTGTTTGTTTGCCTTTATTGGTGAACTTTCCCATTTCATAATTTTCTTGTTTATAGTTGTAACCTTTTCTTTTCTGCCTGCGTAAGTTCCTTTAGCATTTGCTGTAAAGCATTTTTGTAAAGTTTTGTGGTGCTGAATCTTTTACCTTTTGCTTGTCTGTAAAGCTTTTGATTTCCCCATCAAATGTGAATGAGAGTCTTTCTGGGTTGTAGGTTTTTCCCTTTCATCACTTTAAATATATAGTGCCACTTCCTTCTGCCCTGCAGAGTTTCTGCTGAAGAATTGGCTGATAGTCCCCTCATCTCATGGGGATTCCCTTGTATGTTATTTGTTGCTTTTCCCTTGTTGCTTTTAATGTTTTCTTTGTCTTTAACTTTTGTCAATTTGATTACCATGTGTCTCAGTGTGTTCCTCCTTGGGTTAGTCCTGTATGGGACTCTCTGTGCTTCCTGGACTTGGGTGACTGTTTTCTTTTCCATGTTAGGGAAGTTTTCAGCTATTAGCTCTTCAAATGTTTTCTCAGGCCCTTTTTCTCTCTCTCCTCCATCTGAGACCCCTGTAATATGAATGTTGGTGCATCCATTCTTTTCCTGAGTTCTTGGATCATCTTTATGATCATTACTCTGAACTCTTTCTCGGGTAGATTGTCTATCTCCACTTCACAGTTGTTATTCTGGGATTTTATCTTGTTTCTTCACCTGGAACATATTCCTTTGCTGTCTCATTTTGTTTAAATTTCTATTTGTATTTTTATGTATGTATTAGATTAGTTACATTTCTCAACCATGGAGAAGTGGCCCTCTGTAGGGGATGTCCTATGTGTCACAGCACTATACTCCCCTCTCGTCACCCAAGGGCCAGGGACCAGCTGGTCCCAGAGTATGTTCTGACCTGTGTTTTTGGACTCAGTTCTGAAGGCTGTGGGATTGTAGTTTTCTTGTGTCTGATGTCTGCCCCTTGGTGGGTGAGGCTGGTCTAGAGGCTTGTGCAGGCTTCCTGGTGGTAGGGGCTGTTGATTGCCCACTTGTGTGTGGAGCTGGGTCTTGGCCCTCTGCGGGACAGTGTCGTGTTAAGGGGCATACCTAGAATTGACTGTAGGCTCAGGAAGTCTTCAGGCAGACTGTGTGCTGATGGGTGGAGTTGTGTTCCTACCCTGTTAGTTGTTTGGACTGAGGCATCCCAGCACTGAAGCCTACAGGCTGTTAGGTGGGGGCAGGTCTTAGTGCTAGTGACCCAGGCAAGATGTATGCCTCCATCAAGAGTTCAAGTAATGAACACTCCCTGATATCTCCACCACCAGTGTCCAAATCCCCAGCGTGAGTCACAGCCACCCCTCACCTACCCAGGAGACCCTCCAAGACCAGCAGGCATGTCTGGACCAGGCTCCTATGAAGTCACTGATTTTTCTCTGGGTCCCAGTGCACGTGAGAACTTGTGTGCACCCTCCAACAGTGGAGTCTCTAGTTCCCCCAGTCCTGTGGGGCTCCTGAAATCAAACCCCACTGGCCTTCAAAGCCACATGCTCTGGGGGTTCCTACTCCCAATGCTGGACCCCTAGGTTAGGGTGCCTGACATGGGGCTCAGAGCTCTCACTCTTGTGGGAAAACTTCTGCAATATAATTATTCTTCAGTTTGTGGGTCATCCACTTGAGTGTTATGGGATTTGATTATATCACGTGTGCACCCCTCTTACCATCTCATTGTGGTTTCTTCTTTATGTATTTGGATGTAGCATATCTTTTTTGGTAGGTTTCAGTCTTTTTTTTAATCAATGGTTATGCAACAGTTAGTTGTGATTTTGGTGTGCTCATAAGGGGAGGTGAGCTCAAGGTCTTTCTACTCTGCTATCTTGTCTCCCTCATTGAATGTTTATTTCACTTTAGGCAGAGTCATTTGTGAAGACTAAATGAGATCATTAATGACAGTCTCAACTCAAATAGGGAAACTGATACTCAGAGCCATGAAGTGGCTTTATCTGAGGTCACTAGTCAATGAGGATTAAATATTTTCTAACAACAACAGCAAAAAGACCAAAAATTAAATTTGAGCTCTTCCATGGTTCTAGAATTTCAGTTACAGGTATTAATTATATTACACATAATACTAGCACACAGGTCTCTGATATACTGTTCATTTTCTATTCAACCTTTTTATCCTTGCTGGGCATTATTTTGAATAGTCCCATTGCAATGTCTTTAAGTTCACTGATCTTTTTTTTTTTTGCATTGTCTTATCTGCTCTTAATCGCATCCAGTATTTTTTTTTCATATATTGTATTTTTCATCTCCATACATTTTATTTGGGCTCTGTTGATGTATTTCATTTCTTTTATTATATCCAGAATTTCTTCAACCTTCTTGATCATATGGAACATATTTATAATAGCTGTTCTAATGTCTTTTTCTCCTATTTCCACCATCTTTGTCATTTCTGGTTTCGTTTCAATTGGTTGAGTTTTTTTCTCTTGGTTATGTTTCTGTGCATGAATGATGATTTTTAATTGTATGCCAAACATTATAAATTTAAGATGTTAGGTGCTGGATTTTGTTTATTTAAATAATTTTCTTTTCTGGAATAGAGTTTAAATTACTTGAGATCAGTTTGACCCTTTTCATGACTTGTCTTTTAGCTTTGTTAAGATGAGCCTAGAGCAGCCTTTAGTCTCAGGCTGATTTAGCTGAGCTAGTAAGGTGATACCCTTCTGAGACTCCTACTTCATGCCTGATGTATTGGAAAATCTTTCTATTCTGACTGGTGGGAAAAGAATGTATTCTCTACCCTAGTGAACTCCTAGAATTATTCAGCTTATTATTTTTCACTGGTTCTTTTCACAGTCTTGGGAATTCTTCTCTCATATATGTACAGATTAGTACTCCACCAAATGATTGGTTGGACCTCTCTGCAGATTCCTGGAGCTCTCACTATCTCTGTAACTCCCTGCTTTCTTGCCACACAAATCCTAGTCACTTTGTTCTTCACACCTCTAATGTCTCTTTTTCCTCTGATTGGTGAGACCAGTGAGCAGCATTTGGATACTCCCTTCTTTTCTGTAAGTTGGAAACTGCCCCAGAACAAAAAACTTAGTCTTCATATTTCTTTGAATAACTTTCTATATGAGAAACAATAGAATTCTTAAGATAATTCTCAATTTGATTAGGCACAGTATTCTAAAGTTGACAAAAGAGGATCATAGATTATCTAAGAGTTATTAGTTATAGGCCCTACAAGGCAGACAGAAAAGAATATAGGTTAAAATTATTTAAAAGATATTGAACGTAGGGTGAAGGCAATGATCTCTTTCTTGATAGAATTTCGGAATGTGCAAATGTATGTATTGTCAAAACTTAAGCAAGTATACAATTCAGATTTCTGCATTTATTGGATGTAAATTTTACATAAAATGAAAAACTTTATAAATAATATTGAATTATAATTAATAATATGCATACTGAAATATTTAGAGACAAGCTACATATACCTATAGTTTACTTTGCATCAAAAAAAAGATTGATGAATAGATGGACAGATAGATGAAAAAAATGTGATGAAACAAATATAATAAAATGTTAACGGCAGAACATGATGAAGAATTTAAGGATATTCCCTCTAAAATTCTTTTGACTTTCTTGTGTGTTGGAATTTTTTTCATGAGAAAATGTTGAATAAATTGAATATATACATATTTTTTGCACAAAAAGTACAGAAAAACAGGGTAAGAGATAAAATACCAGGAGCCAAGAAGAAAGGAACCAGACAATCAAAGATTTCCTGACATGCTTCTTTTATTTTAAAATATTTCACAGATCTATGAAGTGAAAATTAACCAAGACTCAGGGGAAAATTTGTGGGTGTCTGCGGGTGTTTGCAGGAACTTATGAATACCACTGAACATCTGCAAAAATATTTTCTATTCACTATGTACTATTCACAGATACTTTTTCAATGGACAAGACAGCTTGGAAAAGCTGGTATGAACCAAACTGTATGATGGGAAATTCTTGGCCCATAAATGCTTTAGTCTCTTCTGAATACAATGTGTTTAAATAATTTTACTTGCTGTATTTCTGAATGTGTTGGTACAGTGTAATGCATACTTTTCCATCTGGAATTATGTACTCTGAAAAAGTGGCTGAAAGAAATGACTCATGCTATGTCAGAAATAACAAATAAGTACTAAAACTTATATTTTTATATTTATTATTTTTATTTGAATACCCCAGAAAATCTTAGATATAATAACATTTTTACTTGTCCAGAAACTTATGTAATTAGAGAGGGTAGTGGTTTACAATCCTGGACAAGATTACATGATCGTGAGTCTGGCTATACATTTACTAGCTAAGAATCTTCAGTTTTCTTACTTATAAAATGTATGTGATAATAGTAGTAATCTCCTAGAGTTGTTGTGAGGGTTAAATAAACACTTATAACAGAGCCTGACACATAGTGTAGTGAGTGCTTAGCAGACGTTAGCCAGCATTCTTTTTTTTTTTTTTTTTGCGGTACACGGGCCTCTCACTGTCGTGGCCTCTCCCGTTGCGGAGCACAGGCTCCGGACGCGCAGGCTCAGCAGCCATGGCTCACGGGCCTAGCCGCTCCGTGGCATGTGGTATCTTCCCGGACCGGGGCACGAACCCACATCCCCCGCATCAGCAGGCGGACTCTCAACCACTGTGCCACCAGGGAAGCCCAGCCAGCATTCTTAAACCTAGGCTTACAGCTAGAAAAATTCATAGGATAAGTTCTACACATATTTAGAGATCACTAGGATGTGAAACAACAGACCTAGAATTCTGGTTCTGTGGTCTATTCTAACCATAGAAAGTATTATATTAAAACATGATCCACAAAATCTTGGAAAATTAATAAATAAAAGTTAGTTTAGTGTCAAGTTGCTTAAAGGGTTCCCAAAGGAGTTCTAAAACACAACTTTGAGAAAGAATTCCAAGACCCCCTCCATGGTATGGTTGGCTGACTATTTTAGGATAGAGCTTAAATTTCACTATGTCCTTTACTACTTCAAGGTTCTCTTGCTCTGAGGCAATCTGTAGAACAATCATGTGGAGAAAAATGAAATAGTGTTCCAAAAGAGAAAACAACTAATAAGAAATAACGAGTGGATGAAAAATTATTAGAGTTTGTTTCAGCATGAATGTGTGGTGACACATTTTTCTAAAATATATAATATACTTTATGTTCTTAAAATATGCCAACCTTATAAGACATTGATTTCTTAGAGAAAATGAAATGTTATTTAAACACAAGTGTATTCTACCTGTTGAGATTCGTTAGTTATGAGTACAGTTTCTGAGGCAACATTCTTGCCCTCATGAAAAGTTCTAATGTTACTGTCTTCCCTGTGCATAGAATACTGTTGCATACCATATTAATTGGCAAGAGCTAATCCATACCCATCTCATAAACATAGGCAGCTCTCTTTCAGATTGCTTTGGAAAAAATAGCCAAAAGAAGACTGGAAATGATAAAATATTGACTCATGGAATCATTGAAATTAGGTCCAGTGTTGGTCGGACACTGTCTTTGACTTATCTGGGTCACAGGTGCCTGGGCTAGAGTCTTGGTGAACTACTTCATTTGGACTGGAAATTCAGATTGTTTGTATGAATACACATTCCGAAGAGTTTTGACACAGAAAGTAAAACCCGTGTTGATGGATGTTTTACTCATTTGTTAGTTACACATTACACTGTAGCTCTGCATTTTCCCCCTCATATTGGGTCTGGTTTATCATTTTTGGATACTGAAGGCATGTCTGTTTCAGTTATAAAAAACACAATTTTTTAATGCAACGAGAATTTGTTTTAGAATATAAGCGCAATGGGAAAGAAAATGTCATTGTGAGTTCTTAGTTACATTACTAATCATCTAATTGAATTTTAATGGAGAGAGGAAGATGCCTAGGGGTTATACTGAAAACATATTTTCACCCATTTATATTTATCATTCAAATAAACTGGTAATAATATACAGCAAAAATGTCAGTCATATTTAGCTTCTATGCAGATTAGAACAGCCACAATTCCTATCCCACTATCCTTTTGTGTCCATCACAGTCCCAAGCAACCTCAGCCTCCAATGTGTTAAATAAATCATTATCTAAAAATGTGGAAGCTTAGGTGCATGACATCCTGCAAGCAGTCACTTTGTGTTTATTTTCTACAGTAACAGAATCTTTGATCTCTCTTACTTATCATGGAAGAATTCTGAAATAAAACTACTTAACAACACAACAGTTTATATGCACTCTTCCTTAGGCTAACAAAATAATATAATTCACAATGTAATACACTGAGTTTACAGAAAAATCATTAGGTAACTCTTTGCCCTTATAATAAGCAACGATGAAATTGATATGACTTGGTCAACTTGTGAATCAAATGCACCATCCCAAGGTATAGTGCATTAATTTGACACGAAGTCAACCTGCGCTGGTTGTTAACATACCAAGGACTGGAATCTTATCCAAGCATGTACAACCTGTGAGAGGGAGGAAAAATTCAAACAGTAAATTGAACACAGAGAAGACATTTTCAAAGGCAGTTGTCAGGATCAGAAAGGTAGTTGGTTTTGTTGCAAGAATGTGTTGGATCTAAGAGATCCTGTCCAGCATAGTTTCACTAATTGAAAGCAGTTTTCTCTATGTTTATGCTTCCCATGAGATGGAAACCAGGAAGCCCAGGAAGTCACCCACAGACTTCCCTCAGTAATTAGGGCCATAAAGGAGAGGACACAGCACACTAAGCAGAGACAAGTTAAAAGGCACAAGGAAAGAGAAAAGTTTTTCCTCTTTACGAGTGGGATGTGGATTTTGAGAATGAGAAGCAGATTGAGTTACAGGATCCATGAACCTTTGGGTATAATTCTGTAGAGAACATTCTGAGAACCAGTGATATAAGGGGACATGTTAAGGAACTCTTAATCAATGACATTTTATCTTGGTTTTAGGGTTCATTAATATTTCTTCTTATGTTGATGTATAAGAAATTTGAAAAAAATTGAATGTATGCTAAACTATTCATCAGTTTCCTCACAGGAAACAGAAGTTACATTTAGCCTTATTTAAAGAGATTTGGGAAGGGCTAAGGGAACCAATAAAAGAAGTTGACACACCAAGGAAATAGCAACAGTGGAAACCCATTACTAAGACTAAAATTACAGTACAAGGAAAGAAGTTACTAGAGCCTATGAAAACTCAAGCAATTTAAGGGAACCCTCATGGCTTCTTTCATCTGTTCTCTTATCCTCTGCCAAAACTTTCATTAGCTGAACCCAACTAGAAGTCCAAGGGCAGTGAAACTGGGGAGAAGTAGTCTTTAAGTTTATCTCCTCCTCATCTCGAGTCACAGAGCAGGCCAAAAACAAAAGGTGGAGAATGAATCAGGGGAAAAATGAAGAATTAAGTACTATAGTAATAGAGAACAAAAGGGATCATGATTGATAGAAACAGTTTGTCCCAAATTCTAGGATCCTCAAATATGTTAAAAGTCACAATGGGGTCTGTGGAGGGAATATTATCAGATAAGTCTGACTAAAAATAATATTTTCCTTTCTAGGTTGTTGACCTAAAACAGAGAGACTGACAGTTATTTCTCTAGCAAAAGTGGGCTTATTTGGGATAAACAAATAATTGCAGTTCGGGGTTTGCAGCCATGGCAAGCCATGTGCAACTCCTCAGCAAAAATGGAGAGAAGAACTCTTTTAAAGAGGGAAGAAAGGAGTTAGGAGGACTAGAGTAAACAAAGAGTTCAAGGCTTTTCATTGGTTGACTTGTGACTATCTCTCCTTGGCTGAGCTCTTGCCAGGCAAGAAGAGGGAGTCTTTCTTCTTCCTGCTGGATTCTGCTGTCTTCATAGGGCATGAGAGCTCCCCCTTTCTGGTGTCTCAACTCTACTTAATTGAGGTTTCTGTTAAGTTTTTCATGGTTTGACCTGAGAAAGAAAGGGTGCCTTACAGATTATTATCAGAGCCTCAGTTTCTTCAAGAGACCAGTGGAGAGTGGTTGGGGAATCTGACATATTTGGAAATCTTAGTATATTTAGAAAATATTCTAGAGAACTTTGAGAAAGCTTAAAAATATCTCTTTAACAACTTGCCTTGAAGAGAGAAGGTTGAAATCTTTGGTTGACAAGTGTTCTTTTGCACTGCTTTTATATTTGTGTAGAATGATTGTTTCTTAACAATGGGTAAACTCAGGTTTAGACATCTCTCTTGTTATTCTCTTTGGTCTGATAAATATAGACAACTAAAGATCTTTTGGAGATTGGGTGTATATTATAGGATGTTTTATAGATCAAACATCTCACAAATTTGTCTTTGAATTGTCACTAGAATCTCAGTCTGGCGTTGTCAGGGGAATCCTTGATAGGTCCACTGGGATTGTTGATGTTGGAGCTGGGAGAGAAGCAGGCTTGAAAGAGTTATCACCACATCAGGAAATCAAATTCCCAAAATATTTTATATCTTGATCTGAGTTTTGCTTCAAGGGTGTATATATGTTTTGGTATTATAAAAAATAAATATTTGGTCTTTCCCCCCTGTCCCTGGCACAGAGCTCCTAAAAGCCCTGGAATTTTCTGAATGATGAGTTTTGTTTTTTCTTTTTTTGGTGTGCTAATGAGATGACTGGTGACTGGACCTCTAGATAGCTTCAGGATGGAGGCTGGTCACCAGAAAGACCAAGCAAGCCATGATTAGCAGACTAGAACTTTCAGTCCTCTCCCCAGGGAGGGAAGAAGGACTAAACTTGAGGTTAGTAACTGATGGACAATGATTTAGTTAATCATGCCTATATAATGAAACCTTCATAAAAGCTCTAAATGTTAGGGTTCAGGGAGTTTCTGAGTTGGTGAACACATCAAGGGTGAACTGCTCTGAGAGGGCATAAAAGTTCTGCACTACCCTCTCACTTATAAGTCTGAGAGGGCAGGGAGTTAATGTGTCCTAAAGAACCCAGGAGGCTTTCAAGTGTCAGAGCTCTCAGATATGAGGAGTGGAAATGATGCATGAGACCGAAGAAAAATACATTGTCTTTGGAAAAATCTGTCTGAGGAATAGTTGACCCCCACGTCTGCTTGCAGACTGCCCCTCAGACAAAAAAGTGGAAGAAATGGAAACTAAATCCAAATAGAGATGCTTCTCCATTTAAAATTATTAACACTTTAGTAAAATCTAGTGCAACTTTTTAATGGCCAAAGTAAAATTCAGTGTTGTCTTATTTAGGAATCTACCAGAATTGAGGGCAGATTCTTACACACTTCCAGTAGTAAGTAATGTCCACCAGCAAACAAGGCAAAATTATGTATACATATTTATTTTTATTGCTTTATTATTACATATGAATCAACAACTTAGGATAACCACTCATTTGAAGAAATTAGGAACATAAGAGAGAATGATCAAGATAAAGAAATAGGGAAATATGACCTGGAGGAAGCAGATATTTTAGGAAGACACTATTAAGATAACAGAAAAGAGAACAATAACAAAAATTCTTAAAAATATTAAATGTTCTCTAATTAGTCTCATTTTTAAGTGAGATTTTAAGTGAGATTCTCCCTAAAGAAAAACCCAGAATGCTCTAAAGAGAATATCAGAGAATTAGAGAAGCTTCATGGAAAATAAACAAGTGAATGTTGCAATTAAAACAAACAAAAATAAGCCACAACAATAAATATGAGAGAAAATATAAAACATAGATATTATTAATTCAAGGAGTCCAACATTAAAATAGCAAGAGTTTCAAAAAGAATAACTAAAATGGAAAAGGATGCAACATTTGTGAAAGTATTCCCAATTTTCCACAAACTTGTCCCAATTTTTCTTCTTCTTTTTTTTTATATATATATAATAATCATCCTGACAGGTGTGAGGTGATATCTCATTGTGGGTTTGATTTTCATTCTCCTGATGATTAGTAATGTTTGGTATCTTTTCATATACCTTTTGGTCATTATATGTCTTATTTGGAGAAATGTCTATTCAAATCCTTTGCCCAATTTAAATTGTGTTTTTTGGGGTTTTTTTGCTATTGAATTGTAGGAGTTCCATATATTTTTTTCATATTAACCCCTTGTCAGATATACGGTTTGCAAATATTTTCTCCCATTCTGTAAGTTTCCTTTTCACTCTGTTAGTTTCCTTTGCTGCACAGAAGCTTTTTAGTTTGATGCAGTCCCACTTGTTTATTTTTACTTTTCTTACCTGTTCTTTTGGTGACATATCCATGATTTCATGGATTGCCAAGACCAATGTTGTAAAGTTTTCCCCCCAATGTTTTCTTCTTGGAGTTTTACAATGTGAGGGTCTTACATTTGCATCTTTAATCCATTTTGAGTTGTTTCTTGCATATGGAGTGAGAAAGGTCCAATTTCATTCTTTTATATGGGTATATCCAGTTTTTCGAGCACCATTTGTTGAAGAGACTATCCTTTCTCCATTATGTATTCTTGGCACACTTGTTGAAGATCAGTTGACCCATATATACATAGGTTTATTTCTGGGCCTTCAATTCTGTTCCATTGGCCTATATATCCATCTTTGTGCCAGTACTATACTGTTTTAGTTACTGTAGCTTTGCATTATAAATTGAAATCAGGAAGCGTGATGCCTCCAGATTTGTTCTTTTTAGATTTTTTTTTCTATTTCTGTAAAAAATGCCACTGGAATTTTTATGGGAATAGCATTGAATCTGTAGATTGCTTTGGGCAGTATGTGTGTTTTAACAATGTTAAGTCTTCCAACGCTTATTTGTGTCAATTTGTTTCATCAATGTATTTAGTTTTCAGCATACAAGTCTTTTATTCCTTGGTTATGTTTATTCTGAAGTATTATGTTATTTTTGATCCTATGATAAATGGTATTGTTTTCTTAATTTCCTCTGTGAGTAGCTTATTGTTTGTACTTAGAAATGCAAATCGTTTTCATATGATTTGTACCCTGAAACTTTACTGAATTTTTTAGTTCTAACAGTATTTTTGGTGGAGTCTTTCAGATTTTCTATTTATAAGATTATGTCACTTAAAGACAGAGGATTTTACCTCTTCCTTTTTAATTTGGGTGCCTTTTATTTCTTTTTCTTGCCTAATTGTTCTGGCTCAGATTTACATTTGTTCTTTTGAAATACTAGAAACATTTTTATGTGTTATACCAAATTTAACCCTAGCATATATTTAGAAAGAGGCTATTTGAAATGGCAATGCACTTTGAGTCAGGGAGAGAAAAAAATAGAAATCCGAAACTTCTTTCTGTTTATTCAAAATAAAAATACACTTAGAGTTATGAAAATATAGGTTTACCATTTCCACCTTGTAAGTTGATGCATTAAGTGCATAAAATTTTTGACTACATGAACATAGTATGAATGGAAGAGTATCTTGAGATTAAGTTTTCAAAATACTTTTTAATTTTTTTCATTAACTAGTAATCATTTATTACTGTTTCTTATATTTTTAGCTTTAAACATTTAAGCAATAGATAACTATGAAATAAAATTGCATGGTATATGCCTGAGAATTATATAAATGAATAATGGTAACAACTAACAGGATGAATAGAGGTGTTCATATTGAGAAAACGAATCATGAACAAATTTATTGATCACAGAACTAATACAGGTCTGCTTGTAATCTTCTTATATGCCCTCAAATGCCTCTAACATGGATGGAAATACTATTGAAAACATTTTTTAGTAGTTAGAAAAAAGGTGTTGAAAGTGGAGAGCTATTCCATGTTAAAGACAGACTATGAATCCAGTCACCATAAAGACTCTATAGTACACCATCTTCCTTTATCTGTCAGTGATGCTGGATAGTCTTCACAGGTACAGTATTGTGATTTACTGATTAAGATGGATTGTATTACTCAGCACGCCATCTTCAATTTATTGGTTAAAGAATCTTAGGTGTTATTTGAAACTTAATCCTGATCCATTGGTATCTATTCAAATTCCCCACATCCCATGAGACTGAGCTTCCTCTGGAATGAGTAGTGACGGCTACAGTGCCTAGGAGATGATCCCACCATTTTTGAGCCAACACTGGGGTTCGAGCTCATTCTTTATCTGTCCCTCCATCAGTACCCACACTTACTTTCTCCACACACCCAAAGTCACATAGTGTCCCTGCAGGCTCCAGCTGCACCCTGTTTGACTACCTGGGAAACCTCATAACTCCACCTGGAACAGGCCCTGAATCCCTCATGTTGTTCAAAAAAAGAAAAAAGAAAAAAAAAAGAGAAAAACCTCCAACACTAAGCTGAATGTGTTAGCTAACTTTATTGTGGTAATAATTTTGCAATATATATGTATTTTCTTTATAATTATTTTAATGTCTAAAGCATATAATATAAGGGCCAGAGCTTTCTCCCAGACTGAAGTTTATAAATTCTCAATTGGCTTGTGAGGTCAGTAGAGATACTTCTACTTGTCTAATTTAGTTTCCGGAAAGACTTTATTCAAGTCCCCAATGGTCATCTGATCAAATGTAATTATATTCTTCATCTTCTTCAGCTCTTTCTTGTACTCCACAATTCTGGCCTTTGAGAGAGACAAAAACTCAGCATAACTTTTCACATCTTCTTTTTCTTCACTGTCCAACTGGCAGTATATTTATTCTCTGGCACAGAAACCTTCAAGACATTAAACTGAAATAGATGCTTTTTCATATTTTAAAGCAATGGTAGGCTTATGCTTCTAGATTTTCTTTGGCTTTTCTTCAAACTAATAGAAGAAAAAAAGGAA
Source organism: Tursiops truncatus (assembly GCF_011762595.2). Lineage (NCBI taxonomy): Eukaryota > Metazoa > Chordata > Mammalia > Artiodactyla > Delphinidae > Tursiops > Tursiops truncatus. The sequence continues at coordinate 15,332,418 of NC_047038.1, forward strand.
GAAGCAACTATGTAGGATGTGTTTTTACTAAAATTATAAAACCATTAATGATGTTTTCATCAAGTCGAAAGAGATCATTTTTAACTCTTGAAAATGCTGGAAACAGCTCTTGTCTTTTAAAATTCCTCTATGCAGCATGTTTAAACATTTGTCTTTTGTTTGTTTTTGTTATTGTTGTTCACACACAATGCATGACTAAAGAGTCGGTTTTCAATTAAGTTCTAGTGAAAGTTAGCCACTTGCAACTCTTAGAAACTGCCAAAGTGACAAAAAGAGTTCTTCAGCGCATGCTTTACCAAAAAGCTTGTTACTGTTTTCATGAATGTATAAATGTTAGCATAGAGCACAAGCTTGGCTTTATAATATTGAAAAATAAGTGACTAGCTCATGTTTATGATGGTGGGAAGTGTGGTGTAACTTATGTCAAATATAAGTTTTAAATATTACAATGGAATCTGGCTAGTGACTTGCTGGAGACTTTGGACATAGCAGTGTGCTGTATTTGTGCAAGTACTTTGCAGAAAAGATTTCACTCATCTTTATAATATCCTTTTCATGGAAGGATATTTGAGTGGAGATTGGAGGGAAGATTGCTAGTTGCTTAGCAAATCAGAAGAGTTAGGAGGGGAATCAGGTCTTTCCAAACCTTGGTTCAGAGTTACATGTATTTCAGGTGATGCATCATTACAGTACGGCTTTGTCCCTGACTGTAACATGTGTATGGGAACAGTTTGTCACACGCTATGGAATTCTTCAAAAGATTGTCCCAAGTATTAATATTGCCAAAGACTCCAGGCATTGGCAAAAGCTCTTTCCATTTGTTACCCCATATGTGATATTTTTGTTTGTCTTGGTATGTGTAAAACTGGAAAATTTTGTTTATGGGATTTTTAATATGTGTGCATGATCTTAAGCAAAGTATCTTGTATTTAGAACAGCCCGTAAATATCCAAATAGATATAAAAATTTGAAGTTTATGAAAAAGTGTTCCAAATATCACAGCTACCATTAAAAGGGAATCAAGTGTACAACCTTTAGGATGAAGAGCAGCACCTCTCCCCCAATGGTTGTTTCTTAAAGGACCTAGAAAAGTTCAGGTGTAACATGAGAAAAGAAACATTACAAATTGACAACCTTAGATATGGGCTCCTTAAGTAGCACTAAGCAACAGCTTATTCATTCATTCATTCATTCAATTATTTTCAGCTCATACAATGTACAAAGTACTGTGAGAATAAATAATCCAATTATCAGATCTTAAGTGCTTTAGGAAATTGAAAGTGCTTTAGTAAAACATCATCATTTTTCATTAATCAGATTAGGGAACATTAAAAATATTTGGCAGTTTGAGGATTGCTGGTCAGGCATTTCATATGATGTCCCTCAGTGGGGATTTGTCTGATTTTTTCCTCATGATTAAGCTGCGGTTATGGGTTTGGGGGGAGGCTACAGAGGTAAAGTGCCATTCTCATCACATCATATCAAAGGTACATACTATCAGTATGACTTATCACTGTTTATGTTACCTTTTATCACCTAACTTTACTGTTGTCAAGTTTACCACAGTAAAGTTACTCTTTTCCTTTTTTTCCCTCCCTTCCTTTTCATAGTCCTTTTTGGAAAAAGCCCATGCTGAAAGTGTAGGGAGTTATGGTCTTCTTACTTGATGGTAGAATGTCTACATAAATTACAAGGAATTCTGTACAGGAGATTTGTTTATTTTTCCTAATTTACTTACTCATCATTTATGTATCATGAAGGACTTATGACAAAAACGAAGTCTGAGAAATTCTCATAGCCAAGAGTTGCCTAAGGAGACATAACTAAATGTGATGTGATATCCTGGATGGGATTCTGGAACTGAAAAAATACATTCGGGAAGAACTGTGGAAATATAAATAAAATATGGATTTTAGTTAATGATAATATAAAATATTGGTTCATTAATTGTAAGAAGTATACCGTGCTAATATAAGACGTTAATATTAGGGAAAACTGGGTAAATCTCAGTACTATCTTTGCAAGAATTCGGTAAATCTAAAACTGTTCTAAAATTTTTAAAACTTATTAAATTAAAAACATACCCTTCCCACACAAAAAATATTAATGCATTCAGGAATTGTCAAGGTCTGGGAATCAAATCCACATAATTTTAGTGGAAATGTGAACGGGCACTCTCAGTCAGTAACTATTGAAATGTTAGTATGCACATATTCTTTGGTGTTTCAAACTCATTTCTAGGAATTTATTCAGTAGAAATGAAAGCAAAATGGAAGTGTGTCACTTTCAAAATGGAAGTGAGTCACTTACAAAATGGAAGCGTGTCATTGCTGCTGTTTTTGTAATAGTCATTACACAGTAAAACCTATAATAACTAAAACAAGCTACCTCAATATTCAACAAGGTGTAATGGTTGAGGGAATTGTGATACTTGTCCGTAGAATCTCCATTATAGAGGTGGCTGAACCTAGAGTCTGTCATACAGAGTGAAGTAAGTCAGAAAGAGAAAAACAAATACCGTATGCTAACACATATATATGGAATCTAAAAAAAAAAAAAAAAAAAAAAAAAAAAGTGGTTGTGAAGAACCTAAGGGCAGGACAGGAATAAAGACACAGATGTAGGGAATGGACTTGAGGGCACGGGGAGGGGGAAGGGTAAGCTGGGATGAAGTGAGAGAGTAGCATGGACTAATATATACCACTAAATGTAAAATAGATAGCTAGTGGGAAGCAACCACATAGCACAGGGAGATCAGCTTGGTGCTTTGTGACCACCTAGAGGGGTGGGTTAGGGAGGATGGGAGGGAGATACAAGAGGGAGAGGATGTGAGGATATATGTATACATATAGCTGATTCACTTTGTTATACAGCAGAAACTAAGACAACATTGTAAAACAATTAAACTCCAATAAAAATGTTAAAAAACAAACCAAAAAAAGGGGACTTCTCTATATGTATGTATTCTCTGGAAAATATAACTACAATATAATGAAGATATATATACCTATCTCCTACTTTTAAATAACCAGATAAACAAGAATATATTATATATGTATAGAATCATACACTCTGAACTATTAACAGAAGCTTCCTTAGAAAAGTATAATTGTAGTGGGGAATATTAACTTTTCATTTGTATCTCTTTCTTATTGGAACTGGTACAATCCTCGTTTATTCCTTTTATAATAAAACTATAGCTTTTCTTAGTAGAAGCAAAGGATGTGTTTGTTCACATATACATTATTTTTTGTAGTAGTTATGCTACAATTCATTAGTATGTTCTTAATTAATCAAACTCAGTTCAAGTTCTCATAATTTCATTATCTGGAAATTATAAATCTAGAGCTCCTACCTAAATTTAAGAAAATTAGATGCCATTTAGTTATTAACTTTTTCATTCATTTAATGGTTCTCATAATATGTGCCTTCTAGGCTCATTGTATAGTTGGGGAGTTAGATGACTAATTAATAGAACAAGGTAGTAAATGGCTTTACCTGTACAGGCTTTGTAAGTAATATGCCATTGAACATGAGGTGGGTGCTAAGAGGCTGTAAGACACTTGGTATAATGGAAACAAGCTTGGAGATATGTTATATCTGTAAAGTTAAGAAGAGGTCACATCACAGAAGTCATAATTGCTGTGTCTTGGGTGACCATCAAGTTTCACATCCCATGCCAAGGGCTTTCAGTTGATAGTAGTTTTCTGTAGCAAAGTGTTGAGACAGATCCTTAGGCTGAGTATATACTCTGTGGCAAAAACTGTGGCAACTGCTTGTTGATATCTGTCAAAGGCACTCACTAGATAGGGGTGACAGACCTTCCAGGTATTTGCCTGACACTCAGAGGTTTTTCAGTGTAGTTTTAATTTTTATCCAGTACTATTTAGCAAGCTATAGAGTTAACTGAAGAGGATTATTTTCCTTCTTAAAGTGGTGCACAAGAAGTAATTAAAAATAACTATTATGAATGTGATATTAGAACTTTATAAGAATAATGTATGTGTTCACATATACTTAAAATTTTTTTAATTGAAAGCAGTTCAAATCACTAAATTTGGATAATTAAGTTTAACAGTTTAAATCACAAACTCTCTGAAATATAGAATACAAATGAGTAAAAGAAAAACTCTCAAGTATAGTGATCACTTAATCCAGCCTGAACTCAACAGAGAAGTGACCACCAACTAGGACTGGGCATCAGTTTTCCCCATTCAGTATTCAGAATATAAAATGAAAAAATCCTAGGTAGCTTACAGCATTAATTCAACCATTATTAATTCATGGGATCATTTTATGATTCTTGAATGAAACCAACTATTTGGTACCTGGAAAGTCTATATGGTGATTGCTTAGAATCAGACCAGTAGTACAGGCATACCTCGTTTTATTGCACTTTGTTTTACTGTGTTTTGAAGATACTGCATTTTTTACAAATTGAAGGTTGGCAGCAACCCTGTGTGGATCAGGTCTATTGGTGCCATTTTTCTAACAGCATTTGCTCACTTCCTGTCTCTTTGTCGCATTTTGGTATTCTCTCAATAGTTCAAACTTTTTACTTATTATATTTGTTATGGTGTTCTATGATGAGTGATCTTTGGTGCTACATTGTAACTGTTTTGATGTACCACAGAGCAACTCTGCCCATCTCTCTCCCTCTCCTCAAGCCTCCCTATCCCTGAGACACAACGATATTGAAATTAGGCCCATGAATAATCCTGCACTGGCCTCTGAGTGTTCAAGGGAAGGAAGAGTCGCATGTCTCTCATTTTAAATCAGAAGCTAGGAATGATTAAGTTTAGTGAGGAAGCCATGTCTAAAGCCTAGATAGGCCAAAAGCTGGACCTCTTGCACCAAATACAAAGCAAAAGTTCTTCAAGGAAATTAAAAGTACTACTCCAGTGAACAAAGGAATGATAAGAAAGTGAAACAACCATATTGCTGATATGCAGAAAGTTTCAGTGGTCTGGATAGAAGATCAAAACAACTACAACATTTCTTTAATTCTGTGAAAGCTGAGAGGGGTGAGGAAGCAGCAGAAAAAACTTTGAAGCTAGCAGATGTTGGTTCATGGGGTTTAAGGAAAGAAGCCATCTCCATAACATAAAAGTGCAAAGGAAGAAACAAGTGCTGATGTAGAAGCTGAAGCAAGTTATCCAGATCTAACCAAGATAGTTAATGTAGGTGCCTGCACTAAACAACAGATTTTCAATGTATAGGAAACTGCCTTATAGTGAAAGAAGATACCATCTAGTACTTTCATAGCTAAAGAGGAGAAGTCAATGCCTGGCTTCAAAGCTTTAAAGGACAGGCTGATTCTCTTGTTAGGGGCTTATGCAACTGGTGACTTTAATTTGAAGCCAATGTTCATTTACCATTCTGAAAAACCCAGGGCCCTTAAAGACTGATGTCAAGTCAACTCTTCCTGTGATCTATAAATGGAACAATAAAAAACAATAACATCTGTTTACAGAATGGTTTACTGAATATTTTAAGCCCAGTGTAGAGACCTACTGCTCAGAAAAAAAATATTCCTTTGAAAATATTGCTACTCATTGACAATGCACCTGGTCAAGAGCTCTGATGGAGATGTACAACAAGATTCATGTTGTTTTTATGCCTGCCAACACAACATCCATTCTGTGGCCCATGGATCAAGGAGTCATTTCAACTGTCAAATCTTATTACATAAGAAATACATTTTGTAAGGCTATTGCTGCCAAAGAATGTAATTCCTCTGATGGATCTGGGCAAAATAAATGGAAAACCTTCTGGAAAGGATTCACCATTTTAGATGCCACTAAGAACATTTGTGATTCATGGGAAGAAGTCAAAATATCAACATTAACATGAGTTTGGAACAAGGTGATTCTAATCCTCATGGTTAACTTTGAGGGAGTCAAGACTTCAGTGGAGGAAGGAACTGCAGATGTGGTGGAAATAGCAAGAGAACTAGAATTAGAATTGGAGCCTGAAGATGTGACTGAATTGCTGCAATCTCATGATAAAACTTAAATGGTTGAGGAGTTTCTTCCTATGGATGAGCAAAGAAAGTTTCTTGAGATAGAATCTACTCCTGGTGAAGATGCTGTGAAGATTGTTGAAATGACAACAATGGACTTAGAATATTACATAAATTTATTTGATAAAGCAGCAGCAGGTTTTGAAAGGATTGACTTCAGTTTTTAAAGTTCTACTGTGGGTAAATTGCTGTCAAACAGCATCACGTGCTACAGAGAAATCATTTGTGAAAGGAAAAATCAGTTGATGTGGAAAACTTCACTGCTGTCTTATTTTAAGAAATAAAAACTGCTCCACCAACCTTCAGCATCCACCACCATGATGGGTTAGTAGCCGTCAACATGGAGACAAGATCCTGCACCAGCAAAAAGATTAGGACTTGTTGAAGGCTCATATGATGGTTAACATATTTTTAGCAATAAAGTATTTTTTAATTAAGTAATATACATTTCCTTTTTAGACATAATGCTATTGCACACTAAGTAGACTATATTGTAAATATAACTTTTTTTTTTTTTTTTTTTTTTTTTTTTTTTTAAAGAGAGACTTTTTTTTAATTTATTTTTTGCGGTACGCGGGCCTCTCCCTGTTGTGGCCTCTCCCGTCGCGGAGCACAGGCTCCGGACGCGCAGGCTCAGCGGCCATGGCTCACGGGCCCAGCCGCTCCGCGGCATGTGGGATCTTCCCGGACCGGGGCACAAACCCGTGTGCCCTGCATCGGCAGGCGGACCCTCAACCACTGCGCCACCAGGGAAGCCCTGTAAATATAACTTTTATATGCACTGGGAAACCAAAAAATTCACATGACTTGCTTTGTTGTGTTATTGACTTTATTGTTGTAGTCTGGAACTGAACCCACAGTATCTCCAAGGTATGCTTGTACATAATTAGGAAAAATCCGATGATAGTTGTAGATGGTGTATATAACATACAATTAGAAGATGTACAAGTGTAAATCCTTTTTTATCTAGAAACCAACTAACCAGGACATAAATTATCTCTGTCTCTAAATATGAATAAGGGTGGTTATGCATACATTAGTATGTGCATGTACAGACACAGACATTCTCTTTACCAGAGAGATACAACTTTGGAAAAATAAACCTCTGTAGCAGAGATTTATTGGTCAACATACATTAAACCTCATATGCTAAATAAGACTGTAAGATGTAGCAAATGATAACCCCAAGGCACTGTAAGACCTCCAAAACTCCAAAGGACTCAAATAGGAGAGAAGACAACTTTGATTTTAATTATTTTAATAAAAATCATTTTATAAGTTATAAATGTTAATCAAAACCCCTAAGTCCTTGAAAAATTTACATAATTCAAATACTCTTGCATTTTAGAGACTATTTAAATCATTAAAAATAAATATAACATTTCTTCTCAATTATAGAAAAATAAATGGATTAACCATCTAACCTAATATTGTTAGAAACCAAATTTTTACATTTATAATAATTAGCCAATTAACTAACTGTTCTAATATTTAATAATGAAATAAAAGATAGAGCTAATTTACATTATATTCCTTAAGAGCAAAGCAAAACTACATATGAAAAATTGAAGATAAAAGGAAACACCAGTGCTTACTAAGTGTCCGTTCAAAAGGTTTAATATTTGTTATCACAAATGAACAATGCAAACATTATATTATCATGTTTTCACAATGTACCTGGTTACATTATATATGACATTAAAATATTTAATATAGAGTTAATATTTTATATACATTAAAAACAGTAATAAAACTACATAAAAATGATTATACATTTAAATGTCACTTGATGATTTACTAGAGACACTATCAAATCTTCATGAATAAGACTGGGAGAAGAATAGAAACTGTGTTTTGTGTGCTCACATCGATGTGTCTTTTTCAACTGTTATATGAGCTAATGATATGAATAATAAAATAAAACAGTCATATAATTTCTGTTCTTGAGCTATTTTTCCCATAAATTTGCTGAATTCCTTTCAAAATAAACTGAATTAACAGTAATTATATAGATAGATAAATGAGAGAGAGAGAAAATCTTGGGTATATAATTATTTTATTCACAGATTTTATACAAATATATCCTTAATCTCTGAGTGTTATAAAACTTCTATGTATTCAACTTTCTCCAATTAAAATATTGGAAATCAATATTAATTAGTCTTTTTAGAGAAATCCTTCTAGAAGCCTTTCTAAACCCATTCTCTTACCAGCCATCTACCCTCATTCTCACAGAGGCTTATGGCTAGTCATTCAGAATTGTTTTTCACCAGGAGAAAGAGGAGTCCAGAAGCAACTGAGATTTAGAGACCTTACTGACTGGATCTCAAGGTCATTCCCTTGTATTGCTTTTGTGCTTTGGTTTCCTAACATGGGTGGTCCAGGTGTTTTTCTTGTTGATCAGTATGTGTGTTACCTTATTATATCACATCTTGCCTTACCACTGGTATTTTCCTTCTTATACTTCATTGTGTTTAATTGCTGATATTCTACCTAGACTTTTATGCTTCCTTGTTGCCTTGGGATTGGCATGCTACATAGCCCATTGCTACTCTAATGAGTGTGTCAGTGATTAGAATGCACAAGTAGGCAATGTAATATGACCTTAAGGCATTCATGGACAAATTAGCTAAACTATTATTGTTTTGTTTTGTTTGCTCCTTTTAAACCTAGAGAATGTTGAACAATGCTGCTTTCGGCTTATATCTAAATTATAACTTATGGTAAGTCTGTCATTAGTTATTCAAAGCAATCTCTGAATATCTTTGGATTTCCCATTTTAAAAACTCAGTGAATTCTTTGAGGAAGAACAATGTTATGGTATATAATGTGTATTTTTCTATATTTATTCATAGTGAAAATGCACACCATTGGAAGAAGAGTAGGTAAAATATTTTGAAAAGTGGAAGAACTCTAAAATTAGTTTTTTTCCTATATCAGCAGACACGAAAGCAGGATTGTCAGGAAAATGAAGTGAAATTAGAATTTAGAACAACGATGCAATGCTAATTAGTGAGTTTAATGTGCATAAATAGAGAGAAAGGAATGGGAAAGAGTACAGGAGAGCCATAATTGTGCTTTGTTTAACTTAACCAGTTAACCAAAGCTTTTTACAACTAACTCTTTTATAGCTATGACATCTTTATGTAACTGTCCTTTTCTTTTTCTGACTTGGCTGCTTTTGTACACATTTCAAATGTTTTTTATCAAATGCATATATAGGCCAGTGTGTATTTCGTGAAAGCACTGTCCCTTGACTAAGGAAACCCTTAAAATTTAGCTTTCATCAGGAATAAAGGTATGAGAAGGGGGGTGGGACGATTATAGGAAGCAGTATGCTGGCTACATTTTTAACAGTTTGAAAGAGATTTGAAGGGAGATGGCATGACCATTAAAAGCCTGTTGGCTGGTCAAGGAAAATGCATCTGCACAGCAGAAAGATTAGTAAAATACCAATGATTTTATGTGTAGCATTGTTCATAATGGTTACTCCTTCTTTCCTCACTTGGATGAAGTAAAACGTGAAGTTCATGCACAAACTCCATGCCCCTGTCTCCTTCAATGCTGGCAGTGACCTGCACAGATAGGATTTCACATTCACACATACAGATGGGCTAGTCTCCCCTATTACCCTAGCGCTTCATGGTTATGATCTAAGACCTTCTGCCTCTCCCACAACATAAACCTTTCTTCTTTGGAAAAAAATTAAAAGGACTAAGCTAGTGGGGACAGAATATATTACTTCACTCTCTGCAATGGCTCAAGATTAACTAGACCACTGAATAATCTTATTTAGCTAAACAGGCAGGCAGCTCAAATTGGATCATTTTGTTTTGTTCAGCACAGGAAAAGAGAAACAAAACACATTGAAAGAAAATACAAGTAGCATTAATTGGAACAGTCATTGTTAAAGTAATTTTACCAGGATAATCCAACAATATTTTTGGTTAAACTTGGGACTCTGGCATTATGGAGAAAAGGAATTTTGTGAATTAGAATTTTCTATATCATCCATATGATTAATATATTCACATATGTTGAAACTTTATAAGATGTTCATAATGTTTATATTTAATAATTGAATATTTGTCCAACATGGCAAAGGGAAAGAATAATAAAGGCAATATAGTAAAGTAGTCATTTCTTATAAATACCACAATAATCTATCTTCATATATAAATTGGTGATAAACAGTATATTCTTAATGAAAAGATAAAGGCTTTCGGGCTTCCCTGGTGGCGCAGTGGTTGAGAGTCCACCTGCCGATGCAGGGGACACGGGTTTGTGCCCCGGTCGGGGAAGATCCCACATGCCGCGGAGCAGCTGGGGCCGTGAGCCATGGCCGTTGAGCCTGCGCGTCTGGAGCCTGTGCTCGGCAACGGGAGAGGCCACAACAGTGAGAGGCCCGCGTACCGCAAAATAAATAAATAAATAAAGCCTTTCTATTTTGGTAGGCCATTGGAAGGGTCACTTGAGGCAACATGTGTAGATACAAGTTAATTTTTTTAAATAAATTTATTTTATTTTTGGCTTTGTTGGGTCTTTGTTGCTGCACATGGGCTTTCTCTAGTTGTGGTGAGTGGGGGCTACTCTTCATTGTGGTGCACCGGCTTCTCATTGCGGTGGCTTCTCTTGTTGCAGAGAATGGCCTCTAGGTGAGCACGCTTCAGTAGTTGCAGCACATGGGCTCATTAGTTGTGGCTCATGGGCTCTAGAGCACAGGCTCAGTAGTTGTGGTGCATGGGCTTAGTTGCTCTGCGCCATGTGGGATCTTCCGGGACCAGGGCTCGAACCCGTGTCCCCTGCATTGGCAGGCAGATTCTTAACCACTGTGCCACCAGGGAAGTCCCCTAAATACAACTTGTTGAATTACTTAGTGTTTTTCTTTTGTTTACAAAATGTACATTGTCAAGCTGTTCTTTGAAAGACTGGTATTTGTCCCAGGAAGGGTTTATGCTAGCAACTTGTAGATAAAAGCTGTAGCCAGTTGTTCAGGAGTTAGTTTGTGGAATGCAGGGTGGAATATGGGAATGTTATAAAGGAGGAAATTTACCTCCTACTTGAAAAACGCATTCTTGAGCCTTTAGAGAGAAATTATCCCATAGTGCTCTAAATGAATGTATATTTCAAATAAATTTTACATTTTAGAAATGTCAATAAGTGACACAATTCATCAAGTTTTACTATGCTTTATACCTCAAAAAATAAGTTTTACTACGTTTTCCCTTTAACTTGGGCATATAATTTCAAGGAAGGTTTTGTCTCCTTTTTATCTCCTGGTATGTGTTTTTCTTCCTTCCTTCATACCATCCATCAATCAATCTTCCATCAACCCACCCCTCCCTCCTCTCTTTCTCTCTCATCTACCTACCTACCTACCAGTACATGTATTGATCTACCTCTTATTTACCTACAGACCTACTTAAATTAATAGAAGGACTCATAGATACTTATTTTGGAACTTGTGATGGAGTGTTTGATTAATCATAATCTCAAGTTCTTAGGACATTGTTATTAGAGATTTATGCAAGGCCTTCCCTTGTTTCCCCCTTTCCTTCAACCCATCCTTTCTTCCTTTTCTCCTTCCTGCCTTCTCATCTAATCCTTCCCCTTACATTCCTCTCCCACCATTAGTAATCATTCTGGTACACTTGATATACATAATTGATTTGCATATGTTTTGTTTTATGTGCACATACATTTAATTTACATAATTGTTATTGTTATAAACTCATCCTATTTCTTTTCCACCCAGCTCCATTTTTTAAAGATCTATTAATGTATCTGTGTTTAGATCTAGTCTTTTTCTAACTGCTGCACAGTATTATGTCACGTTCATGTGCCACATTTTATTGTCCACTCCTCCCAGTGAAGAACACCTGGATTGCATTCAAGTTGCTTCTACTAAAAACAACACTGGGATGAGCATTCATATATACTTTTTCATAGTTAGGCAAGAATTGCTCTGGGATATACATCCAGGATATGACTTTATCTAGATCATCGCGTGTACCTACACTGAATTTAACTTAAAACTGTCACATTACTTTCTGGAATGGCTGGTCCATGTCATTGTGGGCCATAAACTCCCACAAGCATTTTATGAGATTTTTTTGTATTTCCACTTCCCCAGCAACACTTGCATTATCCAGTTTTCTAGTACTTTTCACTATAAGAAGTTCAAATTATGTCTTCGTCTTAGTGACCATCCTTTGAGTCTTTCCTCCTGTGAAATGCTTGTTCACATCGTTTGCCCATTTTTTTCTTATTTTGACTTGTATTTTCACTGTGGATTAGCAAGAGTTCTTTGTATATTCTAGATATTAGACCTTTGTTGGTAATAAATATTGCAGGTGTTTTCTGTGGATAATAAACAATTAGTCTATTAACTTTCTCCATCATATCCTTTTGTTGACACAGAGCCTCCATTAGATGCTGTAGAAGCCATGAGCTTTTCATCTCTGTAACCTTTTGTTAACCTCTAATAACTTCATAGAATTATCTTTCACAATTTGATCTTTGATTCTTTGGGGTGTATCCTTTTTTCTTTGAAGTGGGATAGAAATCCAGTTTTGTTTTCTCCATACAGTAAGCCAGTTTTCATACATCATCAACTAAATACTCAGTCATTGGGCCATTGATCCATGTCTTATTTAAAATACATGACCTTCTTTTCCCCAAAAGACCTCTAAGTTAGAAGGCAATGAAGTAACATTTATAAAACGCTGAAAGGAAACAATATATGTATACTGTCAAGTCAGAATTCTATGCCCAGGGAAAATATCTTTTAGAAATGAGGATAGGGGAGATATTTTCAGACAGATACTAATAGAATTTACTGCTACAGGCGTACTCTATAACAAAGGTTTAAAATTTCTTTACATCTTTACACTACTTGAGAAACAGTATAAATATTATTTAAAAGTGAAGTCAGCCACTAAATTTTCTTAAAGAGAATGATAAGTCAATAGAGGTGATAAAATGGAATCATATATATTGCTCAATCAGTCCAAAAGGAAAACAGAAAATAAAGGAAAAAAAAAAACCAGATGGAACAAATAGAATACAACTCTCAACATGGTAGATCTTAACCAATTATGTCAATAATGATATTAAATGTTAATGGCCTAAACATACCTATTAAAAGATAGATTGTCAGATTGTATTAAAATAAGAAGAGATCAGACTATATAATGTCCACAAGAAATCATCTTTAAATGTGAAGATATAGATAGGATAAAAGTTGAAAGGATGGCAAAAGATTGCACCATGTAAGCCCTAGTCAAAATAAAACTGGTGTACTTATTTTAATATTAGATAAAATAGATTTTAGAACAAAACATATTGTCAGGGATAAATAGGGTCACTGTATAATGATAAAGGGGTCAATTTTCCAAGAAGACATAGCAGTCTTAAGTGGTTTGCACCTAACAACAGAGCTTCAAAATATACTAAAAGAAAAGATAAAACTGAAAAAAAATTGACAAATGTACAGTTAGAGACTTCAGCATTCCACCATCATTAATTGATAGAACAAGTATATAGAAAATTAGTAAGCATATAGAGGACTTGAATAACACTATCAATCAACTGATGTAATTAATATTTATAGACCAATACACACCCAACAAAACAGAAAACACTATTCTTAAATGCACGTAGAATTTTCACCAAGATAGGTAATATTCTGTGCTATAAAACAAATCTTAAATATAAAAGAATGAAAAGGATACAAAGCTATGTTAATAAAATTTGATTAGAAATCAGTAACAGAAACATATCTGAAAACTTCCTGGATATTTGGAGATTAAAAAGGTACATATCTAAATAACGTATAGGTCAAAGAGGAAGCCTCAGGAGAAATAAACAAAAAATATATATATTAAACAGAAAATGAAAATTGAACATATCAAAATTTGTGGGATGCAGTTAAAATAGAACAAGACCTCAAATCAATAATCTAAGCTTCTACTTTAAGAACTGCCTTCCTTAATTTCCACATGTACAGGATTTTCTGATTTTCTTTTGTTTCCTAGTTGAACTCCATGGTGTTTAGAGAGCATATTCTGTGTGATTTAAGTATACTGAGTTTTTTTTGAGATTTGCATTATGACTCAGCATACGGGGAAATATGTTATAAATCTATATGCATTTGAAAAGAACATTTACATTTATTGGGTTGTCTGTCAACTAGATCAAGTATACTAATCATGTTATTTAACTATTCTATATAACTTATTTATTGCCTGCTTGTTCTGCCATTTAATGAGTGGTTTATTAAATGCCTGTGATTGTATTGATATGTTTATTTCTTCTTTGACACTATTTTTTGGGCCATGCTGTTAACTGCATGCATTTATCCCTTCAAATTCAAAATTAGACTTTCCTTTTCAGATAGATACTCACAGTTTTTCTTATTTGTTCCTCAAATCCATGCTGCCTTCATGCCTTTGATTCATTTACATTTCTCTGTGATTAATTTTTAAGGAGAGAGGCAGCAACTCAAGCTATTTTTCCATTTGTCAGGAGCTAGAAGCCAGGTCCATAGGTTTCATTTTAACACATCTTCCAAGAACTCATTATCAGTTAGTTATCACTGTGTGTATGTTTATATACAATGATATATATATACACACAATATATATATATATGATTGTGTATACACATACACATATTAGAAGTATTGACACTGAGTTTTAGGTGGCTAAAACTTATTTTTTTGGCACACAACAGTGCAACTTTTAAACACATATATAGTGTCCTGCTGAATGTTTTTATAGGAAAACTAACAAAATATAGGACTGAATTTTCAAAGGCTATTACTTGAACTTGCGATTGGCCCAGTGCCTTTTCATAAGTAGATGTTTCCTTGAATTGTAAAGCAATAATTGGACACTGGAGGGCTATTATTTGTGGGGCCTCTAAGTAAATTTTGTTTTAGTACTAAGCCAAAGTGTAGGGCCGGTAAAGGGTATCTGGAAATGTGGCTCAGTGTATCTGAATATAGTGGTTTTGTATGGAAAACACATTTCCTTTGCACTAGGGCGTAGCATCTAAAAAGTTGGCAATCTGTATAATCCTTGGTACTTCTGGATAATGTCATAATCAGAGATAAAGGCACAGAAGTGCATTAACATCTCCAAAACAGTGTACTGTGTCTCTTGACTTCTTTCGTTTATTTTTCTGATATTTCATTATATAAGATTCTATTGCAATTTAAACCCATATTTAAGGGGAGTAATTTAGGAAATGTCTTACCAGTCGTGGACTTTTTGAGAAGGCTTTTGAGACAAACTAAGCTACTAACTAACTAGTTTAGGATTGAAAGTTTTATGTGTTATGACTGCTTCCCCTCCCCTAGCGGAATAGTCTGGAAATATATCATGATGATATCTGAAGAATGATGTTGAAATCAGTTCACTGTAGTGTGGTCATTTCTGGATGCTTGATGATAAATTTTAGGGATCTGAGAAACAATGTCTGAGAAGAATTGGACATTAGAGGTAGTAAGAGAGAAGGTTAGTGCCTTGGAAACGTTTCAGCAGGAACTTGTCTGGATGAATCTAAGAACACAAATACACCTTGTATATTTTTTCTTTTCCATTATAGTTTAGTAAAAGATATTGAATATAGTTCCCTGTGTTATACAAGTAGGACTTTGTTGTTTATCTATTTTATATATAGTAGTTTGTATCTGCTAAACCCAACCTTGTGTATTTTTTTAGTGTAAAAACTGTTGATACCCAGATATGTAAATATATGTACTCAATTAATTTTTAGTGTGATTTCATGATTGATTTTAGTTTGCAGAGGCATTTAAAAATGTTAGATCATTTAACCATTTAACAATCATAATTTATACATGTGTACTTAGTAATATCAACCTACCTCTTATAAACAACTCAACATTTGATAGCCCCATTGGTTATGTGTTGGGTTATGTGTTCCTTTTTCTGGGTTATTGTTCCATCTCATTTTGCAACAGCTCTTTTCAGGACCTTTATTCTATCCTTGATGGCAGAATGTGAGCTTTCAAACCAACTCTGAATTTTCTTAGTGTCCCATAATTTAATATAAATTTATTTACTCATTCCCCAAAGTAGTTTTGTTTCATATCTGTTGCTCCTTTCTCTACTGGATTTCCTTAGCCTCTGGATTTTGGGGTTAAATTACCTACATTTGTGCTCTGCATGTATTCTCAATGCAATATTTTCATTTTGATCAGGTTCCTCTCAGATAAATCTCATGTTTCCAGACCTTGTATTGAACCTTGTCTTTGGATCAATGATTGTGCTGAAAGATCTGGTCTTGTTGCTGAATTAGTCAGACTAACTATAGCTCTCATTTGTAACAAGTTGATTACTCTAGCCTTATACCTAATAATGTGCTAATCCTGATAATTATGATTATACCTTTCAGTTGGTTCTATTCCAAAAGTCCATTTCAATCTGATAGTTTATTCCAAAACATTGTGAGAAGGTTATAATTTATCTTGTTTTTGTGTGTTTATTATATGTGTGTGTGTGTGTGTATACACACATATTTCTGGAAGTATATCATTAAAGATTCCTCACAAAAATAATTGGTACCTTTTAATGTGCTTTACATGTTTACTTGGAAAAATTGTACCTCATTGTATTTTGGGCTGATAGGGATTAAAGTCCTGGTCTATATACCTTAAAGCCTATTTGTGGTTGGAAAAAAACATCTGGGCAATAATAATTCTTTATTTTCTCTCTCCTGCTTGTCTGACCTCCAGGATGTTCAGGTTAAATTCATGCTGCTGAGGTTTCTTTCAAGTTCAGTTTTTATAAAACATTAATCTGTTTTTCTCCTTTACATTTGTGCATCACTAGCAAATGACAACAGTAGACTCATTTGTAATATTGTTATTTCAATATGGATCTTTTGAAAGAGTGGACACAGTCGTTGGTCAGGCCTGCTTTGGGAAATTACTGGAAACTCTCTTTTATTCATTGACATTGACCAGTGAGATATACATTTTTCACTGTTTTACTTTGATCCTTTTTGTTTAAACCTAGACTCTTTCCAAAAGGGATAAGGGGTTACATGCTTAATAAATGTGTCAAATATATTTATTTCAGATCATAAAACAAAATATTTCTGTATAAACTTGCTGACCACAGATATCTGCCAGAAATCTATGCAATTTTTGCTGGACTAGAAATAAAAAGGGGCCAAATAAAATTATGATCAGTTGCCCAGTAAACAGGACCATGTTATGTGTAGTATTACTCTTGAGATTAGTGTTAAACCCGCCCCCCCCCAACAACTTTCATACATGTTGGGGGTGAGAGAAAAAAATTGGTACTTTTCCCTTTTGTAACTTTTCTTAATATGGTGTTAATAAGCAGGTTTGGAGAGGGAAGACAGAGAAATTTTACTATATTTTTCTTACAAACATGCAGTTCTGCCCTCCCTCATGTACCTTAGGTCTAGGCCAAATAACACAGTCATTCCAATTTAGCAATGTGTGGGGGGCATGTGTGTATGTGTGTATGACTGAAAGGATATATATAAAATATGCACAGTGATTGTTTCTAGGTACTAGACATATGGATGACAGCTATTTTTCTTTTCATTTTTCAATGTATTTATACTGAAATATTTTGAGTATTGAAATTTTAATAGATTGAAATACTTATATTTGTGTATGTATTACTTTTATAATCAGAAAAATAATGAAACTAATTTTGAAACTAGAAAGAGAAATTCATACTTCAAGGCATAAGAAACATAAAGTGATTCAAAGTCATGTCTTTGTTTTCGTTACTACTTTTTCTCTATGTAGAGAGCCACGTGAGGGAGTACATCAGCTTACCGTAAACTTAATTTGGAATTTGGATAAGAAATTCTGAAGTAACATTGAACTGTAATTCAAATAGGGGTGTACCTTGGAATTGGAAGAGGCCTCACGGATCCAGTCCTTATCTAAATAATTACTCTGTTGAAAATGCCTCTTCTTGCTAGTCTATATTTGTTACATTACCTGCTAGCTTTCCCATGAAACTCCATGTTCTTGAGGAGAGGGACATGTCTTTCTCTCTTTTCTCTTTCTCATTTTTATTTTCCACGTGCCAGGTATATGAAAGATCCTCAAGAAATATTTGCTGAACAAATAATTTCAATGAATGGATGCATGGAAGTCTACCTTTTCCAGATTTGTATAGAGTTTTCTGTTAGAAATATTATAAATTCTTCAAGTGAATGATAGTAGATCTTGTGAAAATTTCAGTCTTCAGGCCAGTGCACTGTTTATTTTAAATACTCAATAAAAGTCTGTCAACTGTACTTCCTGATAGTTAAACAGAATAGTCTATGGAGTAAGACAAGGCCACCCAGAACACTTGAATCGCAGTTATGTCACCTCCCAAGTAGCAGGAAACTGAACTCCACCTATTGTACTTGTCTTCAGCTGTACACTCATATGCAGTTCATAGCCTGAGAAATTTATATGACTAGCACAGCATTTTGGTAAAATTCTGGCTTTTGATGATTCAACAAGAAGAATTTTAAAAGTAAGGTAACTGTTCTCTCTGAAATTATTGTCTCAGAAAATAGTACCAAGCTTCAATAATCAAAACAATATAACATGTGACTAGGAGGCATTATTTTCAATAGACTCTTATAGAAATGCTTTATTTCTCAAGCAATAAATAAAGATCAAGGAGGCTATTAAATTTCCTCAGCATTACACAATTTGTCAGTGGTAAAAGCAGTTCTCCAATATAAGTCTATTGACGCTAAACCAGGCCCCTTCACTAATTTACCCAAAGAACCTTGCTATTATAGTAATCCTGAGAATGCAGGGAAGGCAGCAGCCAATTCTCTTCCATAGTCCTCTCCCACTTCTGTCTCCTGCACTGGATCTCATCAACCCTCAGTGATAAGAGGTAAACACACTGTAAAACAAAAAGCAGAGTCTCAGAAAAACAAACTTGAATCTACAGGTATTATAAATCTGTCTGATATCTATACATAGTGGCTCTCATATGTGTGTTGAATATTGTATATATGTATATATAATATATATCTGTGTGTATATATTCATATATATATATTCATATATATATGAATATAGAGATTATTGCTGTTGAGGTCTCACTTATTCTCTGATCAGTGAGGCAAAAATTACTCTAGCATGAGAGCATAATTAGTTATCAAAACTGAATAATTGTAGGATAGATTTTAATATTTGAAGCTCTCTTAGAGAGATTACCCCAAGTTATTTTCACATTTATAGAAAAGGAATAGTAATCTGAGAAACAACCTGAGAAGTGTACCTTTTACCAGTGTGGCTTATAGTGTTTTGTATTTTAAAATATCTCATGAGTCATGAGTCATCCATCATGGTGAATGACTAAATGCAAATGTATAAAGCTTCTGAATTTTATTTGCTTTTAATTTTTCAGTTTCTCTTTAAAATATTCAATGCAAAATTCTAGTTAATTCAAAACAAGCAAAGCCCATTATGTAATTACACACTATATTTGCAAAGAATGAGCACAGCATTTGAATTTCATGATATGTGTAAGACCAGATACCATATAAAACAAAATCTGCATGTCAGTATCAGTAATCACATGATACAGGATGCTTTATATCATCTTCCATTACAAAGCTGTTATTTTTTTTCTTCTAATTTTAGTTGCTTTATTAAAATGAGTACACATGAATGTCTGTCTGAGTTATTCATATATTGGACAGGATTCTGAGGCCAAAGACCTAAGCTAGGCCCTGTGCTATTGAGCTGCAGAGATATTGCCACTTGAGGAACTGGGACTAGCTTGGTTTGCTTGTTAACGTCATGCCAGATTCATACAGTTGTCCCCATGTTTCTTAGAATTCAGTCTCCCTGCCCAGATTTAAAGGAGCAGAACTTAATATAAAGCTGTGAAAGAGTAATGCAAATACATGTAAAGACATTTTATGGGACTTTAGCCAGATCTAGCCCCAAAAGACTTGGTAAAATTTAAAGTAGCAGGGACGAACTGAATCTAGCAATAGTTAAAATATAAAAGTCTAAGACTGTGTATCATTGCAGCTAAGTAAGAAAATTTCAGGAGGAATTAAAGACATTTATAGCTTTTTCAAGAGCCTTAAATAAGCTTGACAAAATGATACAGGCTAACTTTTCCATTCCTAAAACCCAAGAATTGACTTCTAAAATCTAAATGAAGAAAGAGGTATTATTTTCTTTTTCCTGCAACCTATTAGCTATTAACATTGAAGTATTAGACTTTGATGACAATTACTGTACTTCTTTTAAAAAAGAATTCGATTTTCTAATCTTTCAGGGAAGGCAAAAGTTCAATACACTATTCAGAGTGATGTTAAGATATTTCTGATGACTGAAAAGCATAGAAAGGATGTGACACCTATTCCATATCATCTATAATAGATTTTGGGTAATGCTAGGGTGGAAAGAAAAACAGAGGAGATATCTGGGAAAGTAGCATCAACCTAAATCTGAAATTCCCAGATCTCTGAAACATTCTAGTAGTGTTACCAAGAAAGGGCAGTTGATTGGTTATAAACAAAGTGTCCTTAGCTTCTCTATATAGATCTCCTTCGCCTGGCACATTCTTTCTTAGCTGGCTCCATCCTGTGTTTGCAGCCTCATCCCCTGGTGTTTCACCTACTTTAGCCACACACAACCACTTTCTGTTCCCTGAATTTGTCACAGATCTTTGTTCCATCTTTGTTTCCATCTTTCCTGGAATGATAGTCTCTCTACAAAGAATTCCTTTCTAATATCACTACACTTCAAAGCTTCTGTTCACTTGGGTCCTCAGCCTTCAACTCCCACTTCAAATATCAATGCCTGTGCAGCTTCTCTACCTTCGTAGTCTACCATAGTGACGTCTACCTCTGTGCACCTGTGCAGTTGTTTCAAATGATTCTCTTATATTTCACATTATAGGGTGTTTATTCATCCATTTTTGAACTTGTCAATTAGAGTATTATATCAAATTCTGTATTTTGTATCTTTCTGTCTTTCCTTCTCTAGTGCCCAGAACATAGTAGGTCCTGAGTAAGCAATCCTACTTAGGCATAGATTGCTTTAGGAGAAAGTATAATTTAAAAGTATTTGTTTTTAAAGAAGTTATTGCATTACAGTTTTCAGATTGGTTTCTTCTAATCCTTCTACTGCTTATACCATAGAAGAGTTGGGAGACTTGCGATTTACTGGGTGTGTGTGTGTGTGTGTGTGTGTGTGTGTTTGTGTGTGTGTGTCTATAACATATATATATATATATATATAATTTGTATCATATTTGTAATCTAGTCAATGCATAGTTTTCCTTTTTAGGTATTTAATGATCTGGATGTGTACTTAATGTTTGAAAATTTATCTCTTTATAATTCTCATGGAATGTAGCACAGTTATGTAAAATGGCAAAATTGACTAAGAAATTCTTTTACTTGGATCTGAATCTGTATAGCTAGTTAAGATTTAAATTAAATCCATGCTTGCAGTTCTCCCTGAAGTGTAATATTTTGTATGTGTCACTTCAAATGTTATTTAGTGACTTCTATTTAACTGATTTAATATCACCCCAATAATAGCTTAATACTCAAATCAAATATTAATAAATGCACACCTTCACTTATTTCACCTAATCTTTTCCTAAATATCCAAGTTGAGGTGTTTTGTTTTACGTTGCATATGGGTTAGGAATTCTGTCAATCAGACATTTGGTTAACTATGGTTGACACTTACCTGTGTCTTATTACAGGATTTAGGGAAAAGTTAAAGAGACTTGAGAAATACTCTTTACAAAGTCAAGTTTTCATAATGTATGACATTTGTATAATTTCAAGTGTATGACATTCTCATTGAGTAGCATTGCCCATGTCCTCTATCAGTCACAATCTCCACGGCACAATTGGTGTCTCATGACAGGTTTAAGGAAGAGCATTCTGTGGTAAAGTAAATTTGAGGAAACTGTTAGTTTAAAAAAACAAAAACAAAAAAAAAACCAGAATTTTTATTCATCATTATTATCAATGTGTGACTTCCCAGATATTCTAATTCACTGTGGATTTCCAAAACAGTTGATATAATGTGAAGTTATTTGCTCATGAAATATTTTTGAGGAACATCTTAAGTAATTGCTCTTAGAAACAGATCTTGTTTCTCTCAATACATTTTGGGAAAATTAGTGAAACTCAACTGGCCTACTCTAGGATTATTTCTTGGCCTCCTGCTTCTTCACTTCTTCTTCTTCCCCTTCCCCTTCTTCCCCCTTCTACCTCTTCCTCCTCCCCCCTTAGTGTTGTTGTTATTATTATTCAGGAAGATTAATTTACCCATCAAATTAGGAGAGAATCAAATTCCATTCTTGAAATTGCTCTGTGTGTGTGTTTAATTTCAGTTGCTTAGGTTTGTGTGTATCTGTGTGTGATTGTGTGTTTTCTGCATTCCTAAAGTGTTATATATCATGGGAACTCTAGAAATGCTGCTGATTGTCAGAAAAAAACATGCTGAGTCTGGAAAATGTAACCAAACATGCAGAGAAGTCATTGTATAATAAGCTTCAAGGGGCAAATGTCTAAAACTATTTAATTTTCACCTGTTAAAAATTGATTTAGATTTGATTAAATTCCACTTGAATAATTACATTCATTTTCATTCTCATGTTTTCTCTGTGGAAGTGGGAGGATGGGAAACAACTGGTGACTCCCTGGAGGAATAATCATTGGATTAAGGTCCAAGAGATCTATGCTACATGAATACTTTATAAGGATTATTTGTCAAGCATAATTTCGCTAATAAGTATATGATCGTGTGCTAGTCACTTATATTTTAATGACCTCAGTTTTTTCATATGTAAAATGAAATGACTTAGTTCCATGGAATCTAACATGTTTTCTTCCAATCCTATGCTCTGACACTAGAAGCTAAATTTTGGAATGCTTTTGTGTCATCAGAAGAAACAGAAGTCAGTCTTTGTTCAGTAATTTTAAAGGTAATCTCTTAAATTCATGCAGGTGAAACCATCTGAAGGTATAATTATTTCTTCAACTGTGCAAAATATCCTACTTTGGGAACTGCCTATTTGTGGGCAAGTATATGCCTTAGAGATGGTTTCTATGACCTAGGTAGATGCTTTTATGTATGAAAAATAGTTCAAATTGGTTAGGGTATAGATAGTCATGTGTGTGTTTGTGTGCGTGTGTTTTAATTTATATTTTCTTCTGAATATTTAGTGACACATAAAGAACATAGCACTAGGGGCCTGGATACCTGAGTTCTATGACTGTCTCTGCTTGCTGGCTCTGTGACTTGGAGCAAGTCATTTCACTTTCATAGCCAGTTTTCTCATGTGTATAAAAGTGAACTTGAACCCAGTACATTTCATGTTCCTTCCGGCACTATAATTCTATACATTTTTAAGAAGCATGCTCTGCCCTCTCCCAACACTGGTATAATAATACCTATTTCACAAATCATCTTTGGTAAAACTCCTTAAAATTCTCAAAGGACTGGCACCCTATATAATAGGATAAAAGAAAGAAAAAATATTTGTAGAGTATTACATATTTTGTTCCAGATTTATTTTCTGAAAGATTACTGAGCAAATAACTCCTTTTATCAACATTCTTTGTGGTTTCTACAGTTGTACTGCTTACCATGCTTGTTCCATGGACAGTCACGACAAATGAGCATCATGATTTTTGACTTGGTTTGGAGGAATCTGCTGAGTGACTGGAAATGAACTCAGCTTGGGAAGGTTTATTAAGGCAACGTGTGAAAGGACACTTTAGTACCTTTCACACTGAAGTATAACCATAATTAGTTTTTATTTCATTCTCTTATTATAAGGTAAACCCATTAATATAAACCTCTAGAAATAGTAGTAAAATTAATTTGAGAAAATGGTTTTCATCCCAGGTTGCTTTATTTTACAAAGACTTAAGCTAATAAATTGAATATGTGAGAGGAGTTTCCAGTGGCCATATTTCTTTGTGTGCCTTGGACTCCAAATGAGAGCTGGAGAAGCTGAAAATATATGTATGTGTATATATATATATATATGTTTATTATAACTCTCATCAAACATTATTGATTATTAGCCAATAGTATTAATCTCCACTGATTTCTTCATCTGTTTTTTCCTGATTCAACTGTGAGCTCCATAAAGGTCAGCTCCTTTGGTTTCGAGCAGGTATAGCCCATCAGTGGCAATCTAAGGAATACAAGTCATGTATGGAAATAAGCAATAAATGTAACCCATTTTTTATAAGGAATTAAAAACAATGCACACAGATGATCTCTTTACACTATCATAATCCCAGAGAAATAGAGGAATACAAAATTCTTTTAAAAGATATTGGTTTACCTCTATCACTGTTCTCAGGAATGGATGCTATTTCCCTTGTATCTAGTCCAATATTTCTTCCTTGGATCATTCCAGCCAATAGAATTGCTGTTTCTGTCTCATTCCTTCCTTTTTCTAGAATAGGCTCTATCCAGAGAAATATGGTATATCTTTGTTTTCTTCCTTTGTTCCTTTGTTTTTGTTTCCTTTAAAGCAGGATGAATATGAGTCATTCAGGAAAATCTCTTTTATCTAAATTTGAATGCTCATATGTCATGTAAGACCCCCTCTTCCTATTTCCCATTGCTTACACTCTACTCTAACCCAGCCATGCTGATTTCAGGATTGAGTGTCATTCCAATTCCTGTTGTCATGCATTCGCACATGCTGTTCTATTTCTACTTATAATGCCTTTCTCTTCTCCAATTTAAATCTGAAGAATCACTGTTATCTGACCTCTTGTTTCCTCTTATCAGAAGAGAAAGTAAATGTATGTATATATATATGTTTATTATAACTCTCATCATACATTATTGATTAACCAATAGTATTAATCACCACTGATTTCTTCATCTGTTTTTTCCTGATTCAAATGTGAGCTCCATAAAGGTCAGAATTCTGTCTTTCACATTTGTGTTTTTTGTACCTAATAGAGCAGCCAAATATGAAGGATATTCATACTCAATAATGGAGTAAATTAAGTGAATAATACTTAAACTTTTATACAGTACACAGACATATATTTGAGAAAAGGTAAAGGACATTTAATTCTGGTCCTGTGGTTTATTTTTTCCTATCATTGTTGCTAACCTTTGTTTTAGAATTGGGGAAAACATACTGAGGTAACGGGATGTCATTAAAAATTGCTTAACTCAGAGATTCTGAGGTAGAATTACTCAGGACTGGTTTTCCTCTGTGCTTAAAATACTTCCAACATGTTCAGCTGGGAGAAAAAGACCAAAATGGAATGGAAATACATATAACACTAGGAGGGATCCCTTTTAATGAGGAAGTTGATGATTACCTGAACATCACTCTAAGATCCTGTTACTGGTTTGGATGCTTCCACACAAAAGAATAAAAACCACATGTGAACCCCTGCTTTGGGAAAGGGTATGGAAACATGGATATCTGAATATCAAGGTCATGGACAGCTGGGGGTGATTTCCTTTATGGCTTCTGTGTCTCTCGTGTTGACACACACCATGTAGTCAGTGAACGATTAGGAAAGGTACACAGTTATTGGCTCTGGTTTAAAAATGCCTGTAACAGGATTCAGCGAACGTGCTAAATCTATATGCAGTTTCTGCAGAAAAATACTCTAGGTTTGGTTTTCTAAAGGAAATAAAAAAGTTCAATGCAATCTGCTTCATATAACCCTCTGCAATGAACAATAAAATGGCTGTAATGTAGATAATTTTTTCCCATATGGAAAAAATATAAGTATTTGTGTAGCCCTGTTCTAGTTGAAAGTTTCTGTTCAAGCTGTTTATTTAAAATTTATATGCTGCTTTGGAAGATGTTGGATGATACCAAGTGGAGTAATTATTTTTATTTTTAAATATCTGACCTTCTACCATAATATGTTTTCTTTAAATATGGTACAAACAAGCACATTTTTCAGTGTTTTGTTATATCTTCATATATATGTGTAACTTATACATGCATGTAATACAATTTTCAGTGCTTATAAAATATATGGAAAACATATTCCTTCCACCTGGACAAACAGAAAAGAAATGAGTGAATTGGTAATACTGTCTAGTCGAAATGTGTAGCCTAGAGTGCTGCTAAATTGATGATAATCTACAGAATAGGTGATATAGCATACCGTACAGAATAAAACATTTAGAGGCCACAAAATTATCTAACAATACTAGCTTTTAAGCTTACTTCTCTGTGATTGGAACCTTGATTTAATGAAATAATCTGCTACTGATATGACAGGTTGGGTTGGCCAAAAAGTTCCTTCGGTCTTTAAGTAAAAATAAAAGACACATTTTTCACTTCCACCAAGAACTTTATTGAACAATGTATTCACCCTTTTGTTCCACTACCTTCTGTCATTTTTCAGGCACCTCATAATTCCGTCTTCCCAAAACTTTTTATCTTTTTGAGCAAAGAACTCTTCCAGGTGCCTTTTACAGTCTTCCAGGGAATAGAATTTTTTTCCATTAAGAGAATTTTGTAAAGACCGAAATAAATGGAAATCCGAAGGTGCGATGTCTGGTGAGCACGGCGGATGAATCAAAACTTCCCAGCCAAGCTGTAATAGTTTTTGCCTGGTCATCAAAGAAACACGTGGTTATCCTGATGGAAGATTATGCGTTTTCTGTAGATTAATTCCTACACTTTCCATCGAGTGCTGCTTTCAGTTGGTCTAATTGGGAGCAGTACTTGTTGGAATTAATCGTTTGGTTTCCCGGAAGGAGCTCATAATAGAGGACTCCCTTCCAATCCAACCATGTACACAACATCACCTTCTTTGGATGAAGACCGGCCTGCGGTGGTGGTGGTGGTGGTTCATTCCACTCGCCCCACGATCTCTTCCGTTCCACATTATTGTACAGTATCCACTTTTCATCGCCAGTCACAATTTGTTTTAAAAATGGAACATTTTCATTACATATAAGTAGCAAATTGCACGCAGAAATATAGTCAAGAAGGTTTTTTTTTGCTCAACTTATGTGGAGCCCAAACATCAAAGCAATGAACATAACGAAGCTGGTGCAAATGATTTTCACCGTTTGACTTGGATATTTTGAACATGCCGGCTATCCCCCATGTGGTATAATGTTGATTGTTCTCAATTAATGTCTCGATTTGATCACTATCGACTTCAACTGGTCTACCAGACTGTGGAGCACCATCCAGTGAGAAATCTCCAGCACGAAACTTCGCAAACTATGTTCAGTCAGTCACAGCACTGTCTTCATACCCTGCACAAATCTTTTATTTGCGTTTCAGTTATGTTTTTACCTTTCTTGAAATAATAAAGCATAATACGTTGAAAATGTTGCTTTTTTCCTTCCATCTTCAATATTAAAATGGCTACACAAAAATTCACCAATTTTGATAGGTTTTTTTTTTTAATGCATGCTGATATGACAGCAGTCACAATACAGTCTAACAAAATTGTTTCAAATGAAGTTAAAGACGACTAAGCCCAACTAGAGCCATCTTACGGAAAAAACCGAATTAACTGTTTGGCCAACCCAATATTTTCCATGCTCGGTTTTAAGGTCAAATTTTGTTTTCAGAATTAAGAAATCTTACTTTGGATATTTGAAGTATCGTTTCCATAGTCAATCTATTTTCTGACCTTTGGCTTCCTGGAAGTTCAGCAATATTTTAAATGCTAGCAATTATTGAACACTTACTATGTGCTAGCTAGCTACTGCTCTAAGTGCTGTGGTATTACTTGGGGATATTATTTCTAGTGCTGTAAAAAGCAATTGCCAAATCTCAGTGACTTAAAACAACAAAGGTGTGTTTCTCATTCATGTCATAGTTTAACTGGGTTTTCAGGAGGTGATCTTTCACATGGTGATCAAAGATGCTGGCTCTTTCCAACTCTGCTGGAAATGGGCAAGAAGCAAAGTGAGAGAACAAAGATCATGCCAAGGGTATTATGGCAAGACCTGGAAGGGGCATACATCACTTCAAATCACACTCCTCTGGCAGGAGCACAGTGGTGTTGCCCCAACCTAAATGAAAGGGAAGCTGAGATGTGTAATATTCTTCAGAGCCTCTGAAGAAAGAATAGGGTTGGTGAATATTAAGCTAGTCTGTGCCACATTAATATTTATTTGTTTAATTCTCACAACATAGATACTATTACTATCCCCATTTTACAGATGAGAAAACTGAGCCACACAGAGTTTCATACACATCCCAGGTTTTACAAAGAGAAAATGGCAGAGCTGAGTGTTAAAGCTGGGAAGATGGTTTCCAGAGCTCAAATATTTAATTATTATGGACTTGAAGTTCAAATTAAATGTCATTTAAGTCATAAACTACTTTTATTTACTAGGCATTATTTTATACTCTTTTCAAACTCAAGAAGGAAATAATTGCTTCTTCAACAGATTATTTCAGGGCTACTTATCACTCCCAGTCTTTTGTGTGTGAGTATATGTGTGTACAAGTGTATATGTGTGTGTGTGTGTGTGTGTGTGTGTGCATTTTGAAATATCTTCCTTTTAATTGTTGTTTTATCTCAGAGCTATCATTATCAGTTACCTTCAACATCACTGAAGTGTCTATTAAACACGATGATCAGGCATTTGGATAGATTATTTCAGGTTGAAAAAGCCTTGGGAGGTGGGTAAGCGCTAGCAGTATTACAATTTTAGAAATAAATTGATACCTTGAGAGGTTAAGTAATTTGCCCAGGTGATATCCCTAAGGATAGTGCTATTTAGTTTCTTACTCTGGATGATCCTCTATAAACATTTATTTTTATATATTTATATGTGAAAGAATTGCGATAAATCTATGAAATTTTGCTGTTTGCATTGTACACTGCATCAAGCTTTCCTATGTTGTTGCTATTATGGTTTTTTAACCCAATTTTATGGGCTCCCTTTGGATAGTTGGCTGATATGTTGACACCTGTAGTTTGTAAATTTAATGTAAATAGAAATACAGTGTTTTAACAAGTATTGTCTAATCATTGCGTGATAGAATCCAGTTAGCTAGCACCCTCACTCTTCTGGGAACATCCATTATTCCCTCTTTCTCCTCCATTTCAACTCTTAATGCTCTAGGGATCAATTCAGTCAGCTTTTAAACATAATGAGATAATTCCATCTTTAAAAATAATGTATAAATGCATAAAAATATACAAATAACTGAAAACTTCAAAGACCTAAAGTAATCAGAATATGGTAGACTGTCTTGAGCTCATCATTCACCTTTCACAGGCTTAGTCCCTGCCTTTTGTGGATAGACTCCTCCAGAAGTGGGCTTCTTCCCAGCACCGTCACATTTTTAAGAAAGATTGTCAATAATTTATAATTGTCATCTGTAGGAAGGAGCATTCAACCAACTACTCTGCCAGACTTCCTCCCTCCTTTGTGAAACCCTGTCTTCCCCTAGCTTTTGTGACACCGCACTCCGCAAGCCATCTCCTTTTTCCCCTGAACCTCCGAATTCTTCATTATCATTTGAAGTTACTCAGGGATTGAGCTTGGGTCCACTTCGTGTCTTGCTTTCCACTTTCCCACGACACCCTCTTCTACTTTCATGGCTTCAAATACCATTTCTGCATTGATGACTTCCAAATTTATATTACTAAGCCGACTTAGTCAAGTGACATCATTAACATGTTAAATGTCCAATTCTTAATCTTTTCCCCAAGTTTTCTCCACGTCTAATTTTCTGTATCTTGATAACAGCACTACCAGTATTCAGGCCAGAAACCTGGGTGTAAGTCTCTCTATTCTACTCTAGCTCACACCTTAGCTGGAAAATTTCGAGAGACTCTTTTTTCTTTATACACTTCTGCCCTCTAGCAATATTTTTTCCGTCTTGTAGCCAGAATGATCTTTTAGAAACAAAATTTGATCATGCCATTACCCTGCTTAAAACCCTTTGAAGGCTTTGGAAGTGCTTGGAATAAAGTAAAAATAAGTAAACATGACATACAAGACCCCACATTGTTTGCCCCCTGCTTAATATTAGAAATTTATCTCCTGCCACCCTCTCCTTCCCTTTCTATTATGCATCAGCCACACTGGTGTTTGTTGTGTTTCAAAATGTACTAAGGTTTCCTAGTATTGGACATTCACACATGCTTTTCTTCTCTCCGGAATAAACATCCTAGCTCCTACAGATCTCACGTATCAACATAAATGCTGCTTCTTCAGAGACATTTTTGTAATGAATATAAATCCCAGGCCAAAACAGTGCTGATTTTTTTGTTTTAGCAGGCAGTTAACTTGACCGAACTTAAATTCCAAATCGCGCTCTCCTGCAATGGGCAGCAGCTGAAATCTACGGTCCCTTCCTTCTTTCACCTTAGCTAGGCTGGCTGGACCGTGCCAGCGCATGCGTGGTTCAGGCACCAGCTAGACACGCGGGCTCAGCCGCTCTTGCTTTCTCCTGGGGTTTCCCCCTCCCCTTTGCAGCTGCTGTAGGGGGCCCGAAGTCTTTCCTCTGACTCCTCAAGCCTGTAAGAGATCAGGCTTCTATCAAAGATTTGGTCTTCACAGAGGTGACTGCAGCTTCCCTCAGGAAAAAAGTTGTAAACATGGGAAACTTGACAAGTGCTGTTCATGTCCTTCTGCCAGTGTGTTTACCGCTCACCAGTTTCTGCCTGCTTCTCCTTTGTCTCCAGGTGTGTGTGTGTTTGTGTGTGTGTGTGTGTAAATACACATTTTGTTCAGTGCTTATCATTGTTTTCTGTGGGAAGTTTTGTCCGATGTGAGCTATTCCACCATTACCAGAAGCACAACATGTGTTCAAACAAAAAACGAAAGTATTGTGTTCCAATTATGTGTAAGATACTCTGCTAAGTGACAGCAGTCAGTATCTGTGATCTGATAGGTTTTATGTTCTATTTGGGGAGAGAGGCATTAAATAATTAACCAAATAATTAATTGAAATTGTCAAAAGGGATATGAAAGTGAATTTCAAGGGGACATGAGACTATGTATCAGGGAAACCTTATTTCCCCAGGTGAATTAGGAAAGTACTCTAGAGGAATGAAGTATTAACTAATATTTGAGCCTTCTTAAAAGTTAACTACTCAACAAGGTCAGAGTCAGCTGTACTAGAGAAAGCATTCCGTGCAGAAAGAATATTGGAATGGAATTACTGAAGCATAAAGAACCTTTGAAAGAATTTCCATGTGACCAGAGTTTAGAGAATGAGGAGAGAATAGTTAGTGATATGCAGTTTGTTTTAGAAAAAAATAGAATGTCATTGAAGCATTGTAAGTAGGGAAATCGTTTGGTCAGGCTCATAGCTCCACTACAAAAATAACATTTGAATGTATAACTTCTAAATTTTTAATTCAAAAAATTATAATGCTGTAGAGTGAAACTGTGAACTGTATTTTCAATTGTCCTTACAGAGTAAGCATTTTTCCTGCCTAATTAATTTGAAAGAACATTTTATCAAGTGCATAGTATTCCAATGAAAGTATGCGCTGCAGCTTTTTTCAACTATTTTCTAGAGTTTTATTTGATTCTTTCCCGATTAGCCAGGTCACATAATGCTGCTAGGAATATCTCTGTACAAAAGCCTTCCTTACATTTAGAAAGCTCATATACCTTGAATATTTGAAGATAAAGTTGCTTTGTAAAATAACATTAATGAAGAACACATTTAAACATGGAGTAATTGAACTAAATTTTTTAAATGAGTTGCTTTAAACAAAGCATCATTTATATAGACCTATGTCAAGTATCCTTGTGAATGACTGAATGAATAAAAATATCACTGGAATAA
Source organism: Tursiops truncatus (assembly GCF_011762595.2). Lineage (NCBI taxonomy): Eukaryota > Metazoa > Chordata > Mammalia > Artiodactyla > Delphinidae > Tursiops > Tursiops truncatus. Next base: position 15,364,242 of record NC_047038.1, read on the forward strand.
GAAAATTTCCATCACAGATCATCCTGTTTCTAAGGAGGAATCTTCAGGTGCCACAAGCTGCTTTTGAGCATTAAGTGTTCCCTAACATGATGACATTTGTGATTATGTTCACACAAATTGCTTGAAAAACTCCAAATACCTTAATTATTTCACAGCTGCAATATTTTCAAACTCGTTTGAAGATTTTCCAGGAAAAGTACACTTTATGTCTGATTAAGAGAAGTATCCCAAGTGAAAACCATGGTTTGGCTTTCTTTCTGTTAAATCTGTTCATGAATGAAAACTACAGCTGAGGGTGATTATAAAGAGAGTACTAGAAACTGAAAGAGACAGTAAGTGTTCAAGTGATCAAGCAATTACTGAAAGCGTCAACATGATTGTTCCTTTATCTTTTGTTGCATTAAATAAATGAGGATCTTTTTTCCATTCTGCAGCTCAGTAAAATACTCTGTCTACTTTCTCACCAGACTGTCACCTTCATCTATGTAAGCATAAAACTGTTTTAACAGAGCTTCTGGGCAAATATATTATGGATCCAATTCTTAGAGCTTCCTGTCTGTAGGTCTGTAGGTAATGCTGCAGTCATTTTGGATTAGTGATAAACGGTCATGAAATTGGAAACAGGTTCCTCCAGCTTTTCACAAGAATCTGAAAAAACACAAATACGTGCACCCAGAAAGTGTGAGTCCAACTCAAACATCATAAAATAATACACAGTGCACGCTTAATGGCATGCAGGACCATATGAACCTATTAAATGACATTGCCTGATGCCAAAGTCAAGTATGGTTTCAACATTCAAATGTGTGGAAATTTGAAGCAGTATTAGTTTAAACTTGAACTAATGACACAGCATTATGTTTGCCCTTGTGATAACAGAAAAACATGTTTTACTCTCTCTTCATCTCTCGCCTTCAAGACAGTTAATAAGTGATGCTTTGCAATTTATTACCCTTGGAGATAAGGATTATAAAATGACAAAAACAGCAACAATAATGGGGTTAAACATTTAAAATGTGCCAGGAAGTTTCCAAATATTACCTCATTTAATTTTCACAACCACCCTATAAGGTAGGTAAAAATCACTATTATCCCCATTTTGTAGTGGAGAAAGTTGAGTCTCTGGATTGTTACCTAGCTAACCCCTGGTCACAGAACAAATAAATGGTGATGACTGATATAAGATAATGTATTTGGGAATAAGGTGCTATTGATACCAAAGACCCTGCACTGGACATCTCCCTTATATTGAGAATACTAGGCTTTTCCTAACTGGACAACTCAATTTCCTTCTATAGTAGTTAGATCCGACTTCTACCTCTAGAATGAAGCACAGAGGCAAGAATGGCCTTGTAGTAGATCCCTAAGGGTACTTCCTCAGATGTGAGGCCCTGTTTCATTGCTTTTTGCCACAGACAATACTGTTGCTTCTCAGAGCTCTAAGCTGTTCAACCTATAGAAGCACCACCCCACCATCTCAGAAGATTTATAAAGAGGGTCACAGCAGTCTTCAACCTGTGGTGAAGGGTGATCTCTTTATTCAGGTACCTCAGAGACTGAAATTTTGGAAGGGCAAAAAATTAATCCTTAGTCTCTGGAACTCTCCACAACATCCAATTTAAAGAGATCCCCTTCTGTGTTATTCTACTTAGTCATCCAAGCAGAAAACAGATCCAGCAGGGAGCCTCCCTGGGAATGGATATCAAGATATTCACCTTTAGTTTTATGTCTTTCTCTTTCTTATTAGGGAAATTGGAGAATAAGGAACATAGACATCTAGCATTTTGTGAGGTGAAGCACGTGAAGTTTAAGACTCAGAGGCTTTAGGCACGTATTCAAATTTGGGAGCTAACCTGTCGGGAGCTAATTCTGTTCACTCTGACTTGACCATTATAGAAAAATCTTTAATTTCCATCATCACCTCTTGTGAGGTCATAGGCAAAGATTTACACATTTCCATAAAGAGATAGAAAGAGGTATGAATGATTTGATGCCTAAATGGTCATATCACAGATTTGGAGTAAGCATCTATTAATATATGGTTTCAGGGGTAAAAAGGTCCCCAGCCCACCCCTGCCCCCGATCTTCTTAGCTTCATCTCTCACCTGCTCACAGAGATCATAAATTATTAAAGTTAATTACAGAGTCATTCCTTTGATTTAAGCCTCTTTGTCTGGGGTGAAGATTCAAATGCACCTGGGAATGGCAATACACTAAGCTTTATAAATAGAATATGATGAATTAAACAGATCTTTTTATGAGAATATGTTTTGATAGGGCAGGACACTAAACAAATGGAGAGTGAGAGCACAAGAGCAAAAAGGGGAGGGATAAACTTGGAAGACTTGGAAAAGGCTTCAGAAATTCATGAGGATCTCACCTTCATGTGCTTACTCTGAGTGATAAGGTCACTGTTCATAATGACAGAGACGCTGAGGTGAGCCCAACTAGAACACTAGCTCTTCACAGCTGCCAATCTGGAGAATATGACCTATGGCAGGTCAAGTTAGCATTGTGTGCAACGAGCAGCATTGAAAATAGGAAGTGTTGAAATAGACTCCCATACAGGATACAATCCCCGTAAATAATCAACTGGTTTGAGGAGGAAGGAAGGAAGGAATCTGAGAAATCATTTATTCTGTGTATCTCATCAAAAATAGAGGGCAGACACTTCTGAGGCTATAAATCTATGACCGGAACACAAGTGAGTAACGATTCTTCATAAGCAAAGGCCCTCATGTTAGTTCTCTGTTTTTGAGATTTGTTCAGGCAATGACAGATCCAGGTTAGCACACTAATCACCACCCCAGATGAAATGACCTAATACCAAGAAGGAGCTCCTTTCATCATCATAGCCCTCAACCTTGACCTTGAATCTAAAATGAATCACATTCCAAATATTTTAGAGTTAACAATATTTTATTGATGATGATGATGAAAACAAACAAAAATCACGGCTACCATTTTAGCACAAGGGTTTGTTCTGTTTTTTTCTGAAGTATCAAAATGTGAGTCTCTGAAGCCTCTTTACAGAGAAACTGTTCTGGTACACATGGCTTGTCTGAATACAGCCAGCTTGTGCTTACTGAAGGAGTAATAAATTTGAATTTCCTCACTTACGGTCTCATAAAATCTCAAAACAATGCTACACTCACATAAGAATCTTAACATTTAATGTTTTGTTATGCAACAGAAAGAAGTAAAACCAAAGAGAGACATGATTGATTGGGCACTGTGCATGAAACTAAATTGAGTCATTGACTTGGGAGGAAACTTGAGGAAAGGTAAACAAATTAATCAGTTTGATTCTAATTTTTATGCTCAGGCATGATATAGCAGTCCTTACTACAACAGGAAATGGTGAAAACATGGACTGGCCTGAGGAGTATTGGAGAAAAATATAAGGAACACTAACTCCTGGTTTACTGCTACCAGTAGCAGAGGAGTTTTATTTGTATTAACTCACACAGCAGAAGCAAAGTCTACCTTGATTTTATACCCCAAACTCCTGTACTAATATGAATTATGTGAGCAATTCTACCTTCCAGACTGCCCATGCCTGTCTTCTACTATGTGACTTTTGGGGAAACTGAGAGACCAATAGTCAGAAAAGCAGGTTTATCTAAGAAACACATTGCCTGTTCGATGGAAAAGCCCATGTGGGCCCTAAAGCAGTCTCTTCCACAGAGTTCAGTTAAAATAATTTACTTGAGTCAGTGGATTCATAAGCTGCTTCTATCATTTTTGTTTCATTTTCCTTCAAGCTCTTCAAAACACATATAATTAATTTGTAGGTATTAATAATTGCATTTTATTCCTTTGTATAAAATATGGTTAAGCTAACATTTTGGCTATAAAAATATTAGTAAAAGTGTTGCTTCACAGACGTTTCAATGCTTCAGAAGTTGCTATCATTGAAAAGTGATTTGAGGAAAAATGTAAGTAAGCATAATTAATAATTAAAATGAAATATTTTTGCTAGTAAAATATATATTTCATTAAATATGAAATATGTTTGCTAAACATTGTATATGACTAATTAAATTACTTAAGGTCATTTTGAGCTTGACAGTTTCCTAATTCCTTTCCCAAATAACATCTAATTTGAGGCCTTCAGCAAACATGTGGGGCAGGCACCTTTTTAATCTAAAGGAGATAATAGTGACATTTCAAAATGTGGCATTAGTACATGAGGCTTGGGAATATCAAGGGGAAATTGATAATTAGTAGTATGAAGACCTGAACCTAGGCCATCTAACTTTAAATATTAAAAGCATTTTGATTTTGAACATACTCTTGTGTGTGTAAAAATATATAATGAAAAATATTTTGTACTAAGATAATATTTAGCATAAATTAATCTCATGGTATATACATGTTTATTAAAGTATAAATTAAAATATAGAAAAGTGTGCTTTAATAATGCCTGTAGATATACTTATATACACATGTACATCAGTATATTCTATGTACTTATATGTATATCTATTTAATCTATCTATAAGGTAGTAAATAGATGGATATAATCTTCTATGATAAAAGTTGTTGACATTAAGAAGTAAAGCCTGCACTGTGATAAGCAGCATTCTTCATGATTTAGTCACTAAATACTATTCAGGATATTATCATTTCAGAGAACTCAGTGAACAGAGATATGAGACAATCAACTCATTTATTCAGAAACCTTAATTTCAAGATGCAATAATCTTATGGCAATGTTTTAAAATATACTTAGCTTTTAGTAAAGAAAACTCCTTTTTGTTAAGTAGGGTAATCTATCCATTATTGTCAAGTGAAAAGAATTGGGTCTTATATTTGTATTATCTAGGGACACAACAAATCTAGGATTATGCTCTCATCACTTACAGTTTTCTGAATGCATCTTTAAGATCTGTTCACCTTGGCACGTGGACAAATATATCTAAAAGGAAAATTGGCTTGTTAGAAGTGCAGAGCAACTTTTCTCTAAAGAACTCATGACACTGTCTTAGGATTTTGCATGTAAAAGAAATCAAAGAAAGAAGCACATGGGACATACTGCTAGATGCACTAATATTTGCTTAACCTTAAAATTGACTTTGGAAAGAACAACTTCCCAGGGAATTTGGGACCCTTGAAATAAATGAGCCAACATGTTCAGGAAGAAGCTGTGTGACAGGCTTTCCATAGCTTTGACCTCAAATGTAAACACAAGGCCAAAGAGCCCCCTGGTGTTCCTGGAACCCAAAGTTACCCAAGTGAACAAATTTGCTATGTTCACATTCAGAGAGGGCAGTAGATATTAAATACAGACCCTGAAAAGCAAATGATGGAGAAATGGAACTTGAACTTTGTTACATGAGTGTGTTTCTAAGAAAGAATGTTCTCCAATAGTAAAAATTTAATCCATCTGTGGGAATAAGAACCATAAAGGAAAGTGCTTAAGCATGAAGGAGCTTCAATTTATATTTCTACTCATCTCCTAGGTCTGCTTGGGAGTCTGAGACTTGGCAGAAGGTATGGTGTCATCTTGGTGGGCTGAAGTGGAGATTTACACTCTCTGTCTCAGCCAGCTTTCAAGTTATATTCGGGCAGTCTGTGTTCTCAGCAAGGCTGCTCCTCAGGCTAAGACTCATATATATGCTGTCTGCAAGAGACCCACTTCAGACCTAGGGACACATACAGAGTGAAAGTGAGGGGACAGAAAAAGATTTTCCATGCAAATGGAAATGAAAAGAAAGCTGGAGTAGCAATTCTCATATCAGACAAAATAGACTTTAAAATAAAGGCTATTATAAGAGACAAATAAGGACACTACATAATGATCAAGGGATCAATCCAAGAAGAAGATGTAACAGTTGTAAATATTTATGCAGCCAACATAGGAGCACCTCAATACATAAGGCAAATGCTAACAGCCATAAAAGGAGAAATCGACAGTAACAACAATCATAGTAGGGGACTTTAACACCCCACTTTCACCAATGGACAGATCAACCAAAATGAAAATAAATAAGGAAACACAGGCTTTAAATGATACATTAAATAAGATGGACTTAATTGATATTTATAGGACATTGCATCCAAAAACAACAGAATACACTTTCTTCTCAAGTGCTCATGGAACATTCTCCAGAATAGATCATATCTTAGATCACAAATCAAGCCTTGGTAAATTTAAGAAAATTGAAATTGTATCAAGTATTTTTTCTGACCACTATGCTTTGAGACTAGATATCAATTACAGGAAAAGATCTGTAAAAAAGTACAAATACATGTAGGCTAAAGAGTACACTACTAAATAACCAAGAGATCACTGAAAATCAAAGAGGAAATCAAAAAATACCTAGAAACAAATGACAATGAAAGCACGACAACCCAAAAGCTATGGGATGAAGCAAAAGCAGTTCTAAGAGGGAAGTTTATAGCAATACAATCCTACCTCAAGAAACACCTAAAGGAACTAGAGAAAGAAGAACAAACAAAACCCAAAGTTAGCAGAAGGGAAGAAATCATAAAGATCAGATCAGAAATAAATGAAAAAGAAATGAAGGACACAATAGATCAATAAAACTAAAAGCTGTTTCTTTGAGAAGATAAACAAAATTGATAAACCATTAAACAGACTCATCAAGAAAGAAAGGGAGAAGACTCAAATCAATAGAATTAGAAATGAAAAAGGAGAAGTAACAACTGACACTGCAGAAATACAAAGGATCATGAGAGATTACTACAAGCAACTATATGCTAATAAAATGGACAACCTGGAAGAAATGGACAAATTCCTAGAAAAGCAAAACCCTCGCAGACTGAACCAGGAAGAAGTAGAAAATATAAACAGAAGAATCACAAGCACTGAAATTGAGACTGTGATTAAAAATCTTCCAACAAACAAAAGCCCAGGACCTGATGGCTTCACAGGCTAATTCTATCAAACATTTAGAGAAAAGCTAACACCTATCCTTCTCAAAGTCTTCCAAAATATAGCAGAGGGTGGAACACTCCCAAACTAATCCTATGAGGCCACTATCACCCTGATACCAGACAAAGATGTCACAGAGAAAGAAAACTACAGGCCAATATCACTGATGAACATAGATGCAAAAATCCTCAACAAAATACTAGCAAACAGAATCCAACATACATTAAAAGGATCATACACCATGATCAAGTGGGTTTTATCCCAGGAATGCAAGGATCCTTTGACATACACAAATCAATCAATGTGATAAACCATATTAAAAAACTGAAGGAGAAAAACCATATGATCATCTCAATAGATGCAGAAAAAGCTTTTGACAGTATTCAACAATTTTTATGATTAAAAACTCTGCAGAGAGTACACATAGAGGGAACTTACCCTAACATAATAAAGGCCATATATGACAAACCCACAGCCAACATCATCCTCAATGGTGAAAAATTTCCTCTAAGATCAGGAACAAGACAAAGTTACCCACTCTCACCACTATTATTCAAAAAAGCTTTGGAACTTTTAGCCACAGCAATCAAAGAAGAAAAAGAAATAAATTGAATCCAAATTGGAAAAGAAGAAGTAAAGCTGTCACTGTTCGCAGATGACATGATACTATACATAGAGAATCCTTAAGGTACTACCAGAAAACTACTAGAGCTAGTCAATGAATTTAGTAAAGTAGCAGGATACAAAATTAAGGCACAGAAATCTCTTGCATTCCTATACATTAATGATGAAAAATCTGAAAGAGAAATTAAGGAAACACTCCCATTTACCATGGCAACAAAAAGAATAAACTACCTAGGAATAAACCTACCTAAGGAGACAAACGACCTGTATGCAGAAAACTATAAAACACTGATGAAAGAAATTAAAGGTGATACAAACAGATGAAGAGATATACCATGTGCTTGGAATGGAAGACTCAACATTGTGAAAATGACTACACTACCCAAAGCAATCTACAGATTCAATGTAATCCTTATCAAACTACCAATGTCATTTTTCACAGAACTAGAACAAAAAATTTCACAATTTTTATGGAAACACAAAAGACCCTGAATAGCTAAAGCAATCTTGAGAAAGAAAAACTGGGCTGGAGGACTCAGGCTCCCAGACTTCAGACTATACTACAAAGCTACAGTATCAAGACAGTATGGCACTGGCACAAAAACAGAAAGGTAGATCAATGGAACCGGATAGAAAGCCCAGAGATAAACCCACGCACATATGGTCACCTTATTTTTGATAAAGGAGGCAAGAATATACAATGGAGAAAGACAGCCTCTTCAGTAAGTGGTGCTGGGAAAACTGGACAGCTACATGTAAAAGAATGAACTTAGAACACTCCCCAACACCATACACAAAAATAAACTCAAAATGGATTAAAGACCTATATGTAAGGCCAGACACTATAAAACTCTTAGAGGAAAACATAGGCAGAACACTCTATGACATAAATCACAGCAAGATCCTTTTTGACCTACCTCCTGGAGAAATGGAAATAAAAACAAAAATAAACAAATGAGACCTAATGAAACTTAAAAGCTTTTTCATAACAAAGGAAACCATAAACAAGAAGAAAAGACAACCCTCAGAATGGGAAAAAATATTTTCAAATGAAGCAACTGACAAAGGATTAATCTCCAAAATTTACAAGCAGCTCATGAAACTCAATGTAAAAAAAACAAACAACCTAATGCAAAAATGGGCAGAAGACCTAAACAGACATTTCTCCAAAGAAGATATACAGATTGCCAACAAACACATGAAAGGATGTTCAACATCACTAACCATTAGAGAAATGCAAACCAAAACTGCAATGAGGTATCACCTCACGCCAGTCAGAATGGCCATCATGAGAAGATCTACAAATAATAAATGCTGGAGAGGGTGTGGAGAAAAGGGAACCCTCTTGCACTGTTGGTGGGAATATAAATTGATACAGCCACTATGGAGAACAGTATGGAGGTTCCTTAAAAAATAAAAATAGAACTACCATACAACCCAGCAATCCCACTACTGTGCATACACCCTGAGAAAACCATTATTCAAAAAGTCATGTACCACAATGTTCATTGCAGCTCTGTTTACAAAAGCCAGGACATGGAAGCAACTAAAGTTTCCATCGACAGATGAATGGATAAAGAAGATGTGGCACATATATACAATGGAATATTACTCAGCCATAAAAAGAAACAAAATTGAGGTATTTGTAGTGAGGTGGACGGACCTAGAGTCTGTCATACAGAGTGAAGTAAGTCAGAAAGACAAAAACAAATACCATAGGCTAACACATGTATATGGAATCTAAGAAAACAAAAAAAACAAAAAAGTGGTTCTGAGAAGCCTAGGCACAGGACAGGAATAAAGACACAGACATAGAGAATGGCCTTGAGGACCCGGGGAGGGGGAAGGGTAAGCTGGGACAAAGTGAGAGAGTGGCATGGACATATATACACTACCAAATGTAAAACAAATAGCTAGCGGTAAGCAGCCACATAGCACAGGGAGATCAGCTCGGTGCTTTTTGACCACCTAGAGGGTTGGATAGGGAGGGTGGGAGGGAGATGCAAGAGGGACGGGATATGGGGATATATGTATACATATAGCTGATTCACTTTGTTATACAGCAGAAACTAACACACCATTGTAAAGCAATTATACTCCAATAAAGATGTTAAATAAAGGCTACAGCAAGGCACTCAGTGAACCAGCCAACAGCAAGAAAGAGGATTATAATCATGGGGTGGGTTCTTTCTGGACAGATCCTTTTTCTGTCTTTCTGCATGCTTTGGTAAACTGAACATTTAACTTCCCTTGTTTTGTGTTATGTAATCCCTTGGGAAATTTTAACTCTACCAAAGCAAACTCTCAGCTACCCTCCAATTTACCCTAAGGGAAAAATAGAGTTTTCTAAGCTTCTTTAGGAAAGGTTAGCTGTGGGTCACTGAAAATGGCAGAGTAACACTCTGCCAGTGAATGACATGTCACGAGTGATTATGGAAGAGCTAAAAAAGGAAACTAACTGATGTTCCAATCAGAGTGTATCAAAAAACTATCTGTTTCTAACGTGCTCTCTCTCTCTCTGTCTCTGTCTCTGTCTCTGTCTCTGTCTCTCTCTCTCTCTCTCTCTCTCTCTCTATATATATATGTATATATATGTATATATATGTATATATATAGATCTAACTCAAATTATATTGCAAAGAGCAATATAGGCACTGAAGCATGTTTGCACCAAAAAAAGGACCATTTTGGGGCTTATACTGTAAAAATGTGTTAATTAATGGAAACTATAGGGATTTACACATTGGGAAATTACATGAACATTTCTACTTTAGTATGAGTGACACTGATAAATATTTGTAAAGTGTTAGTAATAATACTGTTTTACAACTAAGGTTGCAGAACCTGCAAAATAGGAATGCCTGTTTAATACACTGCAAACCATGTTGCTTAAGCTGCAGGAGAGGAAACCCCATGTCCTTATCCTCCGTAATTGTTATTCATGATTGAATTATGTATATATAGGAAACTCCTTACCTTAAGATGGTTTTGGAGAGACAAATAAACCAGGTATTACAATGAGGAAGTTTTACTATTATTATTTACAACAGAGTTTAATGGAGTGAAAGGTTAGAACTCAGTAAATTTGTTAACAGTCTTAGCCTTACAAGAGAAACATTGGTCAGGCATTGACTCAGGTCAGCAAGCAGCCTAATGTGCTCACCTGCTGTGTCTTTGGGTTAGCCTTTAATTTATGCTTTCTTAAATGCAATCTGAGTTGCTTCTTTCAAGGATCCTGACATGTCTTGCAATTGGAAAATATTAGCCAAATGTACACATAAAGATCTTGTGAGGTGTGTGTATTCTATCCCCCATTAATATAAGGTCATTAAATTGTGATTTTTTTGTGGTTTAGGTGTGACTGTGTATATAGCTTACTATATATTAGTTTGCTGAAGCAAACTACATACTCTACCATGTTACAGTTATTATTAATGTTCCTTATTTGCATAGCACAGATCTTAATTTAACATCTATGTCTAGAAGTAGACTAGACTCCGGATTCTGTGCAGTGAGGAATCTTATATCCTTTTCCGTGATTGTATTTATAGCACCTTACTAGTGTTGAGCACACGTAGGCACTCAAAAAATTTTGCTGAATGAATAAACCAAGATCCACAAGTTCTCCAATTTTGGCTTTTATTCCAATGCTAATCTAATAAACATCTTAGATATAAATATGCTAATCTAGTAAACATCTTGTCAGATATGAGTGTAATACCCTTCTTTTACTGTGACTTTGCTACATCTTTCCAAATAAAGACACCGTAGGGTCAGATTCCTGTGTTTGAATCAGGAGCTCGACCAGCTGAATGATCTGAAAAAACTTATTTACTCACCCTTCATCTCAAATTATGATAATAATAAAACATGTTAAGACTATTGTGAGGATTAAATGCATTCACACATACAAATCCTTGAGCACAATGGCACAAAGTAAATGACAAATATGAGCCCTTACTAGTGTTACTATTGCTATTATATTTGTATCAGAATTAGTTTTAGGATTAATATTATTTTCATGGAATAAATTTTTGCTCCTCATATCAGTCTTTTCCAAAGTGGGGTCTGAGGACTCCATATTCTTAGAAATCTGCTAAAATGATTTTCCTTTAATAAATACTCACGACTTAGTCAAGATTAAGACTTTAGTAAAAGGTGCAGCAGCTTTTACAATGAGTTAGTTTTTGGTAAACTTATCCCACCTTCCTTGGTTAGACAGAGCTACCTGCTATATAGCAAGATGAAAGCAGTTTTGGTTAGCAGGGCCATGTTTAAATTGTTATGGAAGAAATTGACTTTTTATTATGGAAATTGGAAGTAATATCTGAGTACGTGTACTGGCAAAGCCTTTCATTCCTCTGTTATTTTATTTTTTATAACTGGTTCACTCTTCTATTTGAGTGTAAACATTATCACAACAGTCCATTTAAGAAGGGGTACAAGGGGTACTTTATAACTTTCAAAATATACTTTGACAGTAATTTCCCCAGCTGTGCAAATAAGAATAGACTTATTTCCTCGGATGATAGAAATAATTTAGGAGAGAGGAATAAGTGAATCATAGGCTGTTAGAGCTGGAAACAACCTTACACATTATCTTGGGCAGAGATGGCAGCTACAGGGCACCATTGCTACATGTAGCACAAGCCCTACTCATGACATTCATCCATAGTGAGTCTTGAGAATCTGTTCTTGAGCCCAGTTGCATTTGTTCTCAGAATCTTTCTCAGACCAGTGCCTCAGACATCCACAATCAATTGATTAAAGTTGCCACACAAAATGAAACCTATTTTTCATCCCTGAGTCCCAGTCGATCTCTTTCTGTTTACAAAACGTGACATTGAAAACCTGAGATTCTTATTTGACTCCTTCCATGTCACAAAATTATTTCTAGTAATTTATTATGTATAAATTATTATTTATAGTCTACAGGATTTCTGACTCTGAATTCAGTATTCTTTCTATTCCAATACCTAGAAAAATTAATCATGTGTGAACAAAAATGGGATACTAGCAATAGGCAAAAAATGTCCTTAATATACTGTGATTCTTCTAAATTCATTTCCAGGAAACTCAAAGTACTTTACAATAGGCAGATAGGTATACTGGGGTGGGAATGCATTTAGCAGGAGAAAATGATGGAGTAACCACAAGCGTATGAGGAAGCCATTGGTAAATATGGGAAGGGACTATGTCCAATTAATGATCCAAATGGAACACTGACAGGTCTTATTATTTTTGAAATCTATTTGAAAAACTGCCCCTAGTATCGGGTTTTACTACCAATCCCACATGTAAGGGAGGTTGTAAAAAGTTTCACAAATGTTTGGAAAGCTTTCATCAAACTTGGTCCAAACTTAGTTAAGCGTTTCATCAATGTAGGTTTATTTTCATAGTTTAATATGAAACTAGTAGTTTTCAATTATGATTCAAAATGTGCATAGAACAAGTCCAAGTCAACTAAGTTTTGCCTTTAGAGAGTGTTACCACTGTTAAGCTCCAAATATTTGCAAATTTCTGAAACGTTTAATTTCTTTGAAATTATATTTTCCTTATATGCTAAGTAAACATGTTGCACAAAATAGGTTTTTTTCACACACACACACACACACACACACACACACACACACACATACATATACACACACACATGCAATTTGAGACATGCGTACTGATTTTCCTAGCCAGAGATGTATGAGACATCAGAAAGGCTTGCCCCATCCTCTTGTCAGTCCTGACTTCCTGAATTTAATTCTTCTTGAGAGGGGGAGTCACTATATCAGTTAACGTGTGGAGATCAGTCAGCCTGTGTGTAGCAAACAAACCAAGTGCTGAAGTGTAGGAGAAATTTTAAGAAAAAAGGAAACCAGATAGCTAGTAGCTAGTGATGTGCATGGTGAAATACCAGAAATTACACTTGAGACCACAAAATAAGAGGGGGTTGGAGTGGTTAAATGTCTGATAATACTGAAATATATAAACATTCCAGGCTTTTGCCAGATTTCAACAAATAATCTGTAAGGTCCACGACATTTTTTAACTTCAAAGGTAAATTCAGGCATTTCTTTTAGTGAACCCAGACGTAAAACATAACTACAGAATGATGTAATAGTCAAAAATATGTAGGTTGCCATTTGTAGATAAGATTGTGAGGATGTGTGTTTAAAATGACTGGGTAGTTGTTCCAGTCAATGCAAATTCTATCTTTCATTGGATTTCAAAACATATTATAAGCTTTGCCTGTTTTTATTTCTGGATTTTTTTTCTCTTGTCATACCACGTGGAATCCTTTTCTAAGGTACACCTTTTCATGCACATCTGAACATACTTACTTAGAGATATACTAGATATCTTCTCAGTCATGACATTTGTCAATTTGTATCTTGGAAACAACAAATAAAAATCCATACAATTGCTTCACTGCATATCAACACTATTGTAAAGTTTTCTAAGGCTTCTTTTGAGAAAGTCCAGAAACATTGCAAAGCAGACTTTCAGTAGAACATTCCTCCTGATTTACTTACGGAAAATACACAGTAGATTTAATATATATTGTTTCTTATGTTGCTTATGACATTCTTTCTTGAAAGTCCACATTTTATCATGTATATGTACATTATACACACACACACACACACACACACACACACACACACACACACACACGGTCTAAGATACATTAGGATGTATATAAAACACATTATGTAACATATATAAACATATATATGTCTTTCAGCTAATGATGGTTATTGAGATTATTCAGTAATTTTATAAGGTAGACAAATGTAAAATTTCTTTTTGTCAATTTAAAACAGTTTGGATACGCACTAGAAACTTTGAATCTACTGGTATTCTAGTTATCTCCTGTGCTATATAATTTCATACTTAATTCTACTTAACTGACTGAATGTCATTTCACTTGTGGAGTTAGTTAAAGGAATGTCATTTGTTTGCTCAAATTTATTATCCTTTAAAAATATTGCTTTAAATTTTGTAGTTCCAGAAGGTAGCCAAACTTCTTGTAATAATACTTTAGCAGTGTGGAATCAGGTATTCTATTTAGTATGGACTGATCTTAGAGACCACACTTCCGTTTTAATAAAACTAGCTGTGAGGAATTCTGAAATCGTATTGACTGTGAACATCTATATATTCTTTAGGGAAACATTTTTCCCCTTGGGGAAACTACCTTGACCTAAACTCTAAATTCTTTGAAGGCAGGGATTCAGCTTTATTGACATATAATTTACATATAACATTGTTGTAAGTTTAAGGTGTGCAGTGAGTTGATACGTTTATATATTGCAAACTTATCACCACCATAGCATCTGCAAACACCTCTATCATGACACATAATTACCATTACTTTTATGTGACCATAATATTTAAGATCCACTTTCAAGCATATAATACAGTATTATTAGCCATGATCTCTGGAATTTGTTAATCTAACAGCTGGGATTTTTGTACTTTTTGACCATTATCTACCCATTTTCCCCACTTCCCAGCCCCTGGTAAACACTTGTCTACACTGTTTCTCTGAGTTCACTTTTTTAGTTTCCACATGTAAGTGATATCATACAATATTTGTGTTTCTCTGTATGACTTATTTCACTTAGCATATGCTCTCAGGTTTCATCCAAGTTATTGCAAATAGCAGGATGTCCTTCTTTCTCATGGCTGAATAATATTCCACTATATATATATATATATACACATATCACGTCTTTATTCATTTAGCCATGATGAACACCTAGGTTGTTTCAAATCTTGGCTATTGTGAATAATGCTGCAATGAATGTGGGAGTGCCAATATGTCTGTAAGATCCTGATTTCAATTTCCTTGGATTTATAGCCAGAAGTGGGATTCCTGTATCATATGGTAGTTCTGTTTTTCTTGTTTTGGGAGGGCAACCTTTATACTGTTGCCTATAGTGGCTATACCAACTTACATTCCCATCAATAGTGTACAAGTGTTCCCTTTTCTTCACACTGTTGCCAACATTTGTTATCTCTTGTCTTTTTGATGATAGCCATTCCAACAAGTGTGAGATGATATCTCATTGTGGTTTTGATTTGCATTCTCTGATGATTAATGATGTTGAGCCCCTTTTCATGTACCTGTTGGCCATTTGTGTGTGTCTTGTTTGGAAGATTGTCTATTTATTTCTTTTGCCTATTTTTGCAAGTCATTTATTCACTTATTTTGCTGTTGAGTTGTATGCATTCTTTATATGTTTTGGACACTAACCCCTTATTAAATATATGGTTTGTAAATATTTTCTCCCATCCTGAAGGGTGCCATTTTATTTTGCTGATTGTTTCTTTTGCTATGCAGAAGCTTTTTAGTCTGATGTAGTCTGACTTATTCATTTTCGCTTTTTTTGTTTGTGCTTTTGGTGTCGTATCCAGGAAATCATACCAAGGCTATTTTCAAGGAGCTTTCTCCTTTTTTCTTCTAGTTTTATGGTTTCAGGTTTTTAGGTCTTTAATACATTTCAAGTTCATTTTTGTGAGTGGTGTAAGAGTTTCCCAGTTTCATTCTATGTCATGTGGTTATCCAGTTTTCCCAGCACCATTTTTTGAAGAGACTATCCTCTCCTCATTGAGTAGTTTTGGCTCCCTTGTCAAATATTACTTGAAAATATAAGCAGGGTTTATTTCTGGGCTCTTCAGTCTGTTACATTAGTCTATGTGTCTATTTTTACACCATTACCATACTGTTTTGAATATTATAGCTTTGTAATATAGCTTGAAACCAGGAAGTATGATACTTTTGACTTTATTATTCTTTTTCAGGGTTGCTTTGGCTATTCAGGTTCTTTTGTAGCTCCATATGAACTTTAGGATTGTTTTTGCCAACTCTGAAAAATGCCATTGGAATCTTGATAGGGATTGTATCCATAGATGGCTGTGGGTAATACGGACATTTTAACAATATTAACTTGTCCAAACCATGAACACAAAATATTTTTCCATTTGTTTGTATCTTCTTCAATGTCTTTTATAAAAGTCTTGTAGTACAGCTCTTTCATCTCCTTGGATAAATGTATTCTTAAGTATTTTATTATTTTTGATACTACTCTGAATGGTATAGTTTTCTTTATTTCTATTTGAGATATTCTGTTGTTAGTATATAGAAACCTAACTGTGTTCTATATGTTTATTTTGTATCCTGAAACTACTAAATTTTTCTATTAGTTCTAGCAGTTTCTCGGTGGAGTCTTTATTATTTTTTTCTATATAAGATCATATCACCTGTAAACAAAGGCCATTTTACTTCTTCCTTTCCTGTTTGGGCCTCTTTATTTCTTTTTCTTTCCTATTCTCTGTCTAGGACATCCAACACAGTGTTTAATTGGAGTGGTGAGAGTCAGCACTCTTGTCTTGTTTCTGATCTTAAAACTTTCAGCCTTTCACCGTTGCGTATCATGTTGACTGTGGGTTTGTCACATATGACCTTTATTGTTTTAAGATATGTGCTTTGTATACTCAATTTGTTGAATGTTTTTATCATGAAAGGATATGGTATTTTATCAATTTTTTTTCTGCCTCTATTGAGATGAACATGTGATTCTTTTATCTTTAATTCCATTAATGTGTTGTATCGCTTTTATTGATCTGCTAATATAGAAACATCCTTGAACCCCAGGAACAGATCCCACTTGATTGTGGTGAGTGATCCTTGTAATGTACTGTTGAATTTGGTTTGCTAATATTTTGCTGAGAATTTTTGCATCTATATTTATCAGGGTTATTGTTCTATAATTTTCTTTTCTTATAGTATCCTTATCTGGCTTTGGTATCAGGGTAATGATGGCCTTGTAAAATGAATTTGGGAGTATCCTCTCCTCTTCAATATTTTAGAAGAGTTTGAAAAAGATTGGCATTAATTCTTCTTTAAAATGTCTGATAGAATTCACCAGTGAACTCATCTGGTCCTGGACTTTTTTGTGTTAGGAGGTTTTTTTAATTACTAGTTCAGTCTCCTTACTCATAATTGATCTATTCAGATTTTCTATTCATGATTCAGTCTTGGTAGGTGTATGTTTCTAGGACTGTATCCATTTCTTCTAGGTCATCCAGTTTATTGGCATATAATTGTTCATGGTATTCTCTCGTTATCCTTTGTATCTGTGTGGTATCAGTGGTAATGTCTCCTCTTTCATTTCTGATTTTATTTGAGTCTTCCCTATTTTTCTTAGTCTAGTGAAGTGTTTGTCCATTTTGTTTACCTTTAAAAAAACAGCTTAGTTTCATTTTTCTTTTCTTTGGATTTCCACTCTGACCTTTTTTATTTCCTTACATCTGCTAACTTTGGGCTTAGTTCATTCTTTTCTAGTTCCTTGAGTATAATGTGAGGTTGTTTGAGTTCTCTCTTGTTTCTTAATATAGGTATTTATCACTAAAATCACCCCTCTTAGAACTGCTTAGAAATGTCCTATAGGCTTTGATATATTGTGCTTCCATTTTCATTTGTTTCAAGATATTTCTTGATTTCCCTTTCAATTTCTTCTGTGATCCATTAGTTCTTCAGGATATTGTTTAATCTCCACTATTTGTAAATCTTCCAGCTTTTATTCTGTTCTTGATTTCTACTTTCATACCATTGCGGTCAGAAAAGATATTTGGTATGAATTGAATCTTCTTATATTTGCTAAGACCTATTTTGTAACCTGTCTTGTGATCTATCCTGGAGAATTTTTCATGTGCAGTTGAGATGAATGTGTATTCTGCTGCTGTTGGGTGGAATTTTTTGATTATGTATGTTACTTACATTTGGTCTAAAATGTGGTTCACATCCATTGTTTCCTTCTTTATTTTATGTCTGGATGATCTATCCAAGTTGAAAGTAGGATACAGGAATTCCCTACAATTATTGTATCATTTTCTATATCCCCTTTCAGATATGTTAGATGTGGGGTGAATATATATTTGATTGTTATATCTTGATAAATTGACCTGCTTATTATATAATGACCATTTTTTTCTCTTGTCACTGTTTTTGGCTTAAAGTCTATTTTATCTGCTGTAAGTATAACTACCTCTGCTCTCTTTTGGTTTCAACTTGTATGGCATGAAATATGTTTTGTCATCCCTTCACTTTGAGCCTATGTCTATAACTTAAAGCAGAAGTGTTTCTCTTGTATGCAGCATACAATTGGGTCTTTTCTTTTTTAATCGATCCAGTCACTCTATACCTTTTGACTGGAGAAGTCAATCCATTAACATTTAGAGTAATTTTTAATAGGTAAGGATTTACTAATGCCATCTATCAATTGTCTTCTGGCTCTTTTGTAGTTCCATTTTCTTTCCTTTCTTGCTGCCTTCCTTTGTCAATTGATTTTTTCTTTTTATAGTGGTGTGATTCATTTCCTTTATCTTTTGTGTGTCTTTTGTAAATTTTTGCATTTTGGTTCCAGTGAGGTTTACATAAAACATATGTATAAAACAGTTTATTTTATGCTGATAACAATTTAACATTACCACATACACAGCGATACCAAAACAATCTATCCTTTTACCCCTCCCAGTTTATATTTCTGATGTCACCATTTACATCTTTTGTTTTACATATTTATTGGAGTATTATTGCTTTACAATGGTGTGCTAGTTTCTGCTTCATAACAAAGTGAATCAGTTATACATATACATATGTTCCCATATCTCTTCCCTCTTGCGTCTCCCTCCCTATCCCACCCCTCCAGGTGGTCACAAAGCACCGAGCTGATCTCCCTGTGCTATGCGGCTGCTTCCCACTAGCTATCTACCTTACATTTGGTAGTGTATATACATCCATGCCACTCTCTCACTCTGTCACAGCTTACCCTTCCCCCTCCCCATATCCTCAAGTCCATTCTCTAGTAGGTCTGTGTCTTTATTCCTGTCTTTCCTCTAGGTTCTTCATGACATTTTTTTTCTTAAATTCCATATATATGTGTTAGCATACAGTATTTGTCTTTCTCTGTGGCACATATATACAATGGAATATTACTCAGCCTTAAACGAAATTGAGCTATTTGTAATAAGGTGGATAGACTTAGAGTCTGTCGTTTAAATCTTTTTTATGTTTTGTATCCTTTAACAAATTGTTGAAGCTACAGCTATTTTTAACACTTTTGTTCTTTAAACTTTGTACTAGAGTTAAGTAGTAAATGCATCACCATATTACAGTATTTGGGTATTCACACTGGTAAATTCTGAATTTACCAGTGTGTTGTATATTTTCATATTACTAAATTACATCCTTTTGGTTCAGCTTGAAGAACTCCTTTTAGCATTTCATATAAGGCAGGATTAGTGGTGATGAATTCCCTCAGCTTTTGTTTATTAGGGAACATCGTTATTTGACCTTAAATTCTGAAGGACAGCTTTGCTGTGTAAAGTATTCTTGGTTGGCAGTTTCTTTCTTTTAGCATTTTATCTTATCCCATTCTCTCTTGGGCTACATAGTCTCTGCTGAGAAATCCTGATAGCTGATAGCTTTATGGATATTCCCTTGTATGAAAGATTATTCTTCTTGCTGCTTTTAAAATTCTCTCTTTGTCTTTGTTTTTATTCAGTTTATTATTATGTACTTTGGAGAAGATCATTTTGGATTGAAATTTTGAGGTAATCTGTTAGCTCCATGAACTTGCATGTCCAAATCTCTTCCCAAATTTGGGAAGTTCTTAGCCATTGTTTCTTTAAATAAGCCTTATGTCCCTTTCTCCCTTTCTTCTCCTCTGGGACTCCAACTATAGGTAAATGATATTTTTTGATGGGCTCCCCTAAGTCCTATAGGCTTTCTTCAGTCCTTTTAATTCTTTTTGCTCCTTTAACTGGATCAGGAGCCAGTTGCAGACACTCACAGTCATGAGGACTAGGGCAGGTGGCAAGGGCAGGGGCCAACTATGGGGTCACTGGCACCTGCAGAGGCCCTGGCTGTCAGTGTGCTCTCCTGTGGCTGTATACTCTCCACCCACTGTGCACACTGCAGTGGTTCGGGCTGGGGACATACAGGTGCACAGCTGGAGGTGTTCACTACAGATTGCTGTGATGATGCTGGCTGTTAACAGAAGGTGGGGTCTGCTCTGACCTGCAAGCCGTTGTGGGGACCCTAGCTATTAACGTGCTCACCCACTGCTGCACTCTCTCCCCTTGCATGTGCGTGCCGCAGTGGATGCTGATGCCAAGCATCAGGCCAGTGGTATGCAGTTGCAGAGCTGGAGGCGTTAGCCACAAATATGAGCACAGTGGTGGGAGTCAGCTGGGATGGCCCAGGCTTGTGTCTTGCACTTGCACGAATGCAGAAGCCTGAGCTGGCTGCAAATGGGGCTCCCTGGCTTTGGAGGGTGGGGGTGGGGAGAGACTCAGGCAGCTGGTGCCAGTGATAGAAAATACCTGTGGGGGGAAAGCTGGCGAGATGTGCAGGGGGTCCATTGGCAGCTGTGCTGGCTGTTGGCTTCAACAGTGGCAAAATCTGCTAAGTTTGTTACAGAGCCAATCTCTGTGAACTGTGATCACTCCTGCTGCCTGTCTGCTAAGAATAGCCTCTGCTTTTCTTCCCTGTCCCAAGCTGACTCAATACGTCTCGGCTTTCCCAGTCTGTGTGAGGTGAAACCAAAATGGGACCTTGGGCAGTGCCCCACTAGGGTGGAGAAGCTGGTCATTCACCTCATTCTTCCTTTCCTGGCGAGAGGAGCTCCTAGCTGGGAAGTTCCTAAAGGCAAAACGAAGTTGTCTTCCTTCTCTCCTTGTGCAATTATTCTCAGGGTTTTTTTTTGTTGTTGTTCCACAGTGTTGCTAAATCTTTCTAAGTGGGCTCTAGAGGAATTTTGGAGCTGTTTTTGTTCATGGATATTGGTCCAGTTGTTGACCTTTGTGGGTGCACATGGAAGCTGGGTTTTCCAATGTTGCTTTTTTTCCACCCTCCAAACTAATCCAAGAGATTAAGTTTTGAAATTCTTTTACGAATCCTTTGAAATGTTATATCTCTTAAATTTCTTATAACCACTCAAGGTTTTAAGTAAAAACTTTAATAAAATGATAATTAAAGCAAAATAAAACAGTTTCGTTAAGTATGTGTTCCTTTAGATTTTATTTTGGGGAGAAGTTGATTCATGATCACTGTTAGGGAAATGTGTACTGGATAAAATGGAAGTAAAGAAACTGAGTTGTGCCTCTGTGGTTCAAATACCCCTGACTTGAACTGTCTGCCTCATGGAACTGACAGATTTCTTCAGATACTTACTAATAGCACTTATCTTTCAAATTTTTACTTTGTAAACTACTTAAAGCAGAATTGCCATATTTGCCTCTCCAAATATAATGTAAATTTCCTGTAGATTAAAGAACAAGAAAAAAATAGACCAAAACCTACCTATCTCTGTGCCATGGTGATTAAAATAGTGCCTTGTACTTACTCTCAATATCACTTTCTTTGACAGTGATTAATTTATTTAAATAATTTGACTGAGAACTAGAAAATCAGGTTTAATTAATACCATTCTGGGTCTGATGGAGCCCTAGTTATTATTTAGTATCCTTCATTGACATCAAGATAGTTTAGATTAATTTATCCCATAATTTTTTATTGATTATCTACTATGTGCCAGATGCTCTTCTAGGCAATTAGGAATCAACAGAACAACAAACAAGCAAATAAAAATAAAATAAAATACAATAAAAACCCATATATTTCTGCCCTTGTAGATTTTAAGGTAAGTCACATAGCGGGTTAGTGGGCTCCTGTGAAGGTAATTAAACTCTCCTGTGCTTCTATCTTTAAATTTGCCTTTTGAATTTTTCTCACATTCATTCCATTCATTACTTTTCTACTATTACTAACTTATTTCAGACCTTCATTTTAGTTGTTACCAAAATTATAAAATATTTTAATAGCAATTATTTTGTTTATATGTTCAAATGTTACCACTGTTTTCCAGAATAGTCTTCCTAAATCATGAATTTAATTATGTCTTCCACTTACTCAAAAAATCCTTGCCTATCTTTTTAATATTTAATTATCTGAATATGATGAGAGAAGAACAGTCCAAAGTGCAAAAGCATGTGCTGTGGTGCCACAGAAGCAAACAGGGAAGGCTTTGCATCTGAGCGAAAGAGCAAGTCACTAGGCAACTCGGCATCTGTTATATCTGAAGGGAGAGGTGACATTCAAAAAGAGTAGGAAAGGACACAACAAGTATTCTTGCCTACTTCACTCTTTCATTCAGGCAGAATAAATAGACATTCAATTACCAATATGTGTTAATGCTTTCTGTGGTTTTTCACTAGATGATTTAACTCTGTAACAGCAAGGATGTCAGTCTGTTTTTTGTGAGCCCAGTGGCTCTTCAGTAAACATTTACATGGTGGTAATGACATAAAAGTAATATATTTTTTAATCAAGGTGCTTATCTTTTGGTGATTAGATTAGGTTTGGTGATAAAACTCAGCAGTTACCTATTCCACTTGAACAAATTAGATTCTAAAGTTCCTTGTGAGAACTTACTGTCAACTTTAAATGCTAGAGAATTTACATTTTCCAGCATTTAAAACCTCATTTTAATTCACTGTAATGCAGCACACACACACACACACACACACCCAACACACTCTTTAGCTTTTCATTAAAAATTCAGTACAAATTCTACCCATATTAAAGTCAGGAAACAGGCCAGATGAAAAGTTTTTAAAAAGTATTTAAAATTTTTAAATTATGAATAATTTTTAGGAATGAACATTTTCCTATCACACCAAAACCTTTGGGATGCTGAATCCTAACACACATGTTCCTTTCTTTGAGATACCGATTCAACTTTTCCCCATCAGTGAATGATGATTGGGAAAGAGATGGAAATTACACATACATATTGAACGTACAGGACTGGAGGGAAGGAGAAATGGTGTCCAATAAGAGAAGGAGTTGGCCAAGTGAGAGTCAGGGAGCCTCCGCCGGTATCAGCCAACTTTATAAATGGTGTCATTCTCACATACGTCTGTTCCAGGATTCCTCCAAGGGCTTGATCAGGGTGAAGGCAAACTCTTATGAGCCTCATTTGTTGAAAATGTAATGTTTCCAACCAGGCACCATAGTCTCCAAACATGAGGTTCTGTTATAAATATGACAGACCATAATGATACATTTCTTTCTCCCACTTTCCTGGCTTAAACAATTAAGCAGAAAACCAGCAGTATTTGTATACATGGAAGGACCTCCACATATTTTTGCATATGCCACATCCTTCCTGAGGTGGGCACACTAATATTCCAAAATCTCCCTTGGGTACCAGCCATCAGCATCACATCTCATTCTGGCAGTTATCTTTATGAGCATATAAATTATCTCAAAAGGCGCTTTTTGCTTTGTTTTGTTTAAGTCAGTGAAAGCTTATTAAAATAAAGCTCTCTATTTTTTAATCTCAAGTATTGATTATTAAGTTGGATCATTTGGACATTTCCTTCACAGTCTGAGGTTTTTCTCCACATGTTTTACATATATAGTCATTACTTTTCTGTCATTTCTCCACCTTCTGTCACTACTGTGGGTTTTCATTCCTTTTCATGTCCTCATCCAACTGTAAATAAAGAGATTTGTTGCTAATCAACAGAATAGATTCTCATTGTTTCTGCTTTTTTGCCTCTGCCCTCTCAAATATTTTTTTAAAGGTTAAATGTTGCATTCTAGAAACATCTTGAGCATATAGAAATATCCATGATGTGTAGTCATTCAGATCTGGTATTGGAACATTAACATTGAGAAATTAAGCATGCAAGAGTCAGGAAATTCCAAAGTTAAAATTCCCATAGCAACATTAATTTATTTACGTTAGAAAGATAGAATTAAAAGTCCTCCATAGGTACCTTAACAGAGAGCTGTTAATAAGGTATATGTACATTTTTACAATTAAAGATATATTGTGTGACACTCAGCATTTTACACAGTTTACAATTTCACAGTAATTATGCTTTATAAAATAAGGAGTGGAAACATTGAGACATATTTCACTCACTGTCATACACTGACTTGATACTTACATATCATGTACCTGATTTAGAAAAGCTTTTCTACTTTCATTCTAATATTAACCTCTCTTAACTCATCTAATCATTATGTAAAAATTCCTCCACACATAGCGTTTAACTTAGACTGAGATTTGGCTAGTTTATCAAGCCATCTGCTCATATTTATTTCAGTAGCATATTTCATAGAGGAAATTGCTATACCTATTTTTCCTTTGAAAAGTTTTCAGACATTCAAAAATGGTCTAATAATTATTTAAACTAAGAATACTCTTCAAAATGCTTTCATTTTAATATTTTGTCTTTGAAAATTTGTGCAATAAGATGTTTATGTTGCTTTATTCTTCCTGAATGGTTTATTAATATAATATAACATATGCAAGTATTTATGCCTATTTATACATATTTTTAGGTATAAAATTTATTATATATATTATTATACATTATATTTATATATTATATATAATATGTTTATACCTATAAATACATAATATATATACTCCCAAGCCTGTGGTATAGCTAACATATTCTTTTTTTTTTATAAGGAAGTTCAAAAATATGCACTGAATGGTCTTCAATCAATTATTATCATTTTACTTGGCTTCATAAAAGAGAAATTTTGTTCAGCAAGGTAAGAAATACTACAATTTCTTTTTTTTGTTTGGTCATTTGAGTTTTTAACTTTTAAAAATTCATCACATCCTTATAAGTCTTTATAGTTTAACATGTACGTTTTCCTCCCTCACATCACTATCAGAATTTTCTAATGGAATTTATTAATTTGACTCATCACAATTTATTTATACTTTTTTATTTCAAAATTTACTCATGACTTGGTAAAAAATTATCAAAAAATTGGGTTTGTTTATAAACTCACACCATTTCATCATTCATTTTATTGCCCTATTGACATGGTATGATTTGGTTTTAAATATTTAAAGTAGATCATGATAACAGGTAGGTCAGTTCATCACTCTTCTCTCCTTTGCTCCAACTTAACAAGTTTATTCATGTTCAGAATAAAATTTAATATTCTTGCCTGCTTACATCCTCTTATAAAATTTAGTATTATTTTATGTAATTCCTTTAAAATTCTGTTGGGATTTTAATTTGAAATATGTTAAATTTATAAATTATCTTGGTGAGAACACATAATTCTATAATGCGTATTTCTAGCTAAGATCAGAGTATGTCTATTCCTTTACTAACAATTTATTTAAAATTTTTCTATTAGAATTTGTAAATTTCTTCATTTGCTCTAACCCAGTTCTTATGAAGTTTATATCTAAATAGAAGACAAATGCTTGCTGATGCTAATGAAAACTTTTTTCAATATTTTCAATTGCTAGTATATAAGGATGATATTTAGCTTCATTTATTAGTCAAATATCCATGCTCCTTTTAAAGCTACTTCATTAATTCATTTAGTTTTTTGTTTAGCTCATCAATCTTCTTGTTATAGAGGCTGTTTCTGAAGGAATTATTATCAGAATACCATGGTATTAATATGGTATTTTTAAAATGAAGCTGTAGAACAGAGGAAATCATTCCATGTGTTTGCTAAAACTCAATACTTAGAGTGAGTCAAAGTGAGCAAATAGCAGAGTGGTATAAGTATTAGGGTGTTGTTATTAATATACTTTCCATTATTAATATGTATCGAATGTTATTTTGTGGTATAGAAAGGAAATTAGAAAATAGTAGATTTCACGCTTTTTTGCATTCCTTTCAACATATTGTACACATTTGTGGAAGTCACAGCAAACCATCTTTAGGGCTATAGATGGTTTTGGAGTCTATTATAATGTTGCAACATAAATAACACCTAAAATTGAATCTTTGTGAAAAGCATGCAGAGTAGAAAAATTAGAATGCTAATGCAAGAGCCTATGTTGCTTTCCCTAGAGACTATGCATATAGAATATACATGCAGTTATCTTAAAATTGTGGTGGGCATTTTCTCTAAAAGTTAAACTCTCTCAAGTCTTTTTGTTTTGGTTGGTTGAGTTGGGGTTTTTTTGTTTGTTTTTGTTTTGGTCAGGGAAGGTAATGATTTATACCTATTTTAATAGTACCTATTATTTAACCTATTACATTGACCAGTTTTTGGTAAATTTTTGTCATAGTTGCAAAGTTAAGTTGCTGAGCGACTGATTGGTCTATGGATCTACTTAAGTTGTTTGCTTTTTCTCTTGATTATGATTCACACTTTTTTGCTATTTGACATGTGTATTAAATTTTATTTCATATACTGGGCATTGTAGATGATACTTTATAGAGACTCTGGAATTTGTTACCTTTCTCCAAATAGTGTTTAGTTTTGCCCAAGTAGGGAATGAAATTAGTGGATTACCATGATCTTGTGGAGGTTAGGTTTTCAACTTTTGGGGGGTACGTGTGTCCTTAATCCTAGATCATATCCCTTAGCTAAAAATATGTGTCTAGTTCCTAAGGCATAGCTATTCTAGAGTTTCAGTGGAAAATGTGTGTTTCCTAAGCCACTCTAACTCAGCAGGACTCCAAATTATGCATTCTCAACACCTCATGGTTGTTTAATTTTCTATTCAAGTGAGTTAACCTTCCAAATATTGCTTTCTGTGAAATTTTTTGGATTTTTGTCTTGTGCACAAGCATTTTGGAAATCACCCAAGGATTTGAGTGATATTTCCATGGGGGTTTGGAGGCTCTTCTCAACAGTGGCTCCCTCTAGCCATCCAGGCAGTTCAGAAGTCTGACTTCTAAAGCCTTAGCTCTGTAAGGCTGCCATTTCTCTGCTTGGGACTTGACCCCTGTGTTCCCTGTAAACTGGGTAATGCCCTTTGTGAGAAATCTGGTTAGATGTTGAGCTCACCTACTGGGCAGTACTTTTTTGAGTTGCTCTATTCCCTTTAATGCCTGTTTGACTTTGGTGACTGTCTAGAGACTTCAGTCATTTTTATCTTTTTATTTATTTATTTTTCCCTCTCTTCACCACCACTCTAAGTTTATAATGATTATTGGTAAGTAATCTTTTTTCTTTAAAATAGCATTCTACTTTTGTTTGATTGAAAATCTTCTCAGATCTTTTGAAGATTAACAATTAGACTCTTCTATGTTCTCTTTTTTCCTCAATTATTTCTCATCCAATCAGCACTGGGTTTAAAATTATTGTCTTGATATTTTTCTTTCATGTTATTGTCAGCAGTAAATGTGATTTGCACCCTATCCAGTCACTCTTCACCAGGTTAATTTTACCATTCCCTAGTTGATGATTATGTTGGCCACTAACAGTTCACAGCTTACAGTTGCCTTCTCTTTGGGAGAATTGCCCTAGCCACCTTGCCTGGGAAATCATATTTCTTCTCTGGGCAGACTGCAGATAATGGCTGACTGATGCAAGGGTAACAAAAGGCCCCTTTCGTTAAAGTGTGGACAATTCTGCAATGTAATTTATTCTCCATAGCCCTCGTGTTATGCTCCCAAAGCTGAACTTTCCTGAGAAAACATATTTACTTAGCTCTTTACCCCTCCTTATCCTGTTTTCCTCATTCATTTAGAGGGTTTCTTATCACTCCCTAAAAACCACTTGTGCATAATCTCTATATCAGGTTTTGTTTCTAGGGAAGCCAAGACACAAGACATTGACTTTCCGTAAATATTTATAATCCTTGTACATTAATTCTTCTTTAAGAGAAAGTCATTGAACAATGGACTGGGAATTCTGTGCACTTGAAATGGGCTTGTCAGCTAGCAGGATTTAGCTGTTGATATTTCATACCCCAATATAGAATCTGGAGTGATTACTAAAAGGTGAGAAGGCTTTAGTCATTTGAAAGTTGTTCCACTGTATATAAAGATGTAATGATTTTTTTTCTGAGTATCTACATTGTGCCTTAGCATGTTTCTTTTTTTTTCTTTTCTTTTTAAAAATTTATTCTATTTGGTGGTCATTGAATATCTTGAATCTGTAAATTTATGTCTTTCTCCAAATTTAAAAAGTTTTTAGTCCTTAATCATTCAATATTTTTTTTCTGTTTCAATCTCTCTCCTCTCTTTCTGAGGCTCCAATACCAAATCAATGAGACTCTGTTCATATATTTTTTAATAGAAACAGTTGTGCTTGAGGTATCAGTGCCCAGTAGAGATGCTGTGTGGAGCCTTTGCCTGACAACTGTATGTCAAATATAGCAAAGCTAATGCCATCCTCTGTAGATACTATTCTCCTTTTGAGAAAAAATAATTAAAAACAAAATATAAAAACAAACAAACAAGCCCACAAACTTCTCTTACTACTGAAGTTTAGTAGAAACTAAACACTTAAACATGGGCCATCAAGTGCCTGTGAGATCTGAGAGACTCATCATGAAATGCATGTGGTTTGACCCACAGAGCCATACAGTTGGGTGTGCCAGTGGGTGACGTATGAGATTGGGTTTGAGCAGAACCTGAAGCCATTATGTCCTGTGAGCAAGTATGTTCCCTACTTTGTTCCCACCATTTCTCCTTCTGCTTTACAGGCTCCTGTCTTTCAATGTAGAACTATAGCTTAATGGCAAGTTTCCCTATGACTAATTGACTGAAAAAGAAAAAATTCAGTTGTGGTTTAGTGGTGGTTCTGCATGATTATGCTGGCTCCACCCTAAATTGGATAAATCTAGCACTATTGCTTCAAGGATGGTCTTGGACGAAGTAGTAAAAGAAATTTCTTAGAATGGCAGAACTTTGCAAAATGCATCTGTTGTTTATTTTATGTGTAGTGAGAGAAGGCCAGAGATACAAATTTTCAGTGATTTATTGTCAGTAGATAATGATTTGGCTGGATGTTTAGAGACAAAAAAAGAGCACAGTTTTGAAAACTGGTGACAAGGTAGTCTGAGGAAGATGACTATCAATGATCTTCTTCAAACAGACAAAGAGTGTAAAAGTATTCTATTCCATTGAACAAAATACTCATCAGAGAGCAAATTCAGCTGAAAAGAGTCTTAGTAATAAGGTGGTTAAAATGACCTGTTCCATGGATGTCAGTCTGCCTCTTGCCTCAGCCTCCCTTATTCTTGCCTAATAAATAGTCTTATTAAGCAAGCTTATTGCTTGAGCTTATCACATGAGCTCAGGAACATGGATTTTTACCCAAGGCCAAAAAACCCCTGGACATTATGAGTGCCCATTTGCCCAAGAGAGTCCAACAATGACTCTATGATATAACAGGTTGATGACATTGGAGCACCTCAATGATAAAAGAGACAGTGGTTTGTTCTCACTTAAATAGACAATTACTATGAATATGGATATACCCTTCCTTCTAATAGTACTTCTAACAAAATTATCAATTACTTATAAAATGTCTTGTGTATCATCATGGTAATCCACAGAGCATTGCTTCTGACCAGGGAACTTATTTAAAAGCAAATGAATTTTAGAAATGGGCTCATGCTCCTGTAATTCATTGGTTTATGCTCCTCATTGCTTGAAGCATCTGGACTGATAGAATTGTTTAATGGCTTTTTGAAGACTCATGTATGGCTTCAGGTGAAAAGCAATACTTTGGTTGGGATAATGTCCTTTAAAATGTGGCATATCCTCTGAATGAGTAACCAATATGTGGCACTTTTTTTTCATAACCAGGATTTATGGCTTCAGGGATCATGGTATAGCAAAGGGAGCTCTTCTCTCGCAGTTACCCATAAAGATTCTATAACAAAAATTTTGCTTCCTGGGTCTGTACCCTGGGGCTCCACTAGTTCCTGGGTCTTAGTTTTCAAGGGAGGACTGCATTCACAGGGGCAAAGCAATGGTTCCACTCAGTTAGACGTTGAAACTGCCACACAGCTACTTTGGGTTAATTATGCCACTGAACCAATAGACAAAAAAGGAAGTTAGTTTATGGAAGAGGCGATCCTGACTATCAAGGTTAAAATGAGTTGTTAGTGTGCCCAACTTAATTCTGGTGACAGAGAGGAGTGTATCTGAAATGCAAGGGGTCTTCTGGGGAACCTCCTAGTGCATTCATATCATGTGATAAATTTCAACAGGAAAATAAAACAACTAGATACAGACAAGACTGTTGCTGGCACAGACTCTTCAGGAATGATGGTTTGGATGGATGCACCAAGCAATGAACCATGAATAGATTAGGGGCTTGCTAAGGGTAAAGGGAAGAAGAATGTTTTAAATAGCAGTTATGACCACCTGACTAGCTGTAGTAAAAAATGCTTTATAGTTATATTTTCCTTCACTTTGATGGGAATTTGTATGCGTGTATTACCCAGTTCTTTTTTTTTATTACTCCTCCGCTATCTACATAAGATGTGTTAAGAACAATTAACCTTCATCACAATATTTGAGTTATAGAATATGAAAGGAGGAGTGTAACTCAACTAGAAGAAGATGGATAAAGTGAGACTCTATGTAGTCTCTTTTGCCTAAGTGTTAGCATACCTTGTTTGTAAGATGGAGAATTGCATAAATTTAAGTGGAAGCATAATTTTGATGATATCTTTTTTGGATGATTATATGTGCTTAAAAGATGATTATAAGAATACCAAGTTGGCATGGCTAGGTTGTGTGGTATGGATTAGAGTTAGCATGCCTGAAGTTTGGAAGGTAGAAGTAAAGCAGTGGCCATTATTCTCAGAAGGTTGTATGGTCAGATAAGTATCAGACAGACTTCTGTGGGTCCCAGTTTGTCTTCTGTTCATTGTCCAATTTGTTTTCCCAAACACTGGCCCTTCTAACACTGGCCAAGACCCATCACCAAATGACTGACTGTGGATTCACAGAGACAGGAGTTTCCATAAGCTGCTCCGATCTCCCATTTGTGTCTCCAGTCTAGTGCCTGGATATGCTTAGTGTGTTGGGTTTACCTGCAAACTCCTGCCTTACCACCCGTGCTAGCACTTCAGGCAGTTTGATCAGTAATTCTTTCTTTCATTATACGTCAACTTCTCTAGACTTTCGCTTTCCTAGGACCTCAATATTTGTATAAGATATACTTCCTATAATAAATCTCTATTCACCATTGGTCATAGTTGCTCTACTTTCCTGATTAGACCTTAACTAATATATTCAGTGACATCACTTTAATCTCTAGTTAATTTTGCTTCATTCATAGAAATAAATCTGATCTCCTTAAAAATTTATCTTATTCCTTCATAATTTGATTTTTAATGTCATTTTTAACTTCATATATTTTATTGTGTATCTGAAATCCTATTATCTAAAGTCATCAGTATGCATGCAATTGCCTTCTAATAGGGTATGTCAAAGAACAGCATTGTACGCCACACTAACTAAGAAAGTCAGTCTTCAAGGCACCAAGATATATTCCCCACCCCAGGTCTTTCTGCAGGTGATAGCTCATTGTACTTGCAGGGAATTAGACATGGGCTCTTTGAGAGGTTGCTTTGAATTGTCTTAAATAAAGTTTTAAGCCGGAATTTACTAGAAAATTCTTGGAGTAGATTGAGTTGTCATTGATTTTAAGCTGAATTCTCATTGCTATACAGCAAGGTATGGTGTTTAACAAAAATCTGGTAGCAGTTATTAAAAAAAATAAAATTCATTCATATACATGCCATACTTTGTTGAACTCCTTAAACATGGAAAGCTAAACTTAACAAGTCAAGCTTAAGTCTCATCCTTTTCATCTCAATGGCCTCTACATGAGTTCTCTTTCCTCATATTTTCACAAAACACCAGAAATGATCTTCTCTTTCCAGTGTTCCATCTTTCTACAGGGGCAAATGTGATTTTTCCTGTCCCCTTTAAATGTCTTCCTGCTGTCAGAGAATAACATACAAATCATTAGTATGATTTGTCCCGCACCACCTTAAAATTTATCTCTTGTCATACCATCCTCTCCCATACACATTGAATTAAAAAGCCATAAGAAATTACCTAACTTACTGTGTCAGGCTTTTCCCACCTGTCTGTTTGTGAACCTGCTTTTCTGTTTTGGGCTTCCTAGAAAATCCTACTCATTTTTGGCTAAAACATCACTTCCAAGGGGCTTTTTGTAATCTCCCATATTATGATTTATAAATATCTTGTGACAAGGATTATGATAATTTATATATATTTATAATAAATTATAATAAATAATAAAATGTTGCAATTATTTGTGTATAAATCTGTCTCCCCCACTGGAGTGTCTCCCTCACTGGCTTTAAACTCCTTGAGGAGAGGAGCCAGGTCATTGAAACTTATATCTCCAGTGGCTGACATGGATGTCTCATGCTTAAGTGCTCCGTAAATATTCAGTCAGCAACACGTGTGCTACAGTTTGGTGATGAATTATTGAAATACTCTGACTATAAAATCTTTGCAAATACGTCTGTCCCTTAATTATATGGACATTAGTTATATAGTTTAGTAGTGGTACTTAAAGAAGTGTTAAGATTGGCCTAGATACTTTATGGAGTTCAGAATCACAATAGGCATGGGACAGAAATTAATCTAGTAAAATTACCTGTATGATAGTTATATACTCTCTTGAGCTTTTTCTTAATTGTTTATTTTTTTCCCAATAATAAAATTGAATATGCATGTCAGGATATAAAGGAGATATAACTAAAGACCCGCATTTGCAAGAAGATGATACATTTTAGTAATTACTAAAGTTAACGGCAATATGAAAGCAGGGCTGCTTTTTCCAGAGAAAAATATTTTACTAATGGTACAAGCATAACAGCTTCTAAAGTTAAAAATGAGCTTGAAACTTTTGAACTCATTATCTTAAAATCTCCTTTAGCTCTGGAATAATATAACTTTCTAAAAGCCATTTCTAGGATAAGTTTAGAAGCAGAGCAAGAGATTCAAATAAATATTTTTGTACATTTCACAGATCAAGCTTCCACTTCAGTGGAAGAGACATTCTAAAATGACCTCTCCATCTATCATTTATCAGCCATTTAACAACTCGGTGGTTTGTATTTTTAAAACTCCAAATTCCAATAATTTGATAAATTTGGAATCCACATGTTTCTGTCAACAATGAAACATTCTGTTTGAGAACACTCTCCTCACAAAGTAAAGTATAAATTTCCTTAATAGTTGGGTGCATATTAGTAATCCTACAAATTCTGCCTAAAGTTTATCCAAACGTGGAGTCATAGAGTTTTTATAACTGAAAAGACCTCCCCAAATCATCTTTAAACAAAACTGCAAAAAATATTTTGGCTTCATCTTTAATTAGAGTCAAGCCTTTTCCCCACAGGACAAGCACCTCATTAAAACACATTTCCAAACCATGTATATGATTCTTTGACAATCTGGATCTCCCAGGTGCTTTTCAGCTTGCTGGGGAATCTGCTGATTGGTGATCACTTTGAAGACAGTTCAGACGTAGATTTATTTAGAGGCCTGGAAAAAAATCCCTCCCAAATGAAGAGAATTCCTATAGGACTTCTTAGAGTTTTTGAAGTGCCCTAAGGAGCTGCCTGGACAGGCAGGAGAAGTGAATTCCAATACAGATGTGCAGCTAATCATTTGTATGATCTTAGACAATTCCCCCAAACTCCATTTGCTTTATTTCATTGGAAAACTAAGTATGTGTGGTAATAGGGATGTGGAAGAGTTGACAAGATTATCTCTTAAATAACTTCTAAGAAACTCTTAATACATAATTCTGGTACTGTGTGTTCATGAATTTATTGGTCTCCAGGATTACGTCAAATAAAATACCTGAATTACCATGGGTTTCCATGTCTGTCCTACATTTAGATATTCTCTTTTGAAAAATGGAATCCTACACCTACCCCCCCACAAATATACTCCTTAAAAAACAATACCTTGAGAGGATTCTTAATTCTGTCCCACCATGAAGTATATGAAACCGCAGGTGATCTATATACAAGAGCATGGTCTGGAACTGAAAAACAGTGTTACAAACTCATCAATGTGCATTCCTGGTTTCTCTATTTCCTTCTTCCTTTTCTAAGTTGTTTTGTTTCTTTGGCTGTTGGTTTTGGAGGAGAGGTGGAGCATTGTTATTAACATTTACTTTGCAACTTTTAGAGTTGCTAACGCAGCCAGGTTTTATTTCAGGCTACGCTCAATTTTTTGTTTGAAGAACACTTTCACTCGAGTTCCAAGTGAATACACATTTTCAAAGAAGAAATTCGTAAATTCTCTTGGGGGTTCTTTTACTTCAAGACAGTTCTCACCCTTCTGTAACACCTATAATACATAAGTAAGGATATAGAAAATATTTGTAACACTATATCAGAGGAAAATATATACTACAATGAGGAATTTTGAGACAAATCCTAAACGAGGGAGTTGGCAAATGCATTATTCCTTCCTTTCTTTCACATTCCTCAACTCTTTTAAGAACCAGTGATTTTAGTTTTTATTCTGAGCTGTCCTTTATTGTGTCAGATCATTCCAGGTCTCTCTTTCCAGGCAATACCTACTGCTGCATTTATATATTTTTGATTGTCCCTACCTCAATTCAAATCCATCTTCTTATATATTATCATTTAGGATCTCTGATTTTTCCACAGAAATCACACTTACAAAAAAATCTTATAAACTATTCTTTATGATGTCTGATATTTAAAAATCATTTTACCGTATCATCTGAAACACATTTTACACAATATCAACAGTACCAGTCTAATTCTACATATGATGAAGATCACTCAGGTAGATAAAAACATCTCAAAATTTTCGTTCTTTATAGTTTCTCGTTTTAAGGTGATGTTTGAACATGAGCATTAATAAAATAAAACACTGAATTAGCCAGAAATTCCTGACAATCAAGAAAGCTGTTTGGAGAAGTGAAAAAGAGAATAACATTTTAGCCAGATTTCAAGGATTTGCATGTAGATCTAATCTTTCATTAGCTGAGTGTCCTTGAGAAAATTGTACATCTTTTCTGGGTATGGCAGTTTACTCATCTTTAAAATGGGATACTAAAATTACCTGTGTCTTAGACTTATTTTGAAAGTAAAATAAGAAATTATGTGATTTACTTAAAGTTTAATAATACATTGTACATACTCAGTAAACAGTAATTGTTATTATTGTATTTTAAAAATTCCGTGTAATATAAATAGTTGGAAATATTTGGAAT
The DNA here is from genome assembly GCF_011762595.2 of Tursiops truncatus. Taxonomy (NCBI): domain Eukaryota; kingdom Metazoa; phylum Chordata; class Mammalia; order Artiodactyla; family Delphinidae; genus Tursiops; species Tursiops truncatus. The sequence continues at coordinate 15,399,827 of NC_047038.1, forward strand.
GTTTGGAAATAATTGGAAAATAATAAATCAGAAAATCTCTAGCAGCTCATAACTCTAGTTAATCATGTATCTGAATGATTTAAAAAATTAAATATCTTCAAAAGCAGTATATATACACCAAGTGATATACTGGGGTTCCTTTCTTTGCCTTGTTTTTTTTTTTTTTTTTTTTTTTTTGCGGTACGCGGGCCCAGCGGCCATGGCTCATGGGCCCAGCCACTCCGCGGCATGTGGTATCTTCCTGGACCGGGGCACGAACCCGTGTACCCTGCATCGGCAGGCAGACTCTCAACCACTGTGCCACCAGGGAAGCCCAGCCTTGGTTTTGTTTTGTCTAATTTACAATTACTCAGACCATTTTAAAAAACTCTTTTTCTCTGATATAGATAGATCTGTCCGTCTGTCTGTTCAATGTGAATTGCAAAAGAGAAATAAACAAACCTAAAATGATTACAGTAGCCAAATGTAGATTATCTTTGTTATTGTAGCAATGTTGCATTAGATAACAATCAAATTATTATAAACAGTTTATGTAAACTTTGTATATCAACTATTTGGTCTTCAAAGTATGTGCAAGCCAGGATCTTAAGTTGCAAGGTATCTGTGCACCCATATTTTCCCAAACAGAGCTCATGTGTGATCACTCTAAATTGGAATTCTCCTTTTAGGTTTCTTCCTCATTTCCTGAAAACTGACAGAAAAAGATTTATTTTTTTATATACTGGATTAGTCAAACAACAGACTCCTTAGAATTCTGAGCGATATTTGAACTCAGGGAAATCACTGCTAAGTCCCAATTAATCCAATTGTGATCAAATACATCAAAGACTTTATGAAGTACTCTGCTTCAAAGCATATTATTCATTGTCATTTTCTTCCTTCAAACTTCTTGACTCAAGTGAATATTATTATGAAGAGATATTCTTATTTCAATTAACCTCTTCACAAAAGGTTAATAGAGATTATGTGAATTAAAAAATGTATCTGAGAAATTACTAGTACCAAAGAAGAAATACTGATTACAAAGCATACAGTAAAGCTCTAAGAAAATGAAAAACCTAGAGGTGAAACAGGAATAAAGACACAGACTTACTAGAGAATGGACTTGAGGCTATGGGGAGGGGGAAGGGTAAACGGTGACAAAGCGATAAAGAGGCATGGACATATATACACTACCAAACGTAAGGTAGATAGCTAGTGGGAAGCAGCCGCATAGCACAGGGAGATCAGCTCGGTGCTTTGTGACCGCCTGGAGGGGCGGGATAGGGAGGGTGGGAGGGAGGGAGACGCAAGCGGGAAGAGATATGGGAATATATGTATATATATAACTGATTCATTTTGTTGTGAAGCTGAAACTAACATACCATTGTAAAGCAATTATACTCCAATAAAGATGTTAAAAAAAATACACTTACTGAAGATTTTATGTGAAAAGAGAATTTTAATTTCTGATGAAAAGATAAGTGGCTTTTTTTCTTCCCTAGGAAAGAAACTTGAAAGTCTACATGCACACTGGCTTTAGGAAATTGTACCTTCCTTAGATGCAAGGAGAATGTTTCAATGTTTAAACACTTTTGTATGTTTGAATATAAAATGTCAAGTGACATATAAAAATAGCATATTATAAATAAAACCTAAATGCTGATAGATATGACGTTTGGAGAGTCATTCTGAGACTCTGTTATGGTAATAAACTAAGATTAATTTTGAAGTTGCTTTATAAATTACAATTGACTTTAGAGTGATAATTTTGTTTTCATTTAAAAGAAGAAAGAATAAATAACTTTTAAATTGTGATTAAAAATTATAAATGAAAAATTTAGTAAAAGACATACATTAGAGAAGACTTAATGAGGACCTAGAAGGCTTTGCACCTGCTCTGCCACTTCCTTGTAATGAGACCTTGAACTGAGCACTTAATTTTCTGCTCTCTTAATCTATCAACTAAAACAGTGATTCTAAGTTATCTCTAAATTGAGCTTCAATGTTAATAAAGCAAGAACTAAAAACTTCTATGGAGGAAAAAATTGATAACTCGATTACTTGTTAATACAGTCAATCCAGCAGCACCATTTTCACACAGCCTTCATACAAATAAAAAGACATTTAATACACAGTGCATGCTCTCCATATATTTTTTAATTTGCTTGCAGTTTTGTTTGTTTGCTTTGTACTTCTTTTCTGCCACACTCCCAAGTGTGTCTGTGAAAACCTCTTCAGAATAAACCCCTACGTATTACATAAAGCACATCATTAAAATACGAGTTCATATGGAAAGAACACTAGAGAAAAAAAGGCAGTATGTTGACAATACTTGTCAATATGCTTGCTGTGAATAAGCTTTTAGATATCTGGCAGTCAAGGCAAAGTGGGGTCTGTGATGTTACATTGCTCTCATTATAAAGGAAGAAACAAGATTATTTCCCAGGGAAGAAAATCTTTTCTTGAGAGTAAGTCCAATAGAAGCTTCCCTCGAGGATACTCAAGAGAGAGCTCTAAGAGACATATTAGACAGTTTCCCCACAGTTTTATAACCATGTAGAAGTATGTAGCAAAGAGCTGGAATTGTAGCATTTTTCAATGATATTTTAGGACAATGTGTTAGAAAAAGTTTTAGTGAAAATTATGCTACATGAAATTCAGGTAATATGGCCTAAGAATGTAACAAAATTCCTGGTGCCCAAATAATCCTTCAAATAAAACTAGAGTAGTTAAAGGTATAAAAACAAATAATATTCCTTTTTTCATCTCCCTAAATAATTCTCTTGGCCAGATTTTAGATAACTATGTAGCATAGTTTACTGAGGGCCCAAAGAACTGTGCTGATGATTTAAGATTATTTCCTAAGCTTTAGAAAACCAAAGTTGGAACTCTGTCTTGGAAAATTGAGAAGTATAACTTGATTATACGTGGAATGGAAGAGTATTCCATCTTACTTTAGGAGCAGACCTCAGAAAAACTGCAACCAAAGTTATAATTTTGCTGAAGAAATAGATTTCTTTTTTTTTTTTTAGCAATGTTTAAGATGAAATTTTTTTATCTTTTACTTTATTCAAATAAATTACACTTATGGTATTCCAATATAAAATCATCCTAGCATTCTTTTTTTTTTTTAACATCTTTATTGGGGTATAATTGCTTTACAATGGTGTGTTAGTTTCTGCTTTATAACAAAGTGAATCAGTTATACATATACATATGTTCCCATATGTCTTCCCTCTTGTGTCTCCCTCCCTCCCACCCTCCCTATCCCACCCCTCCAGGCTGTCACAAAGCACCGAGCCAATATCCCTGTGCCATGCGGCTGCTTCCCACTAGCTATCTACCTTACTACGTTTGTTAGTGTGTATATGTCCATGACTCTCTCTCGCCCTGTCACAGCTCACCCTTCCCTCTCCCCATAACCTCAAGTCCGTTCTCTAGTAGGTCTGTGTCTTTATTCCTGCCTTACCCCTAGGTTCTTCATGACATTTTTTTTTTCTTAAATTCCATATATATGTGTTAGCATACGGTATTTGTCTTTTTCTTTCTGACTTACTTCACTCTGTATGACAGACTCTAGGTCTATCCACCTCATTACAAATAGCTCAATTTCGTTTCTTTTTATGGCTGAGTAATATTCCATTGTATATATGTGCCACATCTTCTTTATCCATTCATCTGATGATGGGCACTTAGGTTGTTTCCATCTCCGGGCTATTGTAAATAGAGCTGCAATGAACATTTTGGTACATGACTCTTTTTGAATTTTGATGTTCATCAGAAATTCCCAAAGTCCTCATCATGAAACCTGCAAAGGTTATTTTTTTCTCAAAAAGTGCACAGGGAAAATACTTTGAATCTCCTACCATAGCCAAAGGCAAATATGAGTAATTCTCCTGGGGAGTATCTTTCATGTTATCCTCTTCCTTTCTTCTTAACAAGGGTCAATAGTTGACTAATTAGACTTGAGACCTGATGTGAAGTTTTATACACCAGGATCCAACCTTACATTATGGAAAAAGTTAATGTGAAAATTTTGGGACTGTATTCGAGGGAAAAAAGAAAAAGGCTTTAACTTTCTTTTAGGGCACATGCCTACCTTCTCTACCACCAAACACCAGAATTAGAATCCGACAAATGGGCAGTCATTTCTCAGCTCATTTAGGTATTAAAATAATTTAGTCAGTGTAGGTCAAATTTATGACCATGGCTTAGATATTTATCTGAATCAAAATGAAGAAAAAAGTGAATGGAATAGTAGATTATGAACTTCAGAGTAAACAGATTTCTGTTGCTCTTTCCTCTGCTAACTTTTCTTGATCCCACTAAGGGATCAGCGAAAAATTCCAAATCTTTCCTATAGGATACAAAGACACATTTAGATGAAAATATGAGGTGTCAAGGACTGAGTATGGGTTATGAAGAGTACAGCAATTCAAATATGAAGGAATATATCGCATTCAGTATAAATTCTTCCAAATATTATAGCAAGGATTGGCAAACTTTTTCTGTGAAGGTATAAATTGCAAATATTTAGGCTTTGTGGGCCATGAGGTCTCTGGTCTAACTGCTCACCTTTGAAATTGTAGGTCAAAAGTAATTCTAGATAATACGTAAAGGAATGGCCACAACTGTGTTCCAGTAAAACGTTACTTGCACAAATAGGTGGCAGCTGGATTTGAGCCATACTTGGCTGACACCTGAGAAGGCGTATCAGCAGATTGCTTTGTTTTGTCAGCTTGCTTTTGGCTTTGCTTTTGGCCTCCCTCGTTTCTTATTCTTACTTCTAGGGGGTTACCCTTTCTATCTAGCAAGACCTACTCATATGAGATAGTAACCAACCAACCCAAGGAAATACATTTTCCTTAGGGATTCAAAGGTGACAAAGAGGGGAAATGACACCAGAGGGGTGAAACGATGCAGTTGGACCACTAGACAAGTTGTGATATCCTTACATTAGGTCCCATCATTGAAAACTAACCAGAAACTCAATATGCAGTTGGTGGGTCTCCTTTTCCTCCTTCTTCTGTATAGCAGCTTTATTGAAATATAATTCACATATCTTCAAATCTACCCTTTTAAAATGTACAATTTAGTGGTTTTTAGTATATTCACAGAGTTATGCAACCATGACCTCTTTCTAATTTTAGAAATCCTCAAAAGAAACCATCGTATTTATCTTTTTACTTTGAAATTTGCGTCATACACAGATGATACTTTAATTTTATTAGCACTTATTTTACTTAATCCCCTATTCACCACTGTTTTGAGATTTAGATTTAACAAGGGCCTGAGACAGTTAATATGTGAGAACTCACATGCTTGCAATTATATTTTTAAAACATAGGTTTTGAATGCACTAATAATAGGTATTTTAAGTCCTGACTGTATATTATTGCATAATTCAGGAACTATTTGCAATCTTGTTCCTGATTTTCACTGACCAATTATGGCAGATTTTTCAGGCATAGCTTTAGAATTGACACTTCAGATTGAAACTCAACCTGAGAATCGACTACTTTTTATGGATTATTTTTCTTAATGAGTACATTGATCCCACATTAAAATATTATGTAAGCACATGACTTCTAACACCAGTTTATTTTCATTGAGCTTACTAAAAGTCCTCAGGGAAAGTAGAAGGGAATTAAACATTGTATAATGACAATAAAGGGGAAGGATAGAGTCAGAAAATGAGATTTCAAACAGCTACCTTTGCTGTTTACGGATTTAAAGAATAAAATCCATTAAACATCTTGCTTTTAATCTAAGCAGTTAAATGCTCTTTTCAATTTTACATCACCAAACTCAGTGAATTCTCAGGGTTAAAAATAACAAAAACAATTTGAAAAGAAATTCAAGTTTCTTTCTGCTTCTGTAAAGCAGATAAACTCAACAATATATATCAGACATTGATCTGATGAAATGAGACCCTCCTTGAAAAAATTGAGGAGGTCAATTCACACATTTTAAAAAATTAATTAGTTACGGAGTAGTCAATTCAAATAAATGATGTTCAAGTATGTTTTGATTACCATCTTAATGACTGAGCTATTATACAGATCAGTTTCCATTGCTTAATCATTCTAGTCTAAAATCACCCCCCCCCTTTTTATATCTAAGAATAACTGTTCCTTCAGGGCTCACTTCAAAGTGTAAATAGGCCTTTTTTTCCTGTCCAACTGAAGCCTCTGCAATATCTACAATATTGTACCCTGTACAATATTCTAGGAATATCTCTATCATTTGTTTTTAAAAATGATCATTAACATGAGGAATAGTTCTCTTAGTGGTTTTACTTTATTTTGGATGTATGCTCATCTTTCCAAATTAGATCATAAACTTGTTTATAACTTAAAGCATTTCTCTGTGTTTTAGTATCCCCAGCCTACAGAAAAGGATCAGTGAATCTTTATTGATTGCTACAATTTAACTCTAAATAAAATTTGGTACTATTCAGAAATGTTTTAAAAGACTGAAAATATTAATTAATATTGAACCAGAGTCATAACATTATAATTAATCATTTAGATAATCTTCCCTGAGGGTTGACTAATTGTTTTGAATTTTTTTTCCCTCAAGTGAATAAATAGATCTCATATAACATTGAAACATACCTCAGAGATATTGCAGGTTTGTTTTCAGACCACTGCAATAAAGCAAATGGCACAATATAGTGAGTCATATAAAATCTTTGGCTTCCCAGTGCATATAAAAGTTATTTTTAAACTATATTGTTGTCTATTAGGTGTGCAATAGCATTATGTCTAAAAAAACAATGTACATATCTTAAAAAATACTTTATTCCCCAAAAAATGTTAACCATCATCTGACAATGCAAGGTTACCATGGACCTTCAATTTATTAAAAAAAACAAAAAAAAAAAAAACCCTGCTAAATCTGCAAAGTGTAATAAAAATAAGTGCAATAAAATGAGGAATGCCTATATATGAATTCATTACTTATATCAGCATTATCAATGTCCAAATTTATGTTGAAAATGTCTGTCATTAAAAAAATAGACTTCATGAAAGGTCTAACTTGGACGAGGAAATTAATAAGGATTTGATAAGTCACGTTTGTAGTCATTTATACTTTTCTGATTACTTAGTTGTAAGAGGCATATCCAGTAAATTAAGAACACAGTAATTCCATTCTGAAGGATAAAATGAATCATTCTGGTAGCTGTTGGAGGAGGTCATTGAGAGGACATGACTACCTGTTGACCCATGAGTTGGACCCAAGTGGTCAGAGGCTCCTTATCCACTCCCCTGTCCTTGGAATGTGTATCCTGCCCACCATTCCCACAGTGGGAATCATTTTCAAGGACACAACCTTGAGAGAATAATATGTTGCTGAGACCATTTGGACCAAATATGTGACTGAACTCACTTAAGGCCTCTATCAATTTTGAAGATTCTGGCCGGTGGGTGCAGAGATCTGCTTGTCTTACGGCTGCCAAAGGCAAGCCTTGTATATAAGTTTCCTTGTTTATTAAGCCTGCTGCCTATCAATCTAGTGTGATCTTCCTCTTTCTTCCATCTCTTCTTGACCTCTGAGTATGGAGGTTAATTTCAGATTTCACTTGGGAAACAAACTCCCATGGTTGTGACCCATCGGTATTTTCATCAGTTGTCTGAATCCCTTGCCCTCTTGGGAGCCAATGTTGGCTGGGGAAGGATGTAGAACCTGACTGTGTTTAACCCCAGGGACAGGGATGGAATTAATTTTACTGGTACTATATGGGATGCGAAGATTCAGACAGAAGGAAAAGTAAAATCTATCTGAAAAATTGAATTTTTAAAATTTCAAATTAGTCCACATTCAAAGTAAGTGGCCAGAGGAAAAGATCTGTATCAGAGTCACAGAACCTGAAATGTATAGCCAGGACTAGATAGGGTCAGAATGGAAGCAGTTTGAGTTTAAAAATGTAGGAGGATTCCACAATGATTGGAATGAATGCTATGAGTATTTGGTTTTATTCTAATTCCAAATAGGAATTAGATAGGGAAGACTATCTCTCAAATAAGCTAATTAAATGAATATGATATCTTTTTCCGTAATGAATTCAGAAATACAAATGAAATTTTATGTTGACATAGATCAAAATTCTTGTTTTTTGTGCCAATCAAGAGCAGTTTGCATTTCAGTCTCTGAATTCATTTATGCCTTTCTGCTGTATATTTCAAGTCATGTAACTAATGACCATACATTCAAGGTAATCACTGTATTATACTTTAATTTTTATGACAATTTTGTAAAGATTGGTGAATTGGAATCAAAATCTAAAAAGTAATATATACTGGTGAGGAAATGAAGTACAAATGCTGTATTTATATTTTTATGGTATAGAAACAAGAGTAAAATATTGTAGCCTCTTCTGTTAAGAAAATTTCACTCTGAATATGTACCTTGAAGCAAGCTAAAGGAAAAAACTTCAGTCCATGGTTATCAAGGGAAAGGTTCTAGGTTTGCAGATTAACTTCAACATACGGAATTGGAGTAAAGTGACAACTGAGGATTTTTTATGATAAACTGATAATCTGGTGAATGAATTGTGAAAGATCTGTAAAAAGAATGAAGTGAACTAGAAAAACTGTCCATGTCAGAGTTTCTTTATGTTACGGAATTAAGAAAAAAGTTATATATTTGTATATATGTATATATACAAAATTATACATAACATATATGTATAAACCAACAACATATTTTAAGGTTTAATCTATGACATGAGGACTCAGTAGATAGTAGAAAGCTACAACTTGGCATGTCTTGTTAGCATAATACCCCCTAGATACATCCATGTTATTGCAAATGACAAGATTTCATTTTTTATGGTTGAGTAATATTTCATTATATATATTTTGTATGTATGTATATATGTGTGTATATATATATATATATATATATATATAAATAAATCTGGTCTAATGTGTCATTTAAGTCCAGTGTTTCCTTATCCTTATTGATTTTTTGACTGGATTATCTGTCCATTGATGTAAGTGGGATATTAAAGTCCCCTACTATGATCATGTTGCTGTCAATTACTCCCTGTTTGTTTGTTAATACTTACTTTATGTATTTAGGTGCTCATATGTTTGGTGCATATATATTTATAATTGTTATAGATCCTTGTTGGATTCATCCCTTTATAATTGTTATATATCCTTGTTGGATTCATCCCTTTATCATTGTGTAATATCCTTCTTTGTGCCTTGTTACAGTCTTTGTTTTAAAGTCTATTTTGTTGATGTAAGTGTTGCTACCCTAGCTTTCTTTTTATTTCCATTTACATGGGATACTTTTTTCCATCCCCTCACTTCCAGTCTGTGCCTTTAGATCTGAAGTGAGTCTACGGTAGTCAGCATATATATGGGACTTGTCCTTTTATGCATTCAGCAACTCTATCTTTTGATTGAAGCCTTTAGTACACTTACCGTTAAAGAAATTATTGATAGGTATTTACTTACTACCATTTTGTTCATAGTTTTCTGGTTGTTGTTGTTGCTCTTTTTTGTTCCTTTCAATTATTTTGCTCTCTTCCCTTGGGATTTGATGAGCCAAATTAGAATGTTTATAGCTTTGGAATCAGGGAGACTTAAACTTGACTCTTGCCATTGCCCCTTATTCACTGCAAGCTTCATTTTCTCCCTCTATAATGTGGGTGCGTTGATGGTTATTTCATAGGGCTACTGCACAAATTAAATGTTATACTTTATATAAAGAGTTTAGCTTACTACCTTGTGCATGGTGAGCATTCAACAATGATGACTCATATTTTTCAAGGTTGGTAATAAAAAGTGATAATAATAACTTGATTATCTTTTAGTTTCAAGTATAATACTTTAATTTGAGGGGGGCACAGAGGGAAGGATAAAGGATAAGATGGAAAGCTTTCCCAGAACATCTCATTTATACGGTCACTCATTCATTAAGATATCCCTGTTATTATTATAGTATATTACATTATATTATATTTATTATATTATAATATGTTACAGTGTTATTATGCCAATTATGTGTTATATTCTTATTATATAAAAATTAAATGTAGAATTTTTGTTCATTCCTTTAATCTCCAAGATATCCTTCTAGGGAAAGACGAGACTGAAACACTTCAAATATCCTAAATGGATACTAGTTGTGGATATCCAAACTCCATTCCAGAAAGTTGGGAGACACACAGGTTTCTGGTTTCTAGCATAGGCTGTGGTTCTCTACTACAGTCCATCAATCTTGAGTTTTGCAGTGCTGGAGAGAATGCTAAGAACCATATTTCTTCTCCTCTAAGAGCATAAAGAAAAAAAAAGAAAGAATAATGAGTAAATGTGTGAGATCACCTATTTGGATGTGAGTGCATATTATGTTTTTTTGGATTGAATGCGTAAAGCCAGGTCATGATGGATCCTTTCTATTTCAATGAATTTTGACTCAGTCTAAAAGTAAAAAGAAAGGAACATATTACTCTTCTTGAAGAGAATAATGCTATGAAGACAACATGGCTTTCAGTTTCAGGCTAATAATGTACTTCATTGAGGTTGAAACACTGAAATTCTGAAGTTCATTCTGTAGTTCACAGTTCCACTGATGAGGTTCCCCCAGGTGAGTGGGAGTGGAAAAGAAGACAAGTATTTGAAACAATGAGATAAGTAAAGGAAAAGAATAATGAATCCACTGCTGACTAGTATGACATAAGTCTAGGAGCATAGGAGTCAACGTGTAACTCTCTTTTTTAAGTTTATATCTGTTATGATAGAGTGAACAGAGAAATCAGCAAGAGGATTTTTTTTTAAAGAGAAAAAAGAGATTGAATTTAGCTGTATACATGCTAAATTAATGTTAATAGTTTAAAATTCAAGTAAAAATATATCAAGAGGGAGTAAATATTTGAGACATCATCTTGATAAGTAGTTATGTGATAAATGCCTCTTGTACAATCACATTTAGAATCCTGCAGTTAAACTGGTGATTTGGATTAGGTTTGAACTGATAATAAAATATAATCAGCAGTTATCTCAATCTTTATGTAATTCTTTTATATCTTGCATATTGTAAGTTGTGAAATTCTAAAAATAGGCTAAGTGCAGAATTAGTCTGGTAAATATTTGGTTTGCAAGATAATTTGCTTTTCTTTTTTGTATCTCTCTGCTTCAGTGTGCTTTCTAAGCAAAGAACATTAACATTATAATCACCACTTTAAGCTTTAAGTTGAAAACATTTTATTGGTTGACTGAACTTATCATCCATTAGGAATGTCCACATCTGGTCAGATGGGGCGTTCAGTGTTTGCATTCCCCAGTCCACACTGCTGAGTTCAGATACTTTACTGGCTGGTTTACAAAGCTTTGCTTTTTTATAGCTACTCAATGTACAGGCTTATATAGCATATACCTCCCTGAAGCAGTTTCTTTCTCATACCATCTGGTAATGAGAGGATCATTTACACTACATAAAACCATGGCATCTGGAAAGGAAAAATAATGTGCTAAAATCAGTCAACTACCAGGAATGGCAATATTTCTATTTTATTTTGGGGAAATTATTTAATACTAAAATGAGATTTAAAAGAACCAATATTAAGTAAAAAATGTGAATAAGTAACACCAGCAAATCTTTCAATGGTTTCAACGGTTTCAACTATACACACTTTTCTAGGAAAAAGTCCAAATAATTAAAAGCTGTATATTTTAGTGAGATATAAGGCAAACATTTGGAGGGTAAAAGAAATTCGTTTGGAGTGAGTGTCAACATTATTCTTTGACATAAATTTGAAGATTGTGACAAGACTTCCATCCCCACACATGTAGCTCTTTGTCAGATCTGCATGAAAGCCAAGCAGCAGTTCTGGACATTAGAGACAAGTGGACATCAGTTATAAAAGTATTTGGTGGTTATGTTTTCCAAGGAGGAATAATACATGCACTCATTCACTTAGGTCCCTGTCACTGTGCTTACTATGTGCCAGGTGGTAGACTAAGTACTGAGGGCACAGTTTTGAACAACATATGTTATTGTCCTTCTTACATTCTAGTGAGGGAGGAACAAAATGATGTAGGTGCTACAACAGAAATAAAATGGAGTGATGAGGTAGAGAATGACTATTGGACGGTAGGGGAAGTGACATGGATGAGGTGAGATTGCTTATAAGACAAATAGGTCCAGGACAGGCCTCTATTAGGAAGTATATGTAAGATGACATCTGATTGAATACCAGGAGATAGTCATGCAAATGGTCTGGTTTCCGGGAGAGAAGATATTGAACCATGATTAAGAAAAAGACTAGAAAGAACCAAGGAAAAGAAATCAAGCAAAGGAAACCTGGTATGAAATCAGACCCTTGGACAAAGAAAAGGAAGAGTTTAGTGCTAGGACACAGTGGCAATCTTTGGAGAAATTTTCATGTCACTCTAACAAACCCTGTTTCTGTGATATGTAATTTTTTATAGTATATATGTATGTGTATTTAATAAAAAATATTTTTTAATACAAAATCTCCTGTTACTCCAGTGAGTCACCCCAAGCCATGTACTGCCCTATATTTAATCACTTCCTCACTTCCCAGTATCAAATGGAGTAGTGATTCTCCAGGGCAGCACACCCATGGGAGAGAGGGAGTATAGCAAATACTGGTGAAACTTTTGGTATGATTGAGGAGAGGCTTCTTTAGTGGGCCAAGACCAGGGATGCAATGCATACAACAGTCTTACATAACAAATAATTTTCTCACAGACCACACAACTTATAAGTATTCTGTGGCCAAACCTTACGTCAAGTGTAAGTGTACATCTGGACACAATAATACAGAAAGCAAAAATTACAGGAACGTTCACAAAGAATCTAGTGATTTAGGAGAAAATCAGCATGTAGATAGAAGTTTAATTAGAATAAGTGTATTTTATTGATACTATTAGACATTTGAATTCACTCAGGACATGTCTACTCAGTCAGTAAATGTATAACTGCGATGCCATAACATTAACAGTAAATAAACTAGAAAGGGACATCTTCTTACTGATTTGGTTAAGAATTTGCTAAATATTTTGTGCATATTTACCTTTATTAACATGTTAATACTTTTATTGACAACATGATATAGGTATCTCACATCTTAGTATTTTTCACTTTGCAGTTAACCACATGGCATTTTGACTTGACACACTTTTTCTTTTCTTCTTTCTCTTCTATACAAGTAAGATTAGATTATCATTTCTTATCTTAATAAAAGTTTATACTTAATGCCCACCTGACTTTGCCTTTTATTTTCCATTATTTCATATTCAGAATAACTCCTGGGTTTTGTCACTTAAATAAAAATATATTCATAATAAACTGTTGAAACCATTTGACTATTTTGTTACTTATCCTATGAGTCATACCATAAGATTTATAAAGGCTTATTTTATCTCTGAACTGCATAGTAAAGGGGAAAGATAAAATTATTTATTGGTGAAAAGGAGCTTGTGTCTGATGGAATTTGAAAATTAGAAAGGAAACAGAGCCATGCATTTTGGAAAATGCACATTTGAAACATATATTTAGAAGATACATTTTGGACTTGCCTTTAGGCAGCTGCACTCAAATTACAAATTAATTGGAAATTTAGTCTATTTTAATAAAAATTCCTTCAAAGAGTGCCTGATTCTGGCTGGAAAAAAAGTTCACATTAGATAACAGACTTTTCCCAGGAGTTTATAAATGATACTAGAGATTTAATACCCATAGGATTAATGTAATTTTACTTATTTAAATAGTGACAGCAGGGAAAAAAAAGTATTTCTCTTCCTTTATATTTCCTTTTAGATCTTAACTTCACATGGATTTTTTAAAATAAATATTTTAACTTTGAATTATCCAGACACCAAGTTCTAGGTGCAGATTAGAGGTGGAATTTTCTGACTTATTTGCACATAATCCTAAATAACAATTTTCAAAAGTAAGTGATTGCTAACACTGACTCCCCTCATGCTTGTATGTGATTTATATTTCTGGTATATGGAAAACTCTGTCTATTAGGGCATGTATAAAGGTAGCCCACACAATGGGAATGAAAATCTGTAATACTACAGATTATTTAATGTAGAATGTTCCATAGAAAAAGTCACATCTCAACAGTGGGGAAATTTTGTAAAATAATATTCAGCTTAGAAGTGATAGTTTTCTCCCTCTAAAAAACTTGGTGAATTTGTAAAATCTCTTCTACTGTGGCAGCAAGAAACAGAATGAACAGCTTGTATAGGTACAATTTTACAGGCATCAGGCATTTTGGAGAACACACAGTTTTCTTTCTTATTGCATAAATCTGGAGAGTTCCTATTAAAAATAGCAGCAGCTAAATGTACATTTACATATACTTGATGAACACTCTGTGTTTAGCTTAACATCTATTGTGCAAAGGAATATGCAGGTGGTACAGCATGGCTGCAGGGGGGGTAAAGAAAGGTTGCACAGTCAGAAAATGAACGATGAGAAACTGACTAGTGCTAGAACATAGAGCAGGTGTAAATAAATATGTTGACAATTGCACACTGAGGTTGGATTGGCAGTGTAATAAGCTGTATAGGAGGTACCTATACTGTATCTGACATTAAGCACACTTTATATGATCAACAATTTAACATATACCAATCCCTTCATGTGTACTAATTACTAACTTTTTATCTTTTCATTGACAATTATAGCTATAAAAAAGGACCTGCACATAACTGTTTCATCACTGGGTCACAGACTAAGTGGAATAGTTAAGAGCAAGAAGCCAGACTGAAAAATAAATAAAAGGTTACATAATCATCTTATTGAATGCTTATGGAATATATATATAACTTTCAAACAACCTTGTGGTGTAGATACTAATTTCTCTAATTTACATTTAATGAGCCTGGTAACTTATTCAATATACTAATGTAATGTTAATGCTAGGATTTGAAATTACCTAATCTGATTCCCAAACTCATAAGCTTAACTACTACAGTATCCTGTTTCCAGAAACCTGAATCAAGTTTCCATTTCATCAGTTCTTGTTGGGGAGTTTTGACTTTTTTTTTTTTGACTTATTAATTTGTATCTTTATGTGCCAGTTTCCTTTCTCACAAGGATTAAATATTAACTGCAATGATCATGTTTGACATATAGTGTTCAGCAAGTGTCAGCTGTTGTTATTTCTATTCTTCAACAAAGAATTTTTTAAAGTTCTATTGAATAGTTTCAAATGCTTTGGTCATACATTCTTAAGACAGGCATGGCCCCCTATAGAGTCCAGCTAATTCCTATGCATTCACTTAAATAAAATAATAGCAACAGTATCCTTAACAGTGATTGTAGACACTTCTAATGTGGTTCTAACTATATGCCTAACCAGAATATGGTTAGAACCACATTAGAAGCAGGTTAATAATCTTGTTTCTCTGAGATCTTAAGCTGCTCATTAGGACAGGGACAAGGAAAAACAGAAGGTTATGCTGAAAATGCTGTTGGATATTGAAATGAATTCATTCAGGTTGGCTAATCTACCCTCCGTACAGAATATTCTCACAGCATGACTGGGATCTTCATTTCCTAAACTTTGCAGTATATGTAGTGAATTTGTTTCATACTTTCTTTTGGAAATTCATTAGTATTTGTAATGACTTAACATAGGTTAAAGAGATAGACATCAAGTTTAACCTTATTTTAATAGGACATTTTGTAAAATTTGCCATAAAATAACTTGAGGTCTGTCAAACCAATCCCCGTGGTTTTTTTGGCCTTTACTGGATGACTAAGACCCATATGTTGAATTACTGTAATAGTGGAAACCTCATTCCCATTAGAGATTTAGAAATATTTGAACAGAGAGAAAATGATGAATATTTGCTGAGAGGCTTTAAATCTTTAACTCCCAGATCTTATTTGGGAATGTACGTAAGTCAAAACCCATGTTACTTTAGGTCAGTGGAATGCTAGATCTCCAAGAGCTGTGAGAAAGGAAGAAAACTAGGAATAGGGAAAACTTAGAATTTAAGAACACTTTTTACTTTGGGGTTACCCACAAGTTCCCAAGTGCAAGTTGAATTAGTGTATATCTCCAAGGATCGGAGCAGGTTAGAGGGCATCAGAGTGGAAGTCTGGTCGAAAGTGAAATAATTAATATGGTGGTTGACAGCATATTTCTTAGTAATCTCATTGGAGAAAGATCCAAGTTAGATTATTCAGGGAAGGATCCAGATCTTGAAAGCAAGGGAATGTGCAGCCTTCTGGGAAACTTTCAGGCTCATGAGAGGCTGGATATTATTCAGAAGAGGAACCCAGCCCTAGTTGGGGGATGGAGGTCAGACTAGGGAGCTGGAATGTATTTCTAGGATCAATCATAAAACTTCAAAAGGATGTGGGAACCCTGAAGAAAACTTTGTTAGAGCTGTGGACCTATTATTGATCTTGGCTATAGTGTGACCTCCAGAAATGCACTAGGTTCAAGCCTCAGCCACCAAAGAGGACAAGTTTCATGATGTATTTCCTTACTGGGTCAGTTACAGAGTGGAGCACAAATTCTTGCCCTTGAGTAGGGATGAAATTGGGTCTGGCGAGAATCAATATTGATTCATCTAATCGTTATGAGCAGAATATTTTATAGTATCACATACATTAGGAATTTAAGTTGGTTTATGTTTTAAATTAATGCAATATATAACCAAAAGAACTTTAAAAATATGTTGTGTCTAAGCTGGGGCTCCTGGAAAATAAATCTTGAAGGATAAGCTTTTATTTGTCAACTTTCATTTCAATTCCAGAGAAGGAAGAGTGAGAGGAAAGAGTCAGACTTGCTAAAGGTCCATAACCTCTTATCTGAAACTGTGGAGTCAGATATATTGATGTTCAGAAATTCAGGAGTTTATAGAGATAAAAAGGTGCAATTATTATATTTATTGTAACATCTACAGTGAACTCTGGGGCAACATAATTTACTTAATCAAACAAAAAGAAAGCATGAATAATTACAGTAAGGAAGATAAAGAATTGGGTCCTCATGAAGAATTGTGCACCTGTACCTGAATTCCAGAAAACCTCAAGCAAATACTCAGTTAAGATTGTCTGATACAAATCTCAGAGGCAACTGAGAAACTGTCTTAAAGATTGTACTATAAACAGGCCTCAGAAGAACATCAGTTATCTCCCTTAACCTCATTCCTGCACTACCAGTTCCTTTTTCTTTTCCTTTGCTGTTTGGCTTGAAATGACAGAAATTTATTCCCACCCAGTTCTGAAAGCTTAGAAGTCTAAAATCCAGGTGCCAACAGGGCCATGCAGCCTCTGAAGGATCTAGGGAAGAATCCTTCCTTTCCTCTTCTAGCTTCTGGTGGCCCCAGGAATTCCTTGGCTTTGGGAGCAGAACTCCTAAAGCAGAGCAGATCTCTGCCTCTTTCTTCACATGTCTGTCTTCTCTGTGTCTCTCTGTGTCGTCTCTGCTTCTTATAAGGACACCAGTCATTGGATTTAGGGCTCACTTCTAAATCCAGGATGATTTCATCATGAGATCCTTAATTAAATCTGCGAAGACCCTATTACCAAATAAGGTCACATTTTGAGTGTCCAGGTGGACATGACTTGTAAGGGAACACTACTCAACCCAACATAAAGGAAACTCACCACCATACTGTTGACCCCTTTACCCATTTTACCTTTTGCCCACCCCTTACCCCTCTGGTAACCACTACTCTGTTTTCTGTACCTATGTGTTTGCTTTTGTTTGGTTTGGTATATTCATTTAATTTTAATTTTTAAATTTTCCACATGAGTGAAATAATAATATATTTATCTTTCTTTGACTTATTTCACTTAGCATAATATTCTCAAGGTTCATCTATGTTTTGCAAATGGCAAGATTTCATCTTTTTTATGGCTGAGTAGTATTCCATTGTGTGTGTGTGTGTGTGTGTGTGTGTGTGTGTGATGATACTGCATCTTCTTTATCCATATGTTGATGGATGCTTAGGTTATTTCCACATCTTGGTTATTTTAAATAATGCTGTGATGGACATAGGGATTTATGCATCTTTTTGAAGTAGTATTTTTGTTTTCTTTGGATAAATACCCAGAAGTAGAATTCCTGGATCATATGTTAGTTCTATTATTGATTTTTTGAGGAGTCTCCATACTATTTTCCATAATGGCTGCACTAATTTACATTCCCACCAACAGTACATGAGAGTTCCCTTTTCTTCACATTCTCTTCAGCACTTCTTGATTTTGCCTTTTGATAATAGCCATTCTAATAAGCATGAGGTGTATATCATTGAGGTTTTGATTTGCATTTCCCTAAGAATTAGTAATGTTGATGGCCATGTGTCCATGGACCATCTGTGTGTCTACTTTGGAAAAATGTTTATTTAGGTCTTCTGCCCATTTTTTAATTGGGTTGCTTATTTTTTATTGTTGTTGAGTTGTATGAGTTCTTTATATATTTTGGATATTAACCACTTATCAGGTATGTGATTTGTGAATATCTTCTCTCGCTCAGTAGGTTGTCTTTTTGTTTTGTTGATGGTATCCTTTGCTGTGTGGAAGCTTTTTAGTTTGATGAAGTCTCATTTGTTTATTTTTGCTTTTGCTTCCCTTGCTTGAGGAAACATATCCAGAAAGATATTGCTAAGACCAAAGTTGAAAAGCGCACTGCCTATGTTTTCTTCTAGGAGTTTTATGGTTTCAGGATTTAAATTTGAGTCTTTAATCCATTTTGAGTTGATTTTTGTGTATGGTGTGAAATAGTGGTTGAGTTTCATTATTTTGCATGTGGCTGTCCAGTTTTTCCAACATTATTTATTGAAGAGACTACCTTTTCTCAATTGTATGTTCTTTGTTCTTTTGTCATAAATTAATTGTCCATATATATGTAGGTTTATCTCTGGGCTCTCAATTCTGTTCTATTGATCTATGTGCCATTCCTTTTTTGAACTCATCTCCTACTACTCTTACCCTCTAGTTCATTCTTTCCAACTACTCTGTCTTCTGGCAGGTTTTCATAGACTCTAAGCATATCTCATCTTAGTGTCTATTACTAGCTGCTCTTTCTAGTGAAATACTCTCTTCAGATAACATTATAGCTGATTTTTCACCAGCCTGAAGTTCTTGCTTAAATGTCACCTGCTTAATGAAATCTTTTTTTACCCACTCTACTTAAAATTGCAACACAGATGTGGGATTGCTAGATCACATGGTCATTCTATTTTTAACTTGTTGAGGAACCACCATACTGTTTTCCATATGTTTCAACATTTTACAATCCCACCAACAGTACACAAGGGTTCCAATTTCTCCCCATTCTCGCCAACATATTATTTTCTGGGGGAGGGGGTTGGTATTTTTTGGAATAATGGTCATTTTAATTTGTGTGAGGTGGTATGTCATTGTGTGTTGATTTGTATTTCTCTAATTAGCAATGTTGAGCATCTTTTCTTATACTTATTGGCCATTTTGTATTTTCTTTTGAGATATGTCTATTCAAGCGTTTTGCCTAATTTTTAACTGGGTTGTTTAGGGTTTTTTGTTGTTGTTGTTGCTGTTGAGTTGTAGGAATTCTTTATATATTCTGTATATTAACTCATTAGATATTTGCAAATACTTTCTCCCATTACATAGATTGCTTTTCACTCTGTTGTCTCCTTGATACATAAAAAATTTTAAGTTTAATGTAGACCCAAAAGAAGGGAAAGCAGTATCCCCCAGAGATATTATACACCCACGTTCATTGCAGCATTATTCACAATAGCCATGAGATAGAAGCAACTCAAATGTACCTTGATGGAAGAATGGATAAGCAAAATGTGATATATATATATATATATATATATATATATATATATATACACACACACACAACAAAATGTTATTCAGCCTTAATTAAAGAAATCCTGTCACATGCTACAATAGTGATGAACCTTTAGGACATTATGTTAAATGAAATAAGCCAGCCATAAAAAGACAAATATTGTATGATTCTACTTATACGAGCTATTAAAAGTAGTCAAACTCACAGAAACAGAATAGAATGATGATTGCCAGGGACTGGGTGGGGGCAGAATGGGGAGTTGTTCAATGGGTGTGAAGTTTCAACTTTGTAAAATGAAAAAGTTCTAGAGATCTATCGCACAACAATGTGGACATACTTAATGCTACTAAACTACACACTTAAAATAGTTAAGATGGTAAATTTTATGTTATGTGCTTTTTACCATAATTTTAAAAATCTTAACCCATTTCCTCCTTTGGACTTTTGCAATTCTGATTATCCTTACCCTGTTCTTTGTTTTTTTCTGGAGAATGTATTGCATTTAATATAGCATAGAATTTCCTTACATTTTACTCTCTGTCTCCCCACCACTCCCACTCATTATAAGTTCAAGACAGACATGGCTTTTTGTTTTGTTTTGTTTACTGATGTGTTCTGGAACAATGCTGGTCTCAAAATGGATATTTAATGAACAGTTGTTCAGTGCAAGAATGACACCCAAAATTGCAATTAAAAATTACTAAATACTAAAGACAGGAGGAAACAAGCCAATTTAAGTGAGAGTAAGTATATATTGCAGAATCCTATTTTCACAAAGACTTCAATTATTGTAATTATCATTGTCCTTTGTGACTCAAATGCTAAATCAGAATTAGACATACCAGAGATTTATGGGAGGAAATGTTAATAATGGATAAAGGAGAGTTATTTGGAGGGCATATCTGATACCTATGAAAGAGAAAGGGAAGGAGGAATTAGATAGGAAGAGCCTTGGGTTACAGCAAATTGTAAGGAAATGTCTGCCATTTCACTGGGAAGTCCACCATTGGAAGAGTCCTACATAAAACAATAATGGGCTGCCTCTCTAGAAACCCCACCATGCCTTATCATTTGTGAGAGCCAATAAGGAAACATGTCTTTAATATGAATGCTCTAGAGAATCCAGAGGGGCAGCAGCAATACTGCTTCCCGTAATGGATTCTCTTCAACAATATCTGTGTGGTACACATCAACAGCCACTTCAAGAATTATAAAAAAGTAAAAATAATAGAGAGGATGAAAAGTATTAAAATTAGGCATATTTGAAAAGGAACCAGTTAAAGTTCCAGAAATGAATTATATATAGTAATTGATAAGAGTACAGATGAGAAGTTCCTGTATATACTAATCTAAATTTCAGAAGAGATTAAAGAAAATGGGGTAGAGGTACTATTGGAAAAATAATGATTAAGCAATTTCTAGAGTAACTGAATGACTCCAATCCATATAACCAGCAAGTACAACATACCCCAAACTGTGTTAATTAAAGGAAACCATCAATAAAATACAAAATATTAAAATGTATCAATATTATAAAAAGCTAAAGATAAAAAATATTAAGACAGCTAGAGATCAGGCAGATTATCTGCATATTATTTACAGCAACAAAAGAACATGTAAGGTAATGAAATAGTATCTTCAAAGAACAAAGTGTCAATCTAGACATTATGTATTTTAAAAAGGTCAAAAAGACAAAAAGCTCACATGAACAAACTCTCACTAAAGGGATTTCTAAATGAAAATTTTAAAAATTAGAAGCACTTGTGGATAAATCTAACAAATATTAAATGTGTATATAAATACATTTTATAGATGTAAAAATCAAAGTAAACCTAAAAATCTTATACAACAGGTAAAAATACAAGGTAAACATAAGATCTTGTACAGCAATTAGTCCCTTCACTGTACAAAGGGATAATGAGATTAAGGTTTCTAATATCTTTTCTTATGAAAAGGAAATCTCTAGATGAGCTTTAGTCTTTGTTAAGTTAAATGTGCATATTAAAATTAATATGGCACCATTAAATAATACATCAATTCTTAAATTATATTCATATAGTAATGTGTCTTCAACATATATAGGGCAAAAAACTGATAAAACTCCAAGGAGAAAATGTGAAACCTACTTGATAAAACACTTTAACACAACTTTTTCAATAATATATTCAAGATGACAGAATCAGTAAGTTAAATGGAATGTTTTTCTTGCTCTCTGGGTTCATAGTTTCATTTAGCTTAGGGCAGAAGGCCTAAAAAAAAATTTTTTTCAGGCTTTGAATATCAGCTTCCAGTTTGGCCAACTTCTGACCATGGAGCTTAAAAAAAGAAAGAAAGAAAGAAAAAAGAAAAATCTTTCAAATATCCTGTCAGGTTTCAGCTGGGACAAACAGTAAATATTCCTGGCAGTATTGAATGACCCCACGGACCCAAGAGGTGCCCTAAGGAGTGTGGAAAAGATACTACTCTCCCAGGATCCACAGCCACTCCCAAAGATAACCAAAAGAAAGAAAGATTTAGACAATTCATCTGAGAGCTGACAGCAGTCTGTGGGATCCTAGCGGCAAATGAAGTGAAACCTACATTTCTGTCCAGCCATATCTAGCTGGAAATGGGTGCAGATCATGCTTCTGTCTGGCCATAAGTTTGGGCCCCCAACCTGATAGTTAAGTTGTCTGCAAATGTAAGAACCAACAACCTGCCTGTCCCAGGCTGGAAGAAAGCCAAGCCAAGTTGTCACAAAATGAGACAAGCCAGAAGGCAATAGCTGTCCCTGGGAGAGAAAAGGATTGATAACCAATGAGGAACAACGTGAAATTTTACCTTACTGTCTCTTGACTGGGCACTGTAGAGATCTGGGGGAGCTGATTCTGGTAAGAACTCTCAGCCTTCACCGGCTTCTGCCAGTTTCCCCAGGATCCTATCATCAAGCTCCAGAGCAAGTGGATTTAAAGTAGAGAGTGTAGCCCTGATATCTCCTAGAATTTGTCAAGGTTTTTCATCGTTTTAATTTTAGTTTTTCCTTGGCTATTTAAGGGAATAACTGGGAGCAGTTCACCAGAGAATCCATCAGAATCCCATCAACCCTGGGAAGGACCCATATTGGGGGGCACTATCCTGAGGTAGAGAGGCGTCATTTGAGTTGATGTGGGGAGATTTGGCTTTTGTTTAAGGCCTTGTAGTCTTTTCAGAGTGGAAAGGCAATTCAGAGAATTAGTAGACTGAGTACTCAGTTAAAGTAGGATAGAGAGGAGTAGTAAGGGTCATGACTTCAGTCTTACAGTCTTTTGTTTTAGGTACACCTTGTGTCTTTAATTTTTCATAAGATTTTGCAATGAATCTTTCAATAAAGGTATTTTGGAATTTTGGAGTCTTCTGGGGACTTCTGCATGTCAAGTAAAATAGGTGTCCCATCCTGTTTGTTTGATTTGGGAATCCTTGCTTTCAAGTACACGACTTAAGTGAATGATCTTGTCTAATTGGAACACACCCCATAATGTCCATTTTAAGTCTAAGTTGTCTTAGTAAGATTTTGCCATTTTTGTGGATTTCTACAGCTTCCTGGACCACAGTTCTTAGACATAACATAAACAGGTGTGAAGGAGGATGATGGGCTCAATTCTTTGAAACATGAGGGTCCCATTTCTTTAGCTAAGCCTTGGTTCTCTTGGAGCCAAATAATACTGAAGAGTGATATGCCACTAGGTTGGGGATTTTGTGGTGTTTTACAGTGTGCCTCATTAGATGGAAATTTTCTTGAGGTTGTCAGGTGATCTCGTGTCAGTCTAACTCCTTCCATGACCACCTTATCCTAGCACAGGAGTCTTAGATTTAGGTGTCCTGCACTCTAACAGCTTTTGAGTGTTCGACCTATGCCCACCAATTTTGTAGCTTTGGCTTCTGAGATTCCTGTTAACATCAGATCTATTATTCCTTTCACAAGATTTCTTTATGGTGGCAGATGCACTATGGCTTTTAATAGTCTGACATTCCTACTGAGATTTTTATTTATTTATTTAAAAACATGAACAGATGCATGATATATGCAACTTACTTTCAAACAGTTCAGAAAAAAATAGACATACATAGAGTGGAAAAGTAGATTTTTATTTTGATGGTCAAAACAGTCCAAGTTTCTTGGACTATTTATGCTATGGACTTTTACCACAAGGCTTTGTGAGTCCCCTAAAGGCTGCTACCTGTTGCAGACTGCCTGTATAACTATCCCAGAATTTTTCTGTGACCCCAGAACATTTCTGGGAACTTTAACAAACCCTGGAACTTTTCTAGGGTCCAAGAACCTTTCTGGGAAATAAGTATATATATATATACTTATTTATAATAATATATATTATTATAATATAATAATAATATATAATAAATATATTATATATAATATATAGTATAAAAATATATAATAAATAATAATATAGTATTATAATAATATATAACAATTCCAACACTCATAATTAATAATTATTTCTTATATTTGTATCTCTTAGATGGTACTGGTAATACTATTACTAAAAGCTAAAATTTTCAGCCCAGCATTGATCTAAAACACTTTGTATGTATTGTTATTTAATTTTCTCAACTACCAAAATGATGTTGTACATACCTTTACGATTCACATATTCACATATTATGAATATGAGGAAAAGTGAGGAAAGGAAAGTGAGGCAGAAAGTTTAAGTAACACAAAGTAATTCAAAGGTTAGTTCATACATGGTGGAGCCAGGATTGTAAACTCCAAGAGAGTAGGCCCACATGTCTCTAGGGTCTTGTCCAGTAAGGTGTTTATGATACTCAATTAATATTTGGTAAATGAACAAATGAATGAATGTAAGTTTAAGAAATACAATTTAGAGGTTTGTACAACATGTTTCTTTGCTTAGTCTGATCTAAATAATGATGCAAGATCCGAAAAAAGATTTGACAAGGTTTCTGATTAGTCTGATTTGTCAATCAAGTCTTGGGTCATGTCTGTATGGACACAGTAAGTGCACTGCACAATATTGAGTCTTCCCTTTATGCTCTCTTCAGATAAATTCATACTATTGTATAATTGGTTGACCTCAGAGATAAGAGGAAAATTGGCTTTCACATTTGCTCAGAACTTAACCCTGAGGATACCCATACCCAATTAATATATAAAATCATTGAGTATGCTGTAATAAATACAGTTCACTTACATTTGAAGAATAAGTGAACATCAGGTTTTGTAGAAACAGTCAAAGAAGTAAAATGGATAATATGAGGTCATTTAGAAACATTTTCACTTGAGAGAAACCAAAGAAGAAGAAAGAGAAACAGTTCAGCATTTTGTAGTAATAAAGTAGAGAAAAACCAATGAAAATGACTATTATGGGGATTAGAAAAAGTGATATAGGAGTCTTTCAGTATTCTTCAAACATTTAAAATGCACACTACTTTTTAAACTTTTCTGTGAAATTTATAAGTTGAAATTAACTAATTCTATATCTCTAATTTTTCTTTCACCCAGACAAAACAATATTCTATTGTAGGAATATATACTTTGATCGCTTAGGTAAACCTTTGGCACTAAATGAGATTAAAAGCTCTATATGAGTCTCAGATAATTCTGTTTTCAGGCAAGTCTGAAGTTCATTTCAACATCAAAGCTACCAAAGGAGTGAAATAAAACAATTTACTTTATTTCTAATTCTGTGGCCAAACAACTCATATTAGTTGTAAAACACTTAATCAAAATAACCTAAATGATAGCGTACCATTCCATATTCATATACTTTCTTCATAGTGCTCAGTGTTATTAGCCAAAAGAGAAGAGGGAGAAGATGAGGATATGTAAGATGTGCAGATGCAATTTGTTTTAAAGTAAACATTCTGAAATTGCACTCTTCTTTTCAAATGTGAAGCAGTTTTACAGAGTAACACTGTTTTAATTTCAGATATTTACTCTGGGTGTTGGGTATTGCATATAAAATTTATCATTGTTGGTAAAGTTTTATATGAGTAAATAAACAGTGTGAATAATCAGATGTGAGATTAGTCACATAGTCTTTGACACATTTTCTTCATTAACGTGTATCAGTGCAGACTAAAGATTGCATTCAACCTGTCCTCAAAAGATCTTCAAAATGGAAGATTTTGAAAAGGGGTCTCTTAAGTCCCCTGATAGAACTTATTCAAATTCCATTATCTCAAATTCGTGAAAATGAAAGACCCGTCTCACAGGAAAGATCCCCTTAGGTGAATTAAGTGCAGTTTGACAGTCTGCACAAATGCAGAAACATTAGGCTGTTAAGTGGCCACATGTGTATACACATGTTTAGTGTTAAGGCCATAAAGCAAACATTAGCAATCAATAACATCAAATTGATTTTGGAGCATATGTTTTCCAAGACCCCACGAAATCTGGACAACAGCTTGAGAAAGATTCAGACAAGTTCTTATACCATATGCCTCATCCTCAATTGCAAGAGATTGTGCTCATGTGCTAAACGTACTCAGAGACTACCTAAAAATTCATCTCTACCTTTGATAGGACCAAGAAGTGAAAATTATAAAATCTGTGTGTCATCACTGATCTCCATCATAATTTACCAGAAGACAGTAACCAGTAAGCTCTATCAAACCCTACTGGCTCTGCTGACACACTTAGAAATGTTAGTGCATAATTTGCTATTACGCATTATTTTATGTGCAGACTCTCATTATCATAGTCGTATGAGGCATTCGCACATATGTATGCAGCATGTTCCCACCAGGTGTAGTCGGTCATCTTTGGCAACTTAGAGACAACAGTGCTGTCTTGCTTTGTTGTTATGGTTTCAGGCAAATCTTTCCAACCTTATCATTTATGTATAAAATGAGGTCTGCATAATTGTGATTATCCAAATAATTTATAACAAAATACTATTTTAGTTGATTAAATAGAACAGTAATTTTTCACTTTTACTTTCCTTTTTTAGTAATCAATGAGATCTTTTCTTCAAACAAATCTTGCACAGATAAAGCACAGAAAAAAACAATCTTGTAGCTGAAGTGTGTGGGATGGAGAAGGCAGGAACTTCACCTGCTTCGATGGCTGTTTTATTTTCATAGCAGCCCCTGAGGCATCTTTTAATTATTTGAGGGCTCTGTACAACATTTTGAATACTACTGATGCCCAGGATAAAAGAAAAAGAATTTCTCTCTTTCCGTGTTAGACTAACTTTCAAACAGTAACTTAGGTAATTACTGTAACAACATAGTACTTGAAAAGGTTACTTGATGACATTCAGGCATAGGAAATCTGTCCCCAAGGAGTAACTAATACTCATCTTCTGCATGAGACCCATGTTGGAGTGGCTATTGGCAATTTTTAACAAATAGACCTGAGCTGGTCATTACAAGTCATGACCATGAGGCAGTACTTACCCTCTGTAGTGAGAATGGGCTAAATTACAACTTGCAGACAACTGTCCCACAGACTGAAATTAGGAAGTGACATCACTAAGGAAGTGACACAGGGCATTGTTGCGAACAGGTAGCAGCATTTGGCTTTCAGCCTTTATTCACTAAATTGAGCCACCAAGGCTAGCTATGGAAACAGAATTTGAATTCTAGCTCTGGTCCTTGGATTATCATATGGGCATGCCGTTCTTAGAAGCAAGACATACCTGATCCTGGACTTTTAAGATAACAAACCTATCTGCCTCAGACCCATCCTATCCTTGGTGCCTGAGTTCCTCTTTTCTAGTTATATAGGTCAAGATTCATAAAATAAATAAAATCCTCTCAACCTCATTTTGCAAATGAAAATGGGTTTATTACATGCATTCCTAATGAAACAATACACTTGCCATCTGTATGACCTAGAGCAAGGCTGTTTTTCTCCTAAGGCTTAAAGAGCTGCTATCAATTCCCTGGCAGTCCAGTGGTTAGGACTTAGCACTTTCACTGCTGGGGCCTGGGTTCAATCCCTGGTCAGGGAACTAAGATCCTGCAAGCTGAGCTGTGCAGCCAAAAATAAATAAAGAGCTGCTCTCTTCTTATTCTGCTTTGAGCTCCATTACTGGGAGAATCAAAGACATTCTGAACTGTTACATATAATTCTGCACACCAGTGTTCTAGTTTTGGAACCTAGTTGGATAATGAATACTGGAGTCTCTGGCTGTGGAGAATCACATTGCGATGCAGTTCAGTTAGTCCAATGACATGACATGTCTAGTAAATCTAGCTTATATAAACTAAGCTGTAATTTAAAAAGATTATTGAAGCTACTGTCATTGCTTCCCAGAATGCCGGCTGAGGACCTTGTCATTTGTCAGTCTAAAACACAATGCCAATGATAGGCTACAGTTTGTTATTGGTTAATACTGAAGCCAAATCCAGCCTCTGTATCCTAACACCGAATTGAATCTCAGAGATAGAGTTTTGGGTAAAGTAGAAAAGAATAGCTTTATTGCTTTGCCAGGCAAAGGGGGCCACAATGGGATAATGCC
The DNA here is from genome assembly GCF_011762595.2 of Tursiops truncatus. Taxonomy (NCBI): domain Eukaryota; kingdom Metazoa; phylum Chordata; class Mammalia; order Artiodactyla; family Delphinidae; genus Tursiops; species Tursiops truncatus. The sequence continues at coordinate 15,428,072 of NC_047038.1, forward strand.
CTCAAAACTGTTGTGTCCCCACCTGGAGGGGGTAGTGAGGAGTTTTATGGTAATTGTTCAAAGAGGGCGTGATCAGCTTGTGGACGTTCTTCTGATTGGTTGGTGTTGAGGTAAGTGGGGGTCAGCATCATCAACTTTCTAGTTTCAACTGGTCTGGGGTCTATGTGCTTGAGGGCAGCTAACCATTAACTTCTCCCACCTGGTGGGGTTTCAGCATCTGCAGAATAGCTCAAAGATATTGTTATGTGTATCCCTTGAGGGGGAACCAGGACCCTGCCCCAAGGCTGCACTATTGTTTCTTGACTGTTCCTCCCTTATCTTGCATCCCCTCCTTCCCTAATTAGCAACCTTTTGAACCTGCCCACTGGAACGCAGGGAAGGTCCTGGAGGCTGAATGAAGCCTATTTCCTGTAATTAAGAAATGGGGGACACAGAAAGGCTTTTGTGCCCAGGAGCCCCACAGGGTCTTGCTCGGTTTCAATACCTTGGATCTTGGTTAGCACCAGATCTGGGGAAGAGATAAAGGAAAAAAAAAGTTACCAGGATTGAGAATGAAGTACTCATTTAAATGGTCCAGTGGTGTCATATTAAAGAAGAGGTATCAGGAATGCAAGGTGGGGACAAGGATCGATAGTATAGCCCCTTAAAATATTCTGTAAAGGTGGAATTCTACCCTCTTTATTTATGGAGAGAGATGTAAGCAGAATGGACATAGTTTTCTATCTAGAGTCTGTCTCCTTACCCAGAGGTTCTGAAACAGGAGGGAAGGGGGCAGGGCACGACCTTTAAAAGAATGACATAGCCTGAGGACATGACATAAACTGATTAGAACTAAATAGGTCCAAGATGGCAGACCAGTCAACTTCCACTAGACCTTGAGCCTCAGTATAAGCTCCTTGTAACACAGCAGCAAGATAAATGACACACCCACAAGTACCATGACAGTTCCAAGGCCGACCATAAAGGTCAAAAAAGTGGGTAGTGACCCAATTTCTGGAAATCCTCACCCCTTCCCCAAAATACTTGGAACACTCCTCTCACTCATTGGCCTATGAAATTACCCACCCCTATAAAAACTGACAACCCCATACCCTGGGGCTGCCCTCCCCTTCTGAGATGGCCCACACTCTGCCTGAGGAGTGTGTTTGTCTCTAAATAAATCCACTTCTTACCTATCACTTTTGTGTCTCACTGAATTCTTTCTGTAATGAAACATCAAGAATCTGAGTTTCATTAAGTCCTGAGACCAGGTGTGTGATCTCAGTTAAAGGACTGTGGGTTCAAATCCCAATCTGAGTTTCACGGTTTCAGTTACAGGAGAGCAGTAGGCTAACTTTATGCCATAGAAAAGAAGATATGGTCACATTATTTTTCAAATTTAAATGATCCATATTTCTTATTTAAAATGCTTGATTCACTTTGATTTTAATGCATATATTTTCCTTCCCAACTATGTGATAGCTTCCTGGGGATTGACTCCTCAAAAAAGTGCTTAGAAACCAATATCACTGTATGCTCAGGACCAAGTACAGCTAGTGCCCTGAATGTGGTGTGTGGCCAAAAACGTTTTGCAATTGCTAACGTGTAACCTGAATCTAAGGATCCAAAGAAGCTATTATTAGGGTCAACTATGAGGATGATCCTGTTCTATAAGTGAGAAAAACAAAATGTGTAATTATTTTTTTTATTCATGTTTTAAAAACTCGACTGTGTGTTGTTTCTGTTGGTTGTCTAATGGACACTCATTTCCTCATGTATTATGCCGCTTTACATTCTTGGAATTGGGTGTGTGGGGCTTCCTTGAAGGTAATAGTGACTGTGGCTTTCTTGAGAGAGGCCTGGGAGTACAAACTGAGACCATTTTAAACTAAATTATCAGCTTGAAATGTCCAGGGAAATATAAAATTCAGCTGTAAACACATATGACTGCCATCCTGGGGGGACAAATTCTCAAGGGAGAGTTTTTTTTTTTCTCTTCCATCTAATTCTGTGGAAAGGTCTAAGACAAACAATTTTCCGTGCCCTCTTTTTGGTGACAGTCAGGTCTTATTTCTAGTTTACCCTGCCCACTAAGGAAGTTAATGTGGGGTTCCTCTTGTGTCCCCAAATTTGGGCAAGCCCTGAATCCTTTTTCTTTCTATCCCATGTGCTCTGCAAAGACAACTTGCCAGAGTTCAGCAAATCCTGCAAAGGAAAAGCCACCTTTGATGCTCTTTCCATTTCTCAACCACATTTATTTTTGCCTCTTAGTATTCCTTGCCAGATTATCAATTTGCTTTAGAAGACTTTATACATCTTCTATTATATTTTAATTCTTTTCATCAGGGGTGTATTTCTAAGCCAAAACTAAAACATGGCCATCACTACTGCTAATAATACTGACTTCCTGGGATACTGTTGCCATTGTGATATTTAGTCATTCTGTACCAAAAGTGTCCATTAAATTTACACATCAGCTCATATTCTGAGAAAAAAGTGCTTCTTCTTGACAAATAAAAGAATTGAATGAATCTTCTATCTTTACAGTCTGAGTATTGGCAGAGGGAAATGAGTTAAGGAGATGAATTGAAAGGAGTTGAGAATGTCAATAAGAAGAAAGCCGTAGTTCAAGAAAAGATGCAAAATCCTCCAACGCGAAAGTCTTATTCAAACCTCAAATGTCACTATCCCACCCTCTGACCACAGCAATCCATTTCTGTTGCTCTAATTGTCATCAATATCAGTCTTTTCTCTCTTTTAGTTGTTGTTCACTTTATTGTCTGTCCAGGCTATGCCCCGTATTCTTTCACTTTCCCCTGCCAATACCTCCAAATTCCTTAGTCCTTACTAGCCCTACATGACCAGTACTTCTTCCACACTTAGTGGTGAAATACCAACCCGGAATCCTATACTCGTAATGCAGAGGATCCTATGGCCTATGGATGTGTCCCATGATAAGCTCATTGTTCCATCTGTCCCATGATAAAACTCATCCAGCTTTCAGGTGGATTTTCAAAAATGCGTACACTACTTTCTGTTGCCTCTCTCAAATCCTTCTTTCATCTCTCACATATATTTAAATCTTTATCAATTTTCTTAAACGCTTTTCCCTAATATCTACACTTTCATTCCTGCATATCATCTCCATCATAATATACATAGGAAATGTATGTCTTTATTTGGATGCAAATCAAATTTCTACCCTCTTTTTTGCCCCCAGTTTATGTGCATTTGCTTCCTCTACCCTTAATGCTTTATCTCAGTGAAAGTGGTTCTTTTTCCACACCACAGGTGTAAACCCTGCCTCCATAGCTCTGGTTTCACCTTTTCCTACTTCTCCATATTTCCTTGTACCCTTTTCATCTGGTATTCTGCATCAGTTAAGGATGTCCTGGTTACTGTGCTCTCGTAAACTTTTTATCCTCCAGAGTAGGTATTCATACCCTGCTGAAGATCTAAACCTAATATTATTAGAATGTTATACTAAACATTGTAAAACTTTTGAATGGATGACAGAATTATGTAGATTCACTTGTCACTTATTGGTACACACAAACCATACTCTATTACATATTTTGTAAACAATTTGATTAAATTATGCACACCTGTTTTTACAATTTCCCTATGTTACCACGGCACATTTCTTCCCAGTTTTCCTACCAGCAGCTGATTCTAGAAAATTACAAATGCACAGACTTGAAAATCTCCTCTCTAAGTTTTTAGTTTTACCATATCTCTGCCAATTTTATTCTCCACTCACACGTTCAATCTCCCATCCATCTAATTGTTTCTTATATATTTTAACCCAATAAAGGGATTGGATGTTGGGACCAAAGCTTTTTGTGTCTAACTAGTTTAGGAAAATGGGATTCTCCAGTGAACTTCACTGATGATGGAAAAAAAGTCATCTTTTAATAAAGCATACTTAGATTTCCATTTGCAATTTTTACTTTTAAGGAACCACCTGTTTCTTTGGAGGAGATCCTCTTTAAACTTTGGGCCTTTAATTATGGTTCGATTAAGAAAAAAGCTTGATAATGTAGTGGAAGCATAAAAGCTTATATCAAGTTATGAGAAGAAACATAAGTCCTTAGCACTGCTGTTAATATCAGGAGGTATAAAAACTGTTTTTATGGTGGTCATTTAAGCAGTTATTTTAATCTTAAAGAACAAAATGACTTCATCAGGCTACAGAACTAGGGAATCCTGGATGAGGACATTTGTGAGAAAGCAAGAATATGGAAAATGACAAACTAGTGAGATGAAATACTAAAGAGCCTTAGGCAAGGTGTCGAGAGCTTAAAAGCAAAACTGCCCCTCTCTGAAGGAGAGGACATATCCAAGTCTTTATTTCTTTGAATATCAGCCTATCAGCTGCCATGGGCCCAGCAGTGTGAGGAGGAAAAGAGGAGAAATAATGATAATCAAGGGATTGCACCTTTAAAAGAGAAGGTGTTACCTTTTTTCTGCCCTCTACCAATTCCTCTTATGTCTGATATCCACCCCCTAGACGTAAAATGCTGTAGTGTTTTTGGATTCTAGGGAGCACTGAGAATTAAAAAGCCAGAGCACATAAAGTTGTCTTCTCTTTCTGTCTGGTTCACTTATGGCAGGAGTTGTAAAAATATCAAACTTTCTTTCTACTTTTTTTTTGGTGGTCAATATGTGGTAAAATTGTAAACTACATTTGTTTAAACAAAGTTATATGAGGTTTAGCTGGGAAAAGAGTAGTCCTCAGGCCTCAGAGTCTGCCTTGATTAGATTTTATTTTGTTTTAATTGTTTAGGAAATGGGGTCGCTCCATAAAACCTAATCTGATTTATCAGAGTTCTCTCCATAGAGGTTTTTGTTTATCCAACTGACGTGATAGTTTGGTTTCCATTTGCCATTGATTCTCATACCTATGTCATATATAGGGAAATTTGAGTAAAGATAAGGGCTTGGGGCTAAATTTAGACGTTTCTGGGCTTCCTTAAAATAAAAGTTATCTGAATATCACGTGATAGCACTCCAGGAATATTTTTTAAACCTACTTTTGTATATTTACTAACCAGGAGGAGAAAATTCACTTTCAAATCAACACTAATGATAATAATTAAAGCAACAATGGGCAGTGACCAAGATAGTCTTAAAGCTTCCTTCAGCCTGACTGAACTTTAAATATTTTCTTCCTAACTCAAGGCCCTGACTTGCCTTTACCTTAGAAAACTTGGAATTGTAAATTATTTATCTATCCCTTTAAGATGTAAATCTTTTTAAAGGCCTCTTGCCAGTTTTACAGCCAAGAAATATCTTACTCAAGGACCTGGGAGCCATCCCATTCAAATGGGATCACCAAGGAGGATAGAATTCCTATATCTCAGTCTGTGATAGAACCCTTACATCTCAGTTTCTGTGTGAGCACAGGAGCCCAGTTTCGATGGAAGCCACTTAGCAAACAAAGATGGTCTAATCACAGTGCGAAAAATAAATTGCAAACTCAGGAATAACTCTACAGCTCACCATGCTCAACACGTTGACCAATCTCTTACCTAATGTCCTCCAGTACTATTTCACTTGTTCACCTCAGCGCTTAAAAACCCTCTCACCTTTTATTTCAGCGGAGTTGAGTTCAGACTGAGTTCTTGACCTTCCTCCTATTGCAGTAGCCTTGAATAAATGATCCCTATCGGTTTAACCCTGTCCAATACAGTTTTTGCTTTGACAGCACTTGCATAGCACTCACAACTTGCCGTGATTGAAAGCCAGAACTTTATACAAGTTCTTTTTGCTTTTGCTTTTCATGGAAGAGAAACTGAAGCCCAGAGTGATTAAACCAATTGCTCAAAGTTAGCCCTGGATGGAAGGGGCAGAGCCGAGGTCAAGTCCAGATTGCCAGGCTCTACAATCTATGCTCTTAACCCAGTGCAATACCTTCAGTCAGATAAGTTCTGAGTTCATACATGTTGATGCAGAATAAAGAAAATAAAAACAGCAGAGCCACAAGTCAAGAAACTTGTGTGGGATGTTGGAAAAAAAAGAGTTGGTGGTATTTCTGAATGAGAGGTCTAGTTCTACTGGGCAAGAAGAGGTGTCCATATGGCTTTGAAAACAGATTTTATTTAAATTTGAGTGGTAGACACAGATTGTTAGGACACAGTTTCAGGACTCTTTGACACAGATCAGGAGCTATTTACATCTTTTGTCTATGCTGTAATTATATTTTTTGAAGCAGTGAGCAAATATTCAGATCTTAAAGATAATAGATTCTCTTTTAAACCAAATGAAATAATATAAACATTCTACCTTTTGACTGCCTAATTGTTATGTGATACCTCGAAATTCCTATGAATTAATCAAACATTTTTATGGTAAATTGCATCTACTATGCTGTGATGGATGGAATGTGTCTATTTAGGAGGAGTTCTTCAAGCGAGAGAAGAGAGATTGGTAAATCCCAGGCGGCTAGCCTTTCACAAAGAGAATCTTTGTCCTTCAAATATTATCAGTAGAACATTGCTAAGGAGACTTTTGTTTGAGGATTTTCTGAGCAGTATTCTTTCTCTTCTGATGTCCAGCTTTGTTTTGCTAGCCAATCTGGCCAGACTCACACATGATCTGCATGGGTCAGTGCTTCTCAGAAGAGAAGGCCAAAGACTTGCATGGTGGTCTTTAGCAGATCTGTGGTGTTCAGTATGCTGACCTGTAGCGTGAACTGTAATCCCAGCTGTATCTGCTAAATAGAGTTCAAGTAGACCTTCTTTGCAGGTAATGAACTCTATTCTTTACTATGAACTCTGAATCCTTAGATGATAAATATCAGTAAACACTCTTACGTGATTTGAGAAAAATCATTTTTTATTACCAGTATCATCCTCTTCTCAATATTTTACTTGTAGTCATTTTTCTAATACCTTAGAACTTTGATCAGAGTTCTGGAGGTCACAGACCTCCATTTGGAGTGCTTCCTCTTGCATTCTGAACGGGAGCAGGATAACATTAGACTATGGGTCTTTAGGCTAAAGATCTTTACTAGCGAACACAACAGAAATGGAAATTTCCCAGCTTTATGCTTCTTAATTAATGCCTACTGATTGGATCAGACTCTAATCAGCTTATCTGAAATAGCAATGTATAAACACATGTCAAAAGGAAACTATAAAACCAAAAGTGAGGGCTTCCCTGGTGGCACAGTGGTTGAGAGTCCGCCTGCCAATGCAGGAGACACGGCTTCGTGTCCCGGTCCGTGAAGATCCCACTTGCCGCGTAGCGGCTGGGTTCATGAGCCATGGCTGCTGAGCCTGCGAGTCCGGAGCCTGTGCTCCGCAACGGGAGAGGCCCCAACAGTGAGAGGCCTGTGTATCACAAAAAAATAAATAAAAAACTGAAAAAAGAGATTGTCTGATTTTAGTAATACCTGTATACACTGGTCCCTTTACTGCTCTCAGTTCATTAGCACTGTCTATTCTTTTTTTTTTTTTTTTTTTTGTGGTACGCGGGCCTCTCCCGTTGCGGAGCACAGGCTCCGCGGGCCCAGCCGCTCTACGGCATGTGGGATCTTCCCGGACCGGGTCACGAACCCGTGTCCCCTGCTTTGGCAGGCAGACTCTCAACCACTGCGCCACCAGGGAAACCCAGCACTGTCTATTCTTAACTTCCCTCTTTAACGAGCTTACTTTACCTAGAACAGAGTCTCAGTAATAATACACACTCTTGCCTCTCTGTGGTTTTTATATCACATGTCCCCATACAACCCTAATCCTCGATGATTCTAGCCATGCATTTTCCCTGGACCTGCATTAGAACACATGGGAAGAGCCACGTCAGCAGAGACAAGTTCTGTCATAAATTGATGACCACTCACTTTATATACTGCTCATAATTTTTACCACGTTTCTCAAGTCTAATAAGCTCACGGATGCTCTGAAAAATTAAGTCAACACTCTAACCACCTTTGCTCTAACTACGCTTGCTCTCCTCCTTCCAATTGTTTGATGACCATTTCTAATTAATAGAAAGTTATAGCCAGATGCTGGGAGCGCCTCATTTCTCAGCATCAAACATAGAAACATGGCCTTGCTACTCCATATGTGCTCCACTTACCAGCAGCGTGGGCATCACCTGGAAATGTGTTAGAAATGTAGACCTACTGAATCTAAATCTACATTTAACAAGTTCCCCGGTGGTTTTGTGTGTATTAAAGTTAGGGTAGCACTGAAATGAGGAAGACACAGATTCTTTCTTTCTCTCCTTTGAAAAGCAGTTTCTTTTCCTGTAGAAGGCATGTGTCTTTTCTTTCTCCTCCTAATTTCTCAGAAATTTACATTGAGATTATTCCTTCTCTTCCCAGTGTATTCAGTTTCACTTTCTCAACTCCGATTCCCTGCATTCACCTTTTAGGTCTAAAATTTCTCCATTAAACACTTGCATTTATCAAATTAAAAGAAAATAAACACACGAGTTACTGCCTTAGTTTCTTCTTGTCTTCAGAGCCAACTTCTCAAGTGAAATGTTCATACTTAGTGTCCATTTCTTCATCTAACATTCTGTTCAACCCACTGCAAATTGGCCTCTCAGCAGTCACTACACTAAGTACTATTCTCAGCAAATTTGCATATTTCATGCCTCATCATAATCTCTCAGCAACATCTGACACTGTGAGAAGCACATATAAATGAATGAAGGACAGTATAAATACTGGCAGCTCAGACTCTTAACTTTCTACTTTCTTCTCCCAAGTATAATCTTTCTAGTCATTTCATCTTTCACCTCTGATTTCTAAGGAAAATAAGCAGATATTAAGGCACATGCAAAAACTGCTTCAGTTTTCATAATCGCTCTATATCTAGCACCTAGTCTAACACTGGGCCCTCAGATTTTATCAAAAGAATGAATATATGCTTTAGGTTACATGTTCTTCCCCCCATCATCTACTAAAAGTTTTATTTTCTTCCCTTAGTTCATGTAGTAATTACCCTTTACTGAAATAAAACATCCAGCCTTTTCTTTCTCCCCTCCCCCTGCCCCGGGATAGACTTGTGCTTATATCAAAGGATGTTCATATATGATGAATGAACAGGATGGAGATAAGGAGCTTTTCTACTTTTATTATCCTTGGGATTTTATCCAGTATTTAACCCTGAACTCTCTTCAGGATTATAAGCAAGAAATTGGGCTTGCACCACTTTCATTATTTGAATATCTGTTAGAAATGACTCTATGAATTAATGGAAAGAAAGAGAGAATTTCCTAAGCCTCTACTCTATTATAGAATTCAAAAGTTTGAAAGCTAAACCCAATTTTATTCTCAGAGACTACTGGGAGTCTTCTAGGTCAGTATAAGTCTTTCAAGGGCCTGTGTCTTTGCCCTATTTTCTGCCAGTGTGTGTATGTATTCAATTTATGATTGTTCTGTAGGTTACTGCAGAAAGACACAGGGCACTTAGGGTTCAATCAATACCATGCAGGAAAAATAAAAAGATACCATGATTTAAAGTAATTTGGGGAATGCTTATATTAGTATACTCCCTTTTAAGTAAACTCACAGTTTACATTATTATATAATCTTTATTTTAAAGGCTCCCTGTGTTTTTATCTTATAAATCTAATGTTTTGAGAAATAATTTTGAGGCAGCACTGCTAAAGAGGAGACCCAAAACAATTACTAGCAATAGCTATAAGGCTAAGGCTTCAGTTGCCTTAGTAATAATAGTTACTAGTTTTGGAGCTCCTACCCTCTCAGACATTATATATAACAATTTTTGATATTGTGTATACTTCTTTTATAGATAAGGACACTAAAGCTTAGACAGATTAAATAACATCCTACCTAAGATCTCTCAGTTATTACTGAGAGAACTGCAAACCAAGACGATCTAAAGTTTACCTTTTTTCCACCTCATCTTCATTTCTTCCCTTCCACTGTCAAGTTAGCCGTTAGAGTAGAAGCACCATCTGCTTTATTGGAAGTTCCACACTGTTTTTATTCAGTATTGAGTTTTGGGTAGGAACTTCTCCTTAAATTGATGTAATCTATGTATACTTATTTACTTGGCTTTTCTAAAGAAATAGTAATAACATGATGGCTTGTTTGAGTGTACTGACAGATATACCTGCCAAGAGTGTAAGATAAACCCTGCAATTTTCTCAAAATTCAAAATTATTTTCCACTGACCCTGGTCAAAATCCGTCCCTGTAAAGAGAGAAATTTCCCATATAAGGCATTAGCCAGCATCATGGTAAACCTTTCCAGCTTCTTTTGTTTCCTTTCTCCTCTGTAACTTCCACCATTGGAAATAACAATCCCCTGATCACTCCTACAGCCTTTCTGATGTGAACTGACTCAGGAGTTGCCGAGCATAAATGAACCATCTCTTTTTAAAAAGCTGTCGAATGTGCCTCCTTATCGTTTTAGCTGTGTGATGAGAGATTTGTCTCAACATGGTTATTTACACACAATTAGAGGAAATTAAATTCTACTGGTAGTCTTTTTTTGTAAAAATTAATAATATAAAATGTCCTTTCAGAAATGCTCTGAAGTGTATTCTTAATGAAGTATAAATTATCAACATTTGAATGTGTTTTTATTTTTAAAATATTTATTTATTTATTTGGCTGAGCTGGGTCTTAGTTGCTGTGTGTGGGATCTTTGTTGTGACACATGCGATCTTTTAGTTGTGGCATGCAGGCAAGATCTAGTTCCCCAACCAGGGATCGAACCCAGGCCCCTGCATTGGGAGCATGGAGTCTTAACCACTGGACCACCAGGGAAGTCCCTGTATGTGTTTTCAAATGTCACCCTTAGATGACAGTTTTTGAGCCCTTCATGTCCTGGCTCAATCACTTAGTCAGTTAGACGTGGGGGAGTTACTTATTCTTCTAAGATTCCGTTTCTTCATTAGTAAAAAGGGGCCAACCATAGTTCCTACGGTTTAGGGTTGTTCTAGGAATAAATAAAATATAATCTTCTTAGCACAAAGCCTGGTACACGCTGTATGCACATTAAAGATTAGGAATTTGGTGTATCATCTTTCCTCCCCAACATAAGGACTGAAAATAGATAATGAGCTTATTTTCAACCTTAAAATGCTAATCAATTTAAGTTACTATTTTTGTCTTTTCTTATGTTACACACTTGAAAGTAGTCTTGTGTTTTATTGTTGTTTTAGTCTTTTATGAGAGAGTAGAATCCACCAACACTCTTGCTAAAAGTTACTCTTTGGAGGAACTTTTTCTTCCCCTAATAGTACTCTCACTTCCCCCTGCACCATAGGATCCATGAAGCAGCCTTATTTCCAGCAGGAGATGGAAACTTCATCTGAAGTCTTTTTCAGTCATATTTGTAACATGCTTTATGCTATATTACACTCTTCTTTTAACCTAAAATGAAAATCCCCATACTTAGGGATTATAGTTCCTTTTTTTACATTCTTAAGGACATCCTGATACCAATGACCCAAGCCTTCAGAACTCCAGTTAATGAATAAGAGATAATGTTTTGAAAGATGAAGTCCTATTTTTAACCTAAGCACCACGTTATTAGTGTTTATGGTGTTTATGCTTTGAGTAAGAGATATTAATGCTGATATTATTAGAGATAATATTTGTTTTTGCATAGTGACTATAAGCTGCTATCACCTTTCAGTTCTCTTTGGAAGTTTGATTTGATGCAAACATCATAAAATTTGGCTATAAAAATTATTGACAAACATTTAAGATGGGGCAAGAATTTCATTTTTAAAATGAGAAAAAGTTTTCTTCTATTCATTTTATTCCTCTACTGTCCCTGAGTATCCACAATATTTATAGACAACAAAAACAACAAAAATCTCATGAAGAATAGCACCATGCTATAGGAGAATTAGAAAGCTATACTAAAATGTGCTGAATTTCACCTTAGCTCAAGCAAATCCTGAAATCCAGTATCTGTATGCCAGATGGTTCTACATTCCTAATAGCACTTGTTTCTCAGTGATATAACTTAGACATAAATTCTATATTTAATTATATATATAAAATTGATAGTACACATGCTTAGCTATTTTATGACATGTAACCCAGCAGACAGCATACCTTTAACTAGCATTTTGGCTACTTCTGCTAAATTCCCCCCAACTAATGCAATCAAGGAGAATTACCATACCAGTTGCTTGTGCTTATGCCACATGAGAGAGCCTTGGACATAAGCTGTGCAATTCATTCTGTTTGCTACCAAGTAATGCTTTGCAGACCTGTAAATCAAAACTGTGGCCGATTTTCAGCAGTATGATTGTCATGTTTTAGAAATTTGGCTAATTAAAACTTTACGAGTAGACAATGAAGCGTAAAGGTCTCATATTTGAGAATTAAAAGTGTCTAGACAAGAGCAGTTTGTTTTTTGGTTTTTTGGTACCATAGTGCATATGTATTTTTAAATACAATTTCTTTTTTTAATTTGGGAGAGGGGATAAGATTAGTAATATATTCAAATGAGTATTTATATTTGACCTTTAAATCTTCTAAAGTGTCATTTGGGCTTGCATCCTATAAACAAATCTCCTTTGTTCTTTCAATTATGCTATGATAGGGTGTGAAACACTTTTCTGCACTGATTCTTAAATGAAATAAGCATGGAAATAGTGGGCAGAAAAATTTCAATTGTATTTCTGTAGCTATTAACTCTTACAAAGAGTTTAGGGGAAAAGATTTTTTTGTTTTTTGAGTTTTTTTATTTGTTTTGTTTTGTTTTGTTTTTGCGGTACGCGGGCCTCTCACTGTTGTGGCCTCTCCAGTCGCGGAGCACAGGCTCCGGACGCGCAGGCTCAGCGGCCATGGTTCACGGGCCCAGCCGATCCGTGGCATGTGGGATCTTCCCGGACCGGGGCACGAACCCGTGTCCCCTGCATCGGCAGGCAGACTCTCAACCACTGTGCCACCAGGGAAGCCCTGTTTTGTTTTGTTTTTAATGTGTTCCCTAACAAAAAAGGAAAGATAAACATTTCAAGAGAAGAAAAGGGTTAGAAACTTGGGGAAATTTTTTGGTTTTCTTAAGTTTTTTTTGTTTGACTAATATCATTGAGACAACTTAAAACATTTGCTTGATGGTTAACTAATGATAAGCCTAGTATTATCGCCAGCATATTTATTTGAGAATGCTGGTTTGCATTTGGTTTAGATTTTCATTTACAAAGCTGTTCCAAATATCAACAAGAAGAGTCATGAAATAAACAAAGCAACAGGGCAATACTTGTAGTGTGCTTTACACTCTGATCACTACTCCCCTACTTATTATTTTTGGAAACACAGAGTAGGATAATCTCACTCCCAGGTGGTGAGAGGAGCCTCTGGAAGAACCTCCTATATGACATGTATTTAACATACATCTATGATGAGGCCTGCCTATATGTGCTTGTTTTCTGGGGATGGTAATATTTTAATATGTCAGTCATTTAAACATTAAAGTAAAAGGCTTTGAGGGTAGATGTTGAAGTATAGAAAACAAGGAGGGTGTGTTAAGTATATCTTTTTATTCTTATGTTTTGATATCTGGGCCTTATGGACCCTGGTGAGACTGCCCCTTCCAGGGCTGGCTGATACCTAAGGATAGTAAAGGACTGGACATGAATGCACATTTATAGGCAAACTAACCAATTCAGAGCCTCCCCTCACCTCTTCTACAGGACTTTTACACTCTGGGTCAATATTCCCCTGCCCTAATCATCCCAGGATCAGGTAACAGGCAACTAAGGCCAGCTCCCATGCCCTGGAGCCTGCTAAGATTATTCAAACTACTCAATCCTAAAACTGCCTACTTTGCCTCACTCATTCCTTCCCTCCAAAACTTCAACACGTCGTCCCCTGGTTCCTCTGCCTCCTGACAAACCTGGTACTTCTCCAGGGAAGAAGAGAAGAGAGAATAAAGCTATTAATATATTCAAATGAAATTTTTATTATTTTTTTAAATCTTCTTAAAGTTTCATCTGGCCTTCTATAAGCACATCTAAATGGCCCTACCCCCTCCTCTTGGAGACTATGAAGAATAAACTATCTTTTCAACGGCAGTCCTTTCCTGATCTGGCCTCACCATTTTAAAACAGAAGAATACTTGACTGATACTATGGCAAAAGGAAGAAAAGCCCAATACAGTAGTCCCCCCTTATCCATGGGGTGTACATTCCAAGACCCCCAGTGGATGCCTGAAAACATGGATAGTACCGAAGCTTATATAAACTATGTTTCCTCCTATTCATACATACATAAAGTTTAATTTATAAATGAGGCACAGTAGGCAATTACCAACAATAACTAATAAAAAAATAGAATGATTATAACAATACACTGTATTAAAAGTTACATGAATGAGGTCTCTTTCTTTCTCTCTCAAAACATCTTATTGTACTAATTTAATGTCTTTTCCACCTTAACTAAGTATTTATCAGGCACTGTGACCATAACTTTTGTAGTTTGAGTTGTGACAGCAAAACTAGTACACATTTCTTTTTCCTTCTTCACAATTCATGGATAGAAGAGTTGGTCTTAGCATAGATCGTGGCAACCTCAGTACGCTATTTTTTTTCTTTCCATATTGAGAACATTTAACTTTTCACTTAGAGGAAGCACTTTATGGCTTCTCTTTGGCAATTTAAATTGCCAGTATCACTACTTTTGTGCTTTGGGACCATTATTAAGTAAAATGTGGGTTACTGTGATATCACAATAGTCAATCTGCTAGCCTAGATGGCTACTAAGTGACTAACCAGCGGGATGATTCACATCCAGAGAGGGACAGTGTACTAGATCTCATCACACTCCACAGAATGGTGCTCAATTTAAAACTTTATGAATTGTTTATTTCTGGAATTTTCCATTTAATATTTCAGACTGCTTTTGACAGTTGACCCCAGGTGACTGAAACCGTGGAGAGTGAAACCATGGGTCAGAGGTACTACTGTACCTGAAAGTAACTGAAGAGATTTTTTTAATCTATGGATTCTCCATTTTAAGATACAAGATGAAAAACTATATAACAATATATGCTTTGCAACAAGTAAACTCAATTGAAGTTGAGAATTCATGAGAGAAAATTCTTCTGTCATTCCCATATGTTTGATGAAAATAACATTAGACTTGGAGACCATAGTCCTGGACTTAGCCCCAAACAAATGCATGACCATGGATAAATCACCCTTGCTGAGACTTGGGTTAGATAACAGAGGGTAGAGCAAGAGAGTGTGACAAGAGGGTGCATTCTAATGCTGATAAATGTGCTTTCAAGAGTATAAAATACTAAACACACTAGAGATAGTTGTATGTTTGCTGGTATTCTAATTCTTTAAATTAGACATCAATGTTGTCTTCCATACAACATCCCTTATTGTGAGTGTGTATATACATATACAATTGACCCTTGAACAACTCGGGGGTTAGGGGCACCGACCCCTGCACAGCCTAAAATCTACGTAAAACTTTACAGTCCCTACTCTGTATATGCCATTTCATATCCAAGGATTCAACGAACTTCGGATCATGTAATACTGTTTTACATATTTAGTGGAAAAAAAATCCATTTGTAAGTGAATCTGTGTAGTTCAAACCTGTGTTGTTCAAGGGCCAACTGCATATCTATATGTAAGATGTATCTATATCTGTATCAAGATTCTGACCATGAAAACAAGTAGCAAGTTGTGGGCATTGTGGGGGAGTGGGGGCGGTGTTGGTGCAGTTTGTTCCACAGGCAGAGTGTTTGTAAAAATCAGACAATATCCTTTGCTGTGTTGCAAGAGTGGCCAGCAGCATGCTTGTGATGAAAGACTACTAAATGCCATAGTCTCTCAAATTAAAGCCATCTAACCTAATTCTATCACTTTCTATTGTCTCTTCTTTCCTCTTTCTCTATTTTCAAAAAGGTGAGGGAACACTTTAGGGAAAAGAGGTAGGCTGAAGCAAGCAACAGAAACCATTACCTAGCCCCAAAACATGAACATTTACACATAGGTATTCTTTCAAGAGTTTTAGAGTTGTAGCTCTTAAATTTAGACCTTTGATCGATTTTTAGTTAACTTTTTTGTGAATATTAAGGTAGGGTCCAAGTTCATTCTTTTGCAGGGGGCTCTCCCATTGTATTGTACCAGCATCCATTGTTTTTTCTTTTCCCTGAGAACATCCTTCTTATTTATTTATTTTTTATGTTTATTTATTTATTTTCCTATTAGTCATCCATTTTATAAACATCAGTGTGTACAGGTCAACACCAATCTCCCAATTCATCATACCACCATCCCCACCCCCCACCGCTTTCCCCCCTTGGTGTCCATACATATGTTCTCTACATCTGTGTCTCAATTTCTGCTCTACAAGCCGGTTCATCTGTACCATTTTCTAGGTGCCACATATATGTGTTAATATATGATATTTGTTTTTCTCTTTCTGACTTACTTCACTCTGTATGATAGTCTGTAGATCCATCCAC
The DNA here is from genome assembly GCF_011762595.2 of Tursiops truncatus. Taxonomy (NCBI): domain Eukaryota; kingdom Metazoa; phylum Chordata; class Mammalia; order Artiodactyla; family Delphinidae; genus Tursiops; species Tursiops truncatus. The sequence continues at coordinate 15,444,477 of NC_047038.1, forward strand.
GTCACTACAAATGACCCAATTTCGTTCCTTTTCATGACTGAGTGATAGTCCATTGTATATATGTACCACCACTTCTTTATCCATTTGTCTGTCGATGGGCATTTAGGTTGCTTCTATGACCTGGCTATTGTAAATAGTGCTGCAATGAACTTTGGGGTGCATGTGTCTTTATGAATTATGGTTTTCTCTGGGTATATGCCCAGTAGTGAGATTTCTGGGTCATACAGTAATTCTATTTTTAGTTCTTTAAGGAACATCCATACATTCTCCATAGTGGCTGTATCAATTTACATTCCCACCAACAGTGCAAGAGGGTTCCCTTTTCTCCACACCCTCTCCAGCATTTGTTGTTTGTAGATTTTCTGATGATGCCCTCACACCTAACTGGTGTGAGGTGATACCTCATTGTAGTTTTGATTTGCATTTCTCTCATAATTAGTGATGTTGAGCAGCTTTTCATGTGCTTCTTGGCCAACTGTATGTCTTCTTTGGAGAAATGTCTATTTAGGTCTTCTGCCCACTTTTGGATTGGGTTGTTTGTTTTATTAATATTGAGCTCCATGAGCTGTTTATATATTTTGGAGATTAATCCTTTGTCTGACGATTCATTTGCAAATATTTTCTCCCATTCTGAGGGTTGTCTTTTTGTCTTATTTATGGTTTGCTTTGCTGTGCAAAAGCTTTGAAGTTTCATTAGGTCCCATTTGTTTCTTTTTCTTTTTATTTCCATTACTCTAGGAGGTGGATCAAAACAGATCTTGCCATGATTTATGTCAAGGAGTGTTCTTCCTATGTTTTCCTCTAAGAGTTTTATAGTGTCCAGTCTTACTTTTAGGTCTCTAATCCATTTTGGGGTTATTTTTGTGTATGGTGTCAGGGAGTGTTCTAAGTTCATTCTTTTACATGTAGCTGTCCAGTTTTCCCAGCACCACTTATTGAAGAGACCGTCTTTTCTCCATTGTATATGCTTGCCTCCTTTGTCATAGATTAGTTGACCATAGGTGTGTGGGTTTATCTCTGGGCTTTCTATCCTGTTCCATTGATCTATATTTCTGTTTTTGTGCCAGTACCATATTGTCTGGATTACTGTAGCTTTATATTATAGTCTGAAGTCAGGGAGTCTGATTTCTCCAGCTCCGTTTTCTCCCTCAAGATTGCTTTAGCTATTCGGGGTCTTTTGTGTCTCCATACAAGTTTTAAGATTTTTTGTTCTAGTTCTGTGAAAAATGCCATTGGTAATTCGATAGGGATTGCATTGAATCTGTAGATTGCTTTTGGTAATATAGTCATTTTCACAATATTGATTCTTCCAATCCAAGAACATGGTATATCTCTCCATCTGTTGGTATCATTTTTAATTTCTTTCATCAGTCTCTTACAGATTTCTGCATACAGGTCTTTTGTCTCCCTAGGTAGGTTTATTCCTAGGTATTTTATTCTTTTTATTGTAGTGGTAAATGGGGGTGTTTCCTTAATTTCTCTTTCAGATTTTTCATCATTAGTGTATAGGAAAGCAAGAGATTTCTGTGCATTAATTTTGTATCCTGCTACTTTACCAAATTCATTGATTAGCTCTAGTAGTTTTCTGGTAGCAACTTTAGGGTTCTCTATGTATAGTATCATATCATCTGCAAACAGTGACTGTTTTACATCTTCTTTTCCAATTTGTATTCCTTTTATTTATTTTTCTTCCCTGATCGCCGTGGCTAAGACTTCCAAAACTATGTTGAATAATAGTGGTGAGAGTGGACATCCTTGTCTTGTTCCTGATCTTAGAGGAAATACTTTCAATTTTTCACCATTGAGAATGATGTTTGCTGTCTGTTTGTCATATATGGCCTTTATTATGTTGAAGTAGGTTCCCTCTATGCCCACTTTCTGGAGAGTTTTTATCATAAATGTGTGTTGAATTTTGTCAAAAGCTTTTTCTGCATCTATTGAGATGATCATATGGTTTTTCATCTTCAATTTGTTAATATGGTGTATCACATTGATTGATTTGCATATATTGAAGAATCCTTGCATCCCTGGGATAAATCCCACTTGATCATGGTGTATGATCCTTTTAATGTGTTGTTGTATTCTGTTTGCTAGTATTTTGTTGAGGATTTTTGCATCTATATTCATCAGTGATACTGGTCTATAATTTTCTTTTTTTGTAGTATCTTTGTCTGGTTTTGGCATCAGGGTGATGGTGGCCTCATAGAATGAGTTTGGGAGTTTTCCTTCCTGTGCAAATTTTTGGAAGAATTTGAGAAGGATGGGTGTTGGCTCTTCTCTAAATGTTTGATAGAATTCACCTGTGAAGCCATCTGGTCCTGGACTTTGGTTTGCTGGAAATTTTTAATCACAGTTTCAATTTTATTACTTGTGATTTGTCTGTTCATGTTTTCTGTTTCTCACTGGTTCAGTCTTGGAAGGTTATACCTTTCTAAGAATTTGTTCATTTCTTCCAGGTTGTCAGTTTTATTGGCATAGAGTTGCTTATAGTAGTCTCTTAGGATGCTTTGTATTTCTGCAGTATCTGTTGTAACTTCTATTTCATTTCTATTTGTATTGATTTGAGTCCTCTCCCTCTTTTTCTTGATGAGTCTGGCTAATGGTTTATCAATTTTGGCTAATGGTTTATCAATTTTGTTTATCTTCTCAAAGAACCAGCCTTTAGTTTTATTGAGCTTTGCTATTGTTTTCTTTGTTTCTGTTTCATTTATTTCTGCTCTGATCTTTATGATTTCTTTCCTTCTGCTAACTTTGGGTTTTGTTTGTTCTTCGTTCTCTAGTTCCTTTAGGTGTAATGTTAGATTTTTCATTTGAGATTTTTCTTGTTTCTTGAGGTAGGCTTTTATAGCTATAAACTTCCCTCTTTGAACTGCTTTTGCTGCATCCCATTGGTTTGGATCATCGTGTTTTCATTGTCATTTGTCTCTAGGTATTTTTTGATTTCCTCTTTGATTTCTTCAGTGAGGTCTTGGTTATTTAGTAACGTATTGTTTAGCCTCCATGTTTTTGTGTTTTTTACATTTTTTCCCCTGTAATTGATTTCTAATCTCATAGCATTATAGTCAGAAAAGTTGTTTCATATGATTTCAATTTTCTTAAATTTACTGAGGCTTGATTTGTGACCCATGATGTGATCTTTACTGGAGAATGTTCTGTGTGCATTTGAGAAGAAAGTGTAATCTGCTGTTTTTGAATGGAATGTCCTATAAATATCAATTAAAACTATCTGGTCTGTTGTGTCATTTAAAACTTGTGTTTCCTTATTAATTTTCTGTTTGGATGATCTGTCAATTGGTGTAAGTGAGGTGTTAAAGTCCCCCACTATTATTGTGTTACTGTCGATTTCCTCTTTTAGAGCTGTTAGCAGTTGCCTTATGTATTGAGGTGCTCCTATGTTGGGTGCATATATATTTATAATTGTTATATCTTCTTCTTGGATTGATCCCTTGATCATTATGTAGTGCCCTTCCTTGTCTCTTGTAACATTCTTTATTTTAAATTCTATTTTATCTGATATGATTATAGCTACTCCAGCTTTCTTTTGATTTCCATTTGCATGGAATATCTTTTTCCATTCCCTCACTTTCAGTCTGTATGTGTCCCTAGGTCTGAAGTCGGTTGCTTGTAGACAGCCTATACATGGGTCTTGTTTCTGTATCCATTCAGTCAGTCTACTTCTTTTGTTTGGAGCATATAATCCATTTACATTTAAGGTAATTATTGATATGTATGTTCCTATTACCATTTTCTTAATTGTTTTGGGTTTGTTTTTTTAGGTCCTTTTCTTCTCTTGTGTTTCCCACCTAGAGATGTTCCTTTAGCATTTGTTGTAGAGATGTTTTGGTGGTGCTGAATTCTCTTAGCTTTTGCTTGTCTGTAAAGCTTTTTTTTTTTTTTTTTTTGCGGTATGCGGGCCTCTCACTGTTGTGGCCCCTCCCATTGTGGAGCACAAGCTCTGGACGCACAGGCTCAGCGGCCATGGCTCACGTGCCCAGCTGCTCCGCGGCATGTGGGATCTTCCTGGACTGGGGCACGAGCCCATGTCCCCTGCATCGGCAGGTGGACTTTCAAACACTGTGCCACCACGGAAGCCCCAGTGTAAAGCTTTTGATTTCTCCATCGAATCTGAATGAGATCCTGGCTGGGTACAGCAATCTTGGTTGTAGGTTCTTCCTTTTCATCACTTAACTATATCATACCACTCCCTTTTGGCTTGTAGAGTTTCTGCTGAGAAATCAGCTGTTAACCTTATGGGAGTTCCCTTGTATGTTATTTGTTGTTTTCCCTTGCTGCTTTCAATAATTTTTCTTTGTCTTTAATTTTTGCCAGTTTGATTACTATGTGTCTTGGCGTGTTTCTCCTTGTGTTTATCCTGTATGGGACTTGCTGTGCTTCCCAGACTTTGGTGGCTATTTCCTTTCCCATGTTAGGAAAGTTTTCAACTATAATCTTTTCAAATATTTTCCCTGGTCCTTTCTCTCTCTCTTCTCCTTCTGGGACCCCTATAATGCAAATGTTGTTGCATTTAATGTTGCCCCAGAAGTCTCTTAGGCTGTCTTCATTTCTTTTCATTCTTTTTTCTTTATTGTGTTCTGCAGCAGTGAATTCCACCATTCTGTCTTCCAGGTCATTTATCCATTCTTCTGCCTCAGTTTTTCTGCTGTTGATTCCTTCTAGGGTAGTTTTCATTTCAGTTATTGTATTGTTCATCTCTGTTTGTTTGTTCTTTAATTCTTCTAGATCTTTGTTAAACATTTCTTGCATCGTCTCGATCTTTGCCTCCATTCTTTTTCCCTGGTCCTGGAGCATCTTCACTATCATTATTCTGAATTCTTTTTCTGGAAGATTGCCTATCTCCATTTCATTTAGTTGTTTTTCTGGGGTTTTATCTTGTTCCTTCATCTGGTACATAGCCCTCTGCCTTTTCATCTTGTCTATCTTTCTGTGAATGTGGTTTTTGTTCCACAGGCTGCAGGATTGTAGTTCTTCTTGCTTCTGCTGTCTGCCCTCTGGTGGATGAGGCCATATAAGTGGTTTGTGGAAGTTAGTTGATGGGAGGGACTGGTGGTGGGTAGAGCTGGCTGTTGCTCTGGCGGGCAGAGCTCAGTAAAACTTTAATCCACTTGTCTGCTGATGGGTCAGGCTGGGTTCCCTCCCTGTTGGTTGTTTGGCATGAGGTGACCCAATACTGGAGCCTACCCAGGCTCTTTGGTGGGGCTAATGGTGAACTCTGGGAGGGCTCACACCAAGGAGTACTTCCCAGAACTTCTGCTGCTGGTGTTCTTGTCCTTTCATGAGCCACAGCTGCCCCCCGTCTCTGCAGGAGACCCTCCAACACTAGCAGGTAGGTCTAGTTCAGTCTCCTGTGGGGTCACTGCTCCTTCCCCTAGGTCCCAATACGTACACTACTTTGTGTGTGCCCTCCAAGAGTGGTGTCTCTGTTTCCACCAGTGCTGCCGAAGTCCTGCAGTCAAATCCCACTAGTTTTCAAGTCTCTAGGAATTCTAGGAATTCCTCCACCTGCTGCCAGACCCCCACGTTGGGAAGCCTGACGTGTGGCTCAGAACCTTCACTCCAGTGGGTGGACTTCTGTGGTATAAGTGTTCTCCAGTTTGTGAGTCACCCACCCAGCAGTTATGGGATTTGATCTTATTGTGATAGCGCCTCTCCTACCATCTCACTGCAGCTTCTCCTTTGTCTTTGCATGTGAGGTATGTTTTTTGGTGAGTTCCAGTGTCTTCCTGTTGATGATTTTCAGCAGTTAGTTGTGATTCTGGTGTTCTCGAAAGAGGGAGTAAGAGCATGTCCCCCAGCACCCATTGTTAAAAGACTGTTCTTTCCTCATTGAATTCTTGGCACTTTTATTAAAAATTTGCTGACCATAATACAAGAGTTGATTTCTAGACTCTCAGTTCTATTCCATTGACCTATGTGTGTATCCTTAAACCAGTATGACAATGTCTTTTAAAAAATTTTGTGAATACATTAATCTCTTTTTTTCAGCTTTATTGAGATATAATTGACAAATAAAATTGTAAAATATTTATAGTGTACAACATGATGATTTGATGTACATATACTTTGTGAGTTTACCTCATTGAGTTAATTAACACATCTATCACCTCACATATTAACCTTTTTTTTGATGAGACCATAATATTTTGATTATTGTAGATTTATCTTAAGTTTTGAAATTGGGAAGTGTGACTTTTCCAACTTTGTTCTGTTTTTCAAGATTGTTATTTTGGGCTCCTTGAATTTCTATATGAATTTCAGGATCAGGTGATAAATTCTATGAATAAACCAGCCAGAATTTTGATAAGGATTGCTTGAATCTACAAATCACTTGAGAAGTATTGGCACCTAAGCAGTATTAAATTCCTATTCATGAGCATGAGATATCAATCATTGTCATTAGTTTGATCTTCTTTACTTTCTTCCAACAATATCTTATAGTTTTCAATATAAAAGTTTTACACTTCTTTTGTTAAATTTATTCCTTTTGTTAAATTTATTTCAATGTAAAAGTTTTATACTTCTTTTGTTAAAGTTATGTATTTTATTACTTGCCATACAGTTATAAGTGAAATTGCTTTCTTAATTTCATGTTCAAATTGAACATTGCTAGTAGATAGAATACAATTGATTTTTCTATGCTGATCTTTTAACCTGCATTCTTGCTGAACTCATGTTAACTCTAATATCTGTATGCTGATTCCTTAGAATTTTCTCTATATGTACTTTGTATTTCCTAAGATAAATTTATTTATACCTTTTGATAAATTTAAAATTTAATAATTGCATCTGCATCAGTTAGGCTTCTTCAGAGAAAAAAAACCAATATAATTAGATGATAGATAGATATTAGATGATAGATAGAGATCTGTTTTAAGAAACTGACTCATGTAGTTGTGGGTACGACAAATCTGAAACCTGCAGGCCATCCCAACAGGCTGGAAACTCAGGTGGTTTTGATGCTGAAGTGTTAAAGGTAGACTTTCTTTCCTTGGATATCTAGTTTTTGCTCTTGGGGCTTTCATCTGATTGAACGAGACCCATCTACATTATTAGGGGTAATCTCCTTTAGTTAAAGTCAATTTACTATGGACTTTTAAACATCTTTACAAAATGCCTTCACAGAAACATCTAGATTAATGTTTGATTAAGTAACTTGGTACTATAGCATAGTCAAGTTGACACATATGACTAACCATCAAAAAAAAAAAAGTGATACAAATGAACTTATGTACAAAACAGAAGCAGACTCATAGACTTCAAAACAAACTTATGGTTACCAAAGGGGAAAGCTGGGGGGTGGGGAGGGATAACAGAGGTTGGGATTAACATACACACTACTATATATAAAATAAATAATCAACAAGCACCTACTGTATAGCACAGGGAACTCTACTCAATATTCTGTAATAACCTATATGGGAAAATCTGAAAAAGAATAGGTATATGTATATGTATAACTGAATCACTTTGCTGTACACCTGAAACTAACGTAACATGTAAATCAAGTATACTCCAATATAAAATAAAAATTTAAAAAAGACTACCCATTACAATAACCAAAATATAACTTATTATTGTGCATTTTTATCCACAGTATTTCTGTATTTTTAGTGAAATTTAACATACATCAGAACTAGACTTGAAAGAAACTAAATATTCTATGATATTTTAAGAAAAGCCTATAAGTTTATTAGTTTTTCCCTCCATAGCATAGATTGATTAGACACATAATCTCAAAATTTTGTTTGGGCACTGAATTTTTCCTTAACATTTAGGTGAGTGCTATGCAAAGAATTTTATTTAAATCAACTATACTTCATTAAAAATAACAGAATTTTACTTATCTCTCAGAATGACAAGGGAGGAAGCCTTACCGAGTCCTTTGTACCTTCCCATCGTTCTTCCTATATCAGATTCACTTTCATTTTTTCTGAATTAAATATAACCCTGACAATATTCAAGAAAGCACAGTGGAATGGACCATTTATTCACAGAATGGCAGTAGTGAGACCTTAAGGTCTAAACTTTTAGTTTGTCCTTTCAGAGCTACTTCTGCTGATTTCTCTTTGTTGTGCTGGGAATAGTTGGGTGGTCATTAAACAGTAGGTGAAAGGTGAGTGGGTGAAGAAAGTAATCCATTCTGATCTTCAAAACTGGCTATTACTTCACCCCATGCTGGGTCAGAATCTCCAGAAGGGATAAGATGGGCAGTTATAAAAAAGGAACAGCCAGAGAATAGCTATAAAATGTTTATAGAACACCTATAAAGTGACCCCCAAGGCTTAGTGAAATGGCTGCTTTATGGTTAAAGCATAGATTCCAGACTACTGTCTGACCCCCTGCTCTGCAAGAGACCACTTTCACACTCACTAAACCAGTTCAACCCAACCACTTGCTTCCACCTTTTTGTCCTTAAGGAGCCTGTAAATTAGGGGGTAGGGGAGAAGGTACATCACATTTGACTTTGAATTACTTAACTTAATTTGTTGGGAGAGGTCTGCTGATAGACACACTTAAATAATGGCTGATCCAGAAGGAATATCAGGATCTGGTTGGGCTAGAATGCTATGGGTCTTTATGGGGCTAATATGGGTGGGCCACAGTTCTTGGTCCTAACAACTTGGTGTTGGTGGTTTATGTGGGTAACAGTCAGACACCCCTCCTCATCAACCTACAAAACATTAAAAAAGGTTGTCCTCTGAGAGATATTAAGTCAACTAGGAAATTACTGAAAATATGAGTGAAAAGATTGAGACTTTACAAGCACTAGGCCATGTAAATGTATAAATTATTTTTATTACTCAATACATTTTATCGAGATGTTAGTATGTAACAAAAGAATAATTTTGAGTGATATTTCAAGCGTAGTGTGATGAGTCAGATGCATCATCCCTGCTTCACAGTAAATGGACTTCTGGAACTAGAAAATTCATGTCTATTTTGTTCCTTGCTCTTGAATATACTGGAAAATGTTTAGCTTTTGTGACTTGGAATTAATATTTTTATTCTCCCGATAAACATGTGATAAAATTAAATAAAATTTTGCCTCTTTAATTATATTCCAGGCTGACTCTTTTTTAATATTGTGCTTTGATGAATATAAATTGATAGATAATGAGAGATATGAATAGCAATCTCAGCAGATATATCTTAATGTCACAATATAGGCTTCATGTAATTTGCATCTTTTATCAAATAGATGGACCAAATAATAGCAATCGGCTTCCTGTAAAATTAATTACTAAACACAAAGCCAAAATGATGTCTTCTTGGGTTATATTTTTTTGCTTTCTAGAATATTATCTCATTAACTTAAAACATTAGCCTTTGTTTTGTCAGTATTCATATATTTTCTACTGGTTCTATATCATTGCCCTTCATCATTTCAGATTTTGGGGAGAAGTACTTAGGGAGATTTTTTCATTAAAATTTAGAATTCTTTATTAACATGATCGTAATTACAGTAAGATTAAACATCTAAAATGTGATGTTAGGTTATAGTTTCCTGCAGCTCCTTCTTAATGCTTTACTATTTAATAGAATCTTACGTCAAGACTAGGTTTAAAAAACACATATGGTCAATATAATATCTTTGTATGGTGACAGATGGTAACTAGATTTATTGTGGTGATCATTTTGTAATGTACAGAAATATCAAATCCCTATGTTGTGCACCAGGAACTAACAGTGTTGTAGGTCAATTACATGTCAAAAGAAAAACAAACTCATAGAAAAAGAGATCTGATTTGTGGTTAATAGAGCTAGAAAAGGAAAAAGAAAAGAAAAGGAAAAAAAGAAAAGAAAGGAAAAGAAGAGAAAAGAAGAGAAAAAAGAAAAGGGAAGGGGAGGAGAGGGGAGGGGAGGGGAGAAGAAAACATATTTTATATTATGAAATGCAATTTCTATGTAATTCTCTTATCTAAACCATTAAAGTAATCCCTTCTCCAACAATGTTTACAAGGTTTCTTTAAATAAAATCTTTTTGACCATAAAAGTATACATGTACATTAGAGGAAATACAAGCAATATAAAAATTATACAGAAGAAAGCTAGGTGACCATTATTCTAGTTATCTCTGTACTTTATATATATATTTTAGGCATTATTATTTTTTTAAGATGTTGCTTTGTAAACATTTTTATTTTTCAACTTCATATTTGTGGTTATGTCCATAAACAGATATATGTATCCATCATAGTAATAATGCCTGTATTATGTTCTGATCTATGAATGCATTATAATTTATTTAACCAAATAATAACTGATATTTATAACTTTTCACTATTTTAGCACCATAGAAAACAACTATGGACATGATTCTTTGCAAATTTATGCAATTATCTACCATAGCATACATTTCTAATATTGGAAATGCTAAGGCAAAAAGTGTTTACTTTTTAAACTTAGAGAACAAGTATATACCACAAAAAGGGATTTAAAAGTCTGCATCTGCTTATACTCCTATTGATTCAAAGACATCTCCTGTTACCTAACAGCCTAGATAACACTGAAGATGGCAAAAATTACATAGTTTTTAATTTTATAGGCAAAAGAAATTTATATGACCATATCCTTGGAATTTTTTGAGTTTTAAAGAGGTTATATTATGTGTAGTTCATTTGTATTTCTTCTTGTGAAATATCCATTTATATATTTTGCCTGTTTTCTAATGAAAATGTTTGCCATTTTTTCCACTTGATTTTTTTACCAATTAATTATTTTAGGCTTTCTTAATTTTTAAATTAACATTTATCTAAAATGATAAAAGCTATCAATCTTTATCTCCATATTTTCTGTTTTTCATCTATAATCTAGGGCTTCTTAAAGTTACTTTCTAGCAGAAACAAGTTGTTTTTAGAAGTTTTACAGAAAGACAAGGATTCTCTCAGACATTGAAATATAGATTTTTTTCTCTGATTTCATGGTTTAGGAAAGGCATATGAGTAATACATTTCCTTGTTTTTCTTACATGATAATATATTTCTATCTTCTTAAGTGGAAAAAAATAACTTGAATGGTTTAAGAATTCTTGTTTTATATCATTTTCTTAATCAAAACTCTATACACGTTGGCTCATTTTCTCTGGCACCTCATGTGGTTAAAAGGGCTGTGATCATCCTTATTTTCTGTTCTTTGTAGAAGATGCAATTAGTCTGCCAGGACACTTAAAACACTGTTTAAACCTATAGATGAATAACTAACTGGATGATGATATGACTAAATTGATTGTCTCTCATTAAGTTTTCCTGACACAAAGTAAGATACATTAGTCTGAAAATACATATATTCTTTCAATTTAAGAAAAAGTATATTTATTGTATCTCTGGATATATTTTTTTTTTCAGATTTGCTAATAAATATTCTGGGTCTTTGTTTAGTGTCTGTCTTTTGTACCTACTCTATCAGTCAGGGTTTTCCAGAAAAACAGAACCAGTAGGATGTCTGTCTCTCTATGTATGTATATATGCATGTATGTATCTATCTATCTATCAAGGAGAGAGATTTATTTCAAGGAATTGGCTTACAGGATTGTGGTGGCTGGCAAGTCACAAATCCATAGGGCAGATTGGCATGTTGAAAACTCTGGTAGGAATGATGCTACCATCTTTTTAAATTTAATTTTTATTTTATATTAGGGTATAGTTGATTTACAATGTTGTGTTAGGTTCAGGTGTACAGCAAAGTGATTCAGTTATACATATACATATATCCATTCTTTTTCAGATTCTTTTCCCATATAGGTTATTACAGAATATTGAGTAGAGTTCCCTGTGCTATACAGTAGGTCCCTGTTGATTATCTGTTTTATATATAGTAGTGTGTATATGTTAATCTCAAACTCCTAATTTATCCGTCCCCCCACCTTTCCTCTTTGGTAGACATAATTTTATTTTTGAAGTCTATGAATCTGTTTCTGTTTTGTAAATAACTTCATTTGTATCATTTTTTTAGAGTCCATGTTTAAGTGATATAATATGATACTTGTCTTTCTCTGTCTGATTTACTTCACTTAGAATGATAATCTCTAAGTCCATCCATGTTGCTGCAAATGGCATTATTTCATTTTTTTATGGTTTAGTAATATTCTATTGTGTATATGTACCACATCTTCTTTATCCATTCCTCTGTCAATGGACATTTAGGTTGATTCCATGTCTTGGCTATTGTAAATAGTTCTGCAATGAACATTGGGGTACATGTATCTTTTCAAATTATGGTTTTCTCTGGATATATGCCCAGGAGTGGAATTGCTGGATCATATGGTAGTTCTATTTCTAGTTTTTTAAGGAACCTCCATACTGTTCTCTATAATGGTTGTATCAATTTACATTCCTACCAAGAGTATGGGAGGATTCCCTTTTCTCCACACCCTCCGCAGCATTTATTGTTTGTAGACTTTTTGGTGCTACAATCTTGAGGCAGAATTTTTCTTCAGGGAAACATGTTTGCTCTTAATACCTTCAACTGATTGGATGAGGTCCACCACATCAAGGAGAAAGATAATCTCCTCTACTTAAAGTCAGATGATTGTAGTTGTTAATTAACCACATCTACAAAACACCTTCATAACAACACCTAGATTAGTGTTTAATCAAACAACTGTGTATTATAACCTGAGTTGACGCATAAAACTAACCATCACACCTACTGTTCTCAGACTTTTTACCTTTATTCTTCTGCTTCTATAGCATTTTAAGTTCTTTCTTAAGCCTGGATTCTATGGCTGATCAGATGTTATTAGGTTTTGATTATGTGATGGTGTGTTTTTCACTTTAATTCATTTACTTCACTCTGACAGTTCCATTGAATCTTATTTTGGTGTCTCATTAAAGTGTTTCTTATTTGACATTAAAAACATGTGAATCAAAGTTTTAGTCTCTAGAACAAATATTATTTTTTACCAAAGGGGTTTCTAAAATACATCATTTACTTATCATTTTTTTCTAATTTTCTTGATGAACAATTTTTGTCTTAGTTTGTATTATTTTTTCTTTTTGCCAGCTACATTTCAATTGGGAAAATTCTGTTCAAATCTGTTATCAAATCCAAGATAATGGAGCTTGAATCTCCTTAATTCCTAAGCATCTTAATGAATTTTGACTGAATAGTATTATTTAACTTCAATTTGAAATTGTTGTGTTCTCTAATATTTCAGTCAATAAGCTACCTGAGGGATTTAAGGTGGGGACTTCAAATCAGGGGTAGAGGCATTTTGAGAAAGTTTCTGCCATATGTGTCACGTTCAAAACAGTGAAAATCTCTGCACTATGGATCATCTCAGATAAAGATTTTTGGGGTTTCCAGAGAGAATCTTTTTGGTTTGGGCCTATTCTGCTACTTTGGAATGAGCCAGCTAATGTGGTAGATAAAACCTATGCTATTTGTGGCTAACTTTGGTGAAAATCATAAAATTATCTCTGAATAGGTTAATTTCATCATCAAAATTTAAGATATTTCTAAATTATGAATTTGTTTCTTGTCCCAGATCTTCATCCTGGACATTATTCTTTTAGAAGCTCAGTATGGATCAAGGATAAGACCTTTAAAATCCTATGACCACTCCTTCACACTTAACACCATGTCTATAACACATTGATAGCACAGACCTTTGGAAAGTTATAATCCTCACTTCTCCAAACACCTGCCTTGTCTCTAACCACATACTTTTCTTATAAGGATTCTTAGAAGAATCTACCAAAAGAGCTCTAATTAAATTCAACATAATATACACAGATCTCCAGAAGTGAAATGGTCTGTTAACTCTAGGTATACTTCTCCAATTTGGTACATATTATATTGTTATGGTAACTGCTTCTCAAAAGTGGTGCTAGATGGATGCTCTCCACTTCCCCCAGGTAACACTACCTTCTTTAATGTAGTTATCTTGGTTGATTTAGTGTATTTCAGGGGATTTTCTGCAAATGTGAGCTATGCAGACTGAACATTTCCCAATATTTTCTGAAAACATTTCATTTTTTGAATAAACTCTAAGTTGAATAAGTGGTATAAAGTTAATTTAGAAGTGTATAAGGTGGGGAAAGAATACTTAAACACTAATTCTCACTTTCCTAAGGTGATTTATGAAATTCCATAAAATAAAATAATTAACTTTAGAAAAACTTATTCTTAAGTAACATTTCATTGAAGGTACAAAGGTTTTTGGAGACCGACATTTTAACTGATTTTCTAGAAAGAGCAATTTAGAAATTACAGAAACTAACAATCATTATTTATTAGTGACATTTCTTTTTTTTTTCATTCAACAAATATTTATTGAATGTCAGTCACTTTGCTAGGCACTGAGATTGTAGTGGAAGATGAGATAGACATGGTGACATTTCTGTGTAAACAGCTCTATATTTGTCTAATCATGATGACAATTTTTTTTGTATAGTTATTTTAAACTTCAATTTGAAAATAAGGATGGTCACACTCCTAGTAAATTGAGAAGGGTGGCTTATCCCAGGATGAATAACTGAACTCTGGCCCAAATCTTCTGTCCAGATGAAGTAGAAAAAGTGAGGAAGGGGGAATGGGAAACATAAGCTCAAAACTTGTGAGTTGTGAGGTTCAGAAAAAAAAATAGTGTTTAGAGGAAAATTTAAATATATGTATATATGAAAAAATATAAATATATATATGTAAATATGAAAATAAGAAAGGTCTAAAATCACTAACCAGAGATTCCACCTTAGACCTTAGAGTCAGAAGAGCAATGAAAGCCTAAAGCAAGCCTAAGTAGGGAAATGAGAAAAATTAGAGCACAAATCATTGAAACTGAAAATAGGAAGGAATACAGACAATCAACCAAAAGCTGATTCTTTGATAAAAATCGGTGAAATTGGCAAATCTTACCCAAATACAAAAATAGTACTTGAGACTAGTCTGACAAAAATTGAAATAGTTAATTTGCAAGGATTTTCTGTGAATCAGTAAAAAGATACAGAATCACAATAAAAATTGGGCCCAAAATATGACTAGTTTAGTTCACAGAAGAGGAAAAATACAAACGGTTAGTAACTATATACAAGATGTTTAATCTTGAGCCACATTAAATGTAAGGAAATGAAAATGATGAAGTATTCCTCCACCACGCCAGCAGAGTTGAGACAGATGATCACACTCAACACCGAAAATCATTAGGGAAGACAGCTGCCCTTCTGTGCTCTTGTTGAAAGTGTAAACCCACTGAGCGCTTTTAGAGGGCATTTTGTCTACAGTGTTTGTGTAGGGATAAGGAGACACGAGAAAATATTTTGCTCTTTCTGTAAATATTCCAAAAAGATAATTAGAAATAGTTATAAAAATTCCATTTTCAATTTGTCTAAATGAGAATGCATTTACATTTAGACAGATATTCCACTTATAAAAATGTATTCAATTAAGATAAAATTGTGATAACACACAAAGATACATTTACAAAAGTCTTATTTCAGTGTTAATTGAATGAAACAATAATTATAATGTTCGTCAAAGGTAGAACTGCTAAATAAGCCATGATATAATCATTTAAGAAATATTATACAACATTTAAAAAGTAAAGTAGAACCTTACACCCATCAGGATGGCTACTATCTAAAAAACAGAAAATAACAACTGTTTGTGAGGATGTGGAAAAATTGGAAGGAACCCTTGTGTACTGTTGGTAGAATGTAAAATGGTGCAGTCACTATGAAAAAAAGCATGGCTGTTCCTCAAAATATTAAAAAGGTAATTACCATATGATCCAGCAATCCCTGGGTGTACACCCAAAAGACCTGAAAGCAGGATGTTGCAGAGATATTTGTACATACATGTCCATAGCAGTATTATTCACAGTAGCCAAAAGGTCAAAGCAACCCGTGTCCATCAAAGGGAAAATAGATAAACAAAATGTGGTATATACATACAATGAAATATTATTCAGCCTTAAAAATGAAGGAAATTGTGACACATGATACACCATGGATGAACTTCAAAGAACATTATGCTAAGTGAAACAAGCAGCCTCAAAAAGACAAATACTGTTTTATTCCACTTACATGAGGTGTCTAAAGTAGTCTAATTCATAGAAACAGAAAGTAGAATTGTGGTTTCAAGGGCCTGGGAGAGGAGTAATGGGAAGTTGTTGCTCAATGGGTATAGAGTTTCAGTTTTTCAAGATGAACAAGTTCTAGAGATTGGTTGACTGTGCAATGTGAATATACTTGATAAGAAACTATACAATAAAATGGTTAAGATGGCAATTTTTGTGTGTTTTACCATCATTTTGAAAGGTAAAGCAGATTTATTTACATTTTTATCTAAAAATGTTTAAAATGTGGTTGAGAATGAAAAAGAATTATAGTGTTACGTTGTGGATGAAGAATGTGTGTGTGTGTGTGTGTGAGTACCAACTTAAGCGATTATCAGATGAGATGATTAGCTTTTGGTTGAGAGAATTTGCATCCTTTTCATTATTTTATTTTAAACATAGGAGCATATGTTACATTTCAAATAAAATAAAAAACTAAAAGGAATAAAAGAACATACAGTCAACAATATTCAATGAATTATGGCCAATCGTATATCATAAATATTAACTATGACAGAAATTAATTGAAAATAATATATATATTGTTTTAAAATTAATTCATGCTATTATAAATACATTTTGTATAGATTAATTTTAATTCATTAAGTAATATAGCTAAAAACTGTATTAAGGTATTTCTTAGGTCTCTGACACCATATGGTAAAGGAATATTTTTTTGGATGCTTTTGCTTTCATTCTGATCTAGCTTCCTTCAGAATCTATTGGATGATTTCCAGTCACACTACTTAAAATAAATACCTATAATTTTTATTGACAGCAGCTATCTTCAAAATGTCAAATATACTAATATATGTGCAAGATATTCTAACAGGTGCAATAATGATAGCTTAATGCCAGAATGAGATACACACACAAAAGTTAATCAGACGCTGTACTTTGAGAATATTTATGAAATTCTTATTTTACTAGTTCAAATGAAGGTCAGGAAAAAGTATTTGTGTAGGGGTGAGGGGGACAGGAGAAGTAACTTGCTCTTTTTGTAAGTATTCTAAAAAGGTAAATTAAAGAATTGTTACAAATAATTGCATACTGAATAGTGTCTAAGAAGAAAGATATGTTGTACTCTTTAAGTTAAAGGTTCACAGCACAGGCTGAGCACATGCACCCTGAGCCCTCAGCTATGACTGGCTTCCAGCTTCATATATGCAAAGGAGCAATGTTGCCTGCCCATTGCAAGTAAACTTGATGCACCAAAGCAGTTAGTTGCATCAACAAAGTGATTTTGTCAAGATTCATTCAGAGGCAAGTAACAGAAAACCTATATGTTTAAGTATGTCATGCCTGGGACAATCTTAATTCCTCATCAGAGACCTGGGCTAAATAAGCAAATGACAGCAACAACAAAATCCATCTTAGTGTGAAACTTTCTTTCATTGTTCACTGGACGGCCCACTAGAGTAAAATCCACACAGCATAGATATAAAACTGGCAGGTACAACAGTGCAGTTGTTTGAATTTTAGTGCCATTGAAATGTGAATGTTTGACAGGTTTTAGATTCGTGTTTATAAAAGATTGGTGAATCACATTTTGCCCAGAGAAACCCAAATCTTTTCAACCTCGAACCTTTGAAGTTGGGACCTACATTCTTGGTTAATGTCCTTGGGACCAGGTTTCACATCCCCCAATTAATTTTCCTTCTGAAGAAATCCAGGGGAGATTACAGCATCTTTCCAGAGCTGCAGAAGGCAGATCCTGATTCAGGCCATTACTGATGCAGCTACTGGGACCTGCAGGCAAGTAGCTGTTTCTCTCCTGACAGTAAATGGTAAGGGTTAATCCGAGATATCTGGGGACCCACAGGCCGTTGTGACTCAATTCTTTCACACTTTCTTTCTTCTTCACTGTTGTCAAGATCCAAATAGAACATGAACTCCCTTCTTTAGCCAGAGTTCAACCACTGTCTTCCCCACTCAGTCCTGTAAAGTCATGAGTGAGTCTTACAACTGGAGCATGTATTTTTCAGACTATGTGACTGATAAATACCAATCTATATTTTAAGAAAATAATTTTCTCTAGTTCCACCCTTAAAAGTAGACTAGCAAACTTGTTAAAATGGACAATCTAGCAAATAAAAGATAAAACACAGCAAAAATACATAAACATATTCACAAACATATAGCTCATATATGCCCATATAACTCAGAGATAAAATGATAAGCATGAACCTACATGATATTGTAAAAATGACAAATCAATATCCTTCTTAAATATAGAAACACAAATCCTTAATAAGATTGTAGGATTTTCATCATAACCAGTTTGGGTTTATCTCAGGAATGCACTGCTTATTTTCCACTCAAAAATAAATTAATGTAAATATCTAAATGAGAAAAAAATACTCTCAATGGATGCAGACAAAAGCATTTGACAGCATTCAACATGTACTCTTTTTCTTTTTAATTTTTATTGGAGTATAGTTGATTTACAATGTTGTGTTAGTTTCTGCTGTACAGCAAACTGAATCAGTTAAACATATACATATATCCACTCTTTTTTAGATTCTTTTCCCATATAGGTCATTACTGAGTATTGAGAAGAGTACCCTGTGCTATACAGTAGGTACTTATTACTGATCTATTTTATATCTAGCAATGTGTATATGTCAATCCCAATCTCCCAATTTACCCCTTACCATACCATTCCCCCCCTAGTAACCATAAGTTTGTTTTCTACATCTGTAACTCTATTTCTGTTTTGAAAATAAGTACATTTGTACCATTTTTTTTAGATTCCACATATAAGTGATATCATATGATACTTGTCTTTCTCTGTCTCACTTACTTCACTTGGTATGATAATCTCTATGCCCATCCATGTTGCTGCAAATGGCATTATTTTATTTGTTTTATGGCTGAGTAATACTCCATTGTATATATGTACCACATCTTCTTTATCCATTCCTCTGTCAATGGACATTTAGGTTGCTTCCATGTGTTGGCTATTGTAATTAGTGCTGCAATGAACACTGGGGTGCATGTATCTTTTTGAATTATGTTTTTCTCCAGATATATGCCCACCAGTGGGATTGCAGGATCATGTGGTAGCTCTATTTTTAGTTTCTTAAGGAAACTCCATACTGTCCTCCATAATGGTTGTACCAACTTACATTCCCATCAACAGTGTGGGAGGGTTCCCTTTTCTCCACACCCTCTCCAGCATTTATTGTTTGTAGATTTTTTGATGATGGCCTTCTGACCAGTGTGAGGTAATACCTCATTATAGTTTTGATTTGCATTTCTCTAGTAATTAGTGATTTTGAGCATCTTTTCATGTGTTTCTTGACCATCTGTATGTCTTCTTTGGGGAAATGTCTATTTATGTCTTCTGCCCATTTTTTGATTGGGTTGCTTCTTTTTTGATATTGAGCTGCACGTGCTTTTTGTATATTTTGGAGGTTAATCCCTCGTCGGTCACTTCCTTTGCAAATATTTTCTCCCTTTTTGTGTGTTGTCTTTTCATTTTGTTTATAGTTTTCTTTGCTGTACAAAACTTTTAAGTTTAATTAAGTCCCACTTGTTTATTTTTGTTTTTATTTTCTTCACTCTAGGAGGTGGATCAAAAAAGATCTTGCTGCAGTTTATGTCAAAGAGTGTTCTGCCTATGTTTTCCTCTAAGAGTTTTATAGTATCCAGACATACATTTAGGTCTTTAATCCATTTTGAGTTTGTTCTTGTGTATGGTGTTAGGGAGTGTTCTAATTTCATTCTTTTCCATGTAGCTGTCCAATTTTCCCAACACCACTTATTGAAGAGATGGTCTTTTCTCCATTGTATAGTCTTGCCTCCTTTGTCATAGATTAGGTGACCATAGGTGCTTGGGTTTATCTCTTCTCTGGACTTTCTATCCTGTTCCATTGATCTATATTTCTGTTTTTATGCCAGTACCATACTCTTTTGATTACTGTAGCTTTTCAACACATACTCTTGATAAACACTCTCAGCAAATTGGAAATAGAGGTAATGTTCTCAGTGTGTAAAGTACATCCATGAAAAACCAACAGCAACATTATCATAAGTGTGAAATATTGAGTGCTTCCTCTAAAGAATATCTATTCTTTAGAGCCATTCTATTAAATACACTCAAAGTTGTACAGAGGTCAATAAAGCAAGGAATAATAAAGACATAAATACTAGAAAGAAAAGTTAGCACCTTCCTTATATCCAGTGCACATACTTTAATACATAAGAAAATTCTAAGTAACTCTCCCCCCTCCCCAAAATACTACAACACATAAGTAAATTTGGCAAGTTCTTAGGATAAAATGTAAATAAACAAAAGTCACTTTTATTTCTATATTATAGAAAAAAATGAATAGAAATATAAATTTTTAGAATACTATTTTAAAGTACATCAAACCATGAAATATTTAGGTAAGATTTCAACAACTTGTGTAAAAACTGTACACTGAAAAAATATGCAAGAGGAATTAAAGATGACTTAAGTTAATGCAAATTACATGGACTGGAAAATTCCATATTAATTTTAACTTAATTCTCTCCAAATTGATGTAGAGACTCAGTCATCACAGTGAAAATTCCACCAGACTTTAGAAATTTTTAGGCTTATTCTAAAATATGTCAATGTACAGTACCTGCCATAGTCCAAATCATAAAATATAAGAACAGTGTAGGAGTAATTACACTACAAGATTTCAAGAGTTACTATAAAACTACAAGTAATGAAGAGTGTGTGTTTCTGGAGTAAAAGTAGACAAATAGATCAATAAAATAAATAGATAGTTCATATATGTGCGTTTGTATGGTCAATTTTAGTCTGGGCACCAGATCAATTCCACGGATGAACATATGTTCTTCAAAAACGGGAAAAAATGAATGGGAAAAATAATACTTAACCCTCACTTCATACCATACAGAAACACTAATTTGAGAAAGATCAAGTATATTAAATTCAAGAACAATATATGGTGTTAGAAATATTGGGTGGTAGAAATCAGAATTTTGTTTAAATGGGTGGTAGAGTATGACAATGGGGAAAAGAAACTTTCTGGTGTGATAAAAATGTTCTAATATATTTTAAACAGTGGATTGGTTACTTGCATACATATATTTTTCAAAATTCATCAAAATACACATTTAATATCTCTGCTTCTCACTATAGGTAAATTTTATCTCAATAAAAACTCAACTACAAAAGAAGGTGCTAAAAAAAAAAAAGAAGGCGCTAACTCTGCACACTTTGACTTGCATGACACCCACAAGGAAATCATATCCAAAATAAATGAAAAACATCTTTGCAATTAAAATCTGCTTTGATTTAGAGGAAATATAACTCTTTTTTGAATTTAGCCAAAGAGGAAAAAAATGAACTTATAAAAGGACCCCTTAAAAGTTGAAGAATTAGCCAAAAAAAAAATCTGTTTAAAATTAAAATATTGTCACACTGCTGGAAAACATCTATGTCTATATGACAGTAAACATCCAAGTGAAAAGTGAGAATTTCCAACATGCAGCTGCTTTCTTTCAGGCCAACAAACAGTCTGATGTTTTCAACTCTAAAGACAGAAGTCTTTGTATAAAGTTAATTTTTGTTGGAATTAATCTAACTACATTTGACAAAGATGAAAGAGTAAAAGGAGGTGCTAGAGATAAAGTTACAATTAAATATTGATGAAAGTTGACTTTTGGAAAATATTGTGTATTCCTGAAGTAGAAGAATCCAAACAAATTTTGTAAGGATTCAAATTGAAATGGATCATGATTGTGGCTGCAGCTCTGCTACTTATTTTTACCAATTTGTGTTTTGTAGTTTCTTAAACTACGTGGGATTATATTTTCAAGAAATATATTTTTAATATAACTAATTATAAAATATTTAAAATATATGACCAAGTATCTATCAGACCTTAACCTTCATGTTTATTTTCTTACCTTTGTATGAAGGCTTATTTCCATCTCCTACCTAATAGAATTATGAGGCTCAAGTGACAGTATGTTCATGCATGAAGTTAAAAAACTATGAAAAAAAATGCTCACTATATGTGTCATTCTAAATATTATCACTATACAGTTTAGAAGGCTGAAAAATGTTAGTAGTGTCATATAAACCTGTTTTGGAGGAATGCTTATATTTTTACCTATTATTTTTTCTTTTTTTTTAAAACATCTATTATTTTTTGTTTTGCTTATAGTGTTTTATACAAGTCTTCTAGACTGATATTTATAGACTTAGTATTTTGCTCTCAGCCTTTGGTTATTCTAATCTTTTATATTCATTTTGAGACATAAGCCAGAGCATTTCATTTCTTTATAAAACTCTATGCACATTCAGAATCCTTTTGATGTTCAGGATAAATATAGATGGTACAAACAGTCTTCCTTTGTAGACCACAGTTGGCGTTATCTTTTGTTAGGGCTTTAAAAGGAAGAGTGGACACTAAGCAGAGAGGCAGATTCACATTGTGTTTATGAGGATAGGCTCAAAGGCCAGTCTCCTTGGGTTCAAATTCTTGCTCTGTCACTTTACTAGTTATATGACTTTTAGAAAAAAACCTATCTTCATAAGTCAGCTTTTTCATCTTTAAATTATTTAAAACGTTATACATTTCATAGTGTAGTCTTGCAGATTAAATGTGTTAGTACATTTTAAAAGTTTAAAATAAGGGTAAAAAATGCTACAAGTAACAGTTACTTTTATTAAAAGTAAGCACCATCATCAGGCATCTTAAATTATATAGATAAAAACAACTGCAGGTGGGAAGAGATATAGATCCATACAGGGAAGCTGATTTTCAAAGAAGCTTTAAATTGTTAAGTTGGCTAGAATCTAGGGCCTTTGATGTACCACCTAATAAAAAAGCAACTCAGTCTGGCTGTACATTTCCTTAGGGATTATTGGAAACTCTCTGGCATTAATATTTGAACTAATATGTTTCTTTTTAGTGATTTGGCCTCACATTAAATAAACCTGTAAACTAGTCTGAAGACTCAATAAAATAGTGAAGTAGAAATAAAAGTGTTAATTTTTATGTTTTGATGTTTCATAGCTACTAAGCAATTGATTCTTCCTTTTCAAAAACCGTCTTAAAGATCGTCTTCAAGAAGGCAAACAACATGTTGATATATAAAATCCATACCTTCATGTTGACTTAAAAGTTTAAGAGAAGGGTAGAACATGCCATGATACACCTTTAAATGCCTGAGAGCTTTTCCATCCTTTTCTTGAAGATAGGGGGATATTGGTTCTAAAGCTACATATGAGTTGGGAATTCAGTTGATCACAGGGATGGATATTAACTTTAGAGATGCTCAATGTATTAGGGTATTAGGTTCAGTGTTTATGTCATTTTTTTCTTTTTATTTCACTTTGTTCTATTGACAGATGACAGATTTTGGTTATAAGGGGGGTGTATGTGTGTATATTTATATAATAGATGTGATAATCTGAGCTGAATAATAAACAAGGAAATGCTGTAGTTCACTTGAATGTACTGAGAAATTACTTTGACATGCAGAATATAATCTTCCACGACACTGTGGCTTCTACTTGCACTTATTTCTGTCTTATCCTTAAGCATGTGTTTGAAATGTCATGGGCATGTTTTTAGGCACAGGGGACACAATCAATCACATGTACTTTCTATCTCATGGGACTCAAACTATTTTAATGTTACTATGTACTGTTCCTCTTTTCCATGTTTTTCCAAAATGCAATTCTCCAAAATTAATCTCTTTACTGATCTGTTCTTATACTTATGAGTATATGTGCGCAGAGATTACCATTGAGCAGAGCAATTAAATAACTTTGACTAAATCATCTTTAGTATTGCTTTAACAGTTGAACAATTGTGCTCCCCCTGTGTGGTCTACAGTGCATAGGTGTAACTTTGTAAGAGCAGCTGTGAAAACAGTCTGCTTTCCTTATGTTTAGATACCTATCTGGGATCATGGAATGATGGAGGAAATAAAAACTACAAAGTGTAATAAAGGTAGAAAATATACATTAGGCATATTTCTCCTTAATCCTAATAAGAAAACCCAGATTGTAAACTTCTTTATTTTTTTCCAAAAATATATTTAATATATCACCTTTTTAAGAAACCATATATATTATGCATCATGTTTCAATACCCAAATGTGCGCTTTTCGTGGCTTAATACACAAGTGATACAATGCTGTAACTTCAGAAAGTGAGAAGATAATTCCACCATGTAAGAGCACTCAATTATGGGGTAAATTTCTAGATTTGGACTGTAATAAAAAACATTGTGGAGGTGGTCTGGCATTTTATTTTAATCAAATATTCTTTCTTTTTGAATCCCCTCACTCTTTAGGCTAAATGAATACATTTGATTTATATCTGAAATATAATGAAAATGAGTTGAGTTCATACAGCAATGTGTTCAGGTGGACTGTAGGTGGAATAGGAAAGAAACTCAACACAAATACATATAATAAAAGTTTCACTTATTTTCATTTGAATTTAATAATTGAGAAAATGACAGTTTCTGCTTTATCAGTTTGTATTTAGGATAAAAAAATAGTTGGCAGAGCTGTTTACTTTTTGAACAAAAGCTCTATATTTGTGAAACATAAATTAATATTTTCAGAAATATTTTGCAAAGAACATATTTGGAGAAATGTTACTCTAGATCCTCTTCAGAATATTTTGTTTGCTTAAACATTTAAACTTAAATATGAATTTACTAAGTAAATAAAAGGTAACGACTTTGGAGCAAATATTTGTTGTATGAACCTAAATTTAAATTAACTGAGACACTTTCCTTTAATAGAAAAATATCAGAAATATGTGACCTAGGATTTTGAGTTTCTTGAACATGAGTAGTATCTCACATATCTCTTTATAATTCACATATTTTAAATGGGAAATTAGACACATTTTTAGAACTTATAAGAACCCTATTGTATATTGACAATTAAAATTTAAAACTCATGTTCCTGGGAATAAATGCATTGTAATACTGGACAGAATGTTTAGACAGGTTCTAGGTGCAGGCATAAACTGCTCACTTGGTTATAGGAATTAAACCTTGGCTAGGTAGTGCAGCAAACAGAAGGGAGAGAAGTCCAGTGAATAATTTCTGAAAGGTAGTTTTGTCAGGAAGGTTCACTAAAAACAAACACCACCAATAAAAACCTTTTGTTGATGGGGTAATGGAGTTGAGAAGAAAAACTAAGTGTCCATGTTTAATAGAAGCATAAGATGATCAAAAATAGGTGATCCATATACCTATTATATGGATAGGTGCTTAGACACAACGTCCTCCACACCGTGAGGATTAAGATGGAATGAATTCCTAGTATTTTGGAAATCTTCTGCCTCGTTTAGATTTGTTTTGCACCTTACATCTAGCAAACATTATACTGGTAGCTGAAAATAATTGGGTTTGCCTCCTGCTTCCACCATGGGAATATAAATTTAGGCCAATCATATTAAATTCTCTGATGAATACACCTACCTTACTTGATTATAATAGACACTACATGTATATTTATTCCCTGTCTATCTATATACCCTTTGACTAGATTTTTTTTTTTACAGTTTTCAGAGAGGCTCTACCTACCTTCATTAAGCTATTTAGGGTGAAGTTATTATGCAAATCCTGGCTTAAAAATTTAAAAATTATAAATAAGTGGATTAACTCTATTATTTGCCAATTTGAATGGATAGGACTATTTTCACCTTTTGTTTCTTTTTCTGGGAAACATTTTCTTCCTCCCATGAGAATATTCAATATTATTCTTCACGAACAATGAGGGAGACAAACACTTCTTCCTATATTTCTCAAGCAGGGATAAAACTACACATGACTGTCTTCCCCAGTCAGGCAAGTAAAATGAGTGGTGTGGACCAGGTGGGCACATGGGAGTGGATGTGCTTAGCCAACTGTTGTTGCTAAGGAGAAATGAGGGTTTGTTTTTGCCACATGCTCTGATACTTTTTTTTAAGCTGTAAATGCAGCTTTTTAAGTGAAATATTTGGATTTTTTAATATTAGATGAATCTAAATATTTTAAAACACTATGTGAGCTAAATAAAACTTGAATGGCATCAGCTAGTTTGTTGTTTCTATTTAAAAAAACCATCATTGTCAACAATAAACCATGAGAGGTAGCTGGAGAATTAAATTCTCTGATGTAAAGCTGGAAAACCATCTCTATTTAAATCAGCTGACTTTCGAACAATGAAATTCATGTCCTCCAAAGAACATTCCTGGTCCCAGCCGCACCCCAGCAGGATTTATTATGCCCTTTCTCAAATTACCCATAGCCCATTTTCATATTTCCTTTAGAGATATGGAATAGTACTATTCTAAAATTTTTAAAAAAATGGCATATGAGGTGTAGAAAGTTCAAATACAATATAATGATGGGATAGGTAATACAGAAATTATGGTGTCTGTGTTATCCTAGGAAAATCTTGGAGATATGGCTTTCATGATAGAATATATACCACAATTTTATCACATTAGAAAAATATACAGTTGTACACACATTATATTGTAACATTTTAAGGAAAAAAGGAGTATGGTTTTCCCTTTAAATTTTTGTCACTTTGCCAGACTTTGTTTAATACGTGTAGAATCGAATTAAATATATCACTAAAGGTTCATTTTGATTTTCCATGTCTTACTAGTCAGGAGTAGTGATTCTTGGCACTCATTTACTGAGGAAACTATCAATGCTCATTTATTCTTTGGCTCCTTAAATATATGTAAAGGCAGTATTATTAAAGCAGGGTTGATACATAACACGCATAAACGTAACCTGGAAAGAATGAGGTATAGCAAATTGTATTGCAGTGAGATTTAGGAAGTAGTTGCCTAGTGAGTGAAAATCATTGAAAGATTACTCTTATTTTATGTTTCTTCATCTGTGGGGAATCTATTTCAACCCAAACCTAAACCACAGTGACCTTTGAATCCAAATCTGATTAAGGTCCTCCTGTGAGCTTTTCTAAGGGTTGCTGTTATCAAATAGGCTCAAGTTTCCCATCACTATTAAAAGAAGATGTTCTTTTGTAGCAGTGTTGAATTCTGAGAGTGAACATTTTCTCTTGAATGATTTTGTTATGCCCATGACTTTTAAAATTAGCTCTAGTTATATTCACACTTCTACATACACACACGTGCACACACACACACAGATATATTCAACTAACGCTTTGAACAGGAATTTTTTTTAAGTACCATTTATTGAATTTGTTGAAGATTATAAAATAAGGATAATGATGGAAAATATCAAGATACACAAACATGTTTTCATTGTGTTTACCAAATTCTTAAACCCTGCTTCCTCTGTATAGATACTAAAGTGAAAACATAAATAATTATAAATACATACTTGCTACATCATGACACCAAATCATTGTCTGTACTTAATAATTTTCTTCTGATCTTAAAATAGTCACCAATATGTTTCTTGACACAGTAGTGAAACACACACATATATGCACAAGAGTTTACATATAAGAATTAAAAATTAGGGTTTAGAACCTACTTAGACAATTCTTTACCATGCATTATTTCACATAGATCTTTGAAACATTATGACAGTGATAAACTGTGAACACCTGGCATGCTATCACTGATAATGGCAGAAGGCTATTTGATATATATTTCTTCTCAATAGGAAAAGCAATTAAACTTTATGGAAGCCATAATCCAAAGGGTGTACAGTTGACATTTTTAGAGTCCTTAGGATGATTTTAATCCTGAAATAAAAGTTTACCTTAGATTTAAATAGTAGAACTTCTATATATTTTTAAATATTGTGATGTTTCCAAAATACTCTACATCTTTAAATCAAAGTTTCTGAAAAAAAATCCTATGTTTAAACATAGGGAAAATATTTTTAAAATAGACACACTTCAGATGAGAAATAATTCTAAGAGCCATTCAAGTTAATTTTTAATTAAATGAATTATTCCTATATCCACATAAGAAGACTTGAGCCTCCAACAATAGCATTCTAATAAAACATAGTTATCTATATCCATCTCTGTAAAGTAAAACACAAACTTGTTTGAACCTTTTTTGTGATAATCTAAAATATTGTCAGTTATTTGAGTTAGTATTTCTTCCAATTCAGAATATCTTAAAGAGTTGAGTTTTCCTAACAGCTGGAGAAACTACCATTTTATATTAAGTACCTAGATACTGCTACTTTGTACAGTCTCTTTCTCAATATTGTTTCTGAGAACCCACTATATATATAAGATTAAAAAAAACAGACATAAAAAGCCCTGAGCAAAGTCAGAGATTCCTAACGTGTTAGGGTTGGAAACTATTTTTATATACCCAACTTGTCTAGGTCTAAACTGTAGTGAACACAAGCTGAGTACAAATATAAAGGTGATGGATGTCAGCAAGGTCTCTTTGCTTCCTTTACTTTTCAAGGACACTTCTTCCTTAGAGGACTTTTAATATGGTCGCCCAATCAACAACTAATGACAATCACACCCTTGACCAATTTACTGTGGTAGAAGTAGTCCTAAGGTGATTAACATGCATATCTAAACTAATCTAATTGATTATCATGTTAACTGAAGTTGAGACTAAAATCTGGACAGAATTCATGAAACAGAGTTTTAATTTTGATTTATATGATTCTATTGATATATTAGCTGTGCAAATAAATGGAAGAAAATCAGTAAATTGTCATTTTAAAAGTCTAATTAAAATGTGTGAGGCCATGTTTTTATTTTTGTCATCATTATGTGGATAAACTTTTTGGAAAATATACTTAAATGTGTTTCAGAAGATAGTCCTAACATTATGTATTTACAAATGCATCAGGGTATAATTGTGTCTCAAAGTCAAATCTGCAGAACTTGTTAGCAGAAACCAGCTACTTTAGCAAATTTAGCTCAAGTCAGTGCAACAATGTTGGTATCTGAAAAGCCACACAGAGTATTACTAAAGACTTACTGGGGCATTTCCATGTTCTCTGTTCAAATATATGTTAAAACTGAGCAGTTGAGTAAGCTGAGATTAATGAAAACTTTTTAAATATTGTTTTTCCCATCTTTGTGCACTGGTAACATAAAAACAGATGAAGTCCAAATATCTTCATTTTTGGTAATGCTCTTGATTGAGACCAAGCATGGAAGATTTCAGCCTGAAATGATTATCTTTGTCAAAGTTATGACATAGTTTTAAAAGTCTTTTAAAACTGTCTTCCCTTCTTAATTATTAGTACTAAAATAAATTTATTTTAAAATTAAGCATGGAAAGTTAGCTTTGTCTTAAGAATTAATTTGTAGTAATCAAAAACAGTGTGAAAAAGAACATTAATATTTTCTCACACACAGACATATTTGACTTGGACTAAATGCAAACACAGGCTTTCAATAATAGATGTTAAAAATCATGTATTTATATATGAAGCATATAAGTGGTAGATAGATAGGGAGATAGATCAATGGATATGTAGCTAAGTAGAGGAAGGGAGGGAGGGAGGAAGAGAAAGATGGAAGGGGGAGGAAGGGAGAAAGAAAGAAGGAAAGAAGGAGGGGGAGTGGGAAGGAGGGAGGGAGGAAGGAAAGAAATTGAGAGGAAGAAGAAAAAAGTACACTGAACTTTATGAAAACTTATACAAAATATATACAAATTGGTCATTATAATAATATCACAAAGAGTTCTGCTGCTGAGTTTTCACATTAAATATATAAGAGGAAACAAAAGAAATATAAAAACAATGACCTTTCAGACATAACTATAACACAGCCTTCATTGAAATGTAGTGAAACAAGGCAATATACGGGAATACATACGTTATTCACTACAAAAGATCTCCTTTGCTTTTAAATTTACGATAAGGTTATAATTGCTGGGTATGGAGGGTGGATTAATAAATGATTATGTGAACATGAAGAATGTTGCATAAAACATCAGTCTCTATTGCATTCTTTTTTCTTTCAGTTTTATTGAGATACAATTGGCATAGAGCACTGTATAAGTTTAAGGGCTACATCATAATGATTTGACTTATGTACATCATGAAATGATGACCACAGTAAGTTTAGTGAACATCCATCATCTCATACAGATACAAAATTAAAGAATAGAAAAAAAATTTTTCCTTGTGATAAGAACTCTTAAAATTTACTCTTAACATCTTCCATCTATAACATGCATCAGTGTTAATTATATCAATCATTTTGTACATTACATCCATATTACTTATTTATTGTATAACTGGAAGTTTGTAACTTTTGACTACCTTCATCCAATCCTTCCTCCCCCCACCCTTACCTCTGGTAGCCACAAATCTGATCTCTTTTTCTATGAGTTTGTTTGCTTTTGAAGTATAATTGACCTATAACACTGTTAGTTCCTGTTACACAAAGTAGTGATTTGATATTTCTATACATTTCAAAACGATCACCATGATAAGTCTAGTACTTTCTTATTCATCCTCTACTCTCTTATCCATTTATGCATATCTAGCAGTTCTTTCCAACATAGCCATTAGGATAAATATATTCAAAAGAATTTACAGGTATATTCCTATGTATACTTCTATAATATTTTAATTATAAAAGATTAATATCTAGAAAAATAATAATCGATAAAATCATTAACAATTATAATAGCTAAATAGCAGTATCCTGGGAAGTCTAGACAAAATTTTGGAGGGAATGACGTTTTGATACGATTTCAATTTTGTTTATGTGCAGATGTGCAGAAATAGATTAGCTAAAATGCTGCAATATTTTCCCAATAAAAACTAAGGAATTTAAAGGTGCATGAAATAATAATTTAAAATGAAAATTATTTAAATAATGTATTAATAATTTCATAATATAATAAAATGTTGTTATGGCATACCTAACCTATTGGAAAATATCTGCTAGATTACAACGATCTAAAATAACAATGTTTAAACTGTAGAGGAATAACCTTTCAAAATGTGCAACTTTTTCCAATATAGAATATAGTTCAAACCATTTCAGAGCACTTCTCTGTTAGAAGGTGAAAGTTCAGGAAGGAATTTAATATGAAACTGATTGTGGTTAGAAAACCAGGAGCTGGCCTTATTTTTCTTGCAAAAGTAAAAGGGACCTCAAATTATACCCTTTTCCAAAACCCAACACCTAAAGCAGCATTGTGACCTCTTCTAAAGTTGCCTGGGGACATAAACTCAGAACTTATTTGCAAAATGGCTGTGTAATTGAAATTTTAATATCACTTTCTAAGCAGCCTTGGTTTCCTTGGGTGTCCAGTGAGTGCCACAGACACTTTCAGGCTGCAAGTTCCCTGCTTATGGGGTCCCAGAACAAAGTGGGAGGCCTTCAGACCACAGAAACTAAACTCAATTTTCCCCTCACTTTGAATAAGCAGAATTACAAATTGTAGTGAGTACAAGACATTTCAGAATTCCCTGATGCTGAGAAGGGCTGTTATCCATAGTCTCTCTCCCTATCCTAAATTAGACCCCATGGGAAACTCTGTTAACTCTTCCATATAACCCATGTCTACATAATAATATACAAATAGCAATCTGGAGAGGTCAAAAATGCCTCATAGCCGAATTTAGTGCAGGATTCCAGAGTTTTGGCCACCACAAATTCTGATGGGTTTGTGAGTCTGTTGTTGGCAAAGAGTATTTTATTTTTTAATTTAAAAATTCAGTATTATAGAATCATTTTGAGCACACGAACTCACTTAACCTTTGTAAACTCTCTTCTGAGACACAGCAGTCTTCATTTTCTTGATGCAAGCTTTTCAGTGGGGAAATAAAACAAAGCCAAAAAACAAAACAGAACAACCAACCCCAAACACACTATATGTCTTCATTTCAGTCTATTTCCCGGCAGTGGCTGCATCCAAAAAAGACGGAGTCGAGCCACCACAAGAAAGACTTTTGTACTGGAATTCCAAGGCAGGCACAAACCAAAGCCTACTGGAAATCTCATGGGAAAAAACGTTCTGTGAGGTTTCCACTCTCAAGAACCTCAGTCCATCATTTGAGTCAGCAGGTGATTCAAGACCATCCATCACTAATCATAGTTTTATTATTATTTTTAAAAGAGGTCCATCTCTACATCCTTAACTTACAGTTATGAAGAATTTGTTTCCCAAAATATCTTGTTCCAAATGTAACCATTTCTGAAAACACAGAATTCTCTGATCTTCTTAGGCTTTCTACAACAACAAAGTCTCTAAAAACACCACGACCTATCTTTGTCGCATCTCAAAGTTTGATGAGGCCTTTGTAATAAAGGGGAGAAATTCAGAATTCACACTTTAGTTTTATATACTTTTTTTAGTATATGGGAGCGGACAATTCTAGACACTGTAGACATTCCAGATAAAAATAGAAAGACCACCAGATTGTGTGGTGAAAGGGGGCAGAATGAATACTCCCTCATGATGTGGGGATTCTGCCCTGGGTAGATTCACTGCCCACCCTGTGATTTTCTCTTTTACGTCCTGATTTGACCTACATTCTCTTCCATTGCCACATTCATCTTTCCCCTTCTGCTTTTCTTTCCCTTTCAGAAATCTACAGAGTCAGGCAGTATTTCCCAATTATTTTTCATGTCTGGTATCTCTGACCAAAGCACACAATCACCTTTTCAGGTTTTAAAGATTTTTAAATATTCTAGTAAACAGATAGGATTAAGCAAAATAATGAACTTTGAAGCAGTTTCATTGTGTGACATCTGGTAAAATCATGGGCTAATATTGTTCATACTTCTGTCATGCATATCATTGCCAATCTCAGTATCCCTCTCTCCCTTACTTGACCCAACCTGGAGATAAAGCACAGATAGCCACTTACTATCTATGCTTTCCCTGTGTCAGCTTCATTGATCTTTTCATTTCCTGCACAAGTGCTTTTATTCTTCAGGACCTTTGAACAGGCCATACCTTCTGCATTGAATAGTCACCCTGACTCTTCACCTGTTAAACCCTATCATTATGCAGACCCAGGACTCAGTATTTTCCTGACTCCACAGTCTAATCTAGATGGCTTTTGTTATTCCTTTTCATATTACCCAGTTCTTACCTTCAGAGGAAATAACAGAGGTAGCATTAATATGGTTTCTTTTCTTGGATTCTTTCTTGTCTCTCTTACATACTGGATTATAAGCTTTATCAGGCCAGGGACAATACCCATGTTTTTCAATGGCACACACCCAACATAACACCTGTGGGTTTCAGAATTTTTTTCCAGTTTGTTTGGTTTATAATATCCTTTACTGCCACCTTCGTCCACTTTGATCTTGTCTTGGCCTTACCGATTAAAGACTTACGTACTTTACTGCACATTCCTTCTCTTTATCTCTGCCATTCTCATCCTTCCTCTCCTTGAAATATGAAGCTCAGTCTAGACAATGTTTTTGGTGATGGTAATTCCACAATTTCTGTTGCATGGGCAGTGGCCAGGTCTGTATGGCTAATTCCACAATTTCTGTTGCATGGGCAGTGGCCAGGTCTGTATGGTTAATTCCAACCAGATCCTTTTGTTGTGGATGGTAATTCCCCAAACAAGCAGCAGAGTTTCATGCAGCATATCCATTCACTGATTCCCATCTGGAGATCTCTAAAGGAAGGGAAAACAAGAACCAGAGAGTTGGCATGTGCTGAAAGTTGCCTCCTGACACCAAGGGCATATGCCAGAACCTGTCCAGAAGTCAAGTGAGCACATAGTCATCATGTGATAGAAATACACTTTCTTCTTTGTGAGCACACTCCTTCTCAAAACAAACAAAAACAAACAAAAAAACCTAAAAATCTCAGACCCCAGGTAAAAGAGGGATGATGCAAATTCAGGAATTAAAGGGCAAATTTCCAGTACTACAGATAACCCTAATTGGGTGGCGATAATGAGGTTGGATCTGTTTGGGGCCCAACATTCACTCTTCTCTGTAGGACCCATGTTGTTTCTGCTGTGACGGAATGTCTAGTATCTCTAGTTAACCCTATGTGGATATGTTTTACTTATGTACTTATTTTAAGTACAGTTTTAGGTCTCAGCTTTTATCGTATAATAATATATTTTCCTTAGTACATCCTGCAAATTGTAATTATCTGATTTATTTTTAACAAACATCAAAAAAATCTGTGAGGTGCTCTAACAGTATCTAAACAGAACCTCTGTGCCTGCATTCTTCCTATGTTATCTGAGATGCCTTTCATCGTGACAATGTGGATGGTAGGTGGACCATTTCTAGCTGTTTTAGTGAGAAGACATCACTTTTCAGTAGTATAATAAATGGACTCCTATCAAACAGAATGTACACTATCATATTTCCATGACACAGAATTCAAAAGCAACACATATGTAGCAGCAATAACTTTGCAAAACTCAGTCACTTCATTAGCAATATGATATAGGTTACATAAATAATAATTTGTTCTGTGTAGTTTTAGAAGTGATTATAAAAAGCACTCAGGAAAAAACCCCAAACTCATTAATAACATTAGTATTACTATCAGTGACTCAAGCTCTCCTCTAAATAACAGTACACTTGGCAGGAGATGGAAAGTGTTATTACTCCTTTGAATTAAATATTTGTTCATGATACTACCTGTTTTAGTGCAATTGTCCTACGAAATACATACACATGTATCCACTGTAAATACATATGGGCCCCTTCCTCACTTTCTTCAGGACCTTTTACAATTTACTTATCATTGAGAATTTCCTTATAAATGTTATTTAAAATATCACCCCCACCCCCAATCTGGTATGCTCTGTGTCCTTTATATTACTTTGCATCTTGCATATCGCATAACACCAATTGACATGGTTATATGCATTCATTGTCTGTCTCCCTACTATTAGAATGTGAACTTCATGAGGTTGGGCCATTTATTTTGTTCTGTACAATACCCCCTGTTGTAAAATAGTGCCTGAGATTTGAATAGACATTTCACTAAAGAAGATAAATGAATGGCCGTAAACACATGAACAGATGCTCAACATCATAAGTCATTAGGGAAATGCACTTCAAAATCACAAGGCACCACCTCACACTAAGTAGGATAGATGTAAGCACAATGACGAGCAAAAACAAGTGTTGGTGGGGATGTGGTAAAATTGGAAAGCTCATACGTTTCTGGTGGGGCTATAAAATGGTACAATGATTTTGGAAGAGTTTGATAGTTTCTTAAAAAGTTAAACATAAAAGACCCAGCAATTCTACTCCTATAGGTATATACACAAGTGAAATAAAAACATATATCCGCATAAGGACATATATATTAATGCTCATAGCATCATTATTCATAAGAGTCCCAGACTGGAACCAACCCAAATGTCAATCAACTGGTGAGTATCTAAATGAGATGTGCTATATCCATAGAGTGGAATACTTTCCAGCAACAGAAAATAGTGTATTACAGATACATACTACCACATGTATGTATGTGGTAGGAAAAACAAAACAAAAAACTATGCTTTTAAAGAAACCAGGTGTAAAAGGCCTTGTATGTACACTTCCATTTATATAAAATGTTCAGAAAAGACAGAAAGTTGAATAGAGGTTGCCTAGGGCTGGTGGTAGAAAAGGGAAATGACTGCAAATGGACAGAAGAGATGTCTCAGGGGATGAAAATGTTTGAGAACTGGATTGTGATGGTTTTTGCACAACTCTATAAATTCACTAGGAATTATTTAATTTTACACTTAAACATGTGAATTTTAAGGAATGTAAATTAGAATTCTATAAAGCTGATAAAAAATGGACTAATACAAAGTAGGGCCTCAATATTTGTTGAATTAAAGAATAATGAAATATGTTCCTTACTCAATAATGATCACCACCTCAGAAGAAAGAATACCATGAAGTGAATTTGACATATGAAATGTGTGGGGCTATATACATAATGTTATACAAACAAAAATGTACTTTATGTAATAATGTGTGTGTGTATATGTAGGTGTATATGGGTATGCATGGGAGGTGTAAGTACTCATTTTCACAATCTCAGGAAATTTCTTATAATGTAAGAGGCATTAGAACCTAAAATATACAAGTGATGTTTTAGATGTGGTTGTGAATTGGGAAGAAACAAGTCAAGATTCCATTATCACAGCGTATTGTAGAGAGAAGTGTTTTGCCCATGTGCTGTCTCAAGTACAGCCATTATGGTTTGAAAGATAAAAGTGTAATGAAGAGGGGCTTCTGTAGTCTTAGTGAAACAGTCAAATGACCAGAAGGCTGCTCAGATTTGATGGTCTGCTGAAGACGCAAACACATAGGCTTCTGCAAAATCTCTACTCTATGTCACAGCGTCTGATGCACTTTTCCTCTTAAAGATAGCCAGGAGCATTCAGAGTAATTAATTTTGATAATAATGGAAAACATCATCTGTGTATAGCATTCTGAAGCTATTCATGCAGCAGAAAGGCAAAAAATTGCAAACTTTGAAATTATGATAGATGCTATTTATAAAGTGACCATCTAGGAAAGAAGTTGTGTACGAGCTTTAAAGTAGAGGCTAGGGTTTTAAAAGTTATTTTCAATAATGGAAGCTTGCCATGTAAATTAAGCTTTGGCATTAAATCCTTTCATTGAAAATGTTAAGTCTTGGTTTTTCTGTTTTCGAAATTGTTCCAGGTCTCATCATCTCCTCCATGAGGGGAAACAGTTGGACTGGGTCACCATGTTCCAGCTTATGAGTATTAGACATTGCTTTTTTCCTGAGTACCTTAGAGTCAGCTAACAGTCACTGTTTTAAGCAGATTTGTGAAGGCAAGGAGCAAATTCGTGAGGAGAAAAAGTGCTCTGAGAACAAATGGTCAGTCTCCTATCCTTGGCTGCCTCTCTGGTGTGAGATCATAGCAATTGAAACAATTCTTCATCCTCTACTGTAATATACTATTAAAAATAAAAACAGTACTGAGAGAGAGAAAAACAAATGAACAAAAGTTTATTTCACTTATTTTTAGAAAGAAGCAGAATGGTTGAAAGAAAGAAAACCACTTTCATGTTATCTGAATATTTAGGCTTCATGAACTGACTGATTTCCCTGGTCACACCCCCCTCCAATAAAACCTGCAGGACGATGTTGGTAATAATAAATTGGTCAAGGATATTAAAATGTTCTTCTCTTCGCATTCAGATCCAAAAGGCTATTTGCCAAAATGTATTAATTGGATATTTGCTTTCCAAATTATTTACGTATCTGCCAGAAGTGCTTTTGAAACTTTTGGCATGAGTTACTCTGGATAAAAAGAAATATGAGCTGTAAAATAAACTGGAAAATAGCAGCTAAGTGTGTTTCATTTCTTTATGAACAGCCAATACCTCTATTATTCAAAGTAATTTGAGTCCTTTAAAAATGATATGTATAGAGTACAGAGGATAAAACAACCATGGGAAACCTAATCATAACAATATTCCTTATGTTCAAAATTTGCTACAAGAAGGGACCGTTTGTTATTCACATGGAAGGGAGTGTAGTTATAGCTGTATAAAATGGAGCTCATTATTAAGCGATTTAATTTTTTAGAAGTCACATGGCATGAAACTAAGGGAAAACATCAGAGAAACGTGCTAATATACGTGGATAAATGAGCTCTTTAGAGATGAGTATAAACAGAACATTTATTAAAGTACTTCTTAAAATTGCAGAGGCTTAGAGACAATTTTTACAGAAACATCTGTAAGGAAAATAGTTTTGGCTAGTATTCCAAATGGCAGTAGTTCTTGGTTTGTATCTACCTGTATTTCTCCCACCTCATTTTTATTCATTCTTAAACACTTAACAGTACAAGGTATTCCTCACTTCAAGCTTATCTAAGTTATTTTTCACCTTCTGAGTTTAAAACTTTGGAGCAGCTTGACTTAAGTTTTCAGACTGCATTTCAATGCAATGTGAGTTCACGGCCACCACTCCATTTCAGGGAGGAAAGCCTATCTTGAGTTCAAGCTTTTGTAATCCCTGGAATAGTCCCAAACTGCATAAAAGCCAATTTATGAACTATCACTTTAGAAGAGCAACAGACATGGGTAGGAGGTAAAATGCCTAAGGAGATGATTTGCATTCCTAATTTGAGATAGAATTTTAGCTCATTTGATGGCTCCTACATTTCAGTTTGAGGACAGATGTTGATCTATGATCATTTTTTTAACCACTATATGACAAATGTGGATAATAAAAATGTAGTGCTGTTTTAGGTAAATTATAAAGACTAATTCGAGTGACCGTTGTTTCTTAATATATACAAACACACACATACAAATATTTATGTATGTGTGTATACGTCTGTGTGTATATATATATATATATGTATGTGTGTACATATATGCACAGATACACATACATCCACAAGCACATCTCCGATGTGTTAAAAATTGTTAAAATTCTTCTTTTTAGATGGAATAATGGTATATAGTATTTCCTTAACTTAATTGACTAAATGATTGGATGACTGATTGATTTTAACATCTTGATCTGAAAAAATTAAAGATAAGCAACCCTAAGATGGAAATTCCTTTATTAATGATCCAAGAAATTTCAAATTTCAGAAAGCAAAGTGTTAGAGTGACCCGTAAGCAACATTGAAAAATAGAAGTTGGTACCTTCCTTGTGGTACCCACATTTATAACCCTTCAGGTGCCTGCTATTCTCATGCTTTCTCCACAGACCTTCATGCCAATCTTTAATTTCAAATCTGATGGATTTCAAAGGGGGCAGCTTTTAATCACTCATGCTGTAATATAAATGAGTCACTGTTCATCTTCTCTCAGGTTTCCTTCAAGTTAAGAATTAAAAGTGAATTCAAATATCTTTCATCTATCAAGAGGCCTCTAGACATAAACTGTGTTACTTGTAAGCAGTACATCAATATTTATCACTGCCTAGAACCTCTGGCCATATGCCTTTATAGGACGGTGATTTCTCTCCAGAGGAGCCAGGGGAAGGAAAAATGTGGCCCAGGCTATTCTTCCCTCTAATATTCAATCCATTGATTCATTATAGACTATTCTTCTCTCTAATATTCAGTCTCTTTATTCATCCAAATAATTTGCATTTGACTCTACAGCTGCATGGGACATAAATCAAGGGTTTTGTGTAATTAAAGGGAATAGTTACATAGGAAGATAATTCCTTTTTAATGTGCTTCATATGAAAGTCCTCACAGCTCTAGGTTCTTAGCCTTGTTTCCTTGGCCTCAGGTATTCCTCACTCGAAAATGACTTTCTACCATTTTAATTTCCCCCACCTTCTGGAACACCTTTCCTCCTACTCACATGGATGGGGGCCTCTGAAGGATTCCTACTCTTTTCAGTGTCACATTTTGCCAATTTTGGTTAGATCAGTCTAGAATAACAGTCAGTTGCAGCCTGCCAGGAATGAGGAGATATTAGAAACTGTAACTTAATTCTACATGGGAGAGAATGACAAATGTTTTCTTTAACTGTGTCCGACTTTCTGAAATTTCAATTATGATGATATATCAAATGGTTTGTGGCTGTAACAGAGCCATTAGGTTTTAGAATTGCTGCATCTTAACTATGAGAAAAGAGTGTTTGTCTTTACCTAGGACCAAGTGGAATTCTTAGAAAAATGTTATCTTCTCAGTACAATATGGTAGCAGAAGAAAAGTAATGTGAGGATTTATGATTCTTGGCTACAAGCAATAGTCAGAGTGCATGAAGGACATGTCCATTTTTAGTAAAGTTGAAATGAAATTTCTTTATAGAATGATAACTTGACAGTTCAGAACTCTCCCTGTACAGGACTCTATTCTTTTCCTCAGCCTTCCCAAGGAATTTGGAAAAAAAAGTTTCGACTCAGAACTTTTGATGTACAGGGTGGCACATTTTTCATTAACTTTGTTTTCTACATATTGATGGGCATTGAAATCCCTGGAAAATGATGTATGGAACTCTCTTTGAAAGAGTTATAAAGTACTTACTTTGCCAACAGATGGCAAGTGTGGCAGGCGTAGGGAAAGAAAACGAGATTATCTCTGTGGCCTTTCCCACAGAGGACAGTGTGCTGTCGCCCCTTTACCTGAATTTGCCAAATTGTGGCTCTTGATGTCTTGCCCAAGAATTCACCTACACAGCCTAAAATAAGGCAGGCAGAAATAAACAACTAAATTTTTATTTAAAATTATAAAAATGATTGGAGTGTAGAATTTCTCGATCTGAATTTTATGGAATTCAGACTGCCTATGTATGAGATTTCCTGATAAATGCCTTCCTCACAGTTTTTCTCTGTAGGAGGTTTGTATCTTCTGCTAGATTCTCAATGGCAATTCAAGACCCTCAAAGTTCTAACATGCATTAGTGATATGTATTACAATTTACTGATAGGAAATTAAGTGGGTAATTACAAGACGGGCATTTTACCTCATTCTATGTAGCATGTTATTTCACTGGTAACCGTCCTAGTTTCGGATTCATAAATGCAGAACCTGAAGAAAGGACTTGGGTGCTGGTGTATTGTTTGAAAGGTGGTCAGAGGCAGTAGGTGAGAGAATTGGGGGAGTGAGACGAGAAAGGAGGAAAAGCCAACGAGTGGTCTGTTTTCATGGTTTCTCTATATGCAACACGCGAGTGCTAGACTTTATAGGAACTTTTGAGAAATGTACAAAACGTTTTTCTGTATTATCCATCCTAAGTATGGAGACTGGAGGATTTGTCTACTGGCTTCCATCATTCCTCACAAATTGAAAATCGTCCTCAGGGCACTAACTCTACCTCCCACGCTGCCTCTTTTTGGGTTGCAGCCACTGGAAGGATGAGAGAGCTTGAATCTTCAGAGAAAGCCCTCTGAAGCAGGGAACCACAGAGCATGCTGGAGATGAGGTGCCCTGGCATATTCAGAATCACCCAGCTACAGCTGTGGCTGAAGTCAGAGGTGGTCCAGAGAGCATATGACATGGGGCACAAAAAGCATGTGTCTCAATGACCCAATGGATTTACGAGAATATTAAAATTAAAACTAAAAAATCAAAATACTAGAGATTATTTATTAGAAAAGTCTGTGATGTAGATACATGCATGTCAAACAAAGCCTCTCCCCTTATAAAATTTACATTTAAAATTGGAAGCACTTTTCATGTGAAATGACAGTGTGCTTTTAGAGCTAGATACCAAGAAGCTTTAGGTACTAAGACTGTGGGCAATTCTGCTGTAAGGTATAGGTAAAGATCTTTGTTAACAATGAAATGGAAAAATTAGAATGAAATATTTTGTTTGACATATGTCCAGATTTTTTCCCTTTCAAATGTTCTACAAAGACTTAGGTGGAATTTTATTCTGTCCAAATTCAGTTTGCTTATTCTTTCATCCCAAATGGAATGATGTAAGAAAAACATAAGGCAGTGTTGATTCTAGGCAGGCTCTTGGTTTAATATCGGTGAACTGGAGTGCTGTGACTGCTGACTGTGTCTGTGATGAATGGGCGAGAACAGTATACTGTAGAAATACTACGTGGCGGTTGTCCACATAGCACATAGGCATAAGCACATTGTTCTTCAGGCCTTTCCTCTGGCAGATGAAACAGGGGTACATCCAGCGTTGGAAATGTGTTTTTCAGTATCTGTGCCTACTCTAACAGGAAGAAAGTCAAATTTTGTTTACCCGTCTCGTCTGTATGCAACACCAATGCAGCTGCAAGTCTTGAATTTGTTTATTCTGCAGTTTGAGAGGAAGAGAGTGTCTAGACAAAAGAATGGTTTGTTAGCTTCTTGCCATTGTCAGTCAAATGCAGCATGTTCTTTGTGCCACAGAGCTGCTGTTAGGTATATGCTCTTCAGATTATACGGAGGATGTTAAAGTTATAGATACAGCCAGTTCACTCAATGAGAAAAATACTAGACATTCTGTCCTGAAACAAGAAAGCAAAGAACAAGAACAGTTATAGCTTTAAACATCCGAGAATGAGGATCAAATTCTATTTTTTCCTTTCTTTTGCTGGCATGGACACAAATGTGTAGATAAGTCCAAGAAAAATACAAAACATCCAAATATTATGAACATAAGTCATGCTAGTCTCAAAATCCTTACAAGATACATCATACATAAAAGTTGGCTCCCCTGTCCTTGAAATGAAGAATAAAATGTTGAACAGCTTTGCATATTCTATGAAAAAGATGTTGACTATTATTTAAACAAAAATAATTTGGCCATTTTGTTATTTTAGAGTAGAATTGGGAGGTTTTCTGCAGCTTACTTTCCTGTTTCTGATGGCTCAGTTTCTTTTTTTCTCATAGATTTAGAATTATAGTGTTACATTCAGATAGTGCTCTTAATAGCATTGTGCAAACAAAACTGCTTTATAAATTCTGGACAATTCTCCTCAAAAATAGCTTTGTTTTGTATAACATTTACCATAGCAAATTCTGAAAATTGTCTGTTTTTATATTTTATCCATTTATAAGTTTCTCCATATGAAACTGAATACATAGGCAATATAATATTTTCTTCCACTGTTCATGTTGCATCTCTGAACCAGTTTTCTTAAATAGTAGGAAAAAGTTTCTGTAAATCATCTGAAAGAAAACTAATGCTGTTTAAATATATGGTAAGAAATTCACATCCAAGAATCACTTTGGAAAAGGGGTGTTGACCAGGGTGGTATAATCTGCAGAAATTAATGTATAATAGAATGGTAAATATGCAATTCCTCTCAATATTAATATGACTGAAAAGATATGTGAAAGGGAGAGGGGGTTAGAGTGTCTCCCCAGGGGAAGCTGCTTGTGCCAGAGATGGTGAGACAAACTGCTGTAAAGTCTGTAGCTAGAAATCTTTGGGGCACCACCTCCAAAATATATGCTGAATTTATCCACTTCCCTTCATTTTGACTTGCCTTCTCTAGAGTTCAAGCTACTCTGATCACTTCCACGAACTATTAAAATTGTCTCACAGCTCTGTTCACGCAACCCTGCAGTTCTAGCAGCCAAAGTGTGCATTTAAAACTTGTGTTACTTGGACTCCCCTGGTAGTGCAGTGGTTAAGAATCCTCCTGTCAATGCAGGGGACACGGGTTCGAGCCCCGGTCCGGAACGATCCCACAAGCCGCAGAGCAACTGAGCCCGTGCACCACAACTACTGAGCCTGTGCGCCACAACTACTGAAGCCCACAAGGCAACTGGTTCTTTTGATCCTTGTTTTAGCTAGCTCTATCCTATGTCTTGAATCAATTTTAGGCCAGGTTTCTTTCTTTCTTTCTTTTTTCTTGTCATTTAAATGATATAATGTCATTTATAATCACACAAATTATTAAATTTGATTATTAAAATGGCTGGCCAAATCTCAAAACATTGTTTAAAATTCAAGCCTCTTTTCTCTCTCAGCCTGGATTTGCGTCATGTTACGAGTGTCAGCACGGGACACAGTGGTAACTTCTCCATCTCACCTCTGTGGCTCTCCTTCCTCTCCTCTCCTGTCCCATCCCCACCCAGACTGCCTTTGGATCCTCCCAGATTTGGTTCTAGGAAAGGAAGGAAAGCAATAAGTGGGAGAGGCCTGACTTCACTGACAACACTGAGACCTGGTCTCAGTGCTCTCAGGGCAGGATTTAGATCTCACACTCTTTAGCAGAGCACATTCCAGTTTCCTCAGAAATGTCCTCACTGAAAAATTCTAACTGCAATTCCTCTGACCTGAGTGATTTATTTCTCCTTTCACTAGTTACCTAAGAACAAAAACCTTAAAACCTAGGCAAACTGTGGCTCAGGCCACAGGGACTGTACCTTTTTATTAGGGTCTTATCACACTTCCAGTTTAATAATTTTTAGACAACTTCAGGCTGGTTTATTGTCCCAGCTTGAAGAAATAATGACACATACTTTGCCCCCAACATCTGTAGAAGGACAGTACAACTTTTGTCAACTTAGAAGCTTCAAGCTGTTAACAACGATTTTTTCAACTTCAGATTTCTCTGTCACTGTATCCCCCAGACAGCAAGGGATCTTGGTCAATCTTTCTGTTTATTCCCCTTATAACCCCTCTCATCTGACTTTAATTCAAGGAGAAATGTCTCTCCACAGAGTGGAACAGAATACAGGGGACATGGCTTCTCTTCTGGTCTTTTCAACATCAATCCATTTTTCCCTTAGAAGGGTGTCTGCTTATGAGAAGTACAATAGTTTTCAATTATATCCTTTCAATTCCCAAATAAGTGGGCTAGCACCTAACTTTGTAATGAGGACATACTCGGCACATATTACGTTGTTATTGACTTTCAAGGCTTCAGTCAAACTATATGGCATT
Organism: Tursiops truncatus; assembly: GCF_011762595.2. Classification (NCBI taxonomy): domain Eukaryota; kingdom Metazoa; phylum Chordata; class Mammalia; order Artiodactyla; family Delphinidae; genus Tursiops; species Tursiops truncatus. The sequence goes on from NC_047038.1 coordinate 15,488,743, forward strand.
TTACTATCCTGGTAAACATAGAAGTCATACACTTCTCTGCTTAAAATTCCATTAAGAGAAATCAATTAAGATTAGTTTTGCTTGTGAGTAAGAAAGGCTCAAAATATCAGTAGCCTAAATAAGAGAGAATTTTGTTTTTATCTTATATAACAGTAGAATGGTAGGGAAATCCAAGCTGATATCATGACTCTGCTCTCACAGATCCTCAGGACCCTAGTTTATTATATATTCATATAAAATGGATATAATAATAAGTTCACTGCAGGCCAATGATGGCTTTTCTACCTCTAGTCATTACATCCACCTTTCAGCCAGAAGGAAAGAAAGAGAAACTGAAGAAAAAAGGAAGAGACACATAACAACTGATTTTTAAGGAAGTTTACTTAAGCTACCAGTTCTTGCATCTGCTTATATCCCATTGGTTCAAACTTTCTGGCTGTATTTAGCTGCAAGAGAGGCTGGTAAATGTATCTCCCCTCCCCCCCCCCCCACTTTGAGTGGTTATGTATTCAATCACTATGGAAGTGTTAAAGTACATGGATAGGTGATAATTATGGGTCTCCTCCCAACTTCCTATAGAATTTACAATAAAATCTAAATTCCATCATGAGGCTTACAACATAATAGAATATCTGGCACCTGCCTACCTTGTAAGCTTCATGAGATTCTTCCCCCTCTCACTGTGCTTCAGCCATATACAACTACTTTGTGTTTTATGAACATTCCAGGCTCATTTCTAACTCTCACTTTGGCACTTGTGCTTCTTTCAACCTAGTACTTTCTTTCCTCAAATCTTCTCATTGATAGCTCTATCCAATACATCCTCAATAATGCTTTCTGCAATTAATTTATCTAAGTCAGGAAGTGTCTCTCAGGAAGTCTCCCATTCCCATCATCACTCTTTAATATAATTGATTGTCAGCAGAGATGGTATGCCACTGTCTGAAATTATTTGTTTGCTTATTTATTGTCTCCCCACAATAGTACTATAACTGCAGAAGGTGCTGTCTATCTTCTTTACATTTAATCTTCAGTCTGTACAACTCTGCCAAGCACGTGGTAGCTACTTGATATTGACTGAATAAATGCATGAATATATTAATAGCTTTTCATATATAAAGCAGCTGCAAATGTAGGTGGTTGTATCGGAATGCTTTTAAAAAGTTTTTCATGGTGGTGGTTGTAGTTGTTGTTTGTATTCACCCATTTCCCCCCAGAAAGCCTTTCCTTACCAGGTTATTTTTTAACTAAGGCAATCCTAATATTTATTAAAATGACTCTTAAAAATAATATAGTTTTCAAGGAATAAAAACTACTGTACTTTACTTTCCTTAAGAAAATTGGGCTATATCACCCAGGGAACTTTCAATGATTCTAATTTCCTACTTTTTTTTTTTTAACAGTATATGAACCTCAGAGTTCATATCTCCATTTAGATAAACCACAGAGAATTAAAACGTCCTAGTTTTTTCCATATTAAATTAAGTTGTATTATTTCAAATATAGGTTTAATTTTATCCTTTTACTTCACAATAGGTAAATATAGCTCACAGATAGAGACACTTAATGGTTTAAGTCATGATGTCTTATTATTCTTAAAAATAGAATTTCTTTCCCCTAAAAACTCCTAAAATTATGGAGATTGCCTGGATATATTCCTTAACAATCCTAAGGGTATTGCTTGTCTTCCTTTTCAGAAGTCCTTCACATACTCTTAGAACAAGTGTTAGTTATAATCTTTCATTGCCGTATTTTGAGGTTTGGGCAAGAAGCAATGCATATCATTTTCTTACTTTGCTGTGTGATAGTTTTTTAAACAATGCTGCTATTTTTTTTTTTAACAATTGAGTTGTGCAAGACAGCCTTACATATGCCACTACTGACTCTTGGGGTCTTTTAGTCTCCTGAACTGCATGTGCACACTTATTTGCTGAGTAACATTTCTCTAGCCTTTTTTTAAAAAATGTATTTATGCAATGGGCAGCATTAACTTACAGTTTCTACAGTTAGGTATTAGGTATTTCATATACATGTTTTATAGACTTTATATTTTGAGAAATAATTTCTAAGTAATTTAAGTCATCTGATCATCTCAATGTATGTACATTTTTATATGAATCTAAAATCAATATATAATGTATACATGCAGCACCTCTTCAAAGCACTAATGATAAAACCTAATTTGCTTTGCTTAATTCACATATTCTACCATTTGATCTTTTCTTTTACTTTCCAAGTTTACTTAAAACTTTCTGGACAGAATTTATGCTTTTATTTTTCTTCACCTCTAGTAATTACCTCCTGTGTATTCTCTTGCCTTATCTTTGTTCTGTGTTTCTCTACTTAGAACTAATCTGTATGTGAACAGTTTCTTATTCTCTCTAGTAGGATGTAGCCTCTTCTTCTGTACTGCCTTAGCCTTTTGTACTTTCTTTTAACCTGTTTTTTTTAACCTCAAATTATGCATTTGTGAAAGTAAGTTTATATGTGTATAAATAATTTGTTGGGCATTATCTTAAGATACTGATCATTTTCTACTAATGTGTCTTGATAACCCTATTAGACTGTAAATATTTGGTGTGCCAAAACCTTGTCATATTTACTTTTTATCTGGTAAAAGACCAAATAACTTTATTTGCCTTCCATAAAATTTTGGTTGCACTCGTCTGAATATGCATGAAGCCTGTTTTCCTTGAAGTTCTTCATTGCCTGAAAAAGTATTATGCAAATCATCATTTCCATAGGACTGCCCTAGTTAAATCAGTTTCTCCCTGTCTTCCCCCTCCTTTCTATTACATTACCCTAGTTTGTATTCATCAGAGCAGGTAACTGTATCTACATTTTGAAAAGTGAATATAGTATGAATATATGTGAATAAGGTAAATAATAAAATACTTCATACTTTTAAGCATAGTATTTTTTGCCTGTTTCATAACTGAAGATACCAAGAAGCTTAGTCAAGTGAAGGAAAAAATATAAGGTAGTGAGTGTGGGTCCTTCTGAATGTAGGAAATAGGGAAACCACTGTAGGTCTATCTTTTAGGAAGAATATGGTATCAGAAGGGTTGCGATCTAAAGAACACAACTGCTATTAGGAGTCTATCCACTAATATTAAAAATGTTCCAACACCAGTGTAGAGACAGGGCATAAAATTGCATAAAAATATAATATTTCAAAATCCACAGAGAGGGAGTTGATTGGTATCAGAGAAGTTTGTCAGCAGGTAGCAGTAACTGTCAGATAGGACTACCAGATGCTTAGCAACCATGACATTCAACATGGAATCCAGACATTAACTCAATTACAGTGAATTAAGGAATAATTCATTGTAATTAATAATTGTGATTAATAATTACAATAAGGAAACTGTTACCCTTCCTAACAGGAAAAGCAAAAGTTATTGCTAATTCTTAGCAAAAGTTAAGTATTAAGGTTGCAGGAACAAGTTAAACATTAATTTATCAGACTAGATTAGCAGGATAATAGTGGAAAAGTAGCAACGGACTAGTTACAGAGATCTCAAAATCAGTCTAGAACACCTAACGGATCACCTGCCTGAGATTAAAATAGAGTCTGTTGACCTAGAAAATGAGGTTAGAGCTGAAGGGGAAAAAAAGGCTATATATTTTGAAAACTGGCAAAGGATGACATAATTTAAAATATATTTATTAAAATCTGTGATTGCACATTGAATTATGAAATAATGCAAATATATTTTGTAAGTACATAACGAAACAAATTAGTATGCTATCTACATAAACTTAAAACATTGTACTATCTCCTTATTGACTTTTCCCATATCCGAGGAGCCCTACTTGACCTTAAACTGAGTATATTTAACAATTTAAACAGTTTTAACAAAAATATTATACCATAAGAGCAAATGAAAAATCTGTAAGAGGTATGATTAATTAAAAATAGCTGTGGAAATAAATAAAAATAAAATAAAAATACCACAGTCTCATGAAATTTTTGCTGTATTCATTTGCTTTCTCAACATCATAACTCTGTGCCCTACTGTTTGCTCTGTTAAGGGGATTAGCATGTGCTTAGAGGGATACTAGAGTTTCCCCATTATTTAATCAGAAAGATTAAAAGTGAGTAATTTCCAAACTCTGTGGTTCAAAGTTATTTAAGTATGGTGACTCTGCCTCCCCTAATATCTTCTCCAGAATCACCAGAACCCCACTTTTGGCAAGATGTTAATGGAGCAAAGATGCCTCAATGCATGCAAATTTTAATCACTCTGTGTTCAAGGAAAAATGAATAACAGACAAAGAAACAAATCCTAACCACAAATTTTCTACTCAACATTTTTTTAAACATTAGCCAGATTTTTTCCAATAATTGATATTTAGGGTTATTGTTTTTAACTATAGCATAAAAAGTCATATGTTGGTAAATATATTTAAATATTTAGGTTTTTTAAGTTTGGCTGTATTTAGCTGCAAGATTATGCTTATAAAGTTTTTTTCTGCCAAGTCTCTCTCCCTCTTTTTTCTCACACTCACTCACTCTTTCCAAAACATGCATTCTTTCTTCTCTCTTCTTATCATATATAGTTAAAAATCTCAATTACTTATATACATGTATATTTAGAAATAAAAAATTTAAATTTAAAATAGTATATTTTATGCCATGCATATTATTGATACTTAATGTTTTTTAAGTATAAATCTAGTGTCTATACACAATTATTTTGCAAAATGTTTTACAAAGTTAAAAGTTCTAAAGGTGAATAATAATTTCTAATTCTGAAGATATGACTCAATGTCATGAAAATATGTGGGGAGATAGGTAGCCTCTTTTGAAATAGAAAGCTTAGAAATCAATTTTATTAGTCTCTCACTTTCTATTAAATTTAACCTGGAGATATTTTTCAGCTCTAGTCAGGAAACTCAGCTTTCAACATTTAGCAAAGATCTTCCTTTGAAGATGTAAATAAATTATTTCCAATTGGAATGAGGCTCATCTTTTCTATGGTATAGGCACCTGTCTATGGTAACAAGAGGTAACAAGACTAAGCCCACCACTTCATTGTTCACATGCCACATGGCAGATGGCAGATGACAATGACCTTTAGTCATTTTGTCCAGTGAGAGATTAAAGTTAGCTCATAAATTGCCAATCTGTTGAGCCATCTGGTCTTTCATGGTGGATTTTTTTAAAGTAATTCACAAAGCTTAGGAAAATAATTTATTGACCACCTATGTACTGTATATTAAAGACTCTTTAATTTTGGGATGTACAGTGGGAGGATAGTCTATAAATGCTCCATGTGAAATGTGTGCAGTATATCTTGCACATACATATTTTTAGACTATTTAAATTCCTTTTACTTTAGATGTTTTGACATCTCATGTGTTTTCTGTTACGGGGATGGGGTGTGGTAGGTATAAATATGCTCAATGTGAACTCAAAAACTTTTACTTAGAATTATCCATAAATTTCCTTAAAATAATTTTTTGCTAGACTGAGAAGTTGGTAATTCACATTTTTCTAAAACTTAGGTGTTTTGTCATTATTGTTCTTTTTTAAAAGAAGAATTGGAATAATTTACATCAAATTTAAGACCCAATGTTTAACTTTGTAACATGACAAAAAAATTTCATTAAGACCTCAATCTGACTTTGATTTCAATCAGGTAATTTCCAGCTTTCCATATTCTAAATATGAGGGGCTCAGAGAAAGGTGTATCATCTATATAGTCGTGGTGATTGTGAAAGCTTGGGGCATTCTATGGTGCAAACACCCAAAAGTGGTGTTCACTTTTGTAGGTTTCAGAGATTATTTCAATTAACCTCTTTACAGTGAAAACTAATGTGTATGTCAATCATCCTTAAAATAAATATGATTTAAGACATGTAATACTATAATCCTTGATAATTCCTAAAACTAATATAATAAGCAATTTTCTTCTGAAAGTAAAAGTGAACGTAATTATTATACAAAGGGATAGCCAACTCTTTTTCAAGCCAACTGGCTCCTTGGCCAGAAGGTGATAGGAATTATTTATTTGTTGCTTTAAATGTATCATTACTACTAATATCGTTTTATAAAATAGGAATCATCCTAGGAACAATCCACAGTTTTTCTTTCTTTCCCCTCCTTTTTTTTCTCATTTTTATCTCAATTCTATGACTGCTAAATTGGTGATGGTCTCTGGCTTTTGGGAGCTTGCCAAATGAGAGAAGTGTAAGCATGGTACTTGACCTCTCTATTTCCTGGCAGTCCTTCTGGAGACCACTATTCACTGTGATTATAGACGTCTAAGAAGGTTCCATCCATCTGTCTCCTGGTTGCAGGGTAGATGTTGCATTTGCCATTGCTAAAGAGGGAAGACGGTAGGAAACGCTTAATGATAAGTGTGCAACATCTTAGGATAGAGGGTTAAGTAAAAGTATAAAATGTGCTTTGACCAAAAATGGGCATGTTTGGAAATGCTTTAAGACTTTTTTCTAATAGTTATTTTTCCCCTCACCCTGTGTGTAAGGCAGCAGGGTATCCTGAACTTCAGTCAGGCTACTGCTTCTTCACATGTTTCACACACATACCTACCACATTAGCTATCATTTATTTACTATCTTCCTTTTAGTTGACTTGTTTGAGGCCTAAAGATTTTAATGTACACTTTATTAGAACATAGAAGACTAATATCACTCTTCACTAATACGGCAAAAAATAAATATCATGAAAAGGATAGAAATAGAAACGTTTATATAGATATTGTTGTTTACCAGAAGCTCTAGCCTGAGGCATTCTGTTTCTTTACAGGAAAAAGGAATTGCCTGACCCCCCTTTTTCTTATTTTATAAACATGGAAAACCTTACTTTATAAGGAAGCAGTGAGGGCTGAACAAAGATGTGTGTAAAAGCTGTCCTGTGACTATAATATACATTTTCTGCAGCAATCAATAGTTATCATAATTGTTGAAGGAAGAACATCAAATGAAAATATGAAGCTACTAGTCAAGGCATGCTGACCTAGCGTGCTGCCCAGGAAGTCTCTTTGTATTCTTGATTTTTTAAAATATAAATTCTATTATGATATGTTTGTGGTTCTTTGACATATATTTTCTCTACTTAGATTAGTTTTTCTTTGCTTCTTTGATTACTTTTAGATCCAAGTAAAATATTTTATTAATTGACATCAGTATTAATAAAACAAAATAAATTTTTAATAAAGTTGTATTTTCCCAAGAGAACCTCAATGATATCTGCCATCCCACTTGATCTTCTTACAGTGTTAGGGTGACACTCAGACCTAGGCAGGCTTTTGTGACTATTTCCACCACTGGAGTACAGTGGGAAAGATGCTAGGTGTCTTCTCAGGGCAGGTCATAAAAGGCCACACAGCTGCCACGTTGTTTACCAGCATACTCGCACTTGGAGCCCTTAGTTGCCACGTGAGGAGTCTGATGGCCCAGTGGGCTACAATGTGAAAAAGTCCAAACCAGCCCCCACAGAGAGACTGCATGGAGAAGCCCTGAGACGAGAGGAAGGGAAAGAGGGGCCTGCACAGACTCCAGGTCCTCCACATCCCCCTCCACTGTCCCAACTTCAGACCCCATCTGGATGCTACCATGTGAGAGACCCTGAGCCAGAGAACTCAGCCAAGCTCTTCTTGCAGAAACCATGAGCAAAACCAAAATGATTTTCATTGTTTTAAGTCTCTAAATTTTGGAGTCATGTGTTTGCTGTATGACCATAACTAACCAGAACAACATCCAACATGATACAATTCTTGATATGTTTATGCATTCAGCCATATACTACAAATATTTTTTCTTTCCTTCCTCTTTCTGAAATGGTAGTAGGCTACTTTTCTGTGTGGAAACCATTATTTCCCCAAATGTTACCTTCTAGTAATCCCAGGACCTGGTCAATTTTTCTGCATTTTTTTCTGGCAATTTCTTTTGGATATATGTTTTATTTTTCTTTCACTGATAAAATCCATGGGAAGTCCAAGTAATTTTAAGTGGACAATTTAAAATAATTCTAAATTACATATTGTCTATTTTTTAAGTTGGGATGGATTTTTTTTTGATTAAAGGTTCACATTAAGAAAAATAAATCAAAAAATGCTGACATTAAAAGAAGCCCATAGGAAAATGCATACAATCTTGAAGAAAAACTTTTCTAATCTCTAATTAGAGGATATTTGAATTATTCTAATTTCCCTTTTCTTTTTACATTAGCCCAGAGAAGAAGAAGAAGAAGAAAAAAAAAAAAAACAAACTAGCAACAATAAATCCTATGCTTTTTAAAGGAAAAATTATTTTAGGGAAAAAAATTAGTTAGAAAAATAATTTGGAGTATTTATAAACAGCTAAGAAGCTCCCACCATAATACTACAGAAGGTCCAATATTAAAAGAAATAAGAAGAATGGCTGAGGGAATATTTTTTTCTGCCATCACATTGGGAAAAAACAATGGTTAAATTATATTTGAAAAGTATCTGGGGCTACTAACAAGAGTTTAACATTTCTTAAGATATAGTTTCTCTCCAGTCAACCTCTCGCTCTAAACCACTACCCAAAGGTTCTCTCTTTTTCTTGTTCATAATAAGTAGAAACATTATCGCATAAGCACCTGGTCCTTTTTACTCTGAAAATTTTCAACCAAAACATCAACTTAAGAAGCAATATTTTTGGAAGTAAGTTTTATACACTTCTATTTTTAGCTGATAATAATAAACAACATAGCATTTTGTTTACTGACTTATTTTTAGTTTGTTTTGAAAGACAGACTCAAAATTATCTACAAAGAGTCTGAAGATTCATTGTATGAGAGTAACTGCCAAATGAAATATGATTTCATTTTGACCTTCTATCAAAGCAGTAATCATTCTACTTTTATCGTTTTTGTTCGTTTGTTGTAAATTCTTCAAGTGATGTTTGCTGCAGCTTATCACCCAGATTAACTTTAGCATAAAGTCCTTCTGATCTTGTGAGTTGTATTATGCTTCACCATTTCAGCAGCATGTGCAGCTCACTCTTGCCCCACAGATCTCTGAGAATTTTGCCCTTAAAAACACCTTTAGATTGGGGACCTTCCTTCTCTCGTTAAAAATCTCCCATTACATGTAACTTATTTGCTTGTATGTTTCTATAGAATACAGACACACACACACACACACACACACACACACACACACACACACACATATATGAGAAAGAGAGAGGGAGAATGAGAGGGAGTAGATTGGTTTCCCTGTTTCTAATCAGTCATAAATGTGTCCATCCAATCATTAGAACGTAAAGATCAAGACATACATATTTTCTAAATATGATTTGTTTCAGATAGTTATAGTAATATTCAGTAAAGACTGCAATAACAGATCTTATCACATAAAAGTAAATACATAACAATGTCAGTGAATGTTAATGAAAAAGAGTGCTTTTCCTAATAGGGCGATATATGCTAAACCCATTACTTTTCTGAGCTGTGGGGTTGAACACGCCACACACAATCACACCTCTATGGCACTGATCTTTGCCATTCTTATATTTCTCCATGTTTTGTTTATTCTTTTCTCAGAAAAGAAAACCATTTCCAATTCTGACAAGAAGGTGGTTAAAATACTCGCCATATATTTATTTCCTTACCTTGAAACACCACTGCATACATTGGTGACTCAGCAAGGTGCACAAAAATATCTTCCAAAAACAGTTACTAGAATGGAAGTACTGTATGCATGTCTGGACAAACTCTGAGGGTCCACTTAAGAAACTAAATTTCCTAACCAAATTTAATATGGGGAACCTCATGGCTATGTCCACTATTTGTTTTTATTTCCCCCTCCCCTCAAACTCATCTCAAATTCTCAGGAAAGCTATTTATAAGAGTTCCGTATAATTACATTGCCATGAAACTTTTAAAAAATGACTATTCATAAATTTCCCCAAATAATTCCTTCTGAGTTAAAAGTTTTGAAAATTCAGAATGAGTCTGTGTCATGGTATGGAAATTTTGTCTAATGTTCTAGAACTTTCATTGTTTAAGTGTCCACAATTACATATAAAAGTAACCTTTTGTTGAAGACAGGTTTAAAATAATCATTATAGCTTTTATAATGCTCACAAAAATATAGAATTTAATTGCTAAGCATAGTATTAATAAGTGCTAATAAAATGCTCTGTGCAGAGCACAAAGGTTTATTTCACTAGAAAATATTTTGCAATAATTTGCCTTTTACATTATGCCATGGTGGTACAGGGCATTGCCTGCTCTCAGAATTCAAATAAAACACATAATTTCAACTTAACCTAAATTTGAGCCATATAAACATTTAATTAAGAATGAATGAAGTATTGTATTTGAACAAAATATAAATAGAAAGCATCTGTTGGGCAATTTCTGAAAGACAAGCTATATTACATTCTGTTATAGCCATTTTTAAAAGAAATGTATAACAATTTTAAATGGCAAACTTTTTTCTTATAAATGCTGCCAACTAGTTTTATAGATAGTGTTATTCTAGAATGCTACCTACATCTTGCCAAAGTACATATCAAATAATTTTTTTTTCCCCTGTACACTGACTCCACCCACGCTGCAAAATTTGACTTTTGTTAGGAAGTTGGAGTTCATAAGATTTGGCGTTACCTGCTCTGAGTGAGCACCAGACTGAAGCAATTTCACTTCATACAATGATCATCTCTTACTTAGATTTTTAAAGTCATTTTTGGTAATTTACTCAAAAAGAGATCTGTTTTCACTTTTAAATACTATCCTTAAAAATGATGAAAATGTAGCTACAGATAAATGGAAAAGATTTTCTGGTGAATTGCTATTACTGAAATTTTTAGAGGATATTGTTAAAAGTCCCTAACAATTTAATTTAAAAAATCTTTAATGGCTAGTTTACACTGGAGTCTTTGCTTGTTCTTTTCTATGTGAAATCTGGAGACTAAAGTTCAATTTCTTTTTATTTTTAAACTCACCTTGAGGTAAAATTTACCAATTTAAGTGTATGATTCAAAGAATTTTGAGAAAGTTAAAAAGTTATATAACCACCTCCACAGTCAAGATATAGAACATTTTTATCATTCCAAAAAGTTCTACCATACTTCCCTGTAGTCAGTCCATTCCCCGAATCATAGCCTATGACAACCACTGAACTGATTTCTTCCTATAGTCTTGCATTTTCCAGAATTTCACATAAATGGAATCACATAGTACATAAGCTTTTATGTCTGGCTTCTTTCCCTGAACAAAATACTTTTGAGATTCATCAGGATTGTCACATGTATTCACCATTCACTTCTTTCAATTGCTAAGTAGTATCTTACTGTATTGATATACCACTATTGGTTTATTAATCCACTGGTTGATTGCTTCCAATTTTTGGCTAGTTTAAATAATGTTGCTTTGAATATTGGAATACAAATCTTATTGTGGACACGTGTGTTGGTCAGGGTTCTCCAGAGAAATAAAACCAAATTGTACTGATACAGTTTGGCCTGTGGTTAGCTTTTTAGTCTCTGTTAAGGCCCAGTAGCAGACCAAGAACTCTTTCTTGAAAGGAGAACAGTTATCAGCAGAGGATGACAGGGTTTTGTTTCAAAATCCTAAGGGCCTGAACTCTGATTAACCTACCTAAAGGGGCCTGCCAAAGGCTCCGGACAGCAGCCCTATCTGCCAGTTACCCTTCAAGCACCATTGGATCTGCTGGTCGTATGGCATAAGTGGCAGAGCAGCTTGCCCAGCAACCTGGACCTGGTACAGAGCCTTCTCTTGTTCTGGGTCCCACTCAAAACTAGCAGCTTTTAGGTTCACTAAGTAAATGGGCCAGAGTAACGCACCCAAATGAGGAGTATGTTGCCTCAAAATCCAAAGCAGCCCTGTTAGTTGTTGTGACTTTTTGTTGTTGTTGTTGTTAGGAGAGGCCAGATGCAAAAACTTGTCCTTCACATTAGAAGGTATATCTCAACATGTCCCGCACTAGTGGGCCCCTAGACGTTTAGCTGAGGTAGAAGGCCCCTGAACTTTTGTCAGATTTATTTCCCACTCTCTCATGTGCAAATGTCTTACCAATAAGTCTAGAGTAGTTGCTGCTATTTGCTCTCTAGGTTCAGCTAGCATAGTGCCATCAATGTAATGTGCCAGTGTGATATCTTGGGGAGCTGAAAGGCAATTTATTTATAATCTTGCATTAATTTCTGTTGTACAGCAAAGTGATTCAATTATACACACACACACACACACACACACACACACACACACACACACACACATATATATATTATGTATATACACATTCTTTTTCATATTCTTTTCCATTATGGTTTATCACAGGATATTGAATATGGTTCCATATGCTATACAGTAGGACCTTGTTTTTTTATCCATTCTCTATATAATAGTTTGCATCTGCTAATCCCAAACTCCCAATCCATCACTCCCCTCCCCTTGGCAACTACAAGTCTATTCTCTATGTCCATGAGTCTGTTTCTGTTTTGTAGATCAGTTCATTTGTGTCATATTTTAGATTCCACATATAAGTGATATCATATGGCATTTGTTTTTCTCTCTCTGACTTACTTCACTTAGTATGATAATCTCTAGTTATATCCATGTTGCTGCAAATGGCATTATTTCATTCCTTTTTATGGCTGAGTAGTATTCCAATGTATATACATATACTACATCTTCTTTATCCATTCATCTGTCACTGGACATTTAGGTTGTTCCCTTGTCTTGGCTATTGTGAATAGTGCTGGTATGAACATAGGGGTGCATGTATCTTTTTGAATTATCATTTTGTCTGGATATATGTTTAGAAGTGGGATTGCTGGATCATATGGCAACTCTATTTTTAGTTTTTTGAGGAACCTCTATGCTGTTCTCCATAGTGGCTGCTCCAATTTACATTCCCACCAACAGTATAGGCAGGTTCCCTTTTCTCCACACCCTCTCCAGCACTGGTTATTGTAGATTTTTGAATGATGACCATTCTGACCCATGTGAGGTGGTACCTCATTGTAGTTTTGATTTGCATTTCTCTAATAATTAGTGATATTGAGCATCTTTTCATGTGCCCATTGGCCATCTGTATGTGTTCTTTGAAGAAATGTCTATTTAGGTCTTCTACCCATTTTTCAATTGGGTTTTTTTTTTTTTTATTGTTGAGCTGTATTAGCTACTTGTATATTTTGGAAATTACGCCCTTCAGCCCTTCAGACTTTTTATATTGATGCTTTGACTCTGCTGTCTATTACATGCCCACTTTGTCTTTAGTGGTTGAGTGCTGCCACTTGGCCCCTGCCACTTGGTTCCTCTTGGACCCCTAGGGCCAATTACTTCCATTTCATTTAGGTTTCCCAATTCACTGACTGTAGTTCACACTGTGAGGTCTCACCTACAGAGAGGAGTAATCAAAGAGCTCTTCAAGGATTCTGGAATTCCTCTCACAAATGTTTTTTTTTTTTTTTTGCAGTATTAGTGAAAGGCAAATCTACTAGACCCTTCCAGTGTGGGTGAGTAGGTCTTAAATGACAAACCTACTCTAATATTTCTATCTCCCTGAGCCACTGAATTCCTTCCTCTATATTAAATCAAGGTAGGTCTGGTATTTCCAACTTGCTCACTTTTGTTGGGCCACTTTTTGGTCATATTCTAACCAACCAACCAACCGACCAACCAACCAACCAACCAACCAGTTAGGGTCCTTTCTCCCTCCTGAGCTGCAACATTAAATGCAGACTGTCTGCTTATTGAACCTGTATCAGTAAACTAAACCTTATTCAATTTTATTTTTCTCCCACCATTATCCCACATTTTTAATATCCATTCTCACACATGTTCCCCATATTTCTGTCTGATTCAATTAGAAAACTCAAGTAGGTCTTTTGGAGTGTAGTGCATCTCTGATGAGTCACACTTTTTACATCATCTTTAGGGCCTACCAGGGCTTGAGATTAATTATAGGTCTCAAGGGATAGTGGGGGTGTTTCCTGTGGAGACTCAACATTGCCTTGCTCAGCAACTGCCTCCTGAGAGGCCATTACAGTTTCTTCAGACAATGCATGGTTAATCTCAGATGGGAGTGGTGAGGCCACTCTCACTGGTCTTGGGAGGCCTCTTTTACTGGCAGAAATGAGTCAGCAGAATTGAAGGGCTCAGTGTCCCTAGATTCATCAGGGTCTCCCTACATGTCCTTGTTCCAGTTTTAAGGATCTCACATCTTCCCAGTCAATGCCCCCACATTAACAGTAGACTCCCTATGAGATTGGAAGTTCAAATTGGGTTGTAATTCAGCCAATCACAGGATGAGATTCTCAATTTTATTTCCAGCAATCTCAGCCCTGTGGCTACAGGAGATGAAGGTTTCCTTCAGGGCACATACAGAAACTATCATATCACTTATGTGGCACTTGAGCTGGGACTTTGAAGCCATGAACTCATCCATTTCTTTCCCTACTTTGCAGTGGTATTAGGAGCAACCAGCCAATTTCATTATATTCATTAATTTTTCAAAAATGTTTGAAGGTATAATAATCACAGTCATCCAGCTTCTTGCTTCTTATAAGTGATTGATTAGGACCATTGATGGTAATATTTTGTGTCTCTATTGCCAGATGCTGTTATTGACTATCAGAGTCCAATTTTAAAGCCAATTCCAGAAACCCCAGAACTAATGGAGAAAACTCATCCTTGAAATTCTATTCCTATAGCACCACTCTTAGTACCAAAATCTATATTGGTCAGGGTACCCTAGAGAAACAAAACCAATAGGATATATATGATGATACACACACACACACACACACACACACACACACACACACTAGATAGATGATAGATAGATAGATAGATGATAGGAATATTTATTGTAAGGAATTGTATCATATGACTGTGGAGGCTGATAAATCCCAAGATGTGAAGTCAGCAAGCTAGACACCCAAGGGCAGCCAATGGTGTAAGTTCCAGTTTTTGTTCAAAAATCTGAGAACCAGAAGAGCTGGTTCCAGTCTGAGTCTGTAGGCCTTAGAACCAGGAAAGCCAATAGTGTAATTTCCAGTTGAGACTGAGGGCTTGAGAACTGGGAGAGCTGATGACATATGTTCCACTCAAGGGCAAAAGACCAATGTCTCATCTCAACAAGTCAAGCCAAAGAGTTTTCCTCTTAATCTTTTTATTCTATTTAGACTTGCAATTAACTGAATTAGCACCACCCACAGTAGGGAGGGAAATCTGTTTTACTTTGTCTACTGATTCAACTGTTAATCTCATCCAAAACACCCTCACAGACACACATGGTATGACGTTTGACCAAATAGCTGGCATGGTCAAGTTGACACATGAAGCCAACTATCAGAACATGCTTTTGAGACAGAAGGGAAAGGGGCAGGACACAACTGCTAGATAAATGAAGAAGGGGAACAGCTGTTAGGATGTGATAAAAACCGACTGGAACCTGCTGAAACCAATGTGGTCTTGAGAATAGTCTGGTCATTGACCTTTAGCTCATTATACCCTCATTATAATACTAAAAATCACTCCCCCTTCCACCATGACAGTTCCCTCATGGACCATAAAAGGCCAAAAAGTGGGCAGTGTCCTAATTCCTAGAAATCCCCACCTTTCCCCTAAATAGCAAGAATATTCCTCCCACTAATTAGCATATGAAATTACTCAGCCCATAAAAGCCAACAGCCCCATGCCTTGGGGCTGCTCTCACTTTCTGAGAAGGTCCACATTCTGCCCGTGGATTGTGCATCTCTCTGAATAAACCTGCTTTCACTTTGACTCCCTCTTGAATTCTTTCCTGCTCGAAGCCAAGGACCCTCACTTGGTGGTCTATCCCAGGGACTCAAGTGGGTTCCCAGATGTGACATTTCTCTCTCCTGCAACATTCATGAATTCTTTATCCATTCATCTATTGATGGACACTTAGGTTGTTTTCATATCTTGACTATTGTTAGTAATGTTGAAATGAACATAGCGGTGTATGTGTCTTTTCTGGTTAGTGTGTTCTTTTTTTTCAGATAAATACTCAAAAATAGAATCAGTGGATCATATCGTAAGCCTATTCTTAATTTATTTGAGGAAGCTCCATCCTGTTTTCTATATTGGCTACACCAATTTACTTTCCCATCAGCAGTGCACAGGGTTCCCTTTTTTCCACATTCTCACCAGCACTTGTTATTTCTTACCATTTTGATAATAGCCATTCTAACAGATACGAGGTGATATCTCGTTTTGATTTATGTTTCCCTGATGATTAGCGATATTGAGCATATTTTCATGTGTCTGTTGCCCATCTGTATATCTTTTTGGAAAACTGTCTATTCAGATCTTCTGCCCATTTTTTAATTGGATTGTTTAGTTTCTTTTGCTATTTTGTATGAGTTCCATATATATTTTGGACATTAGCCCCTTATCAGATATATGATTTGAAAATATTTTTCCCATTCTGTAGGTGGCCTTTAAATTTTGTTCCTTTGCTGTGCCGATTTTTTAGTATGATGTCATTTTGCATATTTATTTTTGTTTTTGTTGCTCTTGTTTTTGGTATCAGATTCAAAAAACCATTCCCAAGACCTATGTCATGAAGCTTGCCACCTGTGTTTCCTTCTAAGGGTTTTATGGTTTCAGGTCTTATGTTCAAATCTTTAATTTTGAGTTAATTTTTTTGTTATTGGTGTTTATTGAAATATTGGATCTATGAGATTATAATTTTCATTTAATTTAAAGTTTTTTTTTTTTTGGTCATGAATTTGTTAAGTAAATTTTCTGCCCTCTCTCTTCTCCTCTTAGGGATTCCAAATAAACAAGTGTTAGAATGATCAATATTGCCCACAGGTATCTGGGGATTACACTGTTTTTAGTCTTTTGACTATTTGTTGGTTTTATTTTTAATGTTCTCTCTTCTATTTTACTGAAATATGTCCTATAGTTTCAAATATGCTATTCATTCTTTTTATTTCAGAAATTATGTTTTATAATTTGAAATGTGTATTAAGGTCTTTTTTACATTTTTTCTCATCATAATAAAAGTTTTCCTCTACCTCACTAAACATACATAGTCTGTGTATATGAGCTGGTTTAATGTCCCTGTCTGCTAATATCATCACCTATGTTATTTTTATATTTCTCTAGGTCATATTTTCCTGCTTCCTTCTTGCCTGATAATTTTTCACCAATTGCCAAACATTGTGATTTTACATTGTTGACCACTGAATTTAGTTCTATCCCTTTAATATGGTTGAGGTTGTTTAGATATACACTGAAATTGCTTGGAATCAATTTGGTTGTTTTAAGACTTGCCTTAAAGCTTCTTTAGGGCAGATTCAGATTAGTTACTAATGGAGGACTAATTTGGCTTAACTACTAAAGCAATGCCCTTCTAGCCACTGCCTCATGTATTAAGATGTCATTCAACACTGGCTAGTAGATCCACAAACTATTCCCATCCTTAGAGAGCTTCAAGATTGTGTCACCTACTGTTTTCTTGTGGAAATTCTAAATTACATCATTTTGTAAAAACTAATGATGTTGTTTTTGGAAACACTGAACCATGTTATTTTAGTTTATTATTAATTAATTTAATTAGATATATTAATAATAATAATTAATTAGATATAATCAACACATATTGTGTGGTGATATGAGAATTTTCAGAGTATGATTTTAAATTTACATTACAAAATGCTATTCACATTAATGCACATAGTATCATTTCCTTGTATATAAATGTGTTAATGCATGTGTGCGTGTGTATGAGGAGTATGTGGCTTTATGTGTAGTGAATAAACCAGGAAGATATAAAACAAAAGTAAAAAATGAGTTTATTTCTTTTTTCTGGAAAAGGGGAATAGAAGTTAGAGAAAGGAGGTTAAATGGGATTTCCAATTTTAGGTTAAAAATTTTGCATAAACTTCTACATTAAAAAGTTGTTGGTTGATTCTTTGATCCAGAAATGGGGTCATTTTTTACTTAAAAAATAAAAAGCATTTGATATATGATTGAATACTATATGTATTTTCCTAGAAAATTATGATATAAATTCTTAAGATTTAAATTTATGTAGGATAAAAAGAACTACACTGGAAAGTATAATGAAGAAAACACACCCTTACCTACTCACTGAGCCAGGAACCAGGGAAAATGGGCAGGTACAGAAGCAGACTGGTGCAAATTTGAGGTTAGCAATTCAAGTACTTTTGACATGGTGATGTGATTTTCCCAAAACAGAAAAATAGTTCTTGATACATTTCCAAACCAAACAAATAAATTTTTCTATTGATTTATCAGTAGTTACCTTCTAGGCATAATAAATTGTGAAAGAAATACTTTGTATTTTTATTTAAAATAGGGTTTGTTTCTAAGCTCAAATACTTATAAATATATGTCCCATTCAGGTGAATGTCTAGCAGGGTATTTGTAACTCAGGTAGATTTCTAGATAATTCTTTATTGTGCAAGACTGTTATACACATTGGAGCATGTTTGCCATCCCTAGCCTCTTTCTACAAAACACCAATAATGCCTCTCTCACCTCCACAAATTTTAAAATGCTCCAAGGAGAATTACTCACTTAGGAATAACTTTCTTTATCTCTTGATAACCTTGTGAATAAGCTTTTCAGTGTGCTGAGGGCTGATGTTTTTGCAGTATGTTTTATATTGAAGATCTCTAAACTGTAAAATGTAGTGATGTTCAATTCATTCTTCCAAGTTGCTGCACAGTTGCTCCTGTTCACTCAGTGCTCTCCTATGAGAACCCTGTATAGTAGAGTATATTTCGTATAGGTTTCCAAGAAATTCAGAATTTACTGTAAAGTTGAACTATAGCAATTATACGGAGCCCTTCATCTACATTTTTTGAAATGGATCTTATTTCAGGGCCAGTATTTTGGTTTCAGTGTAAAATTTTTGTTTCTTTCTATGTGCCATCATTTTTTGTGTGTGTGTTCTTTAAGCTACCTTGATTCCTCTGTGAAACAAGGTTAGGAATAGTGAAGTACTGAGATAGAAAATATGGTATATGCAGCATGCATCAAATTCTTAGTGGCATAGGTTTTACCTAATGTTGAAGTATATCACAGCAGTTTTGGAATCTAGGAAAGAAGTATTGAGTAGCAATACTTGGAATTTAAGATTACACAACTGATTTAGTAATTTATGACAATTAAATTCAATGAAAAGTAGTTGGTATAATGAATAGGGATTATTTTTCATGTTTGTTACATAAAATTTCATTTTATTCATTTCATACTTCATTTGACTATTTGTCTCAACAGTAAAGTAATATGACATATAAATATTGAAAATCATGCTTCTTTGGAAAGATAGAAGACTAAGATGAAGAGAATGTACATAATATAGGACCATATCAAGAATGAATAACTTTCATTGTCAATTTCTGGTAGAATAATTTTAAGTGGAGAAAATCAAGTAGGCAGGATATTTGACCAGTTGAATAACTGACATAGGAGCTTTCAAAACAAAAACTTTTTAAAAAATAGCATAGTTTTACAACTGACAGATTGTGAAAAAGATTTTGATTTGATTTGATAGGATATGAACAATGTCTACAGAGATAGAAGATGCATTTCTATGACTAGATTTTCCTACAGAATTATGAAAGATGACCACTGTGAAAATTACAGGCAGTATATTTTGTCAGAACTAGCTGACTGTCTTAGAAAGCTCAAGAACCTCTTTGTGTCAGCACAGTATGACTTGCATGGTAGGCACATGATATTAATATATTAATATAAGGAAGATTAGAATATCATAATAAAATATAGTTCATCCTTTGAATATACTGAATACTTGCTTTTATCATAGAGACAGAATTCTTTAGTTATATGATAAAATATCTGACAAATGACAACAGCAAATAAGATATAACAGGATTTGAAGACTACACATAGAAATCTTATAATTGTATTTGCCTAAATGTAATACATCTTGGAAGATCACCAAAAAACTCTGATCATACTAGATTAAATCCTTTATTCTCTTTTTTCCTCACCTTTATCACATTTTATTGCATTGTAGAACACACACACACACACACACACACACACACACACACACACACACAGCCAGGCTGAAATTTCCACAGTTCACCTAGAAAGGAGACTCTTTAGCTTATTGCTATCAAGTTAACTTAAACAAATTACGTTATTCTTAATTTTATTATCAACAAAAACAAAAATAGAAGGACATCTGTTATTTCTATTTGATATCTTTCTAGGGTGTAAAAAAGGACATCTGTTATTTCTATTTGATATCTTTCTAGGGTGTAAAAAGACAGTGTAGTATATTAGACAAGAGCATTGGTTCTGGGATCAGATTGCAAGGATTTGACCCAAGTCCCTCAGTTTGGCAGCCATGTGACCTTGGTACCACCAGTAGGAATAATAAAGTATCTACCTCATTTGTTGTCACAAGGATTTGAATGAAATTAAAATGTTTAGAAAAATGTCTCATTCAAAGTGTGGCCTAAAGTTAAATATTGTTAGTTTAATGTCTCTTTGGCTTAGTTTTTGACATAACAATAGGCAAGAGACTTTCTTATCTGTTTTAAAGCAACGATATCCCCCAGAGTATTAATGTAAATGCATGAATAGCCATGCAAAATAATCATTATGCTTTTTTGATGACTCCAGTTGAATTAAAATCTTAGATTCCATTTTATATACTCCATGAGCAACTTTGCTCATTTTATTTTAGTGTTTTCTGCCAGATCATGATTTAAGCATAATGATACTTGAGGAATTGCCAATGACAGGACTACACTGAAAGAATGGATAAAGGAAGTTCTCCAAACAGAGAGGGAAAAATAAAAGAAGGAATGTAGGAATATCAGAAAAGAAGTAAAAACATAGTAAGCAAAAATGGGAAGCAAATAAAATACTGTTTCCTTCTCTCCTTGAGTTTTCAAAATTATATTTCATGGTTGGAGCAGAAATTATATAACAATGTTTTAGAGATTCTAATTTATATAGAGAAATTTAAGAAAATTATGTTATAATAAGGAAAATAAAAGAACATAAAGGAAGATGAAAGTTCTACACTTCGTTGGAACTGATAAAACTGGTAGACTGTGTTACATATATCTGCAAATTGCTAGAGCAACCATGAAAGCTGTACAAAGAGATACACTCAAAAACACTACAAATAAATCAGAATAAGATTCTAAAAAATGTTCAAATACCAACATGAAGGCAGAGAAATTAAAATCAGAGGGAACAAACCAAAAATAGCAACCTAAAGTCCTAACATATTAAAAGTTACATTAAGTATAAATAGTCTAAATACAATAATAAAGAGACAGATTGACAGAGTGGATTAAAAAATCATGAATCAACTATATGCTGCCTACAAGAAATTTACTTCAAATATAACTATATAATCTGGTAGAAAGTAAAAGGATAAAAAACACCTGTCATGCAGATAATAGTTTTTAAAAAGTAGGAGTGGTTATATTAATATTAGATGTAGATATTAGAGCAAAAAAATAAGCAGATATATTACATAATAATAAAATACCCAACATAAGAAGACATAGCAATCATAAGTGTGAATGCACTAAACAACAGAACAGCAAAATATGTGAAAAAATTTGACAGAACAAAAAGAAGATATGGGGAAATCCACAATTATAATTGGACTTCAGAGCCCTTTTTCAACAATTGATAGAACTATATGAAATCAGCAAGGATATAGAAGAACTCAACAGTACCATCACCCAACAGGATCTAATTGGCATACTCTCAAATAGCAGAATACACATTCTTTTTAAGTGCCCATGGAACTTATACCATAAAACAAACCTCAACAAGTTTAAAAGAATGGAAAATATATAAAATATATTCTCCAACAGAAAATGTAATCAAACTAGAAAGCAGTAGTAATATTAACAGAAAAATTTCTAAATACTTGGTAAGCACATGCTTCTAAATAATCCATGTGCCAAAGACAAAGTCTCAAGGGAAATAAACATATATTAAAATGAACAATAGTTAAAACACAGTGTATCAACATTGTGGAACACAGATAAAGCAATGTCTAGAGCAAAATTTTCAACACTAAATACATACACTAGATAATTGCAAAAGTCTCAAATAAAAGAAGTAAGTTCCTCTTTCTAGAGGCTAGAAAAACAATAGCAAAATAAACCAAAAAGAAGCAGAAGAAAGAAATAATAAAGACAAGAGCAAAAATCAATCAAATTGAAAACAGGAAAAAAAAATACTTTGGTGAAAATCACTGAACCTAAGGGCTGGTTCTGTGAAAATATCAATAAATTTGACAAACTTCTAGCAATACTAACAAAAAGGAAAAAGAGAAGACACAAAGTACTAGTATCCAGGGGCATCACTACAAACTTTGATGGTATTGAATGATAATAAGGGAAGATTCTAACAATTCTACATACAAAAATTTAAAAACCTGGATGAAATTGACCAATTCCTCAAAAAGTACTAACTACCACAATTCACCTGTGTGAAACAGAGAATTTGAAAAGTCCTATGCTGATAGGAAATTGAATCAGTACTATTAACAACAGGAAAAAACTCTGCAAAGATATATCTTGAAGCCCAGATGGTTTCACTGGATGATTCTACCAAACTTCTAAAGAATTAACACCAATTCTACATAATCTCTTTTAGAAAAGAGAAAAGGATGGTACGTTTTCAAGTTTATCTTATGCATTTTATGTTACCCTATACAAAACCGAGAAAAAGTCAGACACACACAAAAATTAAAACTAAAGACAAACATATCATTAATATATATGCAAAACTACTTAACAACATATTACCAAACATAATTCAGCAATATTTAAAAAGACAGTGATCAAGTGGATTTGATTTCAGATATGCAAGATTGGTTCAACAAACAAAAATCAATATAATTTATCAACAGGCTAACAAAGAAAAATCACATCACCATATCAATCAATGCCAGAAATAATTAACACCTTCATAACAAAAACTCTATCCTAAAAAATGAAAGATTAGAAGCTTTCTTAATTTAGTAAAGACTATCTATAGAAAACCAACAGCTAGCATTATATTTAATGGTTAAAAAAGGATGCTTTTACTTTAAGATGAAACCAGGCAAGTTCATCCACTCTCACCACTCAACATCAACATAGAGCTGGAAGTTCTAGGCTAAAGAAGAAAGGGAAATAAAAGGCATACAGTTTGTAAAGGAAGAAATGAAACTGTCTCCATTTGCAGAAAACATGGTTGTTTTCATAGATAATCCCAACACATTTTCAAAAAAAGAAAAAACTTCTAGACGAAATAAGTGAATTTAGCAATGTTTCAGGATATACTATAAACCTACAAAAATAAAATGTCTTTCTGTATATTAACAATGAACACATGGACATGAAATATTTGAAAAAAATACCATTAACAATCAGTCAAAAAATACCCAGCTGCAAATCAAACAAAATTTATATAGAATCTGTATGCTGAAAACAACAAAATGTTGAGGAAAGAAATTAAATAGCAAAATAAATGCAGAGACAAACTGTAATGGATTGGAAGATTCAACAAAGATATCATTTCTCCTCAAATTGACATATATTTAACACAATTCCTATCAACCTTCCAATAAGATTTTTTGTCGATACAGACAAGAGCATTCTAAAATTTGTATGGAAATGAAAAGGAATTAGGATGACTAAAGAATTTTGAAAAAAGACAAACACAGGAGGAACCAGTCTACCTAATTGTTATATACTCAAGATTTATTAAATAGTTACAATAATCAAGACTGTGTGGTATTGGCAGAGTGACATATGTACAGATCAATGGAACAGAATGGAGATCCAAAACATTTATACCAATATCCCTACATGATTTTTGAAAAATGTGTAAAAACAATTTGATGGAGGAAATATTGTTTCTTAAGCAAATGGCATCGATTAAATGGCAAAAAATTAAATTAAATTAAAAATTTGGACTTATGACTCACACCTCATACAAGAATTAACTTTAAATTGACGACAGCCTCAAATGTAGAACAAAACCCCCATAATTTTTAAAGGAGAAAAACATTATTCTTTGCAATTTTGGGCTAGGCAGAGTTCTTTGACTTCACACCATAAGCATGATTTATAAAAGGAAAAATTGACACATTGGACTTCATCAAAATTAAACATTTTTGATCTATGAAAGACTCTGAGGTTGAAAAAATGTGCTTCAGACTGGAAGAAAATATTTGCAAATCACGTATCTGACAAAGGACTACTATCTAGAATATGCAAACGCCTAACAAAATTCCAATCCATTAAAGCAAACTAGCAATCTGATTAGAAAATGGACAAAAACATGAAGGAAGCTTTCACTGAAGAGGATATGCATATGGGAAATAAGCATGTGAAAAGATGTTCAACACATTAGCTATTAGAGAAATGCAAATGAAAACCACAATGAGATATCATTACACACCTAAAGAATAGCTTAGTTTGAAAATAGTGCCAACTCCAAATTCTGGTGAGGATGCAGACAAAATATACTATTCATATATTTCTGGTGGGAATGTAAAATATTAAATCATTCTGGAAAAATCTTTGACAGTTTCTTTATAAAACCTAAACATATGGACTTCCCTGATAGTCCAGTGATTAAGACTCCACACTTCCAATGCAGGGGGCACAGGTTTGATCCCTGGTTGGGGAACGGGATCCCACATGCCTCCAGGTGCAGCCAAAAAAACCCAAACACCTAAACATGCAACCATCATATGACCAATATTTGCACTCCTAGGCATTTATCCCTAAGAAATTAAAATTTATATTCACACAAAAACCTGTACATGAGTATTTATAGCAGCTTAAATAATAGCCCAAAACTGGAAATAGCCCAACTGTCCATTAACAAATGAAGTTTTATCTTTACAAAATAAAATTTAATTTTAAAGAAATCTTGAAAAATTAATAGACAAAATTAACTAAGATAATTTTGTAAGAGAATATTGAGGGGATATTTGCACTACCAAATATTAAAATATATAACTACAATAGGCAAAGAATGTATTACCATCACAAATATTTAAAAGTATACTGATAAAACAGAAAAAAAAAATTACCCAGAAAATAAACAACCTTGAGTGAATTATATATGTATCATATTGCATATCATAATATGATGCATATATTTATATATAAGGACTTAATACTCACAAATAAAAGAGCCAAGATTATCCAACCACGCTGATATTTATAGTAAGGAAATTAAAATGTCAATGAACATTTTCCTTATCATTTGGCAGAAATTTAAAATACAGTTATGATTGGTGACAATGAGGATATAAACTAATAATACTACATCTCTTTCTATTAGAAATTTAATTTAATTTTATTAAAAAATTGGTAACAAGTACCAATTTATTCATAATTACATTGCTAGTAACCTAAAAAAATAATTGAAAAAGTTGTCAAATTATTTTTCAAATTATGACAATTATGCAGTAGTCTATCTGATAAAATATTATAATATTGAATAACTGTAAAAGAAAGAAATATTTAAATATTAGTTTTAAACATATTTACAATGATAGTGAAATAGATACTATATAATATTGTCATCTTATATGAAAAGTTACAAATATTTGTTCCACACATATGTCTTGCCTTTTTATTTAAGTATAATATACCTACAGAAAAGCATATTGTATAAACTTATATTGTATCATATTATATTATGTCATATATATATTTACATAGATAAAAACTAGGAGATATTTTATCAACATTAATAAGGTTTATCTCTGGAAATAGCATATGAATTTTCCCCCAAACATAGTGCTAAGGAATTCTAATCTAATTAAAGAAACCAGAAATGAAGAAGCATTCCTGATCATTATCAGACATAGGGGTTGAATTAGGTAAAGCAACCTATTGATCAAAAGGAATGGACTTCTTGAGATGCTTTTGACCTGGACAATTCCTTCAATAATCTGGTCTAGCAGGCTCAATTTCTCCACATTCCCTCTGGTCCAGTCCCATTAAATCATTCTAAAGAGGTTAAATAACAGACATCCCAACTCAGATGCCAGAAAGCATTTGATGATGGGTTATATCTGCCAAGCAATCATTACTATTCATCAGTAAAATTAGATGTCCATATGAATATGCACATAGAAGGAAATTTCAGCATGTATTGTAACTGTGTGTGGCAGTCTGTTGCCATGTAACGCTCACTTCTCTGATATTTACTGTCAGACTTCATTCACAGATATTTCACAGGCAGATGGTTTCTTTCACTGGCTCAGGAGCCACTTCAAAGTGTTTTGGTTCCTGACCAAGTCATATATCATACTTCCTTTAGGAAGATTTTCTTCCCAGCTGCCGACTTTAAAATAAAATCAAGAATAATCAGAAGGCTACACAACCCTTTCAGCTTAACTATCTTCAAAGAGCAGACAGCAAAATCTTC
Source organism: Tursiops truncatus (assembly GCF_011762595.2). Classification (NCBI taxonomy): domain Eukaryota; kingdom Metazoa; phylum Chordata; class Mammalia; order Artiodactyla; family Delphinidae; genus Tursiops; species Tursiops truncatus. Next base: position 15,515,159 of record NC_047038.1, read on the forward strand.
TTTACCATAGCAACATATTGGAAATTAAATAATATTTAACACTTCTTTAAAGGCAAAATTAGCATCATGGGAGAGGCTTTTATTAAGCAACTGACAGAAAGTGTAACAAGAAAATCCACAGAGATTTGTGTTTGTCATTTCCATTACTTTCAAACTAAAACTGAAGGCATTGAATATACTGTTTTTTCTCTTAATTTGCATTCAGCCAACCCATTCAGCCCTAAATTCTTTCAGCGTTAGAACATTTTTCCCTGCTTGATCAGAATCTGGAAGTTGTACGACACATTAACTTTTTATAATATGAGTTTAAAATTGGGAAGAGTTTTTCTAGGCAGAATTGTTTTCACTATTATTTAAATAGTTTTTAAGTTTATAGGAAATTAGGATTTGAAACAAGACTCAAATATAAGATAAATATTAATGGAAATTATTATAACAAAGATAAAGCAATAATTTTGAATTTTCAATTCTTGCAACACCTTCAGTGGTGCTCCTTTGGTGGTCTTGGTTCATTCAGATTTGATTGTAATTATTGCACATAGTTTAGGGACAAACTCTCCCATCTGGATTTGGGGAGGCTGTCTTTAAAAGTGTCTCTTTTGTGCAGGTGATAGGCAATTCTGATAAATTTCAGATATCAGATACTTCAGAGAGGCAATTTTTATCATTGGTGAATATAATAGAAACTCAAATATTAATTTCAATAATTAAATGGGCAGACCTAAAAGGAGAAAAAAAAAAAAAAAAAAAAAGTCGAATTGTGATTCCTTAGAACAATATTACATTCTATTTAAGTTTTGTGTTACTAAAAACTAGGTAAAATACTGATAGTTTGTATCCCTTGCCCCTCCTCCATTACTTGTCTTTTTAGGTATAATCACAGGTATTTGCAAAAAAAAAATAAGGTTATCAAATACTATGAATATCACAATATTGATAAAAATAATAAAAATAATTGTATTAGCTGTCAGGAGTCTATGGTACTTTTTTAAAACAATCAGGTTTTACCTCTTTGATTGCCTTTTCATATGACAATAATCTTATAATACAAATTTCAGTAATGAGAATAGAAAAATAATTAAGAATTTCTTTTAAAATTATTATCATTGGCATTTTGAAAAGTTCCATTCTTCACAATTTGTTATTCATAATGTCAAGAAAATTTTTATAATCCATACCAAATTTGGTAAAGCTTTTATTAGTTTCTTTTAAATTTAAGTTGTTAAATTTCATGACATATTTATTACAACCTATAGTCCTGTCTTTTATATCTGGGTGATGGGCGGATTGGCATGGTAAAGGGGAAATACATTCTTTGCAGTCATTACTGCTGGACGATGGCTTGCAAGAATATAAGTATACACTGAAATAACTGTGAACCACAAAAATATATCCCACTAAGCCAAAACTAAATGTATTTCCAACTCAACTTCCTTTTACCAGATCCCTCAAACTGACTGTGGCCACTGAAATGCTACCTTAGATGAAAGGATGTATGTCAGAGGGAGGTCTGAGTGGAAAAAGACAGTGGTCTTTACAATTGCGGTTAAAATATCTTACTTTTGCACATTTCACAAAAACATGTGACCCTGAAAACACATTTCTAGAATCCCCTCTTGGGGCTTTGAATTGGGCTTATGTAAGCAAGAGGTCCTTCAGTTTGAGCTTCATTAGCTTCTTGGCAAGTGTCCTTATGAATATTATTATTATATTTTCACATACATTCCCACACTTTCCTGTCATTTCCTTTGTCTTCTCTTACTTCTCAGACTCTAATCCTTGATTTGCTTGTCTATTTCTCCACAGTCCTGGGGGCAGGGAGGATGTACAGCCTCATCCTGTATTTCAGTGTCTATCAAAGTACCTAGCAAAGAGATGCTAACTAAAACATAAAAAATATTTATAATTTATGTAATTAAATATAATTATATAAATATATTTTTAAATTAAAAGGCTGTACATAAAATAACCAAAATAAGTTGGAAGCACAGTTAAGAACTTATCAGGGAAGAGTATGTAAGAGATAATAATGTCTTGGAGAAGTTTGGAATAGCAGTAAAGATGGAGGCAGAGGATGCTTCTAGGTCTATCTTGTTGAATTAGAGTTGGCAGAACTTGTTGATGGATTGGAATTCGTGAAGAGAGGTAGAACATCAAGTATTTAGTTTAACCAGTTGTATAGAGTGGAGCTAAAAAGACAACGACTGAAAAAACATTATGTTCTAGGTGGAAAGCCAAGACTTTACGTTTTGACATACTAAATTTTATGTGCTTGTGAGATGGTTAAGATTAGATGTCACGTAGGCATTTCAGAGTAGTTTACAGAAGAAAAAACCAAAAAGCCTCATGATATCAGAGGTAGAGGCAATGGCTTTGCCAAGCAGCCCTTCAATAATCTAATGTAGTCACAGGAGTCAGAAATAAGGGGGAGCAAGGGGTCAGTACTGGAGAATGAAAAGTAGATGAAGCAGTGATAGAATGGAGAGTGATCTATTGTGGGAGGGAACTACACAGTTTGGCAGTGGTTGTCGGAGCTAGTGGAAAGCATGGATGTAGTTGATGACAAATTATAATGTGAGTGAACTGCTAATGCCAAAGACCCACTAAGCACAGTACTGTAGTCTGACAAAATCATATTTTTTGACTTTCTTCAATGAAGCAGGGCACCCAAGGGGAACCACAGAATGCCACTGAACAAAAGGAAAGAGGGAAGCATCTTTTGAAAGATTTGGGTTCCCTCCAAGGGATTCTGAGGAGGAAACTAAGGGCAGCATAGATCAGTTGTGTTTCTGTGGTCAGATTAGGAAATGGGATATTAAGTAGGGATTGGTTGCTGCCATGACGTGAGAATAGTTTAGCACTTGGATATCCCTGGTGTTAGTTATATGGGTATAGCAAAGTGGGTCTGGGAACATCATTGTATAAAAAAAAATAAATAAATAAAAGAGCCATAGTTACTTAGAGGCCATTGTTCTGTCATTTTATAGCTGCTGGGTGACCTTGGGGAAAACAATGTTTCCTATTAACTTTGCAGCTAGCATTGTAAGTGTCTGCTCTTACAGTGTTAATAGTGAGGTTACTTGTTTCATTTTCAGTGTCAGCTGATTTTCAGTGTTTTAGTCCCAGCTAGGTTTTAACTCTTTAAGAAGCAGGTAGAGTGGTCATGTTAACAGATATAGCTACTTTAGGGATGAAACCAGCAAAGCTGCTCCAGTGGCAAACATTGGAAGGTGTAGTGGAGAGGGTAACCTGCAGGCAGGTGTCTGAAATGTGTCTTTATTTCTTTAACAGGGGCATTTATGATCACAGTGCTATTCACTCCTCTATATTTTATATCCTTTGAACTAAAAATTCTGCTTTTAGAAATATATCCCAAGAATCATACACAAATGTACACAGGGTTTTATACAAAGATGTTCATCACCACATTGTTTATGTTACCCAGATGTTAGTTAGGTTCACTCTGTATTTTGAGGATCAAAAGATTAACTCAGTCTCCCTCTTTTGGGGGCCTATACATTTTAAAACAATTGGTTTCCTTCAAACAATTTTTTGTTTTCCAAATTTTTTTACTAAATTTCCATGTGGATCTGAGTTTTTCCTCCAATGGAGTTTCAATTTCAAGTGCATATAATGTCCCAAGTCATGCCAAAATTAACCAAATCTCATTTTTGTTTGATTTCTGTCTCTCCTAAAATACATTTATGTGTGAATAGTAGGCTTCCTTGGGGTTTTGAGATGCTGAGTTCATTTACCTCATTCAAATTATTTAAAGCAAACTTTGCTATTCTTGACTTCTTGTCTCAATATCAACAGTATCGTCAGGCCCCTTTTATGAAGGCCCCTCTTAAATCCTCTTATTTGCCTCTATACTAGAGTTAATACTCTAGAATGAATGCACCGTCAAAGAGTTTGCAGATGAAAGGCTAAGGGGAAGTTGAACAATTATGGGTAAAATTAATTTATCTCTGTTTTCACTAACTTCAGAACTATTAGCAGTACCTGTGAGTTTGTCACCAATAGAAATTTCTTTAACTCTTTTTCTAAATGAAATTTGTTAAATTAAAATTTTGTAAAAATTTTTGTAAAAAGCCTGAAATATTGTTTACCCTGTAACTCCTTTGGAATTATTGTTTTAATTATACCCAGAACTATAACTGTTTATTTAAATCATCATTTAAAAGTTCCTTTATTTGAACATAATTGGTTTTTCTTGCATTTTATTTTATTTATGTAAAAGCAATATTGTAAGCAGAGGTCCATGTATGATAACTGTGTGATTCTTTGGTTGAGGCATTGGGCAGACCCTATACCTATAGGTAGAATTTGGGGTTTCCTCAACAGAGTTGACTTTTTCAGTGTCAGTCATTATGGGAAGAAACTGATCATGGGAAAGAAAATATGGATTCTAGAGATAGGATAATATTTTTCTCTCACTGGGTTCTGTGAATAAGACTCTATATTCTGAGAAATGTAGAGACCAGAAAACACCTGGTAAAGAGAAATAATCTAGTCCCTCCTTGTGGAGACAGGCAGTGGACCAGGTTGAGGCAGCTGCTTCAGGAATCTTAAGTCATAGCTTAGTCAGCAGTTTCTTAGAGGAGTCCTGTCTGTCAGTCTCCATAAATGATGTACTGTCTTGTATTTCTCTCCAGAAATCTGCATTTCCTGAATGACTTAGAAGCCACTGGAAGCCACCAGTTCTTCTCTCTCTTAAAGTTAGATAATTAAGAGAAAGTTAAAGAAATTTTGTAGTTGTTATGAAATAACATGCAGTTCAAATATAAGAAAAATCTAATATTAAGAAAATAATCTAGAAATATCAGATATTAACTATTAAAAGTATAATATGAACTATGAAATAAGTATAAATAAATATACAGTGTATTCCAGCAGAAGCAGAGCTTTTCTCCTGAAAGAGACTAATTATCTACCCCTATCCCTCAAGATATATTAAAATTTGTAAAATATTTTAAAATTTATTTACTAAGGGTTAACGTTGGAGAAATTATTTAACCTCTCTAATCCACAGTTTATCCGTATGTAAAATTTAGATTATGTGATGGTTAATTTCATGTGTCAACATGACTGGGCTAAGGGATGCCCAGATAACTGGTAGACATTGTTTCTGGATGTGTCTGTGAGGGTATCTTCAGGAGAGATTAGCCTTTGAAGTAGTAGGCTGAGTAAAGCTCTCCCTCACCAAGGCAAGTGGGCATAATCCAATCTACTGAGAGCCTGAAGAGAACAAAAATGTGGAAGAAGGGCTAATTCATTCTCTCTGCTTGAGCTGAGACATCCATTGTCTCCTGTCCTTGAACTCTGTCCCTCCTGTTTCTTGGGGTTTCCAACTCAGACAGGGACTTACAACATCTACCCCCCACCCCTTTCTCATGCCTTTGAACTGTGTAAGTCAGTTGAGTTACGCAACTAGCTGTCCTGGTTCTGCAGCTTGCAGAAGGCAAATTGTGGGACTTCTTGGTCTTGTGTGTGTGTGTGTGTGTGTGTGTGTGTGTGTGTGTGTGTATGTATGTTCTGTTTCTCTGGAGAACCCTGACTTAAACAGATAACAACAAGACTTAACTCACAGAATTCCTGTGATGCTAGATGAGTTAACATAGGTAAAGAACACAGAACAGTACCTGGCACATAGTGGTAAGCACTCAACATTTTAGTTGCTCTTATAATTGTTGTTGTTTTTGTTATCATTGTTATTGTTGAGCCTTTTGAAATCCTGTAGTGCATATATAAGACTCTCATATTTTGGCTTTCTTTTCCTGGTGCATTTGTACATCTTATGAGGTACAAAAAACATGGGATTCCTGGCACCCACACTTAAATGCAATTATACAACCCACACTAGATTTAGCTACATAATGAAATCCAAAGTACACGAAAAAAATACCCTGTTTCTTATTAAACGCTGTTGAATTCCTGATATATAATACAATACGTAGGATAGATGTATTTCTGAAACATTTCAGCTTCTTCCCAGTCTATTGCTGCAGTAATAGGCCTTGAATATATGCTCAAATTCTAGTTTTCCTTATGGGTATCCTGAATATTTTAATTGAAGTACCTCATTCTGGATGAAAGCTAGTTGTTGATGTGAGCTGAAAGTGTGTAAGACTCTCACTGATAATTCAAACTTTGTAAGGAAGAGTTTAGCTCTTCAACCAATCAAGGCAGAAAACTCTATTAAGGACTCAGCTAGCTTGTCACAGTGTGGTTCTAATTAGGGACTTTGGACTTGGGAAGAAAAAGCAAACCTGAAGGCCCAATATACCAGGACTTTTAAAACGGTTTTTTGTCACTCAGAAGAGAACTGGAATTTCATGTGTTTTCTTCACTGTAAGATCAAATTCTGTAATGCCCTTAAGTTTGTTATTAATAACAATCAATTCCATTTATTGAATGTCTACTATGTGCTGGGTATAGAGTGAAGTGCTTTACATAGATTTAATTTAAATCTTTTAAAAACTCAAAAACCAAATAGCTTAAACTTTATGCCACTTTTATTATACCATACATCTAGCTAATACATATCAGTGTTGGACTCAGAATGAGATTAGATTTTTTTGACTACAACATTATATACTTGACCCATTTGAATATACATGTCTGTATATAAAAATGCCAAAGAGTAGTTATGGTGTAGTAGGCACTAAGCTATATGGTACAAATACAGAAATGAATAAGAAGCCATCTGAGAGCTATAATCCATAGGCCTATCCAGAAAAGTCTACAGATTCAGCAAGTATAGCTTCCCAGGCCACCATACCAGAAAAATGTGATATGACTTGGGTTCTTTGAGGAAAGGATTTAGATATTCATGGGAGGATAGTTAAATGATAGCAAACATCTAACAAATTTGTTGAATAGGAATTGATTAATACATAAGAGCCCTTTAGGTACATGTTGAAGAGCTATTTAGGGACTTACAATACTTGCTTTTTACTATTGTCACTGCTTATTTCACAATGTAATTTCTGGTTGACATCATTGCTTTCAATGCCAATACTCTTCCCTCATATGTCCTTCTTTTATTCTTTCTCTATTTTTTTTCTATTTCCTCTAAAGGATTGGAACTCAGTTCTTTGCATCTAATGCCATGTCCTGAAATTATAATTCTTACTTCTTTCAACCTGTCACTTCCAATAATAACAGGGGGGAAAAAAGTACTCTGCAAGCCAGTTGGCTCCATTTAGTATTATTGGGAAAACGTACATCTGCTTTTTGGATTAAATCATGCTTATGAAACCATGCCTATTTAGTTGACAGGAAGAAAAAAGTACAATTTACATATTTTAGTTATTCTTGTTCTAGTAGACTTCAGAGCTTTAATTCACCCTAGGTTTACCCTTGGAAAAAATACTGAGAATTTTTATTTGTTGGTTGTCTGCCAGCTGTTTTCTCTTAGACTGGCAGCATGATGTTTGTCAGAGTTACGATCACTTAAGCCAATCCTTATTAGAGACTAAATACTGTTTACCCCACACACTTGTTCTTCTGACATAAAATTAGTTTTAATAAACACTCATCAAAATCATAAGTTAATTCAGAAGGTATTTTTCAATGTTATAACCAAATGAAGTTTGTTGTAGGAATGGAATAATTACACAAAACATAAAATATTTTTTAATCACTGGTTCTGTGCTTTGTTCAGTAATGGTACTGTGACAACGTATGAAGAAATTTACCACAGGGCCTATGGCCTTGAGAAGCTTCCAGTTTCATAGTGGAAGGGAAAGGGGGTGGCAAAGCATATGAAATTTTTGTACAGTACCTATGAAATAAGATCACGAGGTCTATGATTCAAAAGATATGCAGATTATAATTGCAAAATGAGTTGAGAAGGGGGAGAAAATATTGTGTGTCATCGAAACGTTCAGATAAAGTCTTCATGGAGGGTTGCAAAATGGGTAGACACTTTGTAGGTGCAAAGGAACCTCATCTTATAAAATGGTATAAAGTATTTTTAATTAGAGAATAATCCACTGCTATGAAGATATAAACTATATGACAGTGAGAAGAGGATTTTATTACTTCTAATTTCTTGAATAATGAAGATTTAATTTTTAGAAGTGTTTAAAATTTTACAAGAAAAATATTTCTTTGAATAGAAAAGATGAACGAATAGCTGCCTCAATACAGAACCCCAGTAAAAGCTTGTGTTTACATGATTAATATTTAAAGTCACATCTTAAAAACGCTTATATAGGTTTCATCCAGAGTGCTATACATCTCAAGGTTCAGAACATATAAATCCTAATGCTCTCTACATTTTCAGTTTGTTTAAATTGTGATTGAAAATAAATTTTGGGAAAAAGAATAGGACTATATGCTAAACGTCTTTCTAAGCCAATATTGCTCTTACATAGATCAAAGAAGATATTTCAAAGGTCCAGCAAACCATCGGTGCTAAAATTCAGCAGTTAGAAGTATTTGGAGATGTCTTCCATTACTTTTTTTTTTTTTTTTTTTTATGGTACACGGGCCTCTCACTGTTGTGGCCTCTCCTGTTGTGGAGCACAGGCTTCGGACGCGCAGGCCCAGCGGCCATGGCTCACGGGAGCAGCCGCTCCGCGGCATGTGGGATCTTCCCGGACCGGGGCACGAACCCACATCCCCCGCATCAGCAGGCGGACTGTCAACCACTGCGCCACCAGGGAAGCCCCATGACTTTTTAAAGTGTCAGTTTCATTTGACTTTTTCATTTTATCAAAAAAGACAGCAAACCCAGGAGGATAAAAATGAAGGTAAACATAAATATTAAGCAAAATAAATGTAAAAAGTCAATTGTTTAGTTTTGAGTTAATGTTCTTAAGGTCCTTAAGGGATTTATAATGGTATAATCTAAAACTCAAGTACCTGGTAGACTAGAAGGGAAGTAGAAGAAATTTCGAACTTTGTATTAAGGGAGCTTAGTTTTTGGTTTTGTTTCATGTTGTTGTTGTTTAGTTTAAGAAAAAAAAATATTGATTTTTAAAAAGTCAAATTTCTGATTTAATCAAATTAATTTTATTATATATTCCTTTGTCATTATACAGTCACAGCCTCAGCATGAAAAAAAATAATTTCCTTACTAAAACTAAAAGATTTAAGGTGGAACTCTGCCATTAGAGCATTTTCTGGCTCTAAGATTACTGAAGATAATATTCTCATTTTTTTTTCCTTAGCACCTGATAGAAGCATCCTAAATGGGATGAATTTTATGAAATTACTTTGATAAACATAGACATGAAATAGAAGTGATTTATCTTGAAACAAGTGCCAACAAATAGCAAGTTAAAGATTTCATCAACAGATGACTCTTGAAAGTATAATTTTTTTCCATCTGTAAATGCTATGATGCAGTGTTTAAAAAACCTCATATTTCTAGGTTATTAATAAAATCATTATTTCTTTACAGACATTTACAGAGGGAAAATTCTCTGCATCAGTAACTTTTAATTTTGCTCCAGAAATTAAGACAACTATATATGTTAAAAAAAAAAAAAAAGCTAATCTGTTAAAGAAATTTCTTTAACAAATTTAGAAGGAAAAATTGTTCTTGAATAAAAAGTTACTTTTTTTTAATGAGGCACTACTTAAGGCATATTGAAATCTGTGATTTTATATGTGTAGAATATTATTTGTACTAGTGCTTGTAGCAATAGAACATTATCTAAATGATCCTTTAAAATGATTTTGTTTCACACTAAAAGAATAAAGTGCTCATATTTCTACATATTGAATATATATTACAGAAGTAAGTTGTAGATGCTTTTTATTTCTTGGTTCATCATTTTAAATAAATTTTGGAAAGAGTTTTATGACTATTTTACTACAAAGCATATGAATTTAAAAGTGAAACACCAGATTTTGGACTTAAAATTAGAATTCTCAATCTAGTATTTTGCTTATATGTTTATTCAATAAACACAGAAGACATCAAGATGAATGTGATTTTACCTGTACACAAAGACTTAAAGTTCCATAAGAGATTCAAACAAACAGATAATTTAAAATATTGTAGAGACGAAGAGGAATGCTCACTTTTCAAAAAAAGAAGAGGTTAAAGCATAAAGACTAGATGATTAATTTCATTAAAGGAGCCAAGGAGGGGAAGTCATCAGAATATCAGTCAGCTGGGGTCCCCATGGTATCTGTCTGTGGCCTATTAGGCCACACAGCAGGAGGTGAGCGGCGGGCCAGCATGAAGCTTCATCTGTATCTACAGCTGCTCCTCATCGCTCGCATTACCTTCTGAGCTCCGCCTCCTGTCAGATCAGTGGAGGCATTAGATTCTCATAGGAGCACGAACCCTACTGTGAACTGCGCATGTGAGGGATCTAGGTTGCACGCTCCTTATGAGAATCTAATGCCTGATGACCTGAGGTGGAGCTGAGGTGATGCTAGCGGTGGGGAGCGGCTGCAAATACAGATTATCATTAGCAGAGAGGTTTGACTGCACAGAGACCATAATAAATCAGTTGCTTGCAGACTCGTATCAAAACCCTATCAGTGAGTGGCAAGTGAAAACAAGCTCAGGGCTCCCACTGATTCTGCATTATGGTGAGTTGTATAATTATTTCATTATATATTACAATGTAATAATAATAGAAATAAAGCGCACAATAAATATAATGTGCTTGAATCATCCCGAAACCATCCCCCCCCCCTCCCCAATCCGTGGAAAAATTGTCTTCCATGAAAATGGTCTCTGGTGCCAAAAAGGTTGGGGACCACTGCCAGTCAGTTTAATGGAAATACAACACCACAATTCTATATAAAGTTAACAGTAAGTTTCCCAATTAACATGTAAAAGAATTTCATGTTTCCTGTGTCGTTCTGACTGCATGAATAGCACTTTATACATTTTAGAACACTGAATTTACAAAGTACACTGAGGAACCAAACCATATTTGGATGAGAGAGAACAAGACAGTAATGATAATATGAACCACTTCAGATGAAAAGTGTTTGAGAAAATTGAGCAAACCCACTTGATATATAACATTTATGTCAGATATCTGAATAAGGGTTATTGTAAGAAGTTGTTTCTGTAAAGAGAAAAAAATTTAAAGTAGGTACAGATTATTGGGAGGCAGTTTTTTGTTTAATAACAGTAAGGAAAACACTACAAACTCTTTGATCCATCTAACAACACAGATCTTGTTATAGTTAACATTGAACCCACCATCCTTGGAGGTATTCAAGCAGGTGCCCAGTGAAAGAAGGAGCACTACTAGTGGTAGAATTAGAAGTGGTAATAGTAGTAATAGTAATAATGGTAGTAATAGTAATACTATTATTAATAGCAATAGTAATGAAGGCAATTCTCCTTCTGAAAGCTCGTTATGTATCTCCCTATTTACATGTATTTTTCTAGTTATGTATTAATTATTTCTGTCTCAGAAAAGGGAGAATGAAGCAAAGAACTATTAAGCAGTGGCTAAGGCCTCATATCCAGTAAGTGTTATGTGGGCTCAAAAAGCGAATTCAGAGCCAGTGCTTTGCCCTTAACAGACTATGACTCATGAAATATTTTTACCAAGGTAGCCCTAATATAATGGAGATTCAAGCTTATACTATACGGAGGTTTCTGGGAATGAAACTTGCTACCGCCCAATATAAAACAAACATTTGATTTTCTATGTTTTATTTTAAAATTTAGTGAAATCTTATATTTGTTGAAAATATATCCACATTTATTTTAACATTAAAACTTTAAAATATTTCTCATAAAATATATGAGAAAAATAATTCTCCAGTTCTATTTTGTGAAGACAGTGGATGCATCATATGAAGATCTGGTTTCGCATTAATGAGTCAGCACTCTGTCCCTTCAGCTAATGTTTCTCTTCTGCAAATCCACTGTAACTACCCTCTACAGACCTTCCAAAACTGAAATTGCTATTTTGAATAATCAAAGGCAAGGATATTTATGGTCCATATTGTATAAATAGGCATGGTTATCAGGCAAGACCTTTTGGATCAGCTACCATGGCAGTGTTCTTGCACTTCTGTATTTCACATAAAAAGGGACTGAGTCCTCCTCCAAGACTGGTCAGCCTCTTCTGTCTGCCTCTGGCTTCCATGGGGTCCACATGTATAACCAAGCTTCTCAGTCTCTCTGTCTCTTTATTCACATCTGAACATTCCAAATCCAAGGAGATGAAACTAAACAGATCTTATTTTAAAACATATTAATAAAGCAGGATTCTCTTTTTGTCATAACTATTTTTCATTTGCTATGGTGCTTATTTAAGAACACTTAGGGGAGGATCATTACTAATCCCTGCCTTAACACTATTATAATACCAAAGTACTGTTTCTGACTTCCATTAGTACTCAATAATATACTTTTCTCTAAATTGCTTGTATAAATATTTAGGAGTTGCAAAATTTTTGAAGTTTATTTTCTTAAAAATTAAGTGATATTCTCTAGGGAAGTACTCAGGTTCATCTTACTGTTTTTGGTTTATCCCTCTTTATGATGCAAGGTAATATGTTGCAGTGAATACTGTAGAGGGAATATCTGCTTTGTAAAAGTGCATATTTGTAAAATGACATCTAAGAAAACTTTAATTCTAATTTTTTTTAACTTTGGTTATAAATGTCTCCCACATATTAATTACCTTTGAATTCTATTTTATAGATAAACATATTGCTACAGATTATATGCTTTTAAGACCTCTGAGGCAACCAGAGTGAGTTTTCTGCTCTAAGTCATCATTTGCTCCATGATACACATAATATTTTTTATATATATGGATTGGGAATCCACCAGGTAGATATCCTATTAAGATATACTGAATTAGAATTCATTTCATGTTTTGTTTTACTCCTTACAAATTACAGCATAAGACAGTATGCTGCATGCAGCATGAGAAATTTTGTTGATCATTAGGCTCTTGAGTTTTGATCATGTCTACCATTTTGTATTCTGATGTAAACACTGACATGTCTGATTTAGAAGTTATAAAATGTTTTAAAGACCTACACTGGCAAGGATAAAAATTAAAAGGGCTATCAATCCTCATGTTTCAGGGCATTAGCTGCTTTCCAGATGGGTTGGAGAAAAATATACCCTGTGGTGTAGTATTAGGTGCATTAGCTAGGTTTTTATGCTTTTTTCTTCAAAAATTGGCAATGGCGACTTTTAGAACAAACACTCAAGTGAATAACTCTTTATTTTATTGTGCTTTGCCAATTCTGGCAGGCACTTTTCAGTTTGTATAACAACAAAATTCAAACACATCTCTCATTTCTATAGCTTTCACAATGCATATGAAATTATTGCTACTTAGGAAGTATTGAAAAATATTTCTTTTTTCAACATCATTTTAACAGGTAATTATCATGATTACTTGTAAAGGCAAAATCTTAAGCACTGATATATTTTTGAAGAATATTAAGAAAGGGAAGAATTTGACGTGTTCTGGTAAGTGCATAAATGCAAAAATTTAAAGTTGTGGCTTTTGTAGTATTGATTGGATTTCAATGACCACATTCTATTGAGCATTCGATTATTAAACCGAGAACTTAGTCTTAAAAAACTGAAAAGTGACTGAGTACAGAGGGAAGATTCTTTCTTCTCAAAATTTGACATGCATCACAATCACCTGAAAGTTTCTTAAAAATAGAACATCCTTCCCAGATTTTTGGAGTCATTAATATTTACTATAAGATCAAGCTTTTAATTTGCCATGTAATGCTAAAAATAAGTGTGAGGTTTATGTGTGAGGAAATAATACTTCCATTATTTTTTTAAATTAAAATATTGAGTTTTTTGAGGTAAAAATTTCAACATGGTTGAGATTGTATTACACCTTTAAATAAATTTAAAGAGAATTAATATTTTAATGGTACTGGGTTTTCTAATAGGTGAGTATATGTTCTATGTATTTAAGTCTTTATTTTCTCTCAGCAGTTTTATAGTTTTCAATGTAGATTTTTTCAACATCTTATTATTCTTAAGCATTTTATATTTGAACGGTTATTTTAATGCATTATTTTTATATTTTTTTCAATCGATTCCTGATAGAAAATGGAACTATAATTGACTTAGTTTACTCTAGAGTAAATCTTGGAAATATGTACCAGGAAATATTTACAAGAATTTTCTTAGCAGTATTCTTCACAATACCAAAAACTGCGAACGCATAAAATAACAGTCTACTTTAAAGTGGCTAAGGAAAGCATGAAGCACTTATTGAAAATAAATGACAGCTATATACAACACTTTAAATTTTAAAACACATATGAGAATGAAAAAAAGCTAGCTCTTGAAGATTACACATGGTATATCATTTCTACCTAACTTAAAAATCAAACAGTATCTTTTTATGATGAAACTACTTTTTAAATTTATAGTAATAGCAAACATCTATTTAATTTAATTGTTACCAAAGAGGGGAAACAAAGGAATGGAATAGATGAGAAAAACACTGGGTTGGTAGTACTTTAAATTGGGGATATTTCATAGGAGCTTATTGTTATTTTTATACCTTATGATTATATATTATATATATTCTTCAAATCAAATATTATATTAAAAAATAAGGAATTGTGCATATTACATAGGTAGTTTAAAATGTTTCAAAAGTCTTGATATCATTAATTCAATAATTAATTCAATAAAATATATCAAGATTTGTTATTAATATTAATATGCCAGGAACTAGTCTATATTATTTTTTATACAGCAGAGGGGAGATAAGTTGAAAAAACAAATACTTCCTTTTGTGGAGGTTATATTTTCATAGGTGGAGGTAGACTGTACCTAACTGAACAAATAACTATGAAATATAGAGACAGGGTTATAAAAAAAATGAAGTATATATGGTGAGAGATAGAAAGGCAGAGATCAAGATGCAGAGAAGATAATGCCAGATCCATATGCATGGCCACATTGTTGTCAGGGAAATGTGAATGAGTATAAGCATAAGGGATTTGAAGGCAGTCATGTACTAGCAGATGTTTACAGACTATGTGGTGTAAATATTTAAGCTATCAGCTTGACACCACTGTAAGTGAGGCAGGATGGGATGGTTCTTGGGAGGCAGTAGGAGCTGGTTCTAGCACACCAGGGTCAAAGATGGGTGTGAGGAGGAACTTCTAAAGGCTAAGTTAAAAAAAGTGAGTTCAATTTGGAAGAGAATGAAAATGTTTAATAAATTATAGGTCCCATTACATTTGAATATTTATTGGAATTGGGATGTTAGAGGGAGAATATTGAACAGACATACAGCTGTGGTCCAGAGAGTAGGGCAACAGAGAAAACTGGTGTGGGTGCACTCATTATAAATAACAGTTTTTCATATTTCATCATATAAATGAGTAGCTGAGATGGCATACAGGAAAAGAAGCCAAGATCATAAAAGACCAGGGTACTGAAAGGATCTGATATGTTGATACTGAAATCATAAATTATGGAAGAATAGGGGGTGAATTCGAATGTTAAAATCTTCAATCATTGTAAAGGAAGTGACCTATAATTCCAGGGAGTTGAAGGCTTTAAGAGACACAGAAAACTGTATGCAAGTGGCAGCAATGAGGAGCCTGGAGGATATATGCTCCATCTCCAGGTTTATGGGAATAGAGTTTGGGAAAGAACACCTATCCTATACACACTTAAGAGAGTTGTGATTTATGCACCCTAATCTGTGAACAGTGGGATCATGTTGATCAGCCTGCTGTGGGTAAGAAGGTGGAGAGAACACTCAGAGTGGGGATTATTGTATAGAGAACTTTTCCGATAATCGTGATAAATTCTCAGGGGCACAGAGAAAGAGTTTTCTGAAATCAGAGAAGAGTGTGAGATTGTGAAATATCTGCTCATGATTTTTATTCATTTCCAAATTGGATTTTTTTAAAGTTGAGTTTGGAGAGTTCTTTATATATTCCAGATACAATTTCTATATTAGATAAGTGGTTTATAAGTAGTTTCTCTTAGGCTGCAGCTTATATTTTCCTCTTCAATGGGTTTTTGTAGAGTAAGTTTGTAATTTTTATAAGATCCAGTTTATCTGTATTTATGTTTATAGGACATGCTTTGGTGTCAAGTCTAAGACTCCTGTCTAGCCCTAGAGCTCAAAATTTTACTCCAATCTTTTTTTCTAAAGGTTTTTATAGTTCTATATATTATATTGTCTGTTATCTATTTTAAGTTAATTTTGTGTGCTAATGTGTGAAACTTAGGTTGACTTTTTTTCCCCTATAAATTTCCAATAGCTCTAGCATCATTTGTTGAAAAGGATATCTTTCCTCCATCGAAATGCTTTTGCACCTCTGTCAAAAATCATTTAGGGATATTAATGTGGTCAGTTTTAGAGTTCTCTATCCTGTTCCACCGATCTGTTTGTCTATTGTTATACCAGTACCATTGTTTTCTGTAATTTTTTTTATAAGCTTGTTTTTTCTCTTTAAATATGAACAAATACAACATACAGAGAAATAATAACAAAAGAAAAATAATTTATATGGCTATTCCCTTTCTGAAAATTGGTAGAACATGAACAGAACATTGCAGTAACAGACGTAAAATATTTGAAAAAGAGATGATATCTACAGTTGCATCTTTTAATTATTTTCTAAGGAAAAGAATTTAGTAGTAAGATTTAATATTGGGAAGAGTAATTTCCCCTCCTTTATTCTTCTTTTTCAAGATTGTTTTAGATGTATTGGGCCTCTGACTTTCTGTATAAATTTTGAAATAAGTTTGTTTGTGTCTACATAGAACAGTCCTTTTTTAATATATATATATAGGAAATGCATTAATCCTGTATTTCAATGTGAGGAGAATTAAATCTTTCCTATGTTGAGTCTTCTTATACATGAGCATTATGTGTGTCTCAGTTTACTTGGGCCTTTTAAATTTTCTTTCATGACCATTTAGTAATTTTAAACACACAAATCATATTCCTGTTTTGTTAGACTTATACCTAGGTATTCCATTTTCTTTGGAACAATTGTAAATAGTATTGTGTCTTTAATTTTTATTATCATATATTTGCTATTGATTGATACATTTATTTCTCCATTCTGCCTTATCAGTCTTTGCTTCATATATTTTAAAGCTTTGTTGTTTTGGGCATTAACATTTAGGTTCATTATGTCTTTTTGGTAGATGGATTCTAATATCATTATGTAATATTCCTCTTCATCTCTAAGAATTATCTTTAGTTTGAAGTTTATTTTATTGGATATATCATATCCACTCCTGTTTTTAAAAAATAATGTTTGCATGATGTATCTTTCCCCATATTTCTACTTGCATTTTACCTTTGTCATTGAATCTGTAGTGAATTTCCTGTAAATTGCACACAGTTGGGTCTAGTTTTTAAAATAAATTCTGCCAATCTCTGTCTTTCAACTGGTGTATTTAAACCATTTATATTTAAGGTAATTATTGATATTTTATGGCTTTAATTTTTCATTTTATCATTTGTTTTCTGTTTGTTTTATTAGTTTCTTGTCCTTCTGTTTATCTTTTCTTATGTTGGGGGGAATACTAGACCTTTTTTTTCTTTTTAGAAACGTATGTTGATTTATTTATAAACCTCCACTGGCACCTACAGATGCTGGAGTCAGTAGAAGGAATCAGAGTTGACCCTGCTTCCTAACACCTTATTCAGTCTCCTTACTGATGGGGATGTGTCAGCATTCAGGTCCCCAACTGGGTCCTGCTGACAACAAAGTTAGTGAGAAAGTGGAGTGTTACCTACCCTCAGTTCACAATGCCTTATTCATTCTCATTAATGCAGGGAGGGGTGGAGGCTCCACTCCTGCCTAGGTCCTACCGACAGCTGGGATGGGAGTGGAGCCATGAAACATAGTGATGACAAGTCCCACCCCACACTGTATTGTTATGCACTTTGCTGCCTTGTAAGTAGAGGCTTACCTCACCATTAGACTCTGCTGGTATTACCCTGCTTCTACTAGGAGGGAGATGGACAATCAGTTCTTCCTCTTCCTCCATCACTGAAATCACGGAGGTGGTAGTGTCCACTGGTATGTTCCTGGGGTGGAGTGTTACCAGACCACCATTTTCCAGGCTTTCTGTGGAACTTTCATCTTTGCCTGTTGTCGGTTCCAGGTTGGAGGCTTTTGCAGCACCCTATCTGAGCTATATGAGAGATAGTAAGTAAACCCAGGGAACTCAGTGATGAGTTCTTCCTCAAGTCCTGGGGTCTCTAGGCAAGTCACTTCCTTCTTTCCACCTTTCTGAGTCTTCCTATGATTGTTTCAGTCCAAGGTTTGTATTATGCTTCTTATGATTGTGTTATTTTAGTTGTAGTAGTGAGATTCTGAGGGAAAGTCCATCTTGGCCAGAATTGGAAATTGAAATTGGACTTTTATCAAGTTTTTATTTGGTATCTTATTTATAATTAAATAAATAATTAACCTAAAATCAACATAAGAAAGAAACACACTTCTTAGATTATTTGAGCTATTTTTCAGTTCATCAAATAATTTAACATATGGATTTATTTCAATTATTCTATTGTACTTTGACTTTAGTAAGACATCAATAATTTAAAATAATATATTGAAACCAGATGTCTTAATATAATAACACAATACTTGTGTTTAAACGTTCTACCCAAAATATGCCATATGTGTACCTCTTTATCCCAATATCTATCATTTTTAATTGTTTCACATAAATTAGTATAGGTTATCTTTCCCTGAAACATTTCAATCAATTTCTTACAATAGTCACAAAAATATATTAAGAAGACAAAGATACCTTCATAAAATGAGGATGGGTACCACTTTAGCTCAATAGTTAAAATTATACTTGATTTCTGGAATAGGGCAATTATGTTGAAAAACAAGAGATACTGTTATTAATAACCACATGAATCAAAAGCTAGAAGAGACAAAGGAATTAACATAGATCTATTAAAATATTTGCCTACAAATATATGAAACAAAATTGATAACTTTCATCAAACTGGTATATGATCTATTTCATGAAATTAATATAATAATGTGAAATGCTGGAGATAATAATGTGAATAGAATAAGTTGACTCTAATAAGTAAATGTGTTGCATTTCTGGCAGTCATTTTTTACTCAACTTGGGAAAATTAACAAGGTAAAGAGGTAATATTATAAAAAAAAGTTCTACATAAGAATAATGAATGTGAAACAGTATATGATAAAGCTGTAATGATTTTTAAAATACTACTGTTTAAAGGATGTGAAAATCATTTGAACAGACAATTGTTTATAAAGTTTGATATATTATAAATATAGACTTATAAATCAAAAGGAAATATATTATTTGATTAAGGGCAGTGGTATAATTGTTTGCTTCAAGTGGGAGTGGTTCTTTAAAAAACTCTAAAAAAGAAGATAAAAAAATGTGAAGCAAGTCAAATATAAGTAATACATAGAACTTTTGTAAATTTTGTATTTCCTATTTGTGATGGAGTTTTAACCACAAGGAGAATTTGATATTTTTTATTTAACCTGAGCAAAACAACAGACCATCTTGCACATAAAGGACAACAGCCACATCATATGCACTTAAGAATTATTATTTAGAATACTCTATATACCAGGTTTTATTCTTGGTCCTGGGGAACATGCTAAGGAAGTAGACAGACAACACCCCTACACTTTGGTGTTTATGTTTCATAAAAATTTGACCATTCATTAACAAGAAAGCAAAGAAGATATTTTCAATAATGGTAATTGCCATGAATATAGTACAGAATATGGAATAAACTGAGTTGGTAGATAGGCAGGGAAGGTTTTCAGGCAGTTCCATGTGAAATTTAACCTTCATGGCTCAAAGAAGGAGAGGTAAAAGGTATGGTAGAAGGTAATATGCACCCTAAGATGCAGGTGCTCCACAAATTTTTTTTTTAACATCTTTATTGGGGTATAATTGCTTTACAATAGTGTGTTACTTTCTGCTTTATAACAAAGTGAATCAGTTATACATATACATATGTTCCCATATCTCTTCCCTCTTGCATCTCCCTCCCTCCCACCCTCCCTATCCCACCCCTCCAGGCGGTCACAAAGCACAAAGCTGATATCCCTGTGCATGGACATATATACACTAACAAATGTAAGGTAGATAGCTAGTGCTCCACAGGTTTAATGGATCGTCACTGTGTGTTAATGAGGTACCATGTGACCAATTTTAACATAAATTAGAAAGTGGATTTTTATAGGAAAACTAAAGATTTTTAAATGTTGCCAATGAAGTTCAATTTGGAAACAACACTGCCTACTTACTCAATTCAGTGTAAACGCATCACAGTTTTAAGTTAGATCCCTCAGGTCACTGGTGTGCAACCTCTTTGATAGATCATCCTTGTATATATTTCAACCATATAGAGAATTCATTTGCTTCATTAAAGAAATGAGAATTTTTTAAACCCCATAAGTCCAGTGAATATTTACTCTCTTAATCCACCAGTTTGTCATCTCTATTCTAGATCATTAAATTTTTCTTCTACCATTCTTGTAGAGTTCATATTGCTTCACTGAAGAATAGGAATTCTAAAAATCCAGAGGTCCAGTGACTATTTACTGCCTGGTGATTTACATCATTTTACTCTATCGATTTTACAGGTTCACTTCTTGTGGTCCATGATAAATACTCATTGTCTGAGCTGTAGTTATAGGATAAGCATCAGGTTGGGAGCCCCCAAAACAATTAAATCACCTCTCATATTTTTTAATGACTACAGGGAGCTCATTATTCTGATTTTACTGAAGGAGTGCAAAAATATGTAAGCCTTGGATATCATTTTTATCTTCCCTAATTATATTTTGGAGTTTTAAAAATGTGCATCCTTAATCATTATAATTTTAGGCATTGTTTTTATAACACTGCTATGTCCCAAAATCTGAATTAATTTTTTAACTTGTTTCACTGATTTAGCAGTGCAATAAAGGTCAAAGACTAGATAGCAATTAGAATAAACAC
Organism: Tursiops truncatus; assembly: GCF_011762595.2. NCBI lineage: Eukaryota > Metazoa > Chordata > Mammalia > Artiodactyla > Delphinidae > Tursiops > Tursiops truncatus. The sequence goes on from NC_047038.1 coordinate 15,536,100, forward strand.
TAAAGCTTTTCCAAGTTAAAGCTTTCAGGCATACATAAAATAGTTTTAGTACTCTGAAAATCTAAAAGTAAACACAAATTATATTTTCTAATTAAACAAGGCATAAATAAAAATTAATTTCAAAGTATTTTACAGACCTTAATCAACATTCCTAATTCCCCCTTGGATTTGATATTATTGTGTACATATAGGTATGTGATGATAAATTTTGTCTAGAGGATAACTTTACTATTTACTAAGTCTGTTTTGTCACACTAACTATATTTTTTGAGAAGAATTCTGCCATTATTATTCCACATAATACAGACTTTCTACAGCTAAGAAGTTCTTTTGATAATAACAGATGTATTTAGGGAAGACTGGGGATTAGATAAAGGTCATACATATCCTTATAGATTAATAGTTGTATCAGTAATTTTCTGGAAATCACCCGTTTACATCTTTCTTCTCTTCCTGATTAACAATCTCCCCTGTTATAACAATCCACAAACAATAAAGATAACAAAAAATCATAGTGCAGTGGAGAAACCTCTGGAGTTTTGTGTCACTTGTTTTTGTTTTTTTCTGAGTCAAATCCATGCTCAGTGTAAATTTTTAGAAACAAATGTTTTCCTTATGTAAAGATGAAAGACACTGGAAAACTCATTAATACTGTTAAGTAACTATCTATAGAAAAACATCATTGAATTTTCTAATACTTATATAACCTTGATAACATACTAATATTAGTATTAATGTTTAACATCTGTGCACATTTTTAAAAGTTCTCTCTTTCTGATACTTATAGAAAACAAACAACTACTCTTATATTGAATTTAGTAATTTTATAAACTAGTGAAAATAATATTTGTTTTGGCTGTATTTGAATGTTTGGTTATTAACAATAGTCTAGAAAAATGTAATATGTAATTTATAAGCTCAGAATATGTTCATCGGCAGTATATCACCAGAAACTTCCATTAATTAAAAAAAGAAATTATCAAAATTCAAAGTTTGATTCTTGTTTTGACAGAAATAGACTTTTAAATTACTTATAAAATAGATTTTCATTTTCTCTGTAGTGATATTGAGACATTAGTCTGATTCTTTTGTTGAAGTGGGCAGAGCATAAATAATTATTAATTGTTCAAGATTTTGTCAAAAAAATCCTGTCCATATTGCAGTTCATTTGAGCTCTTATGATTAATCATAATTAAGGACTCTTGTAGAGATTCATTATAAAAATAAAACAAGCAAAGCTGTATTTACAATATAAAACCATCAGCTGGGGTTTATGCAGTGTATTAGTATGTCAGTAAACTTAAATGACTCTATGTCATAAATTCACAATGATAAAAATATCAGACACTTAAATATAGTTTATAGCACAGAGTTTATTCTAATATATAGAACCTTTGGAGGTAAATAATTCAAATGTGACATTTGATGCAATGTAACAGATGAAGTTTATTTTTTAATCCCAGATTTTCATCCTGAAAAATTAGAAGATTAGAAAATTAATGGCCCTAATTCTAATTCTGCCTCAGTCTCATTTTAAGTCTTTCCATCATTCTACGTGCATCCCTTCTGAGCAACAGCGTTAGAAGTAACTATTTTTCATTCTTCTTATAAAGGGACAACTGTCTTCAGAATACCAATATTGGAAATGAAGTACTAATAAATAAAAGTTTTACTCAAACTAGTAAAAGTAGGTTATAAAGATTCTTTCTCAAATTCCTCCTGGAACAATGTGGAAATAAAACATGTGCACATGCCAATGGGCACAATAAACATGTTAAAAAATTACCAATAAACTGAGTAATCTTTATATTGAGAACCTGAGAGAACACAGTATTTTCCCAGATCTGTTAGCCATCAAATTGGAGAGGACAATAGATAATTAGATGATAGCAAGACTCAAAAATGAGAATTCAATTCATAAAATATTTTCCAGGCTGTTCCCACTTAGAATAAAATAATCATGAAAGTATAGGAGGGAACCATTTAAAAATCATTATTTTCATACATATGTCCTAGGGTAGAGTTTACGTAAATCATACCAGAAAGTTTGATAGTGTTTACGTATGTGGATGCAAGTGTGTGTTCTGTGTGTGTTTGTGTCTGTGGATATGTTTATTATTTGAAGACTAAAACTTCTTTCAAAACACTTAATATTTTATTATCAGCTGAAGAGCCCATTTGAAGTATAAACTTGTGTAATTTGAGTTAATAACTTCTTCTGTCGACAAAGGAACTCTACAATAGCTGCTTATTTTCCTCACATAGCAACTCAGAAAGAGCCATTGTTCAATGGCTTTATGGCCTTTGAGCATAGATAATTGATCATAAATCTTTAGGTGGCCCAGCTGGGTTTCCATATGACTGCAGAGAAGCACCATATGGCCTCTAGCACTCACAGGGATCCCCTGCACTCACAGGTTACAGATTGAAAATCTGTCACAGTATTGAGAAGCAAGCTGCTCTCAAACTAGTGCAAAATAAATGATATTCTCAGATAAAACAAAGGGGAGATTTTCTTTAATAAGCTGATGGCTATATCTACAGTTCTCATACTTTTTTTTGATAATGTCTGGATAATTTAGGGTCTTGAACAACCCGAGTGGATTGTTTTATAAGGTCTCCATTCCTTGGAGAAAAGCACCATGTTGAGGCTTGGCTCAGTCCTAAGAGGATCAGGGACATTGTTTGGAACTTACCATCTCCCTTCCCTGCTTTCTTCTGCATACTGGCAACATTTTCTTAGATTTTTATTCAGAGGGTTGAAAATAATGGCTTTCCAGATAGCTCCCTCCCATCTCATACCTTAAAGTTTCTCTACTTCAAAGAGACCTATTCTCCTTACCTAATCCTATGTCAGGATGGATTATGTGTGCATCCTTAGACCTGTGGCAGAAAGAACAGCCCCCACTGTATAGTGATGGTTAAAATAGAGGATAGCAAGTTCTCCAAGATATGTGAATTGATGCTCGTGAGGAGAATTGGTTGTTAGAAAGATGATGATGATGATGATCCATGTGTCCAATCACTTATTTATGTTAGTTAGGACTCATGGATAATATCAGCAAATAGGGTAAGAAAATATGGTTACATTTAATACATAGTTTAAATATTACCATCTTTATACCAGAGGCCATGCCCTGGGAGGAGTCTTTAAAGCCAACAAGTCATGACCAACCAAAGTCCAAAGGTTCCCATTCTGGGCCATGTTCTAGGTATCCAGGACCTTAAAAGTCCTTGCCTAAATGCCCAGACCTTGTTCCCAGTTCCTGTGTGGGCCTCTTCTTTGAGTCTCTCCTCCTCAGGGCAGAACACACTGGAGTGTACACAATTCTAAGCCCAAAGAATGGCCAAGGGGAGGCTCCATAAAGAAGCTGTTTGATGGAGCCTAAAAGTAACACCTGGGATGTTCACATGTGTGAGCCTGAGGTCCCTCCAGGAATAAGAAAAGGCCAGTTATTGGAAGACAGTGGGAGCAAGCTGTGGGCTGAAGACATGGAGCTGGAGTCCAGCTCTCCTCTGGCCAACACATTCAAGCACAGATACCTGAGGAGCCTGAGAACTTTAAATTAATCCTGGCCTTCCAGGTTGTTTGGAAATTATGTTTTTAATGGTAAAATATAGAACTAATTTTGTTTGACAGTCCTTTAGCTTGGTTTAAAATCTGTAGTAATTCCGTCATGAACATCCATTTTTACTCAAAGTGTAGGGTCTGAATGGAACCTATCATTAATATGGATAAACTGCTAATCTATATTCTTATCTCCTCCTACTTTTTGTCAAAGTGCTTATCTAAGAAACACCATATTTCAAGAGTCTAGTTATAACTTCTCAGAATACAAGACTTTTAAATTGAAAACTTATAATTTGTATCATGAGTTTACATGATTCAACAAAGTGTTAGCCTTTGAGAAGTTTTTTAGGCTTCGATAAACCTCTCAGCAAACAGAGGATCAGAGGGTAATCTTTATTAACAGTCTTGTGATAATTTAGGTTCCTCATTTATAAAATGAAGAGAGATCTATCTATCTATCTATCTATCTAGCATAGGTTTGTTCTGAGGATTTATTAAGCACCCAGGCACATTGCAAACAATCTGTGAATATTAGTTCTTGTTTTTAATGAGCCTTCAATTTTCCAAAATATCAAGGTGTATCAATAAACTAACTTAACACTGAGTATATACTGGATGATGTTAATATGATAACTAATTGCAAAATTTCAAATTATTAACTAGTAAGTTAAATGTATAACATATGAAGGTATTTATTACATTATGATGCAGATTGAATTTTAAGAATGTTATGAGAGGTAAAAAATAAGTAGAAATACAGTAATTCAAAGGATTTGATATTGATTAAATGTCAACACTATCAGTTTGATACTCCTAAAGTAGGCCACTACATAAACCAGTTTGACTTATTCATTATAAATTAAGATTAAATGAAGAAATTACTTTTCTGATCTACATTATACTACTCACTCTAACTTAACTGAGTATTTTAATTATTATATTATTTTAGAATTTGATAGACATCATTATAGAATTTTTAAATTCATAGAGAAAGGAGATACACATAGCAAAGAAAAATTTTAATTTCTATTGATAATGACTAATTCATAAAAATATAATAAAATGATTATAAAATGAACGGTTAGCTTTTTATATCATCAGAATATGGCTATATATAAAATCTTATTTTTTTGTACTAAAAACAAAGAAGAAGCAAAAACAAAAAATGTAGCCTAGTTGGACATTTAAAAAATTTATAACCTTTATTTTTTCTAAGATAACAGAGTTGTTGGGTTCCTTGCAGAATCCATTTTAACACATAATTTAATCTTCTATTGAATATAAACTTTTGGTAAAGGCTCTTTTCACATTAAATCAATGTTTAAAAATGACATATATATATATTTGGTTTTTTAATTTTATGTTTTTCAATTTTTTATTGCAGTATTTATTGCAGTATTGTTGATTCACACCATTATATTAGCTACAGGTGTACAACCTAGAGATTTGACATTTTTATAGATTATACTCCATTTAAAGTCACTGCAAAATAATGGCTATATTTCCCTGTGCTGTACAATACACACTCTCCAAGTTTACCATCAGAAAGGATGGCTCCTTTTTTCTGAGAGGATATGTAACTTTGAGATAGGCTTTCTCATGGAGGTTCTTCCTGTTTACCTCCTTATTATTGAGCTAGCATTAGAGCTGATGGGTGAAGAAAGTGAACATGAGAATGACAGAGTAAAAAGGACAGTAACTTCATATAATGCATATACACACATTTTTCCTTTTTTTTATTAACAATCCTGTATTAAGACTGTGATTCAGTATTTTTATAGATTGTACTCCATTTAAAGTTATTACAAGATAATGGCTATAATTCCTGTGCTATACAATATATACTTGTTGCTTATCTATTTTATACATAATAGTTTGTACCTCTCAATGTCCTACCTCCATCCTGCCTCTCCCCCATGCTTCTCCCTACTGGTAACTATCAGTCTGTTCTCTATGCTTGTGAGTCTTTTTCTATTTTGTTATATTCATTCATTTTATTTTTTAGATTCCACATATGTGATAACATACAGTATTATTCTTTCTCTATCTGACTTATCTTACTAAGCATAATAACCTCTAGGTTCATCCATGTTGTCGTAAGTGGCAGAATTTCATTTTTTATACCTGAGTAATATTCCATTTTGTGTATGTATTTCTTTTTTATGGTTGAGTAATATTCCACTGTGTGTGTGTGTGTGTGTGTGTGTGTGTGTGTGTGTGTCTGTGTCTGTGTGTCTGTGTATATATATACACACAGTACTTCTTCAACCATTCATCTGTTCATGGACACTTAGGTTGCTTCCATATCTTGATTATTGTAAATAATGCTTCTATGAATATTGGGGTTCATGTATCCTTTCAAATTATTGTTTTCATTTTCTTTGGGTATATACCCAGGAGTAGAATTGCTGGATCATATGGTAGTTCTATTTTTAGTTTTTTTAGGAACCTCCATATTGTTTTCCATGGCAACTGCACCAATTTACATTCCCACCAATAGAGTACTAGGGTTCCCTTTTCTCCACATCCTTTCCAACATTTGTTATTTGTATTCTTTCTGATGATGGCCATTCTGACAGGTATGAGGTGATATATTACTGTGGTTTTAATTTACATTTCTCTGATTAGTGATGTTGAGCATCTTTTTTATGTGTCTGTTGGCCATCTTCTAAGAATATCATATACTGATGCAAATGGCTACTGAATGATATGCAAGTATATCACAGGAAATATTAATTCCCCCAAAATATAGCTCATTGTTTGAAACAAACAGTCCCAAAATGAATTTTATTATCAAAATCATTTTCAGAACTCAAAAAAACCCTGAGATAATACAGCATAATAGAAAATAGAATATATAATTAAAATATAAAGATAATTTACAAAGAGATTTCCAAATATGTATTCCTAAAGCAGCAATTAAAGAGTCATGATCATTTTATAAACATTTAAAAAAATAATTCAATAATGGAACATGTGTGATTCCTATATTTACTGCATCATTGAATTTTAAATATACTCTTAAAAATCATAGAATTTTAGATGCATGACTTTGCCCAAAGACAGAGGTCTATAAATTAGAAATGATGCATATCTTAAATGATATGAGAAGATTAAATAAGATGAAGTATGAGCCAAATACATGGTTCATGTTGAATAAATAGTGTATTTTAATGGCTAGATCATTACAGAAGCAATTGTAAAATTTTTATATATATGTAAATATATATAAATTATATATAAATAATATTCAAAGATGAAAATTATACCACTAAAAATATGACTTTGAAATTTATTATAATAAGAGACCAAATCAATGTTAGAATTTAATTTAAAAAATAGTAAATCAATGTTGGAAATTATTTTTCTAAGTGAACATTTAAAACCTTTAAGAAAATAATATCCTTTAGTTATGATAATTAAATTATAAAATGTTGCTAGAAAGCAATATAAATGGAGCTAGGAAGGACTTAGAAATCATCTGACACAATTTTGGCCCTGAGGCCAGAGAACTGAGACTTCAAGAGTGTAAGTTCAATAAGCATTCTCCATGCTGTAGACTTGAACCCAAAAGAGGGAAGGAGCAGATTACAGTATCTAACTTCATGTGAGGTAAAGGCTTACACACAGAGTGTTCCTAGAACTGCTCAACCAGGAAGTGATTGAGTGGTAGAGTGAGGAGTAACACAGAGATGATTAAACTTTGCAACTTTCAAATTATAAACTATCTAGTAAGGCAATTGTGTAATTGTACCTCATCCATGGTATAATACAATCCTGAATTGTGTACTGAAAGAGCTCCCCATCTTCTTCTGCAGAATACATTTCTGGCCACCCCACCATCAGCTAATACTTTACTCCATTTGTAATTACTATGTATGATTAGTGTCTTTCTTATACACTCTGGATCTATATGTCCGCTAGACATACTTATTTGGTATGTGGCTCAGTTACCACAAAATCAGCATGTTCTAAACTGAAAACATCAGACTCTTTTTCTCACCAGTGCTCTTTACATTATGAATATCACCATTATTGGCTCAAGAGCCCAAGTCTAAAACATGGAAACCATTCTTTTATTCTCCCTACATCCTTCCTACTTTCAATCAATTATGTTCTCACCATTCTACTTACAACACACAGTTCTGATCCAATTCATTCCTCACTATCCTCATCATTAGTTAGGCATCATCATCCCTCACCTGAGCAACTTCATTTCCCTTTCTTGTACCTTCACAATTGTAACCCCATTATCTCCATCTTGTAGCTCGTATGGTATTTCTAAACTAGGTTGTATTTTAAAACCTTAGTGAAGCTTATGTGGTCCCTTATGTCCTGGCTCCTGACATTTTTTTCAGCTTCTTTACTTATCCTTTTCTATTTCACATCCATGCTTAGCGATGCTGAGGGTTTTTTTTTTTCACATTATCAATAAACCAAACCTCTCTTGCTTTCATGCCTTTGCACATTTTCCTTTTTCTTTCTACTTCTCCGTTTACCTAGCTAATTATTTTTCATGCTTTTTGTTTTAGTTAAATATTATGAAGATATGTTGAATATTATGAAAGAAATTTTCCAGAAAACCTCTAGATAAGCTTAGGTGCTCCTGTTGTGCACACCAGTTGCTCCTTTAGTATAATTTTTTTAGCCCAATTTGTTTAATATCTTTATCCCTGAAGAACGGAAAGCTCTACGGGGGCAGCAACTATGTATTTCCTAATCATCCCATATCTCCAGAACATGGTACTATTTGTAATATGGTAATTGCACAAAAATGATTTGCTAGGTGAACAATTAATGTGTCTTACAGTGGTTGATTTCCATTAAAATTCAAAAGTATTCGTAATTCTGAGACAGAAAAATATCTTTGTGGTTGGAAACAATTTATGGATTAGCTATAAATAAAGAATTATTTTTCAGAACCAACCCTACAGATTTTAATTTGTCTGTAATAACCTTATGTACAACTAGATGAGAATGAATCCTTGTCTCTCGGTCAGATCTATCTATAAGTTAAATTTAAAAGTACCGTTTATGTGACTTCCCTGGTTGTCCAGTGGTTGAGACTTCACCTTCCCATGCAGGGGGTGTGGGTTCAATCCCTAGTGGGGGAGCTGGTCCCACATGCCTCAGGGCCAAAAAACCAAAGCATAAAGCAGAAGCAATGTTGTGGCAAATTCAGTGAGGACTTGGAAGGTGGTCCACATTAAAAAAAAAAAAAAAGTCTTAAAAAGAATAATTAAAAAAATAAAAGCACCATATATTCCACCTCAGTTTTTTTCTACTATTATTCTGTCTTTCCCCAATATCCACTTCCTGCATTTTTTAAAGCTAAGTGTTCCCAAGAACATGGAAAATTCAGTGACATCCGTTGAACTCATCCATATTGAGGAATATTAATAGAGAATCACACATGCATATAATTAAGAGGAACATATTGGTGGTGGAGAACATTGTTCCTTCAACACATGGTGCCTCCCTCACAGATTATTCTGAATATGTCAAGGGATAAGACTTTATAAAGAAGTGAATTAAGACTTAATATGTTTTATCCATATTTTATACTATGACTATTAATTTTGTTATTTATGCATGAGGAAATCTGCACTATTAGAGGGGGATCTGTATATAGTTTTTCTCTTGATTCAATTTCTTTGTGTTTCTATAAACATCAACTTTAAGTATACTAATCCGATATCAACTAAGTTATATAAATGCCACACAAATGGATTGATTTATCTTTTCTCCTTATATATAGTACCTCCAATTTCAATTCCAATTTTAAAACTTTTTGAAACAGTGTCATTTAATATCAAAAGAAACATAAACTTACTATATAAAGGCTCATATAAAAAGAACATTTATCATACTTCTCTCTCCCACAGAGATTTAGTAAAACAGTATATCTGAACTAGGCCAATGCTTATTTATTTTCTTTATCAGAAAAATTGAAATGTTGACTGCTAGATAAACAGGAATTTGTAAAACTACTAGAATAAGAAATGCATGTTTCAAGAAAGAAAAAAATATGTTAAATGCCTTTGAAAATCAAGACAAGTGAAAAACATAACCTTCCACCTTAAGGAACTAGTAAAAGAAGAACAAATAAAACCTGAAGTTAGTAGAAGGAAAGAAATCATAAATATAAGAGATGAAATAGAGACTAAAAAAAAGAATCAGAACAGAAAAGAATCAATGAAACTAAAAACTAGTTCTTTGGAAAGATAAACCCAAATTCATAAACCTTTAGCCAGACTCATTAAGAAAAATAGAAAGAGGACCCAAATAAATAAAATCAGAAATGAAAAAGAAGTTACAACTGACACCACAGAAATACAAAGGATCATAATAGATTACTAAGACCGTTATATGCCAATAAAATGGACAGTGTAGAAAAAAAATGGATAAATGTACAATCTCCCAAGACTGAATCAGGAAGAAATAGAAAATCTGAACAGACAATCACTAGTATTGATATTGAGTCAGTAATTTAAAAAAATCTACCATCAAACAAAAGTCCAGGACCAGACAGCTTAACAGATGAATTCTACCAAATATTAAAAGAAGTGCTAGCACCTCTCCTTCTCAAGCTGTTCCAAAAAATTGAAAGGAAAGAATGCTTCCAAACTCATTTCATAAGGCCAGTGTCAACCTGTTATCAAAACCAGACAAAGACCTGCAAAAAACAAAAGCCAATATCACTGATGAACATAGATACAAAAATCCTTAAAAAAAATATAGCAAACTGAATTCAACAATACATTAAAAGGATCATACACCATGACTGAGTGGAATTTATCTCAGGCATGCAAAAATGGCTTAACATCCACAAATCACTCAATGTCATACACCACATTAACAAATTGAAGAATAAAATCAATATGATCATCTCAATAGACACAGAAAAACCTTTTGACAAAATTCAGCTTTCGTTTATGATAAAAACTCTCAACAAACAAGTTGTAGAGGAAACGCACCTCAATATAATAAAGGCCATATATGAAAAACCCACAGCGAACATCATTCTCAACTGTGAAAAGCAAAAAGCTTTTTCTCTAGGGCTTCCCTGGTGGTGCAGTGGTTGAGAGTCCGCCTGCCGATGCAGGGGACACGGGTTCATGCCCCAGTCTGGGAAGATCCCACATGCCGCGGAGTGGCTGGGCCCGTGAGCCATGGCCGCTGAGCCTGTGTGTCCAGAGCCTGTGCTCCGCAATGGGAGAGGCCCACGTACCGCAAAAAAAAAAAAATCTTTTTCTCTAAAATCAGGAAAAGACAAGGATGCCCACTCTCACCACTTTTATTCAACATAGTCTTCGAAGTCCTAGCCACAGCAATCAGAGCAGAAAAACAGTTGAAAGGAATCCAAATTGGAAAGGAAGAAGTAAAACTGTCACTGTTTGCAGATGACATGATACTATACATAGAAAATCCTAAAGAATTCACCAAAAAACTATTAGAACTAATAAGTACATTCAAAGATACAAATTTAATATAGAAAAACCTGTTGTCTTTCTATACACTAAAAGCAGACTATCAGAAGGAGATATTAAGAAAGCAAGCCATTTACAATCAAACCTAAAAGAATAAAATATCCTAGACTAACTCTAACGAGGCAAAAGACCTATACTTAGAAAACTATACAATATTGATGAAAGAAATTGAAGACAACACAGACCAATGGAATGATATGGCATGGGTTGGAAGATTTGATATTGTTAAAATAACAATACTATCCAAGGTTCTTCAATCCATATCAAAATACCAATGGCATTTTTCACTGAACTAGAATTAAATAATTCTAAAATTTGTATATAAACACAAATGACCCAGAATAGCCAAAACAATCTTGAGAAAGGACAAAGCTGGGAGTGTCACGTTCTCTGATTTCAAGCTAACGTACAAAGCTACAGTCATCAAAACGGTGTGATACTTTCACAAAAACAGACACATAGATCAATGGAACAAAGAGCTCATAAATAAATCCACACTTACATGGTCAATGAATATACAACAAAAGAGGAAAGAATATACATGAAAAGACAGTCTTTTTAATAAATGATGTTGGGAAAATTGGACTACTTTCTCACAGCATGTACAAAACTAAACTCAAAATGGATTAAATACTTAAATGTAGGATCTGAAACCATAAAATTGCTAAGAGAAAATGTAAGCAGTAGGCTCTTTGACATCAGTCATAGCAATATTTGGAGGATTATGTCTCCCCAAGCAAGTGAAACAAAAGCAAAATTAAAGCAGACTACATCAAACAAAGACTTTGTGCATGTAAGTGTGTGTGTGTGTGTGTGTGTGTGTGTATGTGTTGTTTTCCTTTGTTTTGTTGCTGTGCCACGTGGCTCGTGGGATCTTAGTTCCCCAACCAGGGATTGAACCCTGGCCTTGGCAGTGAAAGTGCTGAGTCCTGACCACTGGACCTACAGGGAGTTCCCACAAACTAAAAGACTTTTGCACACAATGGAAACTATCAACAAAATGAAAAGCTCCCCTTCTGAATAGGAGAAGATATTTACAAACAATATATCTGATAAAGAGTTAATATCAAAAATATAAAAAGGACTGATATAACTCAACATCAAAAGCACACAACCCCATAAAAAATGGGCAGAGGATCTGAATAGACACTCTTCCAAAGAAGACATACACATAGCAAAGAGACAAATGAAAACATGCTCAACATCACTAAGCATTAGGGAAATACAAATCAAAACTACAATGAGATATCACCTCACATCTTTCAGAATAGTTATCAAAAATACAACATATAACAATTGTTGGAAAGGATGTGGAGAAAGGGAAAACCTAGTGCATTGTTTTTTATTTATTTATTTGTTTTAACATCTTTATTGGAGTATAATTGCTTACAATGGTGTGTTAGTTTTTGCTTTATAACAAAGTGAATCAGTTATACATATACATATGTTCCCATATCTCTTCCCTCTTGCATCTCCCTCCTGCCCACCCTCCCTATCCTACCCCTCTAGGTGGTCACAAACCACCGAGCTGATCTGATCTCCCTGTGCTATGTGGCTGCTTCCCACTAGCTATCTATTCTACGTTTGGTAGTGTATATATGTCCATGCCACTCTCTCACTTTGTCACAGCTTACCCTTCCCCCTCCCCATATCCTCAAGTCCATTCTCTAGTAGGTCTGCATCTCCATTGCCCTCTTACCCCTAGGTTCTTCATGACCTTTTTTTTTTCCTTCCTTAGATTCCATATATATGTGTTAGCATACGGTATTTGTTTTTCTCTTTCTGACTTACTTCACTCTGTATGACAGACTCTAGGTCCATCCACCTCACTACAAATAACTCAATTTCATTTCTTTTTATGGCTGAGTAATATTCCATTGTATATATGTGCCACATCTTCTTTATCCATTCATCTGTTGATGGACACTTAGGTTGCTTCCATGTCCTGGCTATTGTAAATAGAGCTGCAATGAACATTTTGGAACATGACTCCTTTTGAATTATGGTTTTCTCAGGGTATATGCCCAGTAGTGGGATTGCTCGGTCATATGGTAGTTCTATTTGTAGTTTTTTAAGGAACCTCCATACTGTTCTCCATAGTGGCTGTATCAATTTACATTCCTACCAACAGTGCAAGAGGGTTCCCTTTTCTCCACTCCCTCTCCAGCATTTATTGTTTCTAGATTTTTTGATGATGGCCATTCTGACCGGTGTGAGATGATATCTCATTGTAGTTTTGATTTGCATTTCTCTAATGATTAATGATGTTGAGCATTCCTTCATGTGTTTGTTGGCAATCTGTATATCTTCTTTGGAGAAATGTCTATTTAGGTCTTCTCTCCATTTTTGGATTGGGTTGTTTGTTTTTTGTTATTGAGCTGCTTGTAAATTTTGGAGATTAATCCTTTGTCAGTTGCTTCATTTGCAAATATTTTCTCCCATTCTGAGGCTGTCTTTTGGTCTTCTTTATGGTTTCCTTTGCTGTGCAAAAGCTTTTAAGTTTCATTAGGTCCAATTTGTTTAGTTTTGTTTTTATTTCCATTTCTCTAGGAGGTGGGTCAGAAAGGATCTTGCTGTGATTTATGTCATACAGTATTCTGCCTATGTTTTCCTCTAAGAGTTTCATGGTATCTGGCCTTACATTTAGATCTTTAATCAATTTTGAGCTTATATTTGTGTGTGGTGTTAGGGAGTATTCTAATTTCATACTTTTACATGTACCTCTCCAGTTTTCCTGGCACCACTTATTGAAAAGGCTGTCTTTTCTCCACTGTATATTCTTGCCTCCTTTATCAAAGATAAGGTGACCATATGTGCATGGGTTTATTTCTGGGCTTTCTATACTGTTCCATTGATCTATATTTCCGTTTTTGTGCCAGTACCATACTGTCTTGATTACTGTAGTTGTGTAGTATAGTCTGAAGTCAGGGAGCTTGATTCCTCCAGCTCCGTTTTTCATTCTCAAGATTGCTTTGGCTATTCGGGGTCTTTTGTGTTTCCATAAAAATTGTGAAATTTTTTGTTCTAGTTCTGTGAAAAATGCCAGTGGTAGTTTTATAGGGATTGCATTGAATCTGTAGATTGCTTTGGGTGGTAGAATCATTTTCACAATGTTGATTCTTCTAATCCAAGAACATGGTATATCTCTCCATCTATTTATATCATCTTTAATTTCTTTCATCAGTGTCTTATAATGTTCTGCATACAGGTCTTTTGTCTCCTTAGGTAGGTTTCTTCCTAGATATTTTATTCTTTCTGTTGCAATGGTAAATAGGAGTGTTTTCTTAATTTCACTTTCAGATTTTTCATCATTAGTATATAGGAATGCCACAGATTTCTGTGCATTAATTTTGTATCCTGCTACTTTACCAAATTCATTGATTAGCTCTAATAGTTTTCTGGTGGCATCTTTATGATTCTTTATGTATAGTATCATGTCGTCTGCAAACAGTGACAGCTTTAATTCTTCTTTTCTGATTTGGATTCCTTTATTTCTTTTTCTTCTCTAATTTCTGTGGCTAACAATTCCAAAACTCTGTTGAATAGTAGTGGTGAGAGTTGGCAATCTTGTCTTGCTCCTGATCTTAGTGGAAATGGTTTCAGGTTTTCACCATTGAGGATGATGTTGGCTGTGGGTTTGTCATATATGGCCTTTATTATATTGAGGAAAGTTCCCTCTATGCCTACTTTCTGCAGGGTTTTTATCATAAATGGGTGTTGAATTTTGTTGAAAGCTTTCTCTGCATCTATTGAGATGATCATATGTTTTTTCTCCTTCAATTTGTTTATATGGTGTATCATGTTGATTGATCTGCATATATTGAATAATCCTTGCATTCCTGGAATAAACCCCACTTGATCATGGTGTATGATCGTTTTAATGTGCTGTTGGATTCTGTTTGCTAGTATTTTGTTAGGATTTTTGCATCTATGTTCATCAGTGATATTGGCCTGTAGTTTTCTTTGTGATATCCTTGTCTGGTTTTGGTATCAGGGTGATTTGATGGTGGTCTCGTAGAATGAGTTTGGGAGTGTTCCTCCCTCTGCTATAGTTTGGAAGAGTTTGAGAAGGATAGGTGTTAGCTCTTCTCTAAATGTTTGATAGAATTCGCCTGTGAAGCCATCTGGTCCTGGGCTTTAGTTTGTTGGAAGATTTTTAATCACAGTTTCAATTTCGGTGCTTGTGATTGGTCTGTTCATATTTTCTATTTCTTCCTGGTTCAGTCTCAGCAGGTTGTGCATGTCTAAGAATTTGTCCATTTCTTCCAGGTTGTCCATTTTATTTGCATAGAGTTGCTTGTAGTAATCTCTCATGATCTTTTATATTTCTGCAGTGTCAGTTGTTACTTCTTTTGCATTTCTAGTTCTTTTGATTTCAGTCTTCTCGCTTTTTTTCTTGAGGAGTCTGGCTAATGGTTTATCAATATTTTTTTATCTTCTCAAAGAACCAGCTTTTAGTTTTATTGATCTTTGCTATTGTTTCCTTCATTTATTTCTGATCTGATCTTTATGATTTCTTTTCTTCTGCTAACTTTGGGTTTTTTTTTGTTCTTTTTTCTCTAATTGCTTTATGTGTAAGGTTAGGTTGTTTATTTGAGATATTTCCTGTTTCTTAAGGTAGGATTGTATTGCTATAAACTTCCCTCTTAGAAGTGCTTTTGCTGCATCCCGTAGGTTTTGGGTCATCGTGTTTTCATTGTCATTTGTTTCTAGGTATTTTTTGATTTCCTCTTTGATTTCTTCAGTGATCTCTTGGTTATTAAGTAGTGTATTGTTTAGCCTCCATGTGTTTGTATTTTTTACAGATCTTTTCCTGTAATTGATACCTAATCTCAAAGCGTTGTGGTTGGAAAAGATACTTGATACAATTTCAAATTTCTTAAATTTACCAAGACTTGATTTGTGACCCAGGATATGATCTATCCTGGAGAATGTTCCATGAGCACTTGAGAAAAATGTGTATTCTGTTGTTTTTTGATAGAATGTCCTATAAATATCAATTAAGTTCATCTTGTTTAATGTATAAATTACAGCTTGTGTTTCCTTATTTATTTTCATTTTGGATGATCTGTCCATTGGTGAAAGTGGGGTGTTAAAGTCCCCTAGTATGATTGTGTTATGATCGATTTCCCCTTTTATGGCTGTTAGTATTTACCTTATATATTGAGGTGCTTCTATGTTGGGTACATAAATATTTACAATTGTTATATCTTCTTCTTGGATCGATCCCGTGATCATTATGTAGTGTCCTTCTTTGTCTCTTGTAATAGTCTTTATTTTAAAGTCTTTTTTGTCTGATATGAGAATTACTACTCCAGCTTTCTTTTGATTGCCATTTGCATGGAATATCTTTTTCCATCCCCTCACTTTCAGTCTGTATGTGTCTCTAGGTCTGAAGTGGGTCTCTTGTAGACAGCATATATACGGGTCTTGCTTTTGTATCCATTCAGCCAGTCTGTGTCTTTTGGTGGGAGCACTTATTTCATTTACATTTAAGGTAATTATCAATATGTATGTTCTTATTCCCATTTTCTTAATTGCTTTGGGTTTGTTATTGTAGGTCTTTTCCTTCTCTTGTGTTTCTTGCCTAGAGAAGTTCTTATGGCATTTGTTTTAAAGCTGGTTTGATGGTGCTGAACTCTCTCAGCTTTTGCTTGTCTGTAAAGCTTTTAATTTCTCCATGAAACCTGAATGACATCCTTGCTGTGTAGAGTAATCTTGGTTGTAGGTTTTTCTCCTTCATCACTTTAATTATGTCCTGCCACTCCCTTCTGGCTTGCAGAATTTCTGCTGAAAGATCAGCTGTTAACCTTATGGGGAATCCCTTGTGTGTGATTTGTTGTTTTTCCCTTGCTGCTTTTAATATGTTTTCTATGTATTTAAGTTTTGATAGTTTGATTAATATGTGTCTTGTCATGTTTCTCTTTGGATTTATCCTGTATGGGACTATCTGTGCTTCCTGGACGTGATTAACTATTTCCTTTCCCATATTAGGGAAGTTTTCAACTATAATCTCTTCAAATATTTTCTCACTCCCTTTTTTTCCTCTTTTTCTTCTGGGACCCCTATAGTTCGAATGTTGGTGCGTTTAATGTTGTCCCAGAGGTCTCTGAGACTGTCCTCAGTTCTTTTCATTCCTTTTTCTTTATTCTGCTCTGTGGTAGTTATTTCCACTATTTTATCTTCCAGGTCACTTATCCGTTCTTCTGCCTCAGTTATTCTGCTATTTTTAATTTCGTTTATTGTGTTTTTCATCATTGCTTGTTTCCTCTTTAGTTCTTTTAGGTCCTTGTTAAATATTTCTTGCATTTTCTCTATTCTATTTCTAAGATTTTGGATCATCTTTACTATCATTATTCTGAATTCTTTTTCAGGTAGACTGCCTATTTCCTCTTCATTTGTTAGGTCTGGTGTGTTTTTATCTTGCTCCTTCATCTGCTGTGTGTTTTTCTGTCTTCTCATTTTGCTTATTCTTACTGTGTTTGGGGTCTCCTTTTTGGAGGCTGCACGTTCATAGTTCCCATTGTTTTTGGTGTCTGTTTCCAGTGGTTAAGGTTGGTTCAATGGGTTGTGTAGACTTCCTAGGGGAGGGGACTGGTGCCTGTGTTCTGATGGATGTATCTGGATCTTGTCTTTCTATTGGGCAGGTCCATGTCTGGTGGTGTGTTTTGGGGTGTCTGTGGCCTTATGATGATTTTAGGCAGCCTCTCTGCTAATGGGTGGAGTTGTGTTCCTGTTTTGCTAGTTGTTTGGCATAGGGTATCCAGCACTATAGCTTGATGGTTGTTGAGTGAAGCTGGGTCTTGGTGTTGAGATGGAAATCTCTGGGAGATTTTCACCATTTGATATTACGTGTAGCTGGGAGGTCTCTTGTGGACCAGTGTCGTGAAGTTGACTCTCCCACCTCAGAGGCACAGCCCTGACCCCTGGCTGGAGCACTAAGAGCCTTTCATCCACATGGCTCAGAATAAAAGGGAGAAAAAATAAAAAGTAAGAAAGAAAGAAAGAGGACAAAATAAAGTAAGATAAAATAAAGTTATTAAAATAAATAATTTTTATGAAAAAAATTTAAAAAGAAAAAAAAGGAAAAAGAACAAATGGACAGAATACTAAGACAAATGGTGAAAGCAAAGCTATACAGAGAAAATCTCACACAGAAGCATACACATACACACCCACAAAAAGAGGAAAAAATAATATATCTTGCTCCCAAAGTCCACCTCCTCAATTTGGGATGATTCGTTGTCTATTCAGGTATTCCGCAGATGCAGGGTACATCAAGTTGATTGTGGAGGTTTAATCTGCTTCTCCTGAGGCTGCTGGGAGAAATTTCCCTTTCTCTTCTTTGTTCACACAGCTCCCGGGGCTCAGCTTTGATTTGGACCCGCCTCTGCGTGTAGGTCGCCTGAGGGCATCTGTTCTTTGCTCATACAGGACAGGGTTAAAGGAGCAGCTGATTCGGGGACTCTGGCTCACTCAGGCCGGGGGGAGGGAGTGGTATGGATGCAGGGCGAGCCTGTGGTGGCAGAGGCCGTCATGACATTGCGCCACCTGAGGCGCATCAGGCGTTCTGCAGGGGAAGTTGTCCCTGAATCATGGGACCCTGGCAGTGGCGGCCGCACAGGCTCCCGGGAGGGGAGGTGTGGATAGTGACCTGTGCTCGCACACAGGCTCCTTGGTGGCTGCAGTAGCAGCCTTAGTGTCTCATGCCCTTCTCTGGGGTCTGCGCTGATAGCCACGGCTCGTGCACATCTCTGGAGCTCCTTTAAGCGGCGCTCTTAATCCCTTCTCCTCGTGCACCAGGAAACAAAGAGGCAAGAAAAAGTCTCTTGCCTCTTCGGCAGCTCCAGCCCTCTTCATGGACTCCCTCCCGGCCAGCTGTGGCGCACTAGCCCCCTTCAGGCTGTGTTCACGCCGCCAACCCCAGTCCTCTCCCTGGGATCCGACCGCCCAAGCCTCAGCTCCCAGCTCCCGCCTGCCCTGGTGGGTGAGCAGACAAGCCTCTCGGGCTGGTGAGTACTGGTCAGCACCGATCCTCTGTGAGGGAATCTCTCCTCTTTGCCCTCCGCACCCCTGTGGCTGCGCTCTCCTCCGCGGCTCCGAAGCTTACCCCCTCCACCACCCACAGTCTCCACCTGTGGAGGGGCTTCCTAGTGTGTGGAAACCTTTCCTCCTTCACAGCTCCCTCCCACTGGTGCAGGTCCTGTCGCTATTCTTTTGTCTCTGTTTTTTCTTTTTTCTTTTGCCCTACCCAGGTACGTGGGGAGTTTCTTGCCTTTTGGGAGGTGTGAGGTCTTCTGCCAGTTTTCAGTGGGTGTTCTATAGGAGCAGTTCCATGTGTAGATGTATTTCTGGTGTATCTGTGGGGAGGAAGGTGATCTCCATGTCTCACTCTTCCGCCATCTTCTCCTGGTTCTCTATTAATTTTAATTTAAACATTTATTTATTTAACCTTACTTCCATTTCCTGGTGTGAAAACTGAGCCTTAGAGAGTGTTACTTGCTAAGTCCCACATTTCTGTAAGCAATAGAGGTGGAATCCACACCCAGGAAAGCTGACCCCATGTCTCCTGCCTTTTCTTCACCACTGGTAACTGATCTCTTCCTTAGTGCATTGTTGATGGGAATGTAAATTGGTGCTGTCACTTGGAAAACAGTATAGAGGAGCCTCAAAAAAAAAAAAAAAACCCACAGAAAACGTAGAATTACCAAAAGATCCAGAAATTCCACTTCTGTGTATTTTTTCAAAACAAGAACACTAATTTGAAAAGATGTATGCACACTTTATGTTTATTTCAGCATTATTCACAATAGTCAAGATTTGGAAGCAAAGTTAGTTCCCATCAATAGATAAATAGATAAAGAAGAGGTGATATATATGTACAATGTAACATTTCTCTACCATAAAAATGAAATCTTGCCATTTGAGACAATGTGGATGAAAGTGGAGGGTATTATGCTAAGTGAAATAAGTCAGACAGAGAAAGACAAGTACCACATGATTTCACTTATGTGTGGAATCTAAAAACTGAAACAAATAAATAAACACAACAGAAACAGTCATAGACACAGAGGACAAGCAGGTGGTTGCCAGAGGGAGAAGTGGGAGGATGAGTAAAATAGGTCAGGAAAATTTATGTACAAACTTCCAGTTACAAAATAAATGACTCACAGGAATGAAATATGCAGCATGGGGAATCTAGTTAATAATAATGTAATATTTCCTATGATGACAGACAGTAACTAGATTCATTGGGATAACGATTTTGTAATATATATAAATATTGAATCACAATGTTGTGCATCAGAAAATAATATAGTGTTGTAGGTCAATTTTAGAAAGAAAGAGTGAAGGAAGGAGGGAGGGAGGGATGAAAGGAGGGAAGAAGGAAGGAAGGGGAAAGGAAAGGAAAGGAAAAAATTTAAAAAGAAGGAAGGAAAAGGAAGAAAGGAGGGAGGGAAGGAGACAGTGGGAGAGGGAGAGAAAAATAAAGAAGAAAAGGTAGGAAGGAAGAAAAGGAAGGGAGGGAGGAAGGAAGGAAGGAAGAAAACAAACATCTGGGGAGGCAGAAAACTAATAGGTCCTATGGAAAAGCGCTATGGTTCAACTATGGACATAAATAAGACAGGGTAAAATACACCTTAATTGTTTTCACTTAAAATATGGCAATTAAAAATTTTTCAATATCCAAAACAGAGCACAATTTAACTACCCAGGTGGGGAAGTAGAGTGGATGTGATTATCAGTCCCCAATCCAGTAACTTCCTGCAGTTTCACTAGTGACTTGGAGAACCCAGTGAATACCAGCACAGCCAGTCATCATCCAGTCAATAGGCAGTGATAGAGCTGAAGAAAAGGCTGTTTATACATATACCCACACGTACCCACCCACTCATACACATAACCTCCATCAGCCCCTAGCTCCTAGTCAGCTCTGCCATTGGCCATTTTCAATTAGGGCAATCTTTTTTTTTTTTTTTTTCTTTTGCGGTACGCGGGCCTCTCACTGTTGTGGCCTCTCCCGTTGTGGAGCACAGGCTCCGTAAGCACAGGCTCAGTGGCCATGGCTCACGGGGGCCCAGCCACTCCACGGCATGTGGGATCTTCCCGGACCGGGGCACGAATCCGTGTCGCCCGCATCAGCAGGCGGACTCTCAACCACTGCGCCACGAGGGAAGCCCCAGTTAGGGCAATCTTAAAATTAGAAGTTTCCCTAATTCTGTAAATCATATTACTCTGGACTGATATAATATTTACCTTTTGGCTTATTTCACTGTCAAGGCATGATCCTATTTATCAGGCTGGATCATCCTGCTCATATATCTATATTAGTAACTTTCGTTTCAATAATAACACACAGAAATGCACCCTTATATAAAATATCTGAAGAACAATAGCAGGACTAATCTTGGCACAAAGCTCAGGAATTAATCCCAAAACCTCCAGTGAAAGCTTCAGTTTGCTCACCTAATTGTATCTACTTCTTTGTTTTTTTTGTGAGATAAAGAGTAGTAATATGAAGAACAAAGAACAATGCTTGATACATAGGAAAGACCATAGACAGCTGCATTCACTTTTAAGTCCTACAAAATGAAAATGTTGTCTATATAAATACTATAAAAAAAGATTAATGGAATTATAATGTAGAGTTTTAAGTGCTTAACGGTATATCTATGGCAATTATATGAAATTTCCTTTAATACTTTAAACAATTTGGAAGCCAGGGAGGGATTTTTTTTTTTTTTTGTGGGGGGCTAGGAAGGGCAAATGATAGAGTAAATGAACTTTTTGTAGGATGGACTCTTAAGTTACTTCTTACACCACATGCAGTTATAATTAAATAAAATATAAGGTAATAATTTAAGTTTGTCAGTCTTCTTCCATTTTCCTCATTTAGTACCATGTTTGAAAGACATCACATGAGGAGCTACATTGTTTTGATTTATTAAAAACATAGTTCCACTTTCCTGAGGACATTCTGTCCTGTACATATTGACATTCTTAAAGTGCTACAGATCAAAAGTATAATTTCTAAGTACTTATTTTGGCTACACACACACACACACACACACACACACACACACACGAAAACCACAAGAAGCATTACTGCAACATTGTTCACAGAAAAAAGAAAAATAAATGAATATCTAAAAAGAAGAGTTTAGTCAAATAAAGTATGGCAATTTTCATACAACATGATATTGTCAATAAAGGAGACTTATGGCTAAAGGAAAATGTTCACAGAGCAATGTTTTAAAAAAGTAGATTACTCTGCATATGTGTGTATGTGTGCCTGTAGAAAGGGGGGGGGGGTGAGATAGAGAGTGGAAAAAGGACTTATCTCAGTGACAGAAGTGATTTTTATTCTCATTGCTTTCTTTGTATTTTTTAAATGTTTATGATTATTATTTATTACACTTCCCTAAACAATTTTAAAATATATTGTTCTGACTATGTTATAAATTTAGTATAAATTATAGTCATTTAGTATAAATTATAGTAATATTATCATGAAAAATCAACACCAGCATAAGCTACTGTACCTATATAGCAAACTACTCTTTGTAAAAGAAGAACAAAAGGCTGTGTGTTTTAGGAAGAAGCAGTCTTGGACATTCTGTCACATTGGGCAATTTAAAATAAAGAGAATACTTAGGAGCTATTTTGATGAAGATTTCTCCATTCCCAGTACTGAGAATAAAGGCAATCAGTAGCCAATTTTCTTTAGATTATTTGATTTATCTTTGTTGCAGCCTCACACGACATAACTATGAAATAGAGCTGTTTTCACCAAAGAACAGACCAATTAAAATACTTATTTACAGAAGTATTGTGATTCTATTAAAAGGCAAATGAAGGGGGCTTCCCTGGTGGTACAGTGGTTGAGAGTCTCCCTGCCGATGCAGGGGGCACGGGTTCGTGCCCCGGTCTGGGAAGATCCCACATGCCGTGGAGCATCTGGGCCTGTGAGCCATGGCCGCTGGGCCTGCGCGTCCGGAGACTGTGCTCCGCAACAGGAGAGGCCACAACTGTGAGAGGCCTGCGTACTGGAAAAAAAAAAAAGGCAAATGAAGGTCAACTTAATGTACTCTGTAATGTACTATTTTATTATGTATTTTCTTTATAATTAGCCTTTGTTTTTTAGAGTTAAATTAATTTTTGTTGAATGAAATGACTTCAGGAAAGTCCTTTTATAATGGTTTTCAAATGCCATTTATCCTGGTTTGTCATGTTGTGTGCATTTGTAAGTATGAATGTACTCTTTCTACACATTGGCAAAAGAATAGAAGCAGAAAATAATGACATTAGTTACTAGTACAAGCGAATTGATTAGATTAGAAGCGTCTATAAAATCTTTGTCAGGCCTGCCTGGGTACAATTTTTTTTTTAATTTGCAGTGGTTTGTATACATGTTGCCAATAATATTTTGCAACTGGATGACACATGATTTTACTTGAACAGTGAAGGACAAAATCACAATTGCAGAAAACATTTTTATAATCTGTTTTTTCAGAAATCACCCCTAAACCCTGTAATGAGAGTGAAATACAATTGCTAAACTTTTATTGGTTAATATATAGATATAACTTTTCTGAACTGTACTTTACCTTCTTCATAGGATTGTAAAGATATTCTAATCAACTTTATACCTTGCATGATATAGTAAACCTTTCCAATATGTGTGTTAAAATATGTTGGGTTTGGATTGAAATACTGACCAGACTTCACATTTGAAAATACTCATCTCTCATTAGAAAGTTAAAAAAAATTAGTATATATTAAAAACTAGGATGAGATACTTATTTGGCATCATGCATTCCATATATGTATGGTGACCACAGGTTGAGCTTGCAATTACATATTCCTATGTTTAATGAGCACCTGTTATATAAATAAGCTTTAAGTCTGAATGCCTGCTTTCACACACTACTAAAAAAGGGGAGGGTATTATATGGAAAAAGTATATTTAAAATTTAAATGAGGTCTTGTGATTTTTAGTCTTTCTCTTAATCGTACCTCTGATCTCATTGTAGCCACCAGGTGGGTCTCAAAAATATCTTCCATTCTTCACATCTCATAGTTTAGATTTTATACCAATCAAGACTCAGTTATTTCTTAAAACAGCTATTAATTTTTCAAAAATTGAAGATGTATGATAATTATTAGCTGCCCAGAATAACTAGTTATCTGCTACCTATAGTAATTGGAAAGGTGTTGCTTTTAAACCCTAAGCAGTTCAAAAAATATAGTCCAAATTAGACCTTGGTAGTGATAAATCATTGCTGATTTTAAGTAGTATTGAATCTGCTCAGATTTGCATTTTTGGATAACTTTTCTGTACTATAGATTGAAAGAGAGAGCAACGCCGGAAGCAGGGAAAATGAGGTTAGAAAATAATTATAACATGCATAATAAATGACTAAAGTCTGAGATAGGGCAATGACATTAGAAATAGAGAAAAAGCGTTGAGTTGAAAGATATCTCCAGTTCCATTGCGTTTATAGTGTTTCGACATGTATATACTATAAAGGAAATAAAGTTTCAATATTTTTGCAACATCATATATAATATCTAACATATTCTTAGAAATTATATCTATATGGTTGTATCAGTCAACATCCCAGCAGGAAATAGATGAGACTCATTCAAATTATGTAATTTGAGGGCAGATTGATAAATGCATATTATAGAGCTGGTGAATGTACCTGAAGGAGAAGCACATGATATCCTGCACAACATATCATCTTTGATTTTGTAAAAATGATGCAGTTTGTAGTACCTATAGATAAGTTATATATTACACAAAACAACCAGCTATCCATAAGATACGTCCATTTTTAATAACTTATTTTTCATTTGCATGCTACCTTTGTGCTAAATTTTACAGTATGAGTTATAGTTTCATAAGTATTATTGAAATAAACAAAAATTATAGGCAAAATAGTCATCTGTATTTAGTGGAAGCATTTAGAAAGTAAATTTTTGAAAATCTTATTCTTCCTCATCTTCTTAAGAGAAGACTACATCTCTGTTTTAATTGTCATTGAATATATTCCTTTCCTTCCTTCCTTCCTTTAATCCTTCCATTTTCCATCCATTTATTTATTTAACAAATATTTATTGAAGGCTTACTCTATATTAGGTCATGTGCTTGTTGCTTGGGATACATATGTGATTAGGAAACTATTGTTCTCAAAGAGCTCGTATTATATTAGAGCAGATATAAACATATACACAAATAATTGCAATGAAGTGTGATATATACTAAATACTGGCCATATTTTCAAGCTAAATGGTGGCAGAAAGTGAGACAAATATTCTCTGGTTCTTATAGTATCAGGATTGGCTTCCTGGAAAGCATGTGAATAGGTTTTTGAAGGTTGCACATATCAGTTGCAGAAACGTGATCTAGATCAGCGTTTCTAAAAAGTGGCACTATTGACATTTTGGACTGGGTAACTCATGTTGTGGGGTGACTGTCTTGTGCATCGTAAGCTGTTAAGCAGCATCCCTATCCTCCATCCACTAGGTATATATAAGGTGGGCCAAAGAGTGCCTTTGGTGTTTTTAAGAAAAAATAAAAGACACATTTCTAATTTTCACCAAGAACTTTATTGAACAATGTATTCATCCTTTTGTTCCACTACCTTCTGCCATTTTTTAGGCAACTTCATAATTCCATCTTCCCAAAACTTTTTATCTTTTCAATCAAAGAACTGTTCCAGGTGACTTTTACAGTCTTCCAGGGAATTGAAATTTTTCCCATTAAGAGGATTTTGTAAAGACCGAAATAAATGGAAATCTAAAGGTGCAATGTCTGGTGAATATGGCAGGTGAATCAGAACTTCCCAGGCAAGCTGTAACAGTTTTTGCCTGGCCATCAAAGAAACATGCGGTCTTGCGTTATCCTGATGGAAGATTATGTGTTTTCTGTTAGCTAATTCTGGATGCTTTCCGTCAAGTGCCGCTTTCAGTTGGTATAATTGGGAGCAGTACTTGCTGGAATTAATTGTTTGCTTTTCTGAAAGAGGCTTGTAAAAGGGGACTCCCTTCCAATTCCAGCATATACACAACATCACCTTCTTTGGATGAAGACCGGCCTTTGGTGTGGTTGGTGGTGGTTCATTTCACTTGCCCCACAATATCTTCTGTTCCACATTACTGTACAGTATCCACTTTTCATTGCCCATCACAATTCGTTTTAAAAATGGAACATTTTCATTATGTTTCAGTAGAGAATTGCTTGAGGAAATACGGTCAAGCAGGTTTTTTTTCGCTTAACTTATGAGGAACCCAAACATCAAAGTGATTCGTTTAACCAAGCTGGTGCAAATGATTTTCAACGCTTCATTTGGATATTTTGAGTATGTCAGCTATCTCCCTCGTGGTATAACGTTGACTGTTCTCAATTATTTTTTCGATTTGATCCCTATCAACTTCAACTTGTCTACCCGACTGTGGAGCATCGTCCAGCGAGAAATCTCCAGCATGAAACTTCACAAAACACTTTTGACACATTTGATCAGTCACAGCACGTTCTCCATACACTGCACAAATCTTTTTGTGCGTTTCGGTTGCATTTTTACCTTTCTTGAAATAGTAAAGCATAATATGCTGAAAATGTTCCTTTTTTTTCCTTCCATCTTCACTGTTAAAATGGCTACACAAATATTCACTAATTTTGATGTCTTCTTTTAAATGCATGCTGATCTGACAGCCGGCACATACAATCTAACAAAATTGTTTCGAATAAAGTTAAAGACAACTAAGTGCTACTAGAGCCATTTTATGGAAAAAAACAAATGAACATTTTGGCCCACCCAATATTTATATAGCACCTCTGCCCCCAGTCCTAACAACCAAAAATGTCTCCACACACTGCCCAATTTCTCATTGAGAGAAAAACCTTAGATTTTTAAAGTGGTAAAAGTAGAAATTAGAAAAATATTATGTATCTATAGTATTTTTATATTTACCATATATTTACCATTTCTAATGTTTTTCATTTTTTTATTAATTCATGTTTTCATTTGCCAAGACTTTCTTACAGTCCAAAGGATTTCCTTTAGTATTCCTTTTAAGTCAGGTCTGCTAGCAACAGATAATCTTTATTTACCTTGGAATATCTTTATTTCACCTTAAGTTTTGAAGAATAGTTTTGCTGGATATTGAATTCTTGGTTGATAATGTATTTCCTTCAGCAGTTTAAATAATGTAATCTCACTTATACAGTGATGTATGTCAATTATACCACAGTAAAACTGGACAAAAAAAAGAAAATCATGAAAACAAATTATGGAGATTGATTTGCATTTGTATCCATAATGTGTTTTATCCCTGCAGATTCAGAAACTGTTTTGGAATTACCATATATAGACTGAGCTATTTGTCAAATAATTATTTTATATTGAAGGTAATTCTTACCTATTATATTAATCCTACAAAAACACTCAAATAAAATTTTGAAATGTGTACCTAAAAAAAAAAAATATAGCTGCAAATAAGATTTGGAGAAATGTGATATATATACACTAATATGTATAAAATGACATATATACACTAATATGTATAAAATAGATAACTAATAAGAGCCTGCTGTATAAAAAAATAAAATAAAATTCAAAAAAATTTTCAAAATAAACCTACATTAACACATCAAAAAGAAAAGATTTGGAAAAATGTGCATCATGCTAACATGCAGTGGCATTATCAGTGAAAATGACCTTGCAGTGTGTGAGAATGATAAATGGCCTTACTAGTCAAAGGTTACAGTGGTGGTAGTGGTATATATATTACTTAGTTGAGGCTATGTGCGTGTGAAGTGGACAATGAGTGGGCCCATGCTAACCATATATTCCAACCAACCCTGAATATAAGAACACGTGGAAAAGAAACAGAAAGGGGTCCAGTGTAAAATAAAAGCCAGAGCAAATTGGTAAAAAATATTTAACTTTGAGTGTACTCTTCTATCCACACAGACTTATTAGCAGGGTATGAAATCTTTAAGGACTCAAGGAGTTTGAGGAAAACCTCTGTTAAACATCGACTGACTACTAAGCTAAAAAGATAAAGAAGTGACTCCTGGGACTTCCCTGGTGTCCAGTGGCTAAGATTCTGCACTCCCAATGGAGGGGGCCTGGGTTCGATCCCTTGTCAGGGAACTAGACCCTACATGCATGCTGCAACTAAAAGATCCCGCATGCCTCAATTAAAGATCCTGCATGCCACAACTAAAGATCCCGCATACTGCAACTAAGACCCAGTGCAGCCAAATAAATAAATAAATATTGAAAAAAAGAAGTGACCCCCTAAGAAACCAAAGAAAAAGAGAAAATCTTGAAAGCAGAAAGAGTAAATCAACTCAATAGGTATAGTTGTACATTGATGCACTTAATGATTGGCTTCTCATCTGAAATAATGAGGACAAAATGAAGTAAGATGACATTTCTTTCTAGTGACTCTTTCTAAGCAATAATTTTTATAAATTATTCTAAGTATTGCTTAATCTTTTTTTAAATTGTGGTTAAAAAAACACATAAAATGTACCATCTTAACCATTTCTAAGTATACATTTCAGTAGTGTTAAGTATATTTGCATTGTTGTGCAGACAATCTCCAGAACATTTTCATCTTGCAAAACTGAAGCTCTCTACCTATTAAACAACTCCCCATTTCCTTTTCCCCCCAAGCCCCTGACAACCACCATTATAGTTTCTGTTTCTATGAATTTAACTACTCTAGATATCTAATATAAGTGCAGTCATACAGAGTTTGTTCTTCTGTGATTAGTCTATTTAATATAGCATAATCTCCTTGAGATTCATCAATATTTTAGCATGTGACAGGATTTCCTTCCTTTTTAAAGCTGAATAATGTTCCATTGCATGTATGTACCACATTTTGTTTATCCATTCATCCATCAATGGCCATTTAGTTTGTTTCCATATCTTGGCTACTGTGAATAGTGCTACTGTGAAATGGGTATGCACATATCTCTTCAAGATCCTGTTTTCAGTTCTTTTGGATATATACCCAGAAGTGGAATTGCTGCATCATATAGTAATTTTATTTTTCTGAGGAACCTTCATGCTGTTTTCCATAGGAGTAGCACCATTTTACATTAGGACCAACAGTGCACAAGGGTTCCAATTTCTCCAAATCCTCACCAGCACTTGCTATTTTCTGTTTTTTTGTTTTGTTTTGTTTGTTTTTTAATGGTAGCCATCCTGATGGATGTGAGGTGATATCTCATTGTCGTTTTGATTTTCACTTCCCTCATGACTAGTGATGGTAAGCATCTTTCCATATGCTTCTTGGTCATTTGCATATCATCTTTGAAGAAATGTCTATTCAAGTATTTGCCCATTTTAAAATTGGGTCATATGTTTTGTTGTTATTTTTAAATAGCTTTTTTGATTTCCTTCTGGGATTCTTTAAGCAGCAGAATGTGGGAGAAGTGTCTTGAGGATCATATATTAGCTAAATCTTCTTCCATTTCTATAAGCCTCATTATAGTGACTATTTTTTATATCATCGAATATCCATGAAAGAACATTAAAACTAAGTGGTTTAGACCAACTTTTATTCCTTAGAGTACTAATATCTTACACATAATGTGAACAAACTTGAGTCACACTTTTTCAAATAAAAAAAATGGAATAATAAAGTAGTAATTCTCTTAAAACTGCCATAAATTCAAGGTCACTTTTTTTCTCTGATATCTCTTTAAAATGCTTTAAAATCTTTTTTCTCTGATATGTCTTTAAAATGATATCTCTTTAAAATATATCTTAAAAAGCCATAAGAATAAATGTACAGTAATTGATACATATACATAATATCCCCAAATATAATAATCAGAAGTTGTTCATCATCTGTATTATTTAAGCAACATGTTGGCTTTGATTACAACCTATATAGTATGGCACATCATAGAGGACCTCTGCATCCCTCTAACTCAGCAGGCTGAGCTTAGGAGATCTGCACCAGGAGGCAACAGAAAACACTGCAAACAGCTCATCCTGGAATACAGCCATGATTTTTTTGGTCACAATTTTATTGCCTTCCAGTTATTCCAGGCTTGCATAACAACCTGTGCAAAATCCCATCAACATTTCCAGTCAACTCTGGGAATATCATATTCTTTGTTTTTCTTTCTTTCTTTTTTTTTTTTTAAGTGTATAGAACTACTACTCTGAGACTAACTTTTTAGGATAATTTGAAAGCATAAATTTTTATTTCAAAATGAATATATTTTCATCACATCAATTTACATAGAGAGAAAATTATGTTTTAACAGATAGAGTCTTTCTATTTTTGCCCCAAAATGAAATTTGATTCTCACATATTATAATATAAAAATAATTAAACATACATGTTACATGTATATTTTACTGACATAAAAACTGAATGAAATACACATGAATTCAGAACCCATCAATTTTTATAACATTGAAGATATAATACACTGATTTCCAATGAGAAATGCTTCACGATTTAATGGAATTTATTATCACATTAAGATTGCTTTATGTTTAATTAATATTTATCATAAACACTTATATAGGGTTTATTATATGCAATCTACCTTCCTACGTCATTTACATATTTTAAATCATTCAACACAATTTGAAGGAAGAAATATTAATATTCCATGAAGGTTGAGAAAGATGAATCTATTATTGAAAACATCTCAATATAAGCGTATGAAAATCATGAGAGTACTTAATATTCTGAATAATTCAAATAGAGCTGAACAATTTTGATTCTGTATGATGTGTTTTTATATCACAAAATATACTCATTCAGAATTTTAGAAACTGTTCACCATTTCCAAATGCCAACATATGTGTTCAATATCAGAGGAAAATATGAAATTATGCACAAAACCACAATGATAGTACTTTCCCTAAAGTGCAATTAGCATGGACTCTTTATGTTTCATATCCTTGTTGGTGTAGGATCTGATACAAAAGAATTGACTTCACAAATTCAGTTTAATTGAAACTTAGCTCTCATTCTTAACCAAGAAACTAAATCATATTGTATATCATGGCCACACAAATATATGATTTTTTTAATGCCTGTGTGAAAGTAGAAGCTGGTACCTTGATGATAGCATGCTTCATCATCTTTAGATAACCAAAGGATATTAAAAGAAAATGTCATGTTTAATGATTCACAAAAGGGTATTTTTGTAACCTTTAGTGTCAGTGAATCAAATAGGCTGGTAATCCATGAATATTAGAATAGAGACACAATTTGAATAATGTTCCAGGTGTCTAAAAGCAATCTCTACAGAATATGGCTGGGTCATTTGAAAGGAAGAGAACTAGATAACTTCTAGGGAACAAGAGAAGGGCTGATTAACAAGAATAATCAACTTGGGAAAGTTGATTCCTCCAAGTAACTCAGGGTAAACTTAGGCACAAAAGAAGAGGAGTATATTGTGTTTTAGCGGTTGTGGTTGACTTTGTCACAACAGTGCAACAGACTTGAGAAGAGTTATCCCCCAAATCCTACTTTTCCAGAAAGAACCATAAACTCTTCTGGTGGTGCTCCCAATGTTTGGTTTGGGTGGAGAGTAAATTTTACCAGACTTCCATTGTGAAATATTCAGATTTTCCAAGGAGTCTGCCAGACTGAGAAAGTAAGGGGAGTTGGACACATGATTTTTAGCCATACCAAAGAAAAGGCATTTAGAAAATTAGTTAAAAGTGACTCAAGTAAGCAGTCGATCATTTATCACACAGGATGTATTGATCTTGAATTGTACGTGACTTGGGAAATCTCAGTGTCATTCTAACAGACCCAGCCTGAGCTCTGCACTTGACTGAGGAAAGACTGAGGACCACTGTGTTAGAACACTGGTGGTGAAGAAGATGAAACCTTCATTTACTTGCCAGACACTTGGAGTTACCAAATTCTATACTGTCCTTTATCCAATAAATTAAGAGGTCTTTGGGAATGGGAATATGTATATTGCTCTGTTTGAGCATAGTGGGATACTAAAGAATTGCCTTAAAATATTTAAAGGTCTGTCATGTGGATGAGTGGTGGCACTGATTTCCTCTATTTTCTGAAGCCAGTTAGGAAAAGAGAATAAAGATAGGCAGATGAAACATACAGGGAGATAGACTTGGTTGCAAAAAACCCATCTGTAACGTCCCCAACCATAGGAATGTTTAACTTCTGAACTCCTCATTTTTAAAGAATCTCATTGTTTCTTAAAGAAGCCAATTTTAGTGCTAAATTTTGGAGGGTGTTTTTCTTTACTTGAAGTCCATTAGAAGTCTAAATAGTTTTGTGATATTAACCCTAGAAGCCCTTAACAACTGCATTGTGGAAGAAAGGGAAGAGCCCATGGATGGTAATGCAGCTCTTAGGACAAAGGATTTTGTTTCTTCTTTAGCTTCCATGTTATTAGAGTGATTTTCTTTAATCAGACAACCAAAGTCCTCTTGACTATCTTTACATGGTCCTTATCCTCTTGAGTTTAATCATTTTTGACTGGTCTTCAGCCAGAGTCAAATATACCTGCATTGAATGCCTCTCTGCACTGAAGCTAGAATGACCTTGACTGTGGTGCACTAGACAAGATATTTCTCTTACACTGGGCTTTCATTATGCCATTGGTAATATTTTATGCTGCATTTTTTGTAGACTGTATAAGTTGGAGAGCACACAGATAGCCAAGGAATACATTGTAAATTTTCTTTAAGCTCCCAAACAATGGTAGGTCAGTTTTCGACTACATAAGTCTAGTCAAATTTTGTAGGAAAATATATAATTAAATTATATTTTTTGTTCCAAATAATTTGGATATTTTAAATATTCTAGTAGCTATGTATTTTCCAAATAATTTACTATACTTCTTAAATAAGAAAAAAACACTAGTTTCCCTTTTCTCTAGTTATCAATGAAATGTGATTAAAAATAAAATAATTTAATATAAACAACATGCTATAAGAATGAAATAAAGATGAATAGAAGTGTATTTATGGTATTAATTCAGTAAGGCAATTATTGCTAGTATAATCTAATGTGACTTATTTATTAATTGTATTCGTCATCTATAAAG
This sequence comes from Tursiops truncatus, assembly GCF_011762595.2. NCBI lineage: Eukaryota > Metazoa > Chordata > Mammalia > Artiodactyla > Delphinidae > Tursiops > Tursiops truncatus. Next base: position 15,569,242 of record NC_047038.1, read on the forward strand.
TTACAAGAAAAATGTCTATACACACTGAGATAATAAATGTACTCCCTTCTAGTTGAAAATCTAAGATTCAGAAGTTAAATAACTTTTTTCTATATTAAGGGAAAATTATAAAATATAAACATTGATAAAAACCGCCCCAAATAACTCTGTCGGCATATTGGCATCATCCAAAATTCTCTTATTGTATTAGTGGGTGTGCATGTGTGTGTGTGTATGTGTGTACTCTTATCTGTGTTTAAGGAGATGCCTGAAAGAAATGACCTTTAGATTCTAATAATGATGTTGTAAGTGGCATGCTTCAAATTGTTGAGGTAACAGATCATGAGATATTTTCCCTCAGAAATGTTGGTTGATGTTGAGGTTGGCAGATTATTTATTTAGGGCTTATAGGCACAATGTCAACTTTGTAAGCATTTGCATTCTGAGCCAAAGGCCATCAAATTAATTGCTCCATATTTTTGATGTTCAGGAAACTTTTCTATAGTTAGTAAGTGACAAAGTCAGGATTCCAATCCAGGCAGGCTGGCTCCAGAGGTCGTACTATTGACCATAATGCTGTGCTGCCTCTCTAACTGCACTAAGGTAAACAGACTTGGAGGGGTATTCTGAAAAAGTCCTATGGTCCTGGAAAACTGAAGAATAGCAAGAAAAATGGGCATCACAGGGGACTTCATGTATTACAGAAAAAATGGAGAATAAGTAATGGATAGATGAATAAAAATGTTTTTAAATTCAACTGTGGCGTTTTTTTGGTTAATAAATTAAAACAAGGTATTCTAAATTGTAATTTAAAAATTCAGAAAATTTAACAACACCTTAAGAATTTGTTCCTTTTTAAAAATATCCTATAAATACTCCAAAAACAAACATTTGACCTGAGATTCAGAAGATAAGTAGAAAACAATGTCTTGATAATGAAAACTAATCTAGTCGCAGTATTGCTATTTCCTTTGGAGTATTAAAAAGCCCATTTTTTTTCCATTTGGATTTGTCTATAGTTTAAAAATATAAAAATTAAGTTAGATATGCTTTATTTGATACATTTTACTTGAATGCACCAAATAATAATGTAACAAAAAAGTTGTTAAATTGATTCAATTCATCTCATAAATCATTTTATCACAATATTAGTTAAGGAGGAACACATAAGTACTAAGTATAGATCAAATCATGTTTTACTTTTAATCCTAGGTACCTTTGTGAGTCACATGTAGCGAGGTCATATAGGAATCTCATATCCTAAAATATGAATCAAATGATTTAAATATGGGTATTTTTTATTTTATTTCTTCATTATCAAGTATGTGTTAACTCTCTAACATGCCAAACACTGTAAACTCTAGGGATGCATGGGTTTTACAATCCAGAGTGGAAAGCCACACATAAAATATTTAAATATAAATGCAATTAATTGTTAGAAAGAAATATTGAGTTTTTACAAAGTGTAGACTGGAGGACCTAATGGAATCTGGGCAGAAACCTTGTCATAGAAAGAGGAAGAGCCAATGGACACATGGGAAGCGGTGGTGGCGGTAGTATTCTGGAAGGCTGAGGCAAAGAGCACTTGATGTAGATGGAGAGGCATGTGAAAGTGCCCTACAGGTGAATGGAATTTGGAATTCTTGAGGGACTGAATAATTCTAGATACGATGCCAGAGAATGACACTAAGCAAATTTGCAAGGGCAGATAGGAGCAAATCATTTGGGAATTTGACACATATTTGGAAATATGTAGGTTTTGTGTAAGAGGAGGTAGAAGGTTTTAAGGTGTTGAAATGGCATGACAAACATTCATTTTTAACATCATTCTAATGAGATAAGAGTCTATATAGGGAGAGTAATTAGAAGTTTCTTGGTGAAAAATGATAGTGGCCTAGACTTGACAGGTTTTAATAGAAGTGGTTTGATAACTGAGATATTTATAAGACATATGAAAGGTATTTAGGACCTAGAGATTGTTAAATATGGGGAGTGGTGAAGAAGAACAATGTGTGATACACTGAGGCATTCAGGCTTGGTGTGAATACTGAAAAGATTACTAGTAAACAGCCTATTACAGTTAATGGCACATAATAGTAAAGAAATAATGCAGGAAAAACCTTTTGGAGGGAATGGATATGTTTATGGCATAGGTGTGGTGATGGTTTCAGGAGTGTATACTTATCTTCAAACTCATTAAGTTATATATGTTAAATATGTACAGGTTTTTATATGTCAGTATTACCTCAGTGAAGTGGTTAAAAATGTAATAAGCCAGAAACTTAAGATAATAAGAAATAAATAGGAGTCAAGGAAAAATCAGGTGGATACAGAGAAAGGCTAAAGATAAATGCACTTTGTGGTAACCACATAATAGATATTTAGGAAAAGAGAAGAAGAATAAAATAATTACATGTACTGTATTTTCCACTGTTTCTTCCCTGAGCTTTTGATCTGTTCTTTAAAACTTGCCATTTGGGGTTTCAGTATCTCCAGCTTTTTTCATTTACAGGAGACCAAAATATCCATAAAGCATAGTAAATATTAATTTTGCTGTCATACAAATATGAAGTTTATATGCCTAAGTGTGAAGGAATAGGCTACTTAGCTGCTAGGTGAACATAGATGGTTACTCTTCTATGCTGATATTTAATTCAAGTGCATATATAGTAAAATTTTGCACAAAATTATGTACTTGGGCAGATATTTCATAAAAGACTTGTTTCAAATACTCAGATTTATTTCAATGACTCAATATATTGTAGAAATTTAAAATATGAAGCATTCACAGGTTTGTCTTTTCATCATACTTTATCAAATTTTATAAGGAAAGTTATAAATTTGGATGACATTTGTAAATTTTGTAATTAATTATGAGAAAATTGACATTCTCCTGAAAATATATAATATATTGGGTTTCCCAAGTTTCTTCCTGAAAACATTAGGATAGAGCACAATATAGCTGGAAGAAATTACTCAGAATATTGCAGTGAATGTTAAAGCAAATATATATTTCATAGGATATATCTTAAGTGTAATTATTTTTAAATGTTTTAAAAAGATCTATCTGTCTGGTGGATTTAGATCACAGTAGTCATGAATGGAAAAATACCTGTTAGATTATCATGTTCATCCTTCTGCTTCAGCAGGATATGCCTCAACCCCAAGAGAGGAGTTAGCACTTCACATTTGCCAAGAAACTATAATACCTTATAGGGTGCATAAGGGAAATCTTTTTAGAGCCAAGTCAATATAGTGTTTGACTTCTATCCAATAAATCCCTCAAAAAAATAAATGTGCTTCTGTCATTCCAGCTACACAGATCCTGGCAATCACATTCTGTTCTAGTTGGAGCATTTGCAAAATCTTATCAAGAAAACTATCCAATAAGGATATATTGCCATGCTATTTAAGGAAAGAAAAATGGAAGAAAATATCTTAAAGAGAAAATATCTTAAAGAGAGAATATCTTAAAGAGAATTAGGATGAACACGTTCCTGAATCAATATGTTGGAAGTACAAAAAAATGTTAAACTATGATTAATGATAAATATTTCTGAAAAAGATAAACTAGATATTCCATTTACTAGTTAAACAACTAGCACTGCAACTTATGCACAAGGGAGCATAATAAATCCTACATGATGAAGATGAACAGTAGGAGAGGGAAGGCAATGTTGTGAATAATATCAATACAGGCTGTTTAATATTTGAAGCCGTTTCCAAGCACAAGGATCTGTTATCCCACAGCTTATCATCACTTGGTTGTGGATAAGGAAGTCTGTTAACTCTTTAGAATCACTGCATTTGTACTTCTCTGTTTATGCATTCCCAGTCTCCTCTGTTGGTACTGTTTTTTTCTCATTTCATTCCTTAAAATGGGACGGCTCTATGTCGAATCTGGTCCACCATTGTGTGTTGTTTGGTACTCACAATATTTTTAATAATTAGTTGTCAATATTTAAAAATTATATGAACATCCAGAGTTTGAGCGTTCCGTGATATGTTTTATAATAAGAAAAATTGGTTAGAGTTAACTACCAGCACTCCCTAAAAGGCATTTGTTCTGAGGCCACTACAGCCTCCATCGCTTTCTTTGACCCTTGACCTTGAGTCACAATGTCAGTGGCCATTTATTATCTTTTTATGCTATTATTATTTTTTATATCTGGACTGTTTTATTAATTTATACTATCCGACTGGCCCCAGAAGAAACTAGAGTTTGAAAATTTCATCTCCTATTTTGGATTCCTTGATGATTCTGTTCAAGAACCTGTCATCTCTCTGGGTGAGATTAATGACTTCTATGTCCCAGTTACCAGCTGTATGTTGAAACTCCATAATATTCCCCGTGTGGAGTTCATTCTTGAGTTCCAGATATTTTATCTATTTTGCTAGCTGGATACTTTTGTTTTATAATGTATAGGAAGGTTAAATTCAATACACACAATCTTAAGCTCATTTTTCTTCTCTCAATGTGTTGATCCTTATTTATGATCACATAGTATGGCACAGCCAAACACCCAGAATCCCACCCACAGTCTTCAGAGACATCCATGGATCTTCTCTCTTCTCCAGTTTATCCATACATAATGCCTTAAAATTGTATATCCTAAATCTCTTTCAAATCTGTTTACCTATTTCCTCCCTCCCTCCCCTATAAACCAAGCCGATATCATATCTTCAGTCTATGCTAATATTTGGTATCCTTTGAATTAAAAAACAGGCTTCAAATTCATATCCTCACCTCAAGCTGTGTTTTTCTTCAGTTAATGCTCAGCAGTAGCCTGAGTGCTCTTTCAGATAAACACATCTTTTCATGTAAGTGCCCTATGTAAAATATTTTTCCTGATTCTCTTTGAATAAAATCAAAACTGCTACCCATGTCTTACCCAGGTCCAGATGACCTAGACCTGGCTGATCTCTCCTCAGGCTCATCTTCTTCCCTTAATATCCCTTACTCAATGTATTAATCCTCATTTAAGTTCCTACAATGCACTACAATTTTCACCTCTGGGCATTCATTTCTTCTTCTTCTTTTTTTAAATGATTAATAGTGTTTCTTTTTCTTTTTTAATTTTTATTTTATATTGGAGTATAGTTGATTAACAATGTTGTGTTACTTTCAGGTGTACAGCAAAGGGATTCCAGTTATACATACACATGTATCTATTCTTTTTCAAATTCATTTCCCATTTAGGTTGTTACAGAATACTGAGCCGAGTTCCCTGTGCTATACAGTAGGTCCTTATTAGTAATCTATTTTATATATAGTGGTGTGTATATGTCAGGCCCAAAACTCCCAATTTATCCCTTCCTCCCACCATTACCATTTGGTAACTATATGTTTGTTTTCTAAGTCTATGAATCTGTTTCTATTTCGTAAATAAGTTCATTTGTATCAATTTTTTACATTCCGCATGTAAATGATATATTTGCCCTTTCTCTGTCGGACGTACTTCACTTAGTATGATAATCCCCAGGTCCATCTATGTTGCTTCAACTGGCATTCTTTTTAACGGTTGAGTAATATTCCATTGTATATATGTGCCACATCTTCTTTACCCATTCATCTGTCAATGGACATTTAGGTCACTTCCATATCTTGGCTATTGTAAATAATGCTGCAATGAACATTGGGGTACATGTATCCTTTCAAACCAGATAGATGCCCAGGAGTGGGATTCCTGGGTCATATGGTAGCTCTATTTTTAGTTTTTTAAGTAACAACCATACTATTCTCCATAGTGGCTGTACCAATTTACATTCCCACCAACAGGGTAGGAGGATTCCCTTTTCTCCGCATCCTCTCCACAGCATTTATTGTTTGCAGACTTTTTTGATGATGACCATTCTGACCAGTGTGAGGTGATACCTCACTGTGGTTTTGATTTGCATTTCTCTAATTAACGATGTTGAGCATCTTGTCATGTGCCTCTTGGCCATCTGTATGGCTTCTTTGAAGAAATGTCTATTTAGGTCTTCCACTCATTTTTTGATTGGGTTGTTTGATTTTTGACATTGACCTGAATGAGCTGTTTGTATATTTTAGCGATTAATCCCTTGTCAGTTGCTTGGTTTGCAAATATATTCTCCCATTCTGTGGGTTGTCTTTTTATTTTGTTTATGGTTTCCTGTGCCATGCAAAAGCTTTTGAGTTTAATTAGGTTCCTTCTTTTTTTTTTTAAACATCTTTATTGGAGTATAATTGCTTTACAATGGCGTGTTAGTTTCTGCTTTATAACAAAATGAATCAGTTATACATATACATATGTTCCCATACCTCTTCCCTTTTGCATCTGTCTCCTTCCCACCCTCCCTATTCCTACCCCTCTAGGTGGTCACAAACCACCGAGCTGATCTGATCTCCCTGTGCTATGTGGCTGCTTCCCACTAGCTATCTATTTTACGTTTGGTAGTGTATATATGTCCATGCCACTCTCTCACTTTGTCACAGCTTCCCCTTCCCCTTCCCCATATCCTCATGTCCATGCTCTAGTAGGTCTGTGTCTTTATTCCCATCTTACCCCTAGGTTCTTCATGACCTTTTTTTTTTTTTCTTAGATTCCATATATATGTGTTAGCATACGGTATTTGTTTTTCTCTTTCTGACTTACTGCACTTTGTATGACAGACACTAGGTCCATCCACCTCACTACAAATAACTCAATTTCGTTTCTTTTTATGACTAATATTCCATTGTATATATGTGCCACATCTTCTTTATCCATTCATCTGTTGATGGACACTTAGGTTGCTTCCATATCCTGGCTATTGTGAATAGAGCTACAATGAACATTTTGGTACATGAATCTTTTTGAATTATGGTTTTCTCAGGGTATATGCCCAGTAGTGGGATTGCTGGGTCATATGGTAGTTCTATTTGTAGTTTTTTAAGGAACCTCCATACTGTTCTCCATAGTGGCTGTACCAATTCATGTTCCCACCAGCAGTGAAAGAGTGTTCCCTTTTCTCCACACCCTCTCCAGAATTAATATTTCTAGATTTTTTGATGATGGCCATTCTGACTGGTGTGAGATGATATCTCATTGTAGTTTTGATTTGCATTTCTCTAATGATGTTGAGCATTCTTTCATGTGTTTGTTGGCATCTGTATATCTTTGGAGAAATGTCTGTTTAGGTCTTCTGCCCATTTTTGGATTGGGTTGGTTTTTTTTTTTTGTTATTGAGCTGCCTGGGCTGCTTGTAAATTTTGGAGATTAATCCTTTGTCAGTTGCTTCATTTGCAAATATTTTCTCCCATTCTGAGGGTTGTCTTTTGGTCTTGTTTATGGTTTCCTTTGCTGTACAAAAGCTTTTAAGTTTCATTAGGTCCCATTTGTTTTTGGTTTCATTTCCATTTCTCTAGGAGGTGGGTCAGAAAGGATCTTGCTGTGATTTATGTCATACAGTGTTCTGCCTATGTTTTCCTCTAAGAGTTTGATAGTGTCTGGCCTTACATTTAGGTCTTTAATCCAGTTTGAGTTTATTTTTGTGTATGGTGTTAGGGAGTGTTCTAATTTCATACTTTTACATGTACCTGTCCAGTTTTCCCAGCACCACTTATTGAAGAGGCTGTCTTTTCTCCACTGTATATTCTTGCCTCCTTTATCAAGATAAGGTGACCATATGTGCGTGGGTTCATCTGGTTCCTTCTTGATATGATTTCAATTTTCTTAAATTTACCGAGACTCACTTTGTATCTTGCATGTGATCAATCCTGGAGAATTTTCCATGTGCACTTGAGAAGAATGTGTATTCTGCTGCTTTTGGATGGACTCTATAAATATCAATTAAGTTCATGTGGTTTAGTGTTTTATTTCAGACCTGTGTATCCTTAATGATTTTCTTCTGGATGATATGTCCATTGATGAAAGTGGGGTGTTAACGTCTCCCACTATTATTGTGTTACTGTCGATTTCTCTTTTTATGGCTGTTAGTATTTGCCTTGTGTATTGAGGTGTCCTATGTTGGGTGCCTATATGTTTACAATTGTTATATCTTCTTCTTGGATTGATCCTTTGATCATTATGTAGTGTCCTTCTTTGTCTCTTGTAACAGTCTTTATTTTAAAGTCTATTTTGTCTGATATGAGTATGGCTACTCCAGCTTTCTTCTGATTTCCATTTGCATGGAATAACTTTTTCCATCCTCTCACTTTCAGTCAGTGTGTGTCACTAGATCTGAAGTGGGTCTCTTGTAGACAGCATATATATGGGTCTTGTTTTTGTATCCATTCAGTCAGTCTGTCCCTTTTGGTTGGAGCATTTAATCAGTTTACGTTTAAGGTAATTATCAATATTTATGTTCTTATTGCCATTTTGTTAATTGTTTTGGCTTTGTTTTTGTAGGTGTTTTTCTTCCCTTCCTCTTTTGTTCTCTTCTCTTTTGATTTGCTGACTAACTTTTGTGTTGTGTTTGGATTATTTTTCTTTTGTGTGTGTGTATCTATTATAGATTTTCAGTTTGCAATTACCATGAGGTTTTGATATAGCAGTCAATATATAAACAAGATTATTTTGAGTTTCTGGGCTTTTTATTTCAAATGTATTTCCAATATCCTGCATGTGTACTCTCCTCATTACTGCTGGTCTTTATATCATATTTGTGTGTGGATGATTTCCTACCTTTACTGTATGTTTGCCCTTTCTGGTGAGCTTTTTCATTTGTAATTTTCTGGTTTCTAGTTGTGGCCCTTTCTTTTCCATCTAGAGAAGTTCCTTTAGCATTTGTTGCAAAGCTGGTCTGATGGTGCTGAATTCTTTTAGCTTTTCTTATCTGTAAATTTTTTGATTTCTTCATCAAATGTGAATGAGAGCCTTGCTGGGTATGGTATTCTCAGTTGTAGGTTCTTCCCTTTCATCACTTTAAATAATCATGCCACTCCCTTCTGACCTGCAGAGTTTCTGCTGAGAAATCAACAGATAATCTTATGGGAATTCCCTTGTATGGTATTTGTTGCTTTTCCCTTGTTGCTTTTAATATTTTATCTTTGTCTTTAATTTTTGTCAATTTGATTACTATGTGTCTTAGTGTGTTCCTCCTTGGGTTTATCCTCCCTGGGACTCTCTGTCCTTCCTGGACTTGGATGACTATTTCCTTTCCCATGTTAGGGAAGTTTTCAGTTATTATCATTTCAAATATTTTCTCAGGACTTTTCTTTCTCTCTTCTCCTTCTAGGACCCCTATAATGTGAATGTTGGTGTGTTTAATGTCATCCCAGAGGTGTCTTAGACTATCCTCATTTCTTTTCATTCTTTTTTTCTTTATTCTGCTCCATGGCAGTGATTTCACCATTCTGTCTTCCAACTCACTTATGCATTCTTCTCCCTCAGCTGTTCTGCTATTGATTCCTTCTAGTATATTTTTCATTTCAGTTATTTTATTCTTCATCTCTTTTTGTTTGTTCTTTAGTTCTTCTAGGTCTTGTTAAACATTTCTTTTATCTTCTCAATCTGTGCCTCCATCCTTTTTTCTGAGACCTTGGACCATATTTACTTTCATTACTCTGAATTCTTTTTTTGGGAATTTTGCCCATCTCCACTTCAGTATGTTGTTCTTCTGGAGTTTTATCTTGTTCCTTCATCTGTTCACTCCTCTGCTGTCTCATTTTGTCTAAATTTCTGTGATTGCTGTTTCCGTTCCACAGGCTGCAGTGTTGTAGTTCTTGCTTCTGCTGTCTGCCCCCTCATGGATGAGGCTGTCTAAGAGGCTTGTTCAAGCATCCTTATGGGAGGGACTTGTTCCTGCCCACTGGTGGGTGGATCTGGGTCTTGTCCCTCTGGTGGGCAGGACCATGTCAAGGTGTGTGTTTAGCAAATAGTTGTGTGTGTGCTTAAGAAGACTTTAAGGACCCTGTCTGCTGATGGGTGGGGCTGTGTTCCCGCCCTGTTGGTTGTTTGGCATGAGGTGTCCTAGCACTGGAGCCTACTGGATGTTAGGTGCAGCCAGGTCTTGGTGAGAAAATGGCGGCCTCCAGGAGGGCTCACACCAATGAGTGCTCCCTAGAAGTGCCAGTGTCTTTGTCATCACAGTGAGCCACAGCTGCCCCCCACCTCTTCAGAGCCTCCAATACCAGCAAGTAGGTCTGGCCCAAGCCCTAATGAGGTCACTGCTTTTTTCCCTGGGTTCTGGTGCACACAAGAACTTGTAAATGCCCTTCAACAGTGGAGTTTCTGTTTCCTGTGGAATTCCTGTGATCAAACCCTGCTGGCCTTCAAAGCCAGATTCTCTGGGGGCTCCTCCACCCATTGCCAGACTGCAGGCAGGGGAACCTGATGTGATGCTCAGAACTTTCACTCCTGTGGGAGAACTTCTGTGATATAATTATTTTCCAGTTTATGGGTTGCCCTTCTGGTGGGTATGGGATTTGATTTTATCACAAATTGCACCCCTCCTGCCATCCCATTTTGGCTTGTTCTTTGTCTTTGGATGTAGGATATATTTTTTGGTAGGTTACACTGTTTTTTTTTGTTTCTGTTCTTTTTTTTTTTTTTTCCCAGTACGTGGGCCTGTCACTGTTGTGGCCTCTTCTGTTGTGGAGCACGGGCTCCAGATGCGCAGGCTCAGTGGGCATGGCTCACAGGCCCAGCTGCTCCATGGCATGTGGGATCTTCCCAGACCAGGGCATGAACCCGTGTCCCCTGCATCGGCAGGTGGACTCTCAACCACTGCGCCACCAGGGAAGCCCTACACTGTTTTTTTGTCAATCATTGTTCAGCAGTTAGCTGTGATTTTGGTGTTTTTGTAAGAAGAGGTGAACTTACATCCCTCTACTCTGCCATCTTGTGCTCTGGACATTTATTTCTAATATTCCCGGTTTGAAATTCTGTCCTCTTGTCACATAAATAATTTCTAATTCTCATCATTAAGATCATAAATGTTATTTCCTTAATAGAGTCTTCATTGATTCTTCTAGACTATGGCATAAACACTTGACACCTCTAGACTCTATTCCTTCAGTACAGCACTCTCATATTTGCATTCAAATATCTATAATTCCAATTATATTACATGCACAGGGAATGTAAGAGTAGGCTCTGTTTTATTGATCATTTATCTCTAGCATCTACCACAGATCCTGACATATATTTTTCATTCAGGAAATATTTGTTGTATAAATGAGGTTATGAATGAAGAAATGTTCATGCATTGCAGCAATAAGGTCTCTAGTTAAAACCATGCACTCATCCATCTTGAGATTTGGTGTTTGCAAAAATAAGCTCTAATTATTTTCATTCTATGACCCCAGTTTTCATTAAAACAAGAAAAAAGCAATTGCTTTATTGAGAGATCATAGACAAAATTACTGTATTTTTATATTTACAGCAAGACGTGGGGACTTTTTTCTTAGTAAGAATAATACGAATAATATAACATTGATATAAGAGAATCATGACACTGAATATTAGCTGATTTCTTACTTTCAATTTTTATTCAATGTCAGCAATTTACTTTTCATATTCTATTTACTTCTTTCCCACAAGTCAGGTTGAATGGTGAAGTTGCCTGCTAGTGAGTCCTAAAATCAATCTTCTGCCAAAACATATGAAAAAAACACTGGTTGAATGAGAGAATTTAAACTATAATGTAGAATTGTCTATGACCAGCAGCTATTATAAGAATGCAAGGCTCCTCCAAGATTATCTATCATGAAGTCACAGAACACAAAAGAGATAAAGATTGTAACCATTACTTATATTGTATTGCAATTACAGCCATAATGGTTGCTAAGAACACTGAAGAAATATGAAATCATTAACAGAGCATATCAACAGCCAGGATAAAAAATCCACAACATTAAGAAACATTCAGAGTCTTATTTGGAGTGCTACTAGTCAACAGAGTTGTAGAGAAACTAAGGGTTATGAGAACTACTCCATGTGGTACAGAAGATGGAAAAAAAGAGCCAGTTGTCTGAGACTAAAGCATTAAAGCATTATATTACACAAACGGTCTCATAAAAATTAAGATATCTTTGAATTTGGTAAGAATTAAAAGGCATGCCAATATTCAGTGTCAAGAAAATGATGCTAATGTACTGTACTTTTGAGTAATTAACTACTTTCATTTTTTTCAAAACCATAAAAATAGGCATACTCCAGGCTCCTCAAATTAAAATCTAGGAATTTCTTCACGTGGATGTGTGCAAAGCTTTTCCTATAGAAAATTTGCTATGCTTCTACAATAGCAAGCAAAGCAAAATAAGTCAAAAAGGAACAAACAATATTTATAACCTAATGACCAATATTAGGAATATACTGAGTTTACTAATGTTGTACACAAGGATAGACAAATGAATAAGTGCATGGGTAGATATAAAAATAGGTATCAAAAAATGTGCAAGATTATACTCTAACAGTGGTTATTTCTGAATGGTGGGTGTTTAGATTTTAATGAATTTTATTTTTATTTTCTAATTTAATATCTCTAATTTTATGCTCCACCCCATATTGACAGCACCAAATTGACATAACACAATCTCAATGTTTTATGAGATAACTTCTTATCTGAAAAATACTGTAATGATCTCCAACTCAGTGTAAATTTAACCAGATGTAAATTTAATTATTTATTAATTGGAAAAAGTTATGAACCAATTATTATTGTTTTCTCACTTTTGTAATAAAAGTATCATTTTCTGTAATCTCATACATTCATTCAAATAAATCATTATTGAGGACCTGACAAGGCACTATCCTAAATTCAGGATATTTTCATTGATGAATAAGAATGAGAAAATCTTTGCCTTCATGACATTTACAGTCTAAGAAGTCTCTAACACTATAAATAACAACAAGATTTAGGGACAGTTATTACCAACACTGGAAACAAACTAAATGAAAATAAAGGTCCCAACCATACCTGGTTAACATAGCCCTGAAAACACAAATTCAAAATATTATAATATGCAGAATATAATTCAAAAAACAGTATCTTATTATAGCTTTTATAGTACAAATTGAAACTACTTTATTCCTTTCATGTGCTGAATAAATATTTGTTGAATGACTTAGTGAATGGGAGAAAGGATACAGCAATACATTTTTCTATTTGTGTAGATACAGTGCTTAACCTCAGTCAGTGTGTTTCATCATCTGGAAATTAGTTATAATGCCTATCTCAAATATTTTTCTTAAAAATTACCTGAGATAATGTAAGGATTCTAATACAGTTGCCTTCTATAAATATTAATTCCTTTACTTCATAATATACTTCCCTTTTTATGGAAACCAAGGATGAAATGGGAAGGAGATGTTTATATACACCCTATAATGCTTCTGATTGACAACTTTCAAGAGCATTAAATCATTTCACCTCACCCTGAGAGTTGCTGTTAATCTTCAGGGCATGTTAAAATCTCATTGTGAAACTTGGCTTCAAGTGCATTGATTGCCCTAAAAATAAATTTGATATTACATTTCTGTATATAATTGGCTCTCAAGTTTGGCTGGAGTTTCAAATAGTATAGGAAAAGAGGAGTCTAAACTGCCAATGAGATCATATTCATAGGCTGAGGAAATATTTTACCACTTCCATCTGTGACCTCAGTTTCTATTTCATACTGTAGGTCCTGTGTAGAAAGAAGTAGAAAAGAAGAAACAGAATAATGTTTAGATGCATTGAATATTGCATTTATACCTGAAAAAATCCGTGATCACACGAGAACATTTTATACGTCAGTGAACCTCAGTATATTCTATTCTTAATTAAATTCTATTACTAAACAAACAATATGACTTCCTATATGATTATTATCAATCTACTTCAGAATGATATAGGATATTTTAGCAATGAGATTGTAAGGTGAAAGCAAGAAAAATTTGTTTTATATCTTTAAGTAGAAAAGAAATTTACTAGAGAATACTCTAGAAGTTTACAGAAATTTTGAACTTTCTAAAGAGCAGGTTTAAGGGTAAACTTTTCAGGAAACATGCCATAAAACACTACAGATTGAGCCTGAGGAAAATACTGTCCTGCTGTTGCTCAGCAGTCAAGCTCTAGAGGAAGTTGCAGCCATGGCCTCCCCATGAATACCTTCTCTGCAAGGCAAGAGGCTTTGCAAACTCTGATGCCCATTAATGCTCTATGCTCCTGCTGCCACTATAACCAGGCAAATGGATTAGGTCCTGTGTTTAATTCCCTCAGTTACTCAAGGACTTAAAGACTCTAACAGGTAAATCTGTTTGTTTTGTGTAGACTTATCTAACTGGGTACTAGCTGTAAAGGACAGGGGTGAATTTCTGTTTTAACAAATGAGATCATGAACTTAAGAATTATTCAAATAAGGGTAGGGTTTTTGAGCATGTTAGGTAACCAGGAAACATGATAATGATTTTCTACAAATATTAATATTTCCAAACAGCATTTATTTTGATAATATGGATTTTAAGCAGAACTTGGTCAATTGAGGTGTGCCTTGTATTTATAGTAGCAATTTACATTTTTGTCATATTTATCAAAAGCTAGGGCAAAAGGCTTCTACAGTTCCTTAATTCAGAGTTCTTTGATGCTTGATATATCAAGAAGGACAATAACTGTGCATATTTTACCACTTAAAATTTGGCACAAAATTAAACTATGCATTCATTAAGATAGCAGATCAAGAAATAAAATAGGGGGCTTCCCTGGTGGCGCAGTGGTTGAGAGTCCGCCTGCCGATGCAGGGGACACGGGTTCGTGCCCCGGTCCGGGAAGATCCCACATGCCGCGGAGCAGCTGGGCCCGTGAGCCATGGCCGCTGGGCCTGCGCATCCGGAGCCTGTGCTCCGCAATGGGAGAGGCCACAACAGTGAGAGGCCCGCATACCGCAATAAAAAAAAAAAAAAAAAAGAAGATACTATATAAAAGATAATGAATTGAGAAATCAAATATTTTAAAAATTATTTTGTGTAAGTATAGTTGATTTACAATGTGTTTTTTTGTTTGTTTGTTTGTTTTTTTGCGGTACGCAGGCCTCTCACTGTTGTGGCCTAACCCGTTGCAGAGCACAGCCTCCAGATGCGCAGGCTCAGCGACCATGGCCCACAGGCCCAGCCGCTCCACGGCATGTGGGATCCTCCCGGACCGGGGCACGAACCTGTGTCCCCTGCATCGGCAGGCGGACTCTCAACCACCGTACCACCAGGGAAGCCCACAATGTGTTAATTTATACTGTACCACAAAGTAATTCTGTTATACATATATATATACATTCTTTTTCATATTCTTTTCTATTATGGTTTATCACAGGATACTGAAAATAGTTCCCTGTGCTATATGGTAGGATATCGTTGTTTACCCATTCTATATATAATATCAATAGTCTGCATCTACTAATCCCAAACTACCTGTCCATCCCTCCCCCACCCCACTCTTCACCTTGGCAACCACAAGTATATTCTCTGTGTCTGTGAGGTGGTTTCTGTTTCATAGATAGGTTCATTTGTATCGTATTTTAGATTCCATATTTAAGTGATATCATATGGTATTTGTCTTGCTTTTTCTGACTTCACTTAGTATGATAATGTCTAAGTTCATCCATGTTTCTGCAAATGGCATTATTTCATTCTTTTATAAGGCTGAGTAGTATTCCATTGTACGTATGTACCACAACTTCTTTACACATCCATCTGTCAATGGACATTTAGGTTGCTTCCATGTCTTGGCTATTGTAAATAATGCTGCAATTGACATTGGGATGCATGTATCTTTTTATAGTTTTGTCTGAATGTTTGCCCAGGAGTGGGATTGCAGGATCATATGTTAATTCTATTTTTAGTTTTTTGAGGAGCCTCCATATTGTTCCCCACAGGTTGAACCAATTAACATTCCCACCAACAGTGTAGGAGGGCTCCCTTTTCTCCATACCTTCTCCATCATTTGTTATTTGTAGACATTTTAATTATGGTCATTCTGATTGGTGTACCTCACCACATTGTAGTTTATATTTGTATCTCTCTAATACTTAGTGAAGTTGAGCATCTTATCATGTGCCTTCTGGTCATCTGTACGTCTTCGTAGGAGAAATGTCTATTTAGGTCTTCTGCCCAGTTTTCTATTGGGTTTTTTTTGTTTTTTGTTAGTGAGTTGTATGAGCTGTTTGTATATTTTGGAAATTAACCCCTTGTTGGTCACATTGTTTGCAAATATTTTCTCCTATTCTGTAGGTTGTATTTACTTTTTTAAAAATTGTTTCCTTTGCTGTACAAAAGCTGGCAATTTTGATTTGGTCCTATTTGCTTATTTTTGCTTTTATTTCTATTTCTTTGGGAGACTGACCTAAGAAAATATTGGTATGATTTATGTTAGAGAATGCTTTCTCTATGATCTCTTTCAAGAGTTTTATGGTGTCATGTTCTTATGTTTAAGTCTTTAAGCCATTTTGAGTTCATTTTTGTGTATGGTGAGAGGGTGTGTTCTAATTATGTTGATTTACATGCAACTGTCCAACTTTCCTAGCACCACTTGCTAAAGAGACAGTCTTTCTCCCCTTGTATATTCTTGCCTCCTTTGTCAAAGATTAATTGATTGTAGGTGTGTGGGTTTATATCTGGGATCTCTGTTCTGTTCCATTGATACATATGTCTGTTTTTGTGCCAATACCATGCTGTTTTTCTTACTGTAGCTTTGTAGTATTGTCTGAAGTCTGGGAGGGTTATGCCTCCTGCTTTGTTCTTTTTCTTCAGGATTACTTTTGGCAATTCTGGGTGTTTTATGGTTCCATATAAATTTTAGGATTATTTATTCTAGTTCTGTGAAGAATGTCATGGGTAATTTGATAGGGATCACATTCAATCTTAGATTCTTTGAATAGTATGGCCATTTTAACAATATTAATTCTTCCAATCCAAGAGCATGAGCTATCTTTCCATTTCTTTGAATCATTTTCAATTTCCTTTATTAATGTTTTATGATCCTCATCATATAAGTCTTTCACCTCCTTGGTCAGGTTTATTCCTAAGTATTTTTTGATGTGATTTTAAAATGGATTATTATATTTTACATTCACTTTCTGATATTTCATTGTTAGTATAAAGAAATGCAACCAATTTCTGTATGTTAATCTTGTATCCTACTTTGCTGAATCTGTTTATCAGTTCTAGTCATTTTTGTGTGGACTCTTTAGGATTCACTTCCAATTTGGATACCTTTTATTTCTTTTTCTTGTCTGATTGCTGTGACTAGGGACTTCCAATGCTATTTTGAATAGAAGATGTGAGAGGGGTCATCCCCGTCTTGTTCTAGATTTTAGTGGGAAGAAATCAAATATTTTTTTTGAAAAATGGGTAGGATTTATTTATTTACTTATTTATATCTGAGTATAGTTGAATTACAACGTTCTGTTATTTTCAGGTGTCCAGAAAAGTGAATCAGTTATACTTATACATATATCCACTCTTTTTTAGATTCTTTCCCATATAGGCCATTACAGAGTATTGAGTAGAGTTCCCTGTGCTATACACTAGGTCCTTATTAGTTATCTATTTTATATATAGTAGTGTGTATGTCAATCCCAACCTCCCAATTTGTCCCTCCCTCTTATCCCCTGGTAACATAAGTTTGTTTTCTACATCTGTAACTCTATTACTGTTTTGTAGGTAAGAACACTTGTACCCTTATTTTACATTACACATACAAGTGATAGCATATGAAATTTGCTTTTCTCTATCTGACTTACTTCACTCAGTATGACAATCTCTAGGTCCATCCATGTTGCTACAAATGGCATTATTTCATTCTATTTTATGGCTGAGTAATTTTCCATTGTATATATGTACTACATCTTCTTAATCCATTCCTCTGTTGATGGACATTTAGGTTGCTTCCATGTCCTGGCTATTGTAAATAGTGCTGCAGTGAACATTGGGGTACATGTATCCTTTCGAATTATGGTTTTATCTGGATATATGCCCAAGAATGGGATTGCTGGATCATATGGTAGCTCTATCTTTAGTTTTTTAAGAAACGTCCATACTGTTCTCCATAGTGGGTCTACCAACTTACATTCCCACCAACAGTGTAGGAGCGTTCCCTTTTCTCCACATCCTCTCCAGCATTTACTATTTGTAGACATTTTGATGATGGCTATTTTGACCAGTGTGAGGTATACCTCCTTGTGGTTTTGATTTGCGTTTTTCTAATAATTAGTGATGCTGAGCATCTTTTCATGTGCTTTTTAGCCATCTGTATGTCTTCTTTGGAGAAATGTCTATTTAGATATTCTGTCCTTTTTTTGATTAGGTTGTTAGTTTTTGTGTGTGTGTGTGTGTGTGTGTTTTGTTTTTTGTGGGTTTTTTTTTGGTATTGAACTGCATGAGCTGTTTGTGTATTTTGGAGTTTAATCTCTTGTTGGTTGCCTCATTTGCAAATATTTTCTGCCATTCTGATGGTTGTCTTTTCATTTTGTTTATTGTTTCCTTTGCTGTGTAAAAGTTTTTAAGTTTAATTACGTCCCAATTGTTTATTTTTGTTTTTATGTTCATTACTCTAGGAGGTGGATCAAAAAGATCTGGCTGCGATTTATGTCATAGCATGCTCTGCTCATGTTTTCCTCTGAGAGTTTTATGCTATCTGTCCTTAGTTTTAGGTCTTTAATCCAATTTGAGTTTATTTTTGTGTGTGGTGTTAGGGAGTGTTCTAATTTCATTCATTTACATGTAGCTATCCAGTTTTCCCAGCACCACTTATTGAAAAGACTGTCTTTTCTCCATTGTATATTCTTGCCTCTGTTGTTATGCATTAGGTGACCACAGGTGAGTGGATTTATCTCTGGACTTTCTATCCTATTCCATTGATCTATATTTCTGTTTTTGTGCCAATACCATACTGTTTTTATTACTGTAGCTTTGTAGTATAGTCTTATGTCTGGGAGTCTGATTCCACCAGCTCTATTTTTCTTTGTCAAGATTGCTTTGACTATTTGGGATCTTTTGTGTTTCTATACAAATTTTAAGATTTTTTTGTTCTAGTTCCATGAAAAATGCCGTTGGTAATTTGATAGGGATTGCATTGAATCTATAGATTGCTTTGGGTAGTATAGTCATTTTCACAATATTGATTCTGCCAATCCAAGAGCATGGTATATATCTCCAACTGTTTGTGTCATCTTTTATTTCTTTCATCAACATCTTATAGTTCTCTCATTACAGGTCTTTTGCCTCCTTATGTAGGTTTATTCCCAGGTATTTTATTGTTTGATGAGATGGTTAATTGGATTGTTTCCTTGATTTCTATTTCTGATCTTTCCCGGTTAGTTTATAGGAATGCAAGAGATTTCTGTGTATTAACTTTGTAATCTGCAACTTTACCGAATTCATTGATGAGCTCTAGTAGTTTGCTGGTAGCATCTTTAGGATATTTCATGTACAGTATCATGTCATTTGCAAACAGTGACAGTTTTACTTCTTCAATATGAACTACTTTTGTTTCTTTTTCTCTTCTGATGGCTAGGATTTCCAAAATTATGTTGAATAATAGTGGTGAAAGTGGACATCCTTGTTTTCTTCCTGATCTTAGAGGAAATGCTTTCAGCTTTTCAGCATTGAGTATGATGCTAGCCTTGGTTTGTCATATATACCCTTTATTATGTTGAGGTAGGTATCCTGTATGCCCAGTTTCTGGAGAGTTTCTATTATAAAGAGTGTTGAATTTTGTCAGAAGCTTTTCCTGCATCTATTGAGATGATCATATGGTTTTCATTCTTCAGGTTGTTGGTGTGGTGTATCACACTGATTTGCAGGTGTTGAAAAATCATTGCATCCTTGGATAAATTCCACTTGATCATGGTGTATGATCCTTTTAATGTGTTATTGGATTTGCTTTGCTCATATTTTGTTGAGGATTTTTGCATCTATGTTCCTCAGTGATATTGGCCTGTGCTTTTTTTTTTTGTGGTATCTTTGTCAGGTTTTGGTATCAGGGGGATGATGGACTCACAGAGTGCATTTGGGAGTGTTCCTACCTCTGCAGTTTTTTGGAAGAGTTTCAGAAGGGTAGGTGTTAAGTCTTCTTTAAATGTTTGATAGAATTCTCCTGTGAAGCCATCTGGTCCTGGACTTTGGTTTGCTGGAAGATTTTTAATCACAGTTTCAATTTCAGTACTTGTGATTGGTCTATTCATGTTTTCCATTTATTCCTGGTTCAGTCTTGAAAGGTTGTATCTTTCTAATAACTTCTCCATTTCTGCTAGATTGTCCATTATATTGGCGTATAGTTGCTTATAGTAGTCTCTCATGATACTTTGTATTTCTGTGGTGTCAGTTGTAACTTCTCCTTTTTCATTTCTAATTTTATTGATTTGAGTCCTCTCCCTTTTTTTCTTGATGAGTCTGGCTAAAGGTTTATCAATTTTGTTTGTCTTCTCAAAGAACCGGCTTTTAGTTTCATTGATCTTTGCTATTGTTTTCTTCATCTCTATTTCATTTATTTCTGCTCTGATCTTTATGATTTCTTTCCATCTTCTAACTTTGGATATTGTTTGTTCCTCTTTCTCTAGTTGCTTTAGGTGTAAGTTTAGTTTGTTTGTTTGAGACTGTTCTTGTTTCCTGATGTAAGATTTTATTGCTATAAACTTCCCTCTTAGAACTACTTTTGCTGTGTCCCATAGGTTTTGGATCGTCATGTTTTCATTCTCATTTGTGTCTAGGTATTTTTTTTATTTCCTCTTTGACTTCTTCAGTGATCCATTGGTTATTTAGTAACATATTTCTTAGTCTCCATGTGTATGTGTTTTTTACAGGGTTTTTTTTTTTTCCTGCAATCAATTTCTAATCTCATAGTTTTATGGTCAGAAAAGATGCTTGAAATTATTTCAATTTTCATAGGCTTCATTTGTGACTCAAGACGTGATCTATTCTGGAGAATGTTCCATGTGCACTAGAGAAGAAAGTGTATCCTGCCTTTTCAGGTGGAATGTCCTATAAATATTAATTAAGTCTATCCGGTCTAATGTGTCATTTAAGGCGGGTGTTTCCTTATTGATTTTCTATCTGGATGATCTGTCCGTTTGTGTGAGTGGGGTGTTAAAGTCCCCCACTATTGTGTTACTGTTGATGTCCCCTTTTATGGCTGTTACTATTTGCCTTATGTATTGAGGTGCTCCTATGTTGGGGGCATATATATTTACAATTGTTATATCTTCTTGGTTTGATCCCTTGATCATTATGTAGTGTCCTTCCTTGTCTCTTATAACAGTCTTTAGTTTACTAGTCTGTTTTGCCTGATATGAGTGTTGCTACTTCAGCTTTCTTTTGACTTCCATTTGCATGGAATACCATTTTCCATCCTCTCACTTTCAGTCTTTATGTGTCCCTAAGTCTGAAGTGGGTCTCTTGTAGACAGCATATATAAGGGTCTTGTTTTTGTATCCATTCAGCCAGTGTATTTCTTTTGGTTGGAGCATTTAATCTATTTACACTTAAGGTAATTATTGATATGTATGTTCCTAGTGCCATTTTCTTAACTATTTGGGGTTTGTTTTTGTAGGTCTTTTTTTCTTCCCTTCCTCTCTTGTTCTCTTGTGGTTTAATGACTATCATCTTTAGTGTTGTGTTTGTGTTACTTTTTCCTTTTTTGTGTGTGTCTATTGTAGTTTTGGGGTTTGCATTTCCCATTTCCCCTACCTAGAGAAGTTCCTTTAGCATTTGTTGTAAAGCTGGTTTGGTGGTGCTGAATTCTTTTAGCTTTTGCTTATCTGTCAATCTTTTGATTTCTCTGTCAAATGTGAATGAGAGCATTGCTGGGTAAAGTATTCTCAGGGTTTTTCCCTTTCATCACTTTAAATAATCATGCTATTCCCTTCAGCACTTCTTTTGAAAAATCTGCTGAATACCTTATGGGTATTCCCTTGTATGTTAGTTGTTGCTTTTCCCTTGTTGCTTTTAATATTTTATCTTTAATTTTTGTCAATTTGATTAATATGTGTCTTGGTGTGTTACTCCTTGAGTTTATACTGCCTGGGACTCTCTGCACTTCCTAGAATTGTGTGACTATTTCCTTTCCCATGTTAGAAAGTTTTTGTCTATAATCTGTTCAAATATTTTCTCATGCCCTTTCTATTTTTCTTCTTCTTCTGAGACACCTATACTGCAAATGTTGTGTTTAATGTTGCCCCAGAGTTCTCTTAGACTGTCTTAATTTCTTTTCATTCTTCTTTATTTATTCTGTTCCATGGCAGTGATTTCCACCCCTCTGTCTTCCAGGTCACTTATCCGTTCTTCTGCCTTAGTTATTCTTCTATTGATTCCTTCTAGTGTATTTTTCATTGTCTCATTCATCTCTGTTTGTTTGTTTTTAGTTCTTCTAGGTCTTAAATATTTCTTTTATTGTCTTGATCCATGCTTTCATTCTTTTTCCAAGAAATTGGATCATCTTTACTATCATTACTCTGAATTCTTTTTCAGGTAGATTGCCTTCTCCTCTTCATTTAGTTGTTCTTGTAGGTTTTTATCTTGCTCCTTTGTCTGCAACACTTTTCTTTCTTGTCTCATTTTGTCAGACTTACTGGTTTGTGGTCTCTTTTTCACAGGCTGCAGGATCATAGTTCTTCTTGCTTCTGGTTTCTGTCTCCTGTTGGGTGACATTGGTCCAGAGACTTGTGCCTTTATCCCCTTGATAAGGGATTTGAATGGTGGTGGTGTGACCAGAGCCTCTCCTGAATATTGAACAGGGCCTCCCCTTTGTGGTTGTCAGTGCCCTGTCAGGAGTGGGGTGTGCTCCCTAGTAGTTGGAGTAGAGGCGCCCAGTAGATCCACTGAGGTCAGGTACCAGGACTGCAGTAGTCATGCACCTGGACCTGCTGTGGGAGCTATGGCAGCAGCTCAGACTCTATCCTGGCCCAACTCGCCTGTGTACATTCCCACAATGCCCACAGCTGCTAAAGCCAGACCCATCTCAGCTGCAGGAGCACTTGTCCATTCAGATGTTTTGCAGGTGCTGAATTTAGGAAGCCATCAGCAGAGGTGTAACTCCATGGTTCACACAGTCACGAGGAGAGATTTCAGCTCTTCTTCCTTAGTCACACTGCCCCTGGGGCTCAGCTGTAGTTTTAGCCCTACCTCTGCATGTGTTCCTCCTATTTCAGGTTGCTTCAGAGGTTACTGGAGCACACTAGCCTGTCAGGCAGGAAGGAGCTGAGTTGGCAATCTGGGCTAGTAGGCCACCGAGGTGGGATGGTGCTGGGGTAGCTAATGGAATGCATGCGCCTGTCAGGTGGTGATCAGGGCCAGTGGGTTACCCAGGCGGGGGGGCGGGCAGAGGAGGCAATGGCTGGGGCTCATGAGCCGGCTCAGCTGGGAGCCTTCCTTAATGCCCATGGAGGCAGGGTATGGCACATGAGGAGAGAGAGGCTGCAAGGTGCCCCAGCCCTTTGTGCATCACTCAACAATGGTGCTTCGCTTCTGTGGCACTGCAGGCTTCCTCCAAGAGCATGGAGCTCCTCACTCCCTTCTCCTCAGGCTGTCTCCTCACAGCCAGCAGCAGTCTCCTCCACAGGTCAGCTCTCCAAAACCCACATTCAAGCACCCAGCTCCCATGCGTGCTGGTGGACACCCATCTCAGGTTGGGGTGTGCATGGCTGTGGCAGGGACCATCTGTTTAGGTCTTACTCTGCCCTGCCTGTCATTGACCAGTTAGTGGGCTCTCCTCTGAGCCCCTGAAGCATCCCTTCTGTCCCAGCTGATGTCCCCACTGATGAAGGGGGCTTCCCCAGATGTGGGAACCTCTCCTCACCTTCAGCTCCCTGCCAGGGGTGCAGGTTCTGTCCTGCTTCCTGTCCTCTTCCTTTTTCCTTCTTCTTTCTTTTGTCCTACCTGGTTACGTGGGGATCTTGTTTGTCCATTTAGGTGTCCAAGGTCCTCTGCTAGTGTTTAGCAGGTGCTCTGTGAGAACTGTTCCATCTGTAGATGTATTCCTGATGTGTATGTGGGGAGAGATGAACTCCCTGTCCTCCTACTCCTCTGCCATCTTGGAAAGCCCAGAAATCAAATATTTATTATTAATGAGTCATTTAATAAATATTAACAGTGTATTTAGAGAGCAGATCAAGACAATGGACAGTAGGACAGGAAGCTTACATTCTCCCACAAATACATCAAAAATACATCTATGTGAGAGAGAAGCAAGAACTACAATCTGGCAGCCTGCAAAATGGAAAACACAATCACAGAAATTTAGACAAAATGAAACAGCAGAGGAATATATCCCAGATGAAGGAACAAGATAAAACCCGAGAAAACCAACTAAGTGAAGTGGCTATAGGCAACCTTCTGGAAAAAATAATTCAAAATAGCAATAGCAAAGATGATCCAGGAATGCAGAAAAAGAATGGAGGCAAGGATTGAGAAGACACAAGAAATGTTTAACAAAAACCTAGAAGAATTAAAGAACAAACAGAGATTAACAATACAATAACTGAAATGAAAAATACACTAGGAAAAAATGATGATTGATAGCAGAAAAACTGAGGCAGAAGAACGGGTAAGTGACCTGGAAGACAGAATGGTGGAAATCACTGATGTGGAAAGAAAACTTCCCTAACATGGGAAAGGAAACAATCACAGAAGTCCAGGAAGTGCAGAGAGTCCCAGGCAGGATAAACCCAAGGAGGAACACACCAAGACACATAGTAATCAAACTGACAAAGAAAAAGAAAAAATGTTAAAAGCAACAAAGTAAAAACAACAAATAACATAACAGGGAACTCTCATAAGGTTTTCAGCTGATATCTCACCAGAAACACTGAAGACCAGAAGGGAGTGGCATGCTATATTTCAAGTGATGAAAGGGAAGAACCTACAACCAAGAACACTCCACCCAGCAAGGTTCTCATTCAGATTGGATGGAGAAATCAAAAGATTTACAGGCAAGCAAAAGCTAAGAGAATTGAGCACCACCAGCCCAGCTTTATACCAAATGCTAAACGAACTTCTCTAGGTGGAAAAGAGACCAGAAACTTAAAACAACCTGGTACATATATAGACTGCTATATCAATACCTCATGGGATCCATGAGCAAACTCCAAAACTACAAAAGATACACACACAAAAAAGAAAAAGCAACCCACTAAAGACAGTCATCAAACCACAATAGATGAGCAGATGAGAAGAAGGCAAGGAGAAAGGCCTACAAAAACACACCCAAAACAACTAAGAAAATGGCAATAGGAACATACATATCAGTAATTACCATAACTGTAAATGTATTAAATATCCCCAACCAAAAGACATAGAGTGGCTGAATGGATGCAAAACAAGGCCCATATTTATATGCTGTTTACAAGAGAAACACTTCAGACCTAGATACACATACAGACTGAAAGTGAGGGGACGGAAAAAGGTATTCCATGCAAATGGAAATCAAAAAAAGCTGGAGTAGCAACACTCATATGAGACAAAATAGACTTTAAAATAAGACTGTTATAAGAGACAAAGAAGGACACTACATAATTATCAAGGGATCAATCCAAGAAGAAGATATAACAATTGTAAATATATATGCACCAAATATAGGAGCACCTCAATACATAAGGCAAATACTAACAGCCATAAAAGGAGAAATCAACAGTAAACAATAATAGTGGGGGACTTTAAAACCCCACTTTCATCAATGGACAGATCATCCAGACAGAAAATCAATAAGGAAACACAGGCCTTAAATGACACATCAGACCAGATAGACTTAATTGATATTTATAGAGCATTCTATCCAAAAGCAGAAGAATACACATTCTTTTCATGTGCACTTGGAACATTCTCTAGGATTGACTACGTGCTGGGCCACAAAGTGAACCTTGGTAAATTTTTAAAAATTGAAATTATATCAAGCCTCTTTTCCAACCACAGTTTATGAGTTTAAATTACAGAAAAAGAAAAAAACTGTAAAAAACACAAACACATGGGGTCTAAAAAATATGCTATGTAACAACCAATGGATCACTGAAAAAATCAAAGAGAAGGGAAGTTTATAGCAATAGAAACTTACATCAGGAAACAAGAACAATCTCAAACAAACAAGCTAACCTTAAACCCAAAGCAACTAGAGAAAGAAGAACAAAAAAAACCCAAAGTAAGTTGGTAGAAGGAAAAAAATCATAAAAATGAGACAGAAATGATATAGAGATGAAGAAAACAAAAGATGAATGAAACAAAAAGCTAGTCCTTTGAGAAGATAAACAAAATTGATGAACCTTTAGCCAGACTCATCACAAAAAAAGGAAGAGGACTCAAATCAATGAAATTAGAAATGAAAAAGGAGAAGTTACAACTGAAACCACAGAAATACAAAGGATCATAAGAGACTAGTACAAACAATTGTATGCTGTATGTCAATAAAATGGGCAACCTGGAAGAAATGGACAAATTCTTAGAAAGGTACAGTCTCCAAACCTGAACCAGAAAGAAATAGAAAATATGAGCAGAGCAATCACAAGTAGTGAAATTGAAACTGTTTTTAAAAAACTCCCCACAAAGAAATGTCCAGGACCAGATGGCTTCATGGGTGAATTCTATCAAACATTTAGAGAAGAGCTAACACCTTTCCTTCTGAAACTGTTCCAAAAAATTGTAGAGGAATTAAAAGTAGCAAATGCATTCCATGAGGCCACTATCACCCTGATACCAAAACCAGACAAAGATACCAAAAAAGAAGAAAATTACAGGCCAATATTACTGATGAACATAGATGTAAAAATCCTCAACAAAATTTAGCAATCTGTGTCAATCAAAACATTAAAAGGACAGTCACCATGATCAAGTGGGATTTACCTCAGGGATGCAAGGATTTTTCAATATCTACAAATCAATCAGCGTGATACACCACATCAACAAATTGAAGAATAAAAACCATAAGATCATCTCAATAGATGCAGGAAAAGACTTTGACAAAATTCAATACCCATTTATGAAAAAAATTCTCCAGAAAGTTGGCATATAGGGAACCTTCCTCAACATAATAAAGGCCATATATGACAAACATACAGCTAACATCATTTTCAATGGTGAAAAGCTGAAAGCATTTCCTCTAAGGTCAGGAACAAGATAAGGATATCCACTTTCACTACTTTTATTCAACATTGTTTTGGAAGTCCTAGCTATGGCAGTTATAGAAGTAAAGAAGTAAAAGAATCCAAATTGGAGAAGCAGGAAAACTGTCACTGTTTGCAGATGACATGGTACTACAAATAGAAAATCCTAAAGATGCGACCACCAAACTACTAAAGCTCATCAATGAATCTGGTAAAGTTGAAGGTTATAAAATTAATACACAGAAATCTGTTGCATTTCTATACACTAAAAGCAAAAGATCAGAAAGAGAAATTCAAGAAACAATCCCATTTACCATCACAACAAAAAGAATAAAATAACTAGGAATAAACCTACCTAAGGAGACAAAAGACGTGTACTCTGAAAATTATAAGATGCTGATAAAAGAAACTGAAGACGACACAAACAGATGGAAAGATATACCATGTTCTTGGATTGGAAGAATCAATATTATCAAATTGACTATACTACCCAAGGCAATGTACAGATTCAATGCAATCCCTATCAAGTTACCAATGGCATTTTTCACAGAACTAGAACAAAAGATATTAAAATTTGTATGGAGACACAAAAGACCCTGAATAGCCAAAGCAATCTTGAGAAAGAAAAACTGAGCTGGAGCAATGAGGCTCCCTGACTTCTGACTATGCTAGAAAGCTATAGTCATCAAGACAGTATGGTACTGGTACAAAAATAGAAATATAGATCAATGGAACAGGATAGAAAGCCCAGAAATAAGTCCACATACCTCTGGTCAATCAATCTATGACAAAGGAGGCAAGAACATACAATGGAGGAAAGACAGTCTCTTTAATAAATGGTTCTAGGCAAACTGGACAGCTACATGTAAAAACTGAAATTAGAACATTCTTTAACACCATACACACAAAAAACTCCAAATTGATTAAAGTTCTAAATGTGAGACCAGACACTATAAAACTTTTAGAGGAAAGCATATGCAGAGCACTCTCTGACATAAATATCTTTTTCATTCTGTCTCCCAGAGTAATGGAAATAAAAATTAAAAAATAGGACCTAATTAAGTTCAAAAGCTTTTGCACAGCAAAGGAAACCATAAACAAAATGAAAAGACAACCCACAGAATGGGAGAAGAGATTTGCAAATGATGTGACTGAAAAGGGATTAGTCTCCAAAATTTACAAACAACTCATGGGGCATAATATCATCAAAACAAACAACGCAATCAAAAAATAGGCAGAAGACCTAACTAGGCATTTCTCCAAAGAAGAAATAGAGATGGCCAAGAGGCACATGAAAAGATGTTCAACATCACTAATTATTAAAGAATTGCAAATCAAAACTACAGTGAGATATTACCTCACACATCAAAAAATCCACAAACAATATATGCTGGAGAGGGTGTAGAGGGAAGGAACCCTTTTACATTGTTGGTGGGAAGGTAAATTGGTACAGCCACTGTGGAGAACAGTATTGAGGATCCTTAAAAAACTAAAAATAGAGCTACCACACAATATTGAAACCCCATTCCTGAGCATAAATCTGGAGAAAAACATGGTCCAAAAGGATACATGCACCCCAGTGTTCATTGCAGCACTGTTTACAATAGCCATAGCCAAGACGTGGAAGCAACCTAAATGTTTATCAACAGAGGAATGGATAAAGAAGATATGGTACATATATACACCTGAAATATTACTCAGCCATTAAAAAGAATGAAATAATGCCATCTGCAGCAACATGGATGGACTTAGAGACCATCATACTGAGTGAAGTAAGTCTGACAAAGAAGGAGAAATACGGTATGATATTGCTTATATACAGAATCTAAAAAAATTGATACAAATAACTTATTTACAAAACAGAAGCAGACTCACAGATTTAGAGAATGAACTTATGGTTACCAGTGGGAAGGTGGTGGGGAGGGGTAGTTAGGGAGTTTGGGATTGACATGTACACACTGCTATATTTAAAATGGATAACCAACAAGGACCTACTGTATAGCACAGGGAATTCTGCTTAATGTTATATAACAGACTAAATGGGAAAAGAATTTGAAAAAGAATAGATACATGTATACGTATAACTGAATCACTTTGCTGTACACCTGATACTAACACAACTTGTTAATCAACTATACTCCAATATAAAATGAAAAGTTAAAGAAAATACATCTACATGTGGATCGATTCTTACAGAATATGTACTGAACCCTGGCAGAAGACTTCAGGCTGCTAAAAGGGCAAGAAAATCTCTATGTAACCAGGTATGAAAAAAGTAAAAAGAAAAAAAAAAAAACAAGAAACTAATCGGGACAGGACCTGTGCCCTTAGGAATGAGCTGAGAAAGAGGAAATGTTCCTGCACTCTGGGAAGCCACCTCACTGGCGGGGAGATCAGCCGGGATAGAAGGGAAGCTTCAGAGGAGAGCACAGAAAATGGTTTGTGGCAACCAGAGAGGAGGAAGGACTGCACAAATGGTCAGTGCCACCACCCTGCTCTCCCCAGCCTGAGACGTGTCCACCAGTGCGGACAGGGGCTGGATGCTGGAACATGGGCTTTGGAGATAAGAATGGGGTTGGCTTTGCAGAAACAGCCTGGGAGGGGGGCTGGAATCCAGTGCAACCACAACTGAGGGTGTATGCAGAGGAAGCCTGTGCCACCTTGGAGGCCACTTGCCATTGTTTTGGGGGTGTGTGAGGGGAGGGGCTGGATCTGGCTGTAAGCCTTTTTCCCTGTGTGTGTGCTCCCGTAGGGCAGGACACTGCCCACACAGGCTCCAGGGGCAGTCGTAAGCCTTTTCTGCCTCCCTCCTGGACCTCACGAATAGTTGCAAGCCCCCTCCCACCTAACTCCTGGACTCCTGGACCTCAGGAATTATCACAAGCAGACGGTGCCTCCCACCTGGACGCCAGGAGTGGTCGCAAGCTGCTGCTGCCACTACCATCCCAGACTCCAGGAGTCATTGTGAGCTGCCTATACTCCCATCACATGCTCCAGGGGTGCACCCAAGCAACCACTGCCACCACCAAGAACCCCAGGACCGGGTACCAGCCACCGCATGTGTACACCCCCTTTCCAGGGGATAACAACCAACACACACTGAGGAAAGAGGCAACAGGCATCCATACTATAGTCAGCCATTGCAGCAAACATATTAAACCCACATGAGCTACACAGGGATGCTCCCACATTATAGCTTTCCAAGACCACAGTACGTAATTGTTTCTCCTAAACTCACAGAGTAAAAGAAATATAAGCAAAATGAAGAAGCAGAGGAACCACTACCAGTTAAAAGACCAAGAGAATTCCCCTGGAAGAACAAACAATGAAACAGATCTCTTGAGTCTAACAGGTACTGATTTCAGAAAGGAGAGAATGAAAATACTGAAAGAATTAAGAAAGGCTATCCACAGAAATGCGGAGTACTGTAAAAAGCAACTAGAAACTATAAAGAGGAGCCAAGAAAAATTAGAAAACTTATTTGCAGAGACGAAAGCTGAGCTAAAGGCAATGAATAGACATTTCTCCAAAGAAGACATACAGATGGCCAAGAAACATACGAAAAGATGCTCAACATAACTAATTATTAGAGAAATGCATATCAAAACTACAATGAGGTATTGCATCACAGTGGTCAGAATGGCCATCATCAAAAAATCTACAAACAATAAATGCTGGAGAGTCTGTGGAGAAAAGGGAACCCTTTTATACTGTTGGTGGGAATGTAAATTGATACAGCCACTATGGAAAACAGTATGGAGGTTCCTTAGAAAACTAAAATTAGAACTACCATATGACCCAGCAATCCCACTACTGGGCACATACCCAGAGAAAACCATAATTTGAAAAGATACATGTACCCCAATGTTCATAGCAGCACTAGTTACAATAGCCAAGACATGGAAGCAACTTAAATGTCCATCAACAGAGGAATGGATAAAGAAGATGTGGTACATATATACAATGGAATATTACTCAGCCATAAAAAGGAACAAAATTGGGTCATTTGTAGAGATATGGATGGACCTAGAGAGTGTCATACAGAGTGAAGTAAGTCAGAAAGAGAAAAACAAATATCGTGTTAATGCATATATGTGGAATCCAGAAAAATGGTATAGATGACCTTATTTGCCAAGCAGAAATAGAGACACAGATATAGAGAACAAATGTATGGATACCAAGGGGGAAAGGGGTGGGGTGTGAGGATTTGGGAGATAGGGATTGACACATATACACTGTTGATACTATGTATAAAATAGAGAACGGATGGGAACATACTGTATAGCACAGGGAACTCTACTTAATACACTGTGGTGTCCTAAATGGGAGGGAAATACAAAAGGAAGGGGATATATGTATATGTATGGTTGATTCATTTTGCTGTGCAGTAGAAGCTAACACAACATTTTAAAGCAACTATACTCCAATAAAAATTTTAAAATACCAACAACAATAAAAATTAAGGCAATGAATAGCAGAATGAATAATGCAGAAGAATAAGTGACCTGGAAGATAGGATAATGGAAATCACCCAATCAGGACAGCAGACAGAAAGCCAAATTAAAAAAAAAAAAAAAAGGAAGCAATATAAGTGACCTATTGGATAATATAAAGCCTGTCAATCTACGCAGAATAGGGATTCCAGAAGAAGAAGAAAGAGAAAAGAGTATCAGAAATGTATTTGAGGAAAATTATAGCTGAAAACTGCCCAAGCCTAAAGAAGGAAACAGGTATCCAGCTACAGGAAGCACAGAGGGCCCCAAACAATCTAAACCCAAACAGATCTACACAAAGACATTATAATAAAAATGGCAAAAGTTTAAGAGAGGATTCTAAAGGCAGCAAGAGAAAAACAAATAGTTTAATAGAGGAGAACCCCCATAAGATTATCAGATGATTTCTCTACAGAAATGTTGCAGGCCAAAAGGTAGTGGCAAGATATATTCAAAGTACAGAAAGGGGAAAATCTGCAACCTAGGATGCTCTACCCAGCAAGATTATCATTTAGAATAGAAGGAGGGATAAAGAATTTCTCAGGCAAGCAAAAACTAAAAGAACACAGCAATACTAAACCTATCCTAAAAGAAATGTTGAAAGGTCATCTCTAAATAGCAAAGATGCAAGAAGAAATAGGAAAGAGAAAATCACAGTTGGAAAGTAAATCACTTAAATAAGCCAGTACACAGATCAAAAAAACAAACAAAAAAATTCCTCTGGAAGTGATGATAACCACAATGAACGACAAAAGGTGGAACATAAAGATGTAAAAGAGGACATCAAAATCATAAAATGTGGGAGAAGAGAGTAAGAAAATGTAGATTTTTTTCCCCTAGAATGTGTTTGAGCCTATGTGGCTGTCTAAGGCAAGTAGTTATAGGAGGGGGTTAACATACTTGAAAAACAGGGTAAAACATATAAGATTCACAAAAACCAAAAAGAAAAAATAAGTATAATATAAAAGAAAACCATCAAATCACAAAAGGAAAAACAAAAGGAAAGGGACAAAGAAGAAATGTAAAATCAATGGGAAAACAAGGTTTAAAATGGCAATAAATACATATCAATAATTACCTTAAATGTCAATGGACTAAATGCTCCAATCAAAAGACAGTGGCAGATTGGATTAAAAAACAAGAGCCTAGGGGCTTCCCTGGTGGTGCAGTGGTTGGGAGTCCACCTACCGATGCAGGGGACACAGGTTCATGCCCCGGTCTGGGAAGATCCCACATGCCACGGAGTGGCTGGGCCCGTGAGCCATGGCTGCTGGGCCTGCGCGTCCGGAGCCTGTGCTCCACAACAGGAGAGGCCACAACAGTGAGAGGCCTGCGTACTGCAAAAACAACAACAACAAAAAAAACAAGAGCCTACAATTTGCTGACTACAACAGACCCACTTTAGGGCAAAGGCCACACATAGATTGAAAGTGAAGGGATGAAAGTAGATATTTCATGCAGACAGAAATGACAAGAGAAAAAGGGTCACAATATTCATATCAGACAAAATAGACTTTAAAACAAAGGCCATAAAGAAAGATAAGGACACTATATAATGATAAAAGGATCAATACAAGAAGAGGATTTTACACTCGTCAACAAATATGCCCTAATATAGGAACACCAAAATACATGAAATAAATAAAGACATAAAGGGAGATAGTGACAGGAATACAGTAGTAGTAGACTTTAACACCCCACTCACATCAATGGACAGATCTTCTAGACAGAGAATGAATAAGGCAACAGAGATCTTAAATGATATAACAGAACAGTTTAGACTTAATTGATATTTTCAGGTTATTACATTCAAAAAAAAAAAAAAGCAGAATACACAATCTTTTTAAGTGCACATGGAACATTCTCTAGGATTGACCACATACTAGGGCAAAAAACAAGCCTCAATGAATTTAAGAGGCTAGAATTTCTCTCGAGCATCACTTCTGACCACAATGACATGAAACTAGAAACTAACCACAGAAAAAGAAATGAGGAAAAAATGATTACGTGGAGACTAAACAACATGCTACTAAAAAACCAATGGGTCAATGATGAAATCAAAGAGGAAATTAAAAACTACCTTGAGACAAATGACAGTAAAAACACGACCAAACAACATCTCTGGGATGCAGCAAAAGCAGTTCTTAGAGGGAAGTTCATAGTGATACAGGACTTCCACAAAAAACAAACAAATCTCAAAATAACAACCTAACCTACCACTTAAAGAATTAGAAAAATAAGAACAAAACCTAAAGTCAGCAGAAGGAAGGAAATAATAAAGATCAGAGAGAAAATAAATACAATAGAGATTTAAAAAAAAAGTAGAAAAAAATCAATAAAACCATAAGCTGGTTCTTTGAAAGGATAAACGAGATTGACCGACCTCTGGCCAGGCTCACCAAGAAGAAAAGAGATAGAACCCAAATAAAATAAGAAATGAAAAAGGATTCATAACAACTGATATTGCAGAAATACAAAAAGCCATAAGGGAATACTATGAACAATTATATGACAACAAATTTGACAACCTAGAAGAAATAGACAAGTTTCTAGAAATACACAGCTCACTAAAACTGAATCAAGAAGAAACAGATACTTTGAACAAACTTATCACTAGAAGTGAAATAGAATCTGTAATTTAAAAACTCCCTGCAAACAAAAGTCTAGGACCAGATGGCTTCACAGGTGAATTCTACCAACATACAAAGAAGAACTTACACCAATCCGTCTCAAACTCTTCCAAAAAATTGAAGAGGAGGGAACACTCCCAAAGACATTCTATGAAGCCACCATCACCCTGAGACCAACACCAGACAAAGACACAACCAAAAAAGATAATTTCAGGCCAATATCTTTGATGAATATAGATGAAAAATTCTCAAAACAATGTTAGCCAACCAAATCGAACAACACATAAAAAAGATCATACACCATGAGCAAGTGGGATCCATCCCATGTTCACAAGAATAGTTCAACATATGCAAATCAACAATGTGATACACCACATAAACAAAATAAAAAAACAAAACCCACATGATCATCTCAATAGACACAGAAAAAGCATTTGAAAAATTCAACATCCATTCATGGTAAAAAAAAAAAACTCTTACCAAAGTAGGTATAGAGGGAACATATCTCAAGATAATAAAAGCTATTTATGATAAACCCACAACCAACATAATACTCAATGGTGAAAAGCTGAAAGCCTTCCCACTAAAATCTGGAACAAGATGATTCCCACTCTCACCTCTTCTATTCAACATAGTATTGGAAGTCTTAGCCACAGCAATCAGACAAGAAAAAGAAATAAAAGGTATCCAAATTGGAAGGGAAGAGGTAAATTTTTCATCATATTCACATGATATGATAGTATATGTAGAAAACCCTAAAGAGTCCACAAAAAAATAACTAGAACTGATAAACAAATTCAGCAAAGTAGGATACAAGATTAACATAAAGGAATTGGTTGCATTTCTTTATACTAACAATGAAATATCAGAAAGTGAATGTAAAAAAAAAAACATTTTAAAATCACATGAAAAAATACTTAGGAATAAACCTGACCAAGGAGGTGAAAGACTTATATGATGAGGACCATAAAACATTAATAAACGAAATTGAAAATGATTCAAAGAAATGGAAAGATATCCCATGCTTTTGGATTGGAAGAATTAATATTGTTAAAATGGGCATACTACCCAAAGCAATCTAAGATTGAGTGTGATCCCTATCGAATTACCCATGACATTTTTCACAGAACAAGAATAAATAATCCTAAAATTTATATGGAACCATAAAATACCCAGAATTGCCAAAAGTAATCCTGAAGAAAAAGAACAAAGCAGGAGGCATAACCCTCCCAGACTTCAGACAATACTACAAAGCTACAGTAAGAAAAACAGCATGGTATTGGCACAAAAACAGACATATGTATCAATGGAACAGAATAGAGATCTCAGATATAAACCCACACACCTACAATCAATTAATCTTCAACAAAGGAGGCAAGAATATACAGTGGGAAAAAAGACTGTCTCTTTAGCAAGTGGTGTTGGGAAAGTTGGACAGTTGTATGTAAATCAATGTAATTAGAACACACCCTCTCACCATACACAAAAATGAACCAAAAATGGCTTAAAGACTTAAACATAAGACATGACACCATAAAACTCCTGGAAGAGATCATAGTGAAAGTTTTCTCTGACATAAATCATACCAATGTTTTCAGTCTCCCAAGGCAATTGAAATAAAAGTAAAAATAAACAAATGGGACCTTATCAAACTTACAAGCTTTTGTACAGCAAAGGAAACCATAAACAAAATGAAAAGACAGGCTACAGAATGGGAGAAAATATTTGCAAATGATGCAACCAACAAGGGGTTAATTTCCAAAATATATGAACAGCTCTTACAGCTCAGTAACAAAAACAACCAAAAACCCAATAGAAAACTGGGCAGAAGACTTAAATAGACATTTCTCCAAAGAACGCATACACATGTCCAACAGGCACATGAAAAGATGCTCAACATCACTAATTTTTGGAGAAATGCAAATCAAAACTACAATGAGGTACCACCTCACACCAGTGAGAATGGCCATCATTAAAATGTCTACATATAACAAATGCTGGAGAGGGTGTGGAGAAAAGGGAACTCTCCTACACTCTTGGTGGGAATGTAAATTGATACAGCCACTATGGAGAACAGTATGGAGGTTCCTCAGAAAACTAAAAATAGAATTAACATATGATCCATCAATCCCAATCCTGGGCATATATCCAGACAAAAATATAATTCAAAAAGACACATGCACCCCTATGTTCATAGCGGCACTAATCACAATAGCCAAGACATGGAAAGAACCTAAATGTCCATTGACAGATGAATGGATAAAGATGTGGTACATATATACAATGGAATACTACTACTCAGCTATAAATAATGAAATAATGCCATTTGCAGCAACACAGATGGAACTAGAGATTTTCATACTAAATGAAGTAAATCAGAAAGAGAAAGACAAATACCATATGCTATCACTTATATGTGGAATCTAAAATATAACACAAACGAACCTATCTATGAAGCAGAAACAGACTCACAGATGTAGAGAACCGACTGGTGGTTGCCAAGGTTGTGGGGGCTGGGGAAGGGATGGAGTGGGAGGTTGGCGTTAGCAGATGTAAGATTTTATATACAGAACAGATAAACAACAAGGTCCTACTGTATAGCACAGAGAACTATATTCAATATCCTATGATAAACTATAGTGGAAAAGAATATAAAGAATGTATATGTACGTATAACTGAATCACTTCGCTGTACAGCAGTAATTAACACAACATTGTAAATCAACTATACTTCAATTAACAAAAGGATATTTAATTATGGGCTTCCCTGGTGGCGCAGTGGTTGGAAGTCCGCCTGCCGATGCAGGGGACGTGGGTTCGTACCCCGGTCCCGGAAGATCCCACATGCCGTGGAGTGGTTGGGCCCGTGAGCCATGGCCGCTGAGCCTGCGCTTCTGGAGGCTGTGCTCCACAATGGGAGAGGCCACAGCAGTGAGAGGTCCGCGTACCACAAAAAAAAAAAAAAAAAAAAGGATATTTAATTAAAATTAGAACAATAAGGTCCAGTTGAAAATTAACTACTTGAGTTTATAAACAAAGTGATATACAATTGACTTTCAACAAGTTGGCCAAAACAGTTCAATGTGGGAAGATTAATCAGTATTTTCAACAAATGATTCTAGGATAACTGGATATCCACATGCAAAAGAATGAACTGAGTTCTCTTTCTATCAGTGTACACAAAAACTAACTCCAATGATTAACAGAGACACACTACAATGTATAAAATAGATAAAAAACAAAGAACTACTGTATAACACAGGGAAC
Organism: Tursiops truncatus; assembly: GCF_011762595.2. Classification (NCBI taxonomy): domain Eukaryota; kingdom Metazoa; phylum Chordata; class Mammalia; order Artiodactyla; family Delphinidae; genus Tursiops; species Tursiops truncatus. The sequence continues at coordinate 15,606,612 of NC_047038.1, forward strand.
TATATTCAATATCTTGTAATAACCTATGATGGAAAATAATCTGAAAAAGAATATATATATATATATATATAATCTGAATTACTTTGTTGTACATCTGAAACTAACATAATGTTGTTGTAAATCATCTATTCTTCAATAAAAAATTAACTCCAAGTTGATCTCAGACGAACATATAAAAACTGAAATTATGAAACAGTTAAAAGAAAAGCATAGAGTAAATCTCTGTGACCTTGGGTTAGGCAAAGCCTTGTTAGATGTAGCATCTAAAGCATAACGAAGGAAATAAAAATAGGTAAGTTGGAGTTCAGCAAAATTAAAAACACTTGTGCTTTAAAGGACAACATGAAAGTGAAGACAATCTACAGAATGTAAGAGAATGTTTGGAAAATATTTATCTGATAAGGGACTTGTATCCATATTATGTAAAGACACTTATAATACAATAATAAAAAGACAAATAACCCAATTTTTAAATGTACGAAAGATAGGAACACACATTTCTCCAAAGAATATATACAAATGTTCAATAAGTACATGAAAGGAAGCACAAATTCATTACTCACTTGGGAAATGCAAATCAAATCCACTATGAGACACTATTTCACACTCACTTGTTTGGCTACAACAAAAAGACAGATAACACCAAGTGTTTGTGAGAATTAGAGAAATTGGAGCTGTTATACATTGCAGATAGGAACATGAAATGGTGAAGCCACTTTGGACAGTATTTTGGAATTCCTCATAATGCTAAACATAGAATCACCATGTGATCCAGCAATTCCATTCCAAGGCATTTACCCAAGAAAATTAAAAAAATGTGTCCACACAGAAACTTGTGCATGTATGTTCATAGCAGCATTATTTCTAAAAATCGCCAAAAAGTTATGACCACTCAAATGTCAATCAGCTGAGGAATAGATAAATAAAATGTTGTCAATGCATACAATAAACTATTATTCAGCAGTTAAAATCAATGAAGTACTTATATACTCCGCAATATATAAATGGATACTGAAAACATGTTAAGTCAAAGAATCTTGTCACAGATGACTATGTATTGTATGATTACATTAAATGAAATGTCTAGAATAAATGACAGAAAGGAGAATAGCAATTTCTTAGGGATAGGGGCCTTTGAGGGAAATGAGACATGATTGTTAATGGATGTAGAGTTATTTGAGTTATGAAACGTTCTAAAATTGTGGCAATAGTTGCATAATTCTGTGGAAATACTAAAAACTACTGAATTGTATACTTTGAGTGAATTGTATGGTATGTGAATTACATATCAATAAGGCTTTAAAATAAGTGGTATACTTATTTTTTCTTTATAAAAATATAAAAACCTGGGTACTACTCTGGGTATTTTTCTTAAATATTCTGTTAGTCAAAATATTTGTGGATAAATGCCAGAGAAAATCATGTGTTATTTATTCAGACATTCCTCAAGTGCATAAAATTTCATCAAGTACAAATGTATAGCAACAGTATTACACCAGAACCCATGTTTTAATTTCCAAGGAGTGAACACTAAGGAGATTATTGTACTTAACTGCTGCCAACAGACTAAAGTGCTTATAACAGAGAATTTACCAGAAAAGTACCCAAATATAATAAAAGTTTAAAAAGTTATATAAGTGTTGGTGTTCCCTTAAAAAACCTATGGCATCTAAACAAAAGTGGAAAGTTTTAAAAACTTTAAATGTGGTATATATATCTAGTGGAATATTACTCAGGCATAAAAAGAATGAAATCTTTCCACTTGCAACAACATGGGTGAATACTGGATGGATATTATGCTAAGTGAAATAAGTCAGACAGAAAAAGACAAATATTGTATGATTTCACTTATACGTGGAATCTAAAACACAAAACAAATGAACAAACATAACAAAACAGAAACAGAGTTATAGATACAGAGAACAAATGGGGTTGCCAGAGGGGAGGGGAGGAAAGAAGTAGGTGAGGGAGATTAAGAGGTACAAACTTCCAGTTGCAAAATAAATGGGTCATGGATATGAAACGTACAGTGTGGGTAATATAGTCAATAACTATAAAAAAAAACAGAAAAAGGAATGTTTTACTGTTAATTTATGCTAGAACCTTGTTTTTAGATATCAAGAAAGCAGTAACACTCAAAGTTTTCCCTCAATAGTTTGATTATCCTTTGTGTTACAAGAGAAATAAAATTGTTGACTCCCATAAAAATGTTTCTGTAACTGGAATCAATCCTCCCAAGGACTTAATAAGAATTAAGCACTAGTAGACATTCTTATTAAGCACTAGTGGATCTGTACAAATGCCTTTCCAGGAATCATTACCTTCCAGAAATGTAAGGATTTAAAGAGCTGATATGTATACATTTGTGAGAATTGTTGAAACAACAATGGCATCCCTGATAAGCAATCACCCATTCTAGTTTGGTCCATGAAATACTAAGGCCACTTCGTTACTTTTACCATTCTGCTTCATGAACATAGATAACAGAAATCTACTTGCTGAGTTGCCACTAATAAATCAAGGGCATACGTCATGAGTGAATATGCCACGAGCACAACAGTGTGTGCATTTTCCTATGAGGTCTCTGAAGAAAGTATATATTGAATATGTTGCTTAGAATGTCTCATTGTGTTAGAAAGGGTAATGTGTAACGCATTTTATTTTAACACCATGGAAATTATTAGATAAGACAGTTACAATTAAATTAAGACAAGGCGTTTTATACACCTATTATTTTCATGGTACTGTGATAAGGACAGAATACTTTAGAATGTATAAGAATATTACACCATTAGTTTAACAAACATAATCAAGTAATTCATATTATATATAATGGCTTATATACAATGTTTTACATTTTTCTATAAGGGGGATTCTATTGTAGGACAGATTCATATAACACACCCAAAGGGAACTCAACTTATTAGTTAGAAGGAGAAGTCTGTACTGTAAGAACATTATCTACTAGTAACAACTAAAAAATACCATACATTAAACATTCTTCAGAGTAGACTACATGCTAAAGGCATACAAAGTACGCTCTTTTACCAAATACCAACATCGGAAAGAAATCTGGGAAATCCCCAAATATCTGGAAATTAAAGAGCATACTACTAAACAACACATGAGTGAAAGAATACCTCTCCAAATTAGCCGCCCAGCGGCATGTGGGATCTTCCCGAACTGGGACACGAACCCGTGTCCCCTGCATCGGCAGGCGGACTCTCAACCACTGCGCCACCAGGGAAGCCCCAAAATGGGCTTTTTGAAAGAGGAACAAAACTGATAAACATTTTGTCTTACTGACCAAGAAAAAATATGTATGATACAAATTACAAAAATCAAGAATGAGTACATCAGTACCCTTTAATATAGTGGAAAAATTTCTAGAAAGATACGAAATACCAAACCTGATTCCAGAAGAACATAAAAATATGAATAGGTCATTAACTAGTAAAGAAATTGTGTTAGTAATTAAAACTATATATATAAGGAAAAGCCAGGCCTAGATAGTTTTACTGGTGAATTCTCTCAAATATTTAAAGAAAAAAATAATACCAATACATCAGAAATTCTTTCAGGGAATAAGAATGAGGGAGCATTTCCAAACTCATTCTATGAGGTCATGCTTATCTATATACCAAAGCCAGATAAAGACATCATGAGGAAAGTAAACTAAAGGCTAATATTCTTCATGAACATCAATGTAAAAATTTTCAAACTGAGTTCAGAAAAATTTACAGCATGACCCCGTTGTGGAATTAACATAGTAAATCAATTAATGTGTCATAATAATAGAAAGAAAAGTTTACAAAAAAGGATTATCTCAATGGATATAGAAAAATGATTTGACAAAACTCAGCAATGTATAAAAACCCTCAATAAACTCTAACTAGAAAAGAACCTCCTCAATGCAAAACCCACACCTACAACCATACGTAATGATGAAAAGGAAAAGGCTGTCAATCCCTTAAGAAATGGAACAAAACAAGGATGTCCATCTTGCCTGTTCTATTGAACATACTACTAGAAGTTCTAGGCAATACAGTAAGTTGCATGCACATGCAAGAAGCAGGAGAGGAGGTAAAGAAAGATTAGAATTAGAAAGAAGAGAGTAAGACTACCTTTTTTTTTTTTTGCAAATCACATCATCCAGTAGGCAGATAATCCAAGAAATGCACACACACACACACACACACGTGCGCAAATATCTTAGACATATACAAAAATACCTTAGAAATAATATATCAGTCTACCTACCTTGCAGAATATAAAATCAATATTCAAAAATAAACAAATGGGACCTAGTGAAACTTAAAAGCTTTTGCACAGCAAAGGAAACCATAAACAAGACAAAAAGACAACCTTCAGAATGGGAGAAAAAATTTGCAAATGAAGCAACTGACAAAGGATTAATCTAAAAAATTTACAAGCAGCTCATGCAGCTCAATATCAAAAAAATAAACAACCCAATCCAAAAATGGGCAGAAGACCTAAATAGACATTTTTCCAAAGAAGGCATACAGATAGCCAACAAACACATGAAAGAATGCTCAACATCACTAATCATTAGAGAAATGCAAATCAAAACTACAATGAGGTATCATCTCACACCAGTCAGAATGGCCATCAACAAAAAATCTACAAACAATAAGTGCTGGAGAGGGTGTGGAGAAAAGGGAACACTCTTGCACTGTTAGTGGGAATGTAAATTGATACAGCCACTATGGAGAACAGTATGGAGGTTCCTTAAAGAAACTAAAAATAGAACTACCATATGACCCAGCAATCCCACTACTGGGCATATACCCTGAGAAAACCATAATGCAGAAAGACACATGCACCCCAATGTTCATTCAAACACTATTTACAATAGCCAGGACATAGAAGCAACCTAAGTGTCCAATGACAGATGAATGAATAAAGAAGATATGCCACATATATACAATGGAATATTAGCCTTAAAAAGAAACGAAATTGAGTTGTTTGTAGTGAGGTGGATGGAGATAGAGTCTGTCATACAAAGTGAAGTAAGTCAGAAAGAGAAAAACAAATACTGTCTGCTAACACATATATGTGGAATCTAAAAAAAAAAAAAAAAGTTATGAAGAACCTAGGGGCAGGACAGGAATAAAGATGCAGATGTAGAGAATGGACTTGAGGACATGGGGATGGGGAAGGGTAAGCTGGGATGAAGTGAGAGAGTGATATGGACTCATATATACTACCAAATGTAAAATAAATAGTTAGTGGGAAGCAGCCGCATAGCACAGGGAAATCAGCTCAGTGCTTTGTGACCACCTAGAGGGGTGGGATAGGGAGGGTGGGAGGGATATGCAAGAGGGAGGAGATATGGGGATATATGTATATGTATAGCTGATTCACTTTGTTATAAAGCAGAAACTAACGCACCATTGTAAAGCAATTATACTCCAATAAAGATGTTAAAAAAATCTTTTGTAATTCTAAATCCTAGCAAGAAAATATCTGAAAATGAAATTAAGAAAAAATTCCTAGTAGTATCACAGAGGATTAAAATACTTAGGAGTACATTTAACAAAAGAAGTTTAAGATTTTTACACTGAATTCAATAAAACAATTCAGAGAGAAATTAAAGAAGATCTAAATAAATGGAGATACACTCTATTTTATAAATTGTAAGATATATTCAAGATGACAATTCCCTCTAAATCAATCTATTAATTCATTGCAATTCTTTCCAAAATTCTAGCGGCTTATTTTTTAGAAATACATGAGCTGTTCTTCAAATCTGTATGGAAATGAAAGGGCCTACAATAGCCAAAGTTGGAGAACTGACTTATTCTTCAATTTCAAAACTTATTATGAATCCACACTAATAAAAAGCAGTATGCTACTGGCATAAGAATAGAAACAGAAATTATTAAGCAGAATTGAGAGTCCAGAAATAAATCCTTATGTTTATGGCTGATTTCAAAAAAAAAATGCAAGACAAGTCAATTGGAAAATACTATTTACAACAAATGATGCTGGGAAAATTGGATATCCATTCATAAAAAGAGAATCTAGACCCTTATCCCATAGTATACAGAAAAATTAATATTATGACCTAAATTATGAGTAAAAATATAAATTTACATTAAAACATAGGAGAAAATCTTCATGAAATTTGGCCTGTCAAGTGCTCTTAGATATGGTACCAAAAACAAGATCCTTAAGGGAAAAAATATAAGTGACTTCATCATAATTAAAAACTCTTGCATTTTAAAAGACATAATCAACAAAATTAAAAGACAAGCTATAGACTTGGAAAAATATTTGCAAATTGTACATCTGATGAAGAATTTGAATTCAGAAAATATGAACAATACTTAGCACAATAATGAGACAAATAGTCTTTTTAAAAATATTCAAGTTAAAGATAGATTTTACTAAAGAAGAAATGAGAATAGCTAATAAGCACAAGAAAAATTGTTCAAAATTCTTAGCTATTAGAGAAATAAGATGCTTCTTCACACACACTAGAAAACCTATAATAAACATAAACAGTAGCAAGTGTTGGCAAGGATGTGGAGAAACTGGAACCTTTGTAGCTTGCTGGGGTAATGTGGTACAGCCACTTTAGAAAATAGTTCAGCAGTTTCTTAAAATGTTAAACATGAGTTTTCCATATGACCCAGTAATTTTGCTCCTAGGAGTCTAACCAAGAAAAAAATATGTATTGATATATGTGTCCACAAAAGATTTGTACATAAATGTTCATAGCAGCATTGTTCACAGTAGCTAAACCAGGAAATAATCCAAATAATCATCAGATTCTGCATAGATAAACAAATGTGGTACATCCATACAATAGAACAACTTATCAATAAAAGGAAACAAACTATTTATATATGCCACAACACGAATGAATATCAAAAATCAAACAAACAAAAAACATTTTATCAGTAAAAGAAGCCAGATGCAAAAGACCACAAGTTGCTTGATTCCAATAATGTGAAATATCCAGAAAAGGCAAATTTATTTTATCTAGAAAGCAGATTAGTGGTAATCTAGGGATAACCTAGAGAGAAGGGATTAACTGCACACAAGTCCAAGGTAACTATTTGGGGTGGTGGAAATGTTCTAACAGATGTTAGAACAGTTTGATAGTTTTATAAAAAGTCATTGAATTGTACACTTACAGTGCAAAATATGTTTTACAGTACATAAATTATCACTCAATTAAACTGGGGGGAGGAGGGGAAACAACTGCAGTGTGAAAAACTCTTTGTATTTTACTCCTAGAAATTCGAGGATTGCCTTCCATCAGCTCAATTCTTACACGTCCATTCCTGAAATAATTCCTGTGGTTAAAGGGAAGAAGTAAAAGCCAAAATATTAGTAGCCAGTAATCAGTACCAGAACCAAAGAGAAGTAGAGATGCCATCATTAGGTCTGAAATCTTCACATTGGGTATAGTGAGAAGACTGGGTACCTGGACTTCTCATCATTGCTTACAGGTCTTGGAGCATGGGTCAGTCTGTTCCTAGGTTGGGCATCTGTAGCTCTAGCACAATCCACAGTCCTGGCATGAAAACTATCTCTGGAAAATTTCTTACTTTTTAAGTTAAGGTAAAAAATAGCCTCTAATGTTGAAGGAAGGCAGAGAGAAAATGTAGTTATATTTTATCTTTAATTGTAGTTGAAAATCACTTAACCTTGTTCTCTTTAAGGGTAGCTGAAGTAAATTCCAATACTCTAATATGTGCTTGTCTTACAAATGACTAAAGAACCTCATTAGATGTTTTTTCAGGGCAAAGTTGAAAAATAAGTCAGTGAATTAGAGGAGATCATTTCTAGATTCTGACTCTGCAATGTGCTAACTCTGTTATGGCACTAACATGCCATTTAATGTATCTGAGCTTTAGTCTTCTTATAATAAAGTTATGAATAGTAATAGATTTTCTACCCTCTTTACAAGAAGTAAGAGACTATATGAAACCACTCAGTAAATCACAAAGTTCTTTAGAAATTGAAGTTATATTTTAATTTTATTAACTTGAACATAAATCAATAAATTTATTCTCCCTAGAAAGCATATGCTAACTTCTAAACATACATTTCAATACCTCTGAAACAGCCTCTAAATATACAGTATAGAAATCCTGCTTTAAAATGCCAAGTATTTTGGTATAGAGTTTAAAAAATTCTTGATTGTCCCATTGATTTGTAGATTTTTTTACAATCTGCCTGTCAAAACAGATTTCTTAAAGGTATTTTAGATTACTAAAGTTTTTATTTTAGAAACATTGCAAAAATAGTACAGAGTTCCCATATACACCACATGTAGTTTCCTCTATTTTTAGCATCTTATATTAGTATAGTATATTTCCCACAATCAACTAGTATTGGTTCAGTATTGTTAACTAAAGTCCATACTTATTCAGATTTCCTTAGTTTTTACCCAGTATCCCTTTTATGTTCTAAGAACTCATCCAGGATTCATATTACATTTAGTCATCTGGTCTTCTTGTTTTTGATAACTTTGGCAGTAAGGAATACTGATCAGATATTTTGTAGAATGTCTCTCAATTGGGATTTGTCTGTTGTTTTTCTCATGATTTCATTAGGGTATGAGTTTGGAGAAGCAAGACCACAAACTAACATGCCATTTTCATCATATATCAAGTGTACATACTATCAATGTGACTTACCGTTATTGATACTAATCTTGATAAACTGGCAGAGGTAGTATTTGCCAGCTTTCTCTATTGTATAGTTACTTTTCCATACTGCGATCTTTGGAAGTAACTCACTATGTGTAGCTCAAGCTTAAAGAATGAGTAATGGGACTTCCCTGGTGGCGCAGTGGTTGAGAGTCTGCCTGCCAATGCAGGGGACACTGGTTTGAGCCCTGGTCTGGGAAGATTCCACATGCTGCAGAGTGGCTGAGCCCGCGAGCCACAACTACTGAGCCCTCATGCCACAACTACTGGGGCCCGCATGCCTAGAGCCCGTGCTCTGCAACAGGAGAAGCCACCGCAATGAGAAGCCCACTCACCGCAACTAGAGAAAACCTGTGCACAGCAACGAGGACCCAATGCCAGCCAAAAATAAATGAAATAAATTTTTTAAAAAAAAAGCATGAGTAATGACACTCCACCTCCTTGAGGATGAAATAATTCCATAAATTATTTAAAATTCTTTGGCTTGGGAGATTTGTCTCATATCCTCTATGTATTTATTTATTCAATCATTTAAATCAGTTGGAATTTAAATATTTATTTTATACTTTGAACTATAATCCAATAATATTTTACTTATTTTGTTGCACAAACTATTCCATCTTTGGCCATCTGGAAGCTCTTTCAGTGGATCTTGTGTCCCTTTGACATAACTCCACCATTATAGAGTTTGTTTGCTTTGAACACTTCTTTACTTTCCAGCACTACAAAATGTTTTAGGCACATCTTGTGTATTTCCTGCCCTAGAACTAGAAACAACCATTTCTCCAAGGAGTCCTGGTTCTTTATTGAAGAATGGTATTAAAATCTAGGTGTGCTCTTCGCTGCTTTGAGTTCTTGTTTTAGGGCCTCTCAGTTCTGACAAAGCAAGGAAATACATGTGTGTATACTCACCCATGTATATACATATCTCTATAAATATTTCTGTATGTAACCAGCTATATTTATATAAAGCTGAACATGAGTTCATACTGATGTCTACACCTCTAATTCATTACCACATGAATCATTCCAGCCTCCTTCCTTTGCTGAAATATAACCTCCTATGCCACAGTGAGAAATCTGAATTCCATCATTTGCCGTACATTTACTAAGTTGTTCAATCTCAGTGTAAATATAACTATCCTAGGGTCCCCCAACCTCCTAAGTGAATTTTTTAAGTTTGCATTATTAAGTTTTACTCTTTATGATGTTGAGTTCTATGGGTTTTGACAGATTTTTAAAAAATTTTGATAATTAATCTTCTTTTAATCTTGTTTTTAATTCACCTTTATTTTTGTCTTAGCCACTGTCTTTGAAAATTATCTTTTTCAATATTCTTTCTTAAAAATTTTCTATTGAAAAAAAGACTCCCACAGATATAGAAAACAAATTTATGGTTACCAAAGGTGAAAGGGGGTGGGGAGGGATAAATTAGGAGTTTGGGATTAACATATACATACTACTATATATAAAAAAGATACCCAACAAGGAACTACTGTATAGCACAGGGTACTATACTCAATATTTTGTAATAACCTATAAGGGAAAAGAATCTGAAAAATATATATATATATGTATGTATAACTGAAACACTTTGCTGTACACCTGAAACTAACACAACATTGTCAATCAACAAATTTCAATAAATTTTTTAATTTTCAAAAGTTTCACACACATGATTTCATATTATCCCATAATAACCCTTTTTCCCCCTACCCCTATGTTGTTCCTTCCCCTTCCCTCTCCCCACTGGTATCCACTAGTTTGTTCTCTACATCTGTGAGTCTGTTTTTTTCTTTTATTCACTAGTTTGTATTTTTTAGTTTCCACATATAACTGATATCATACATTATTTGTCTTTCTCTGTCTGACTTATTTTAGTTATCATGATGCCCTCTAAGTCCATCCATATTATTGGAAATGGCAAAATTTCATTCTTTTCTGTGGCTGAGTAGTATTCCATTGTGTGTGTGTGTGTGTGTGTGTGTGTGTGTGTGTGTGTGTGTGTGTATCTCACATCTTCTTTAACCATTTATCTGCTGATGGACACTTAGGTTGCTTCCATACCTTGGCAATTATAACTAATGCTACTATGAACATTGGGGTGCATGTATTTTTTCAAATTAGTATTTCTATTTCTGTTGGATATATACCCAGGATTCCTGAATCATATGGTAGTTCTATTTTTAGGTTTTTGAGAAACCTCCATACTGTTTACCACAGTGGCTGTACCAATGTACATTCTCACCAACATTTCTCCACATCCATGGCCAGCATTTTATTTATTATTATATATCGTGCTTTTAATACAAACTTAAAAAATTCTGGAATATAAACTGTACAGATTTGATCAATCTTTTTGTTTTTAAACTAAATCTCTAAACACACCAATGCTCCATCCCAAAATATTGCACAACATTCTGAATAGAAAACGTTTGATTGTATTCCTCCTTCACTAAAGAAAACAAATTCATTACTCTGCTCCCCTGAGCTCTTCTCCATGTTGCCTCAGTGTCCCCCTTCCCATCCCCAGGGGTCAAACTAATAATTAGGGATGTTGAGTATCTTTTCATGTGCCTGTTGGCCATTTGCATTTCCTCTTTGGAAAAGTGTCTATTCAGTTCTTCTGCCCATTTTTTAGTCAGGTTGTTTTTTGTGATATTGAGCTGTATGAGCTGCTTATATATGTTGGATATTAACCCATATTGGTCATATCATTTACAAATATCTTCTCCCATCCAGTAGGTTGTCTTTTGGTTTTGTTGATAGTTTCCTTTGCTATGCAAAAGCTTTTAAGTTTAATTAGGGCCCATGTATTTATTTTTGCTTTTGTTTCCTTTGCTTTAGAAGATGGATCCAAAAAAAATATTGCTGAGATTTACATCAAAGAGTGTTCTGTCTAGTTTTCCTCTAGGGGTTTTATAGTATCTGGTCTTACATTTAGGTCTCTAATCCATTTTGAGTTTATTTTTGTATATGGTGTTATAGAATGTTCCAACTTCATTCTTCTACAGGTAGCTGTCTAGTTTTCCCAGCACCACTTATTGAAGAGGTTGTCTTTTCTCTGTTGTATATTCTTGCCTCTTTTGTCATCGATTAATTGACCATAAGTTTGTGAGTTTATTTCTGGGCTCTCTAGTCTGTTCCATTGATCTATGTGCCTGTTTTTGTCACAGTACAATACTGTTTTGATTACTGTAACTTTGTAATATAGTCTGAAGTCAGGGAGCATGATTCCTCCAGCTTTGTTCTTCTTTTCACATAGCAAGTACTGTGGCCAAGAAATATAAGGACCAAGAGTTCAACTTTCTTCTTTGGCTCTGGGATTGATCTAAAATAAGTAAAATTATAAATTTCATAAAAGAATTGGGCAGCAGAGAGTAACAGAGAATTAAGGAGGCGTCTAGAGGAGAAGTGGTACTGAGAATCAGTACACTGAAAGAGAAACTGGGAACACAGGTTTAGCTGTCAATTTAATAGACTGTATAGGAAACACTTTAAATTTTTACCAGGTAAGACAGGATGGAATGAGCCCAAAGCAATGTCAATTTACCAAGTGAGGTTCAAATTTGTTTTGGTTCCAGGCCTCTCTTATCAGAATTAAACATCAGGAGGACTAAGCTTCTGTTGTCCCCCAGACAACATTAGACTGGAAGCTAATGATATATAAATTCTAAATGCAATTTTGCTTATAATGTGCTGGGTGATTTCTTGTTGCATTATCTGTGTGGGAAATCTATGGAATGCATGCACTTCATGTAGTGCTGTATAAAGGAGATAGGTTCATTTTTAGATAGCAATACTTGAATTAACCTGAAAAAAAATGAGAATCTTGAATTAGAGGCTCATGAAATTCATAAAACTATTAATTAAATTGTCATAAATCCGTTTTTTTTTTTTCTTTTGCGGTACGCGGGCCTCTCACTGTTGTGGCCTCTCCCGTTGCAGAGCACAGGCTCCGGACGCGCAGGCTCAGTGGCCATGGCTCACGGGCCCAGCCGCTCTGCAGCATGTGGGACCTTCCTGGACCGGGGCACGAACCCGTGTCCCCTGCATCGGCAGGTGGATTTTCAACCACTGTGCCACCAGGGAAGCCCTAAATCCATGTTTTGTATCTAATAATTATATCACATTGCAGAAGGTAAAATTTCACGGATAGGTAAACATTATAAAATGTGCTCTCAATTAGTTCAGCCAAAACAAGCAAACCACACTTATAATTGAGTAACATGTTTTTATATGGAAAAGCGCTGAGTAAACTCTAAGAGGAGCTAGTTGGCTTAACTACTAAAAGAATTAATTTGTTGGAAAAACTAAATGAATTATGATAAAGCTAAAGACAAATCTTAAGTTTCAGTAACAGTGAAATAAGGGAGAGAAGGAAATAAAGTGAAGTGAAAAAAGAATATGAGTCATTTTGAAAATATGCTTTTACTGATGCAGCATTAAAAAAACCACAGTCTCTGCTCAAAATTGTTATTCTCTTTAGGTGTTATAGTAAAGCGATTTTGGATTTAACATTTGTTTTCTTTATTCAAAATTTACAATACCACTACTACTAATAATTTATTGAGCACTTACTATGAGTCAGGCATTGTGTTAATCTCTTTCTAGACATTACTTCATTAAGTCCTCCTGTGGATCTTGTGAGGCTGGTATAATTATCTCCAGACATTTGTGAACACAGACATCAAGGCTTTAAAAGCTTCTATGTTTGCTGTTCATAGTCACACACGTAGAAGATTCAGTATTTAAACCAAAGTTTTACTTACAAAAATCACTTCCAAATACTGTATTCAAAGCATGTTACTTTGAATTTGAGAAAAAATAATGTCATAGACTCCTAGGCTTCATTGATTTGTTTACCTAACCCACAAAGAAGATAAAATTTCCAAAGGATCAGAAAACATGGATATTACCAGCATGTCCTTGGTAGTTTCCATGTAATCTGCATGGCATATGCCACATAAAGAAAGAGAACGTTGAGCACATGACCACAGTAGACATTGGTCCATATGGGGGTAGTGTGCATATATGCACACACACGTGTGTGTGTGCCTGGTGATATTGGTGAGGAATTCTCTTCCTCATCAAAGTTTTAATCACTGGGGATGAAAATATTTCTGGAAAATTTCTCAAAATGTAGGTTTTGGGAAAGATTTCAGACTCATGTTACATCCTATAGTATACTGGTGATGATGAATGGGTAAAACCATGTGTGAAGAGGTGGAGAAGGTTTGAGAGTGTTTTCTTTCACATGGAAACCTTTGGACAGCCATAAATATATAAAAAGAATGCTATGACAATATATATACTTCTGATACTTCTTATGGTATACAATTTGAAGCTATCTGCATTCCAAACAATCATTGCCTGTAACATGTTTAAAAGTCTTTTGTCATGTTAAGACGTATGATACACAAAATTTTTATATAAGTATATTCTCTTAATTTGAAGGAATACAATGATAAAGAAAAATACATTTGTCTTCTATTTCTCTATGACCAAATAACTATACTTCAATTTATATTTTATTAAACATTGTAAATTAATAGCAGCTGTTTGCAGTGACCTTTTATAATCCATAGAGGGAGAGAGTTTCAGTGGAACTTGGAACGACAGAATTGCAATATTTCTTTGGCTTTGACTCCATTCAATACTGTGAGACCTCCCAGCACTCTAATATTCCACATACATTAGAAATTCCCTGACACAGTTTCACACAGGGTTGCATGTAGTGTTAGCCATTCTTTTTCATACTCCCTGATGTCTTCTGTTGTAAAGCTGAAAATGCCAAAGATGATATCTAAGCACTGTAAATAATTGCAGCTATTGACCTTGCAATGGTACCAGACTGCCACACCCTATTCAGGCACTATTATTGGATATTCCAGCTCTAAGTCACTGCAGTAACTTTATGGTCCTAGTGCTTTATAAATATTTTAATACAATTTTGATTCTGCTACCCGCTGTCCTAAATCCACACAGTTGAGTCAGTGGTGCAGAGGTTGAGGTCAATCTGAATGATCACCCCTGACTTCCCTTTAGAATAACCCACCTGTGGTCATAGCCTGTTCTCTTGGGAAGAGGTCTTCCAGCTGAGGCTTCTTTATCCCTTTTGCTCATTGTCATCTGACTGTCTTGTTCTGCAGACTTCCCATGCAAACATGACCCTTCCTCTAACCATCATCCCAAACATATTAGAGGAATACCACTGGTACCATAGATAAAATATTACCATAGTACTGAGCAGCTGACCCTTCTGTGAGTAAGAGTGAATTCCTCCTAACTGACTGCTTTGGGCTGCCATATCATTTTTTCCTGCTTTTAGATTGGACCTATGCCATTGGCTTGCCTATATCTCCACCTTGCATATTGCAAATCTTAGGACTTAGCCTCCATATTCTTTTGAGCCAATTATTTATAATAAATTAATATATATATATCTTTTCTTCCTCTCTCTATACACACACACACATATTCACTTTCTATATATATATATGTACTACTCTTTAACTGTTTTATATATATATATATATATATATATATATAAAATATACTGGTTCTATTACTATTTCTCTGGAAACCCTGACTAATACAGTATGTAATTATTAAATAGTCTAAATAAATATGATAATAAATATATAACTATAAAAGGCCTAAATGCTGTAAAGCAGAGTTCTATGTTGATGACTACAAACAACACATGAGATACAATATGAGGATAAATTAGGAAGTAACTAGGCAAAGGAAGGTGAGGAAAAGAAAGAGAATGTCGGACATAGAATGACACATGCAAATGGCCTGCAATATGAAAGAAGGTGGTGTGTTCCACGGAGGGAAGAAAAGTTAGTTCTCTGAAGGGCAGAGAGCAAGGAGGGAAAGGTAACAAGATGATTCTCCAAAGTTAGAGAGTAGTCTCTATATGCCTTGGTTGTCATTTTAAGGGTGTTCATTTCTAGGACAATGAGATAACCCAGAGGTGTCTTAAAAGGGAAGTAACATGACCAGATTTGCATTTTGAAAAGATCACTAAGTGAAGTAAGATAAGAACTGATAAAATATATTTAGATTTAGTGTCCTAGAAGTTATAGTGCTATTACTGTGATCTATTTTGGTGCAAGCAATCTACAGTTTTTAGATGGATTTGAGTATAGCACAATTATGAAAAGCATACTTGGATGCTGCTGCTAGAAGAGGGGAAGCAGAGAGAAGGAGTCCACCGGGTCTGCCTTATAACAGTGCTCGTAGTGAGCCTTACTACTCCTGTGTGGCTTATTTAGGAATCACTTAAATATTTAATCTATTTTTTAGGCAGATTTAACATACTTTTTTAATAAGCTATTTGATTTTTAATTTGTATTTCTCATAGAAAATTGAGAGAATCACACAAAAATGGTCTTTGTCACTTACTACCACTTAGAAAACAGCCCATTCATAAAGTTTACAAGATAACTTACCCATACTTGAAGAGCTCTGCAGAGAAATAGATTAATGTTTAAAATTACCCTTTATGTTCAGAACATCTATATTTTCTCCCTTCTGTGATTATATTTCAATAGGTGAAATCCAGAAATTTGACTGAAAAAGGTTATTCTGCTGAATATATGTTAAAAAACAGAAATGTATATAAATAAACGGTCACACCATCTATCTGGAATTCTAATAAAGCTGATAACATTTAAGTCTCCCTCTTTATTGCAACCTGAGTATAACCTCGATACTGTTTTTGTCACATGAGTTAGCCATATATTTTAATGTTGATAAGTACTGAGGACTAGAGCTATAAAACTAAAAGAACCCTTGTGTTTATTTATGAATATCAAAAATGAAAGAGCATCTATCCGATGTGTACAAACTGCATAAAATATCATTTCAAAATGTAAAATAAATTTTAAAAATTTAAAATAAGACTTTGTACTTGATGTAAGAACTCCAACATACCAATATCACTAACTCTTTGAATTGTTTTCCCTGTGTTACACCAAAACATCTTTGGAATCTCAGTTTTACTTAATGTAGGTCACATTTTTCTTCCTGTTTTAGAAAATCAACGTGGCAAACTGTTGGAGCCATTTCCAACTGTTTAAGCTAGCACAGTGAATTCAAAAATTATCATCTGATAGGTGTACCCATAGTGATAAATTTGCCCCAATCTCATGTTCTTTCCAACATGGTTTAACAGATTTGGAATTCATTGTAAAACATATTCTGCAATATTTATATTTCTGCCAATGTAAATTAAAAAAAACCACACACATCTTTTTGACATGTAATCCATGTCATAGTCAGACTTTGTCCCTGAAACGTGCTGCAACCTCATTATTGGCTTGGAGGACATGCGGGTTGGTAGGAAAAGATCATGGGTAAAATTTTCATCTCCTTGAAAGATAAATGATCAAAGCTGGCATTCTATGCTCTTCATACAAAGCAGGAATAGACTCAGTAGATGGGGAAAAATGTTGCTTCTACAACAGCAGTAAGGGAATCCACATATTCAGACTCATCCAAATCCACCATAATTTCTCTACTCCAATATTCAGATTCCCACTCTTTTTCCAATCCAGTTCCCAGATTCAACACCAGAAACCTGCTGAGACTGTGACATTAACTTACTTAATACTGTAAACTACCGAATCAAACTCAGTATCTGGTTTTCAACTTCATGGACTCAAGAAGAGGTAGGTACCTCATAAAGGGTACCAGGTCACCGACATTAAGAAAAAAACAGCATTCATTGATTTATTCCACAAACATAAATAAATAGCAGCTGTTAACACTTACTATGTGCTGAGTGTTTTATGTACATTATCTCCACTAACTCTCTCCCCAACAGATGCGGAAATTGAGATTCAGAGAGGTTAATGTGTTCACCAAAGTTACACAGTGATTAAGTGGGAGAAGCTTGACTTAATTACAAGACTGGACTGTCTCATGCACAAGCTCGGTGCTGTGGACAGAGAGATTGGAAGATGTAGTCCCTTCCATGAAGTCAATATTCATTAGGAAGAGGAGCTGGTCACTAGCAATGTGTTGTTACTGAAGTCAATGCATAGAATCAGCTCTTGAAGCACTTTGAAAAGGCTAGAGAAAATATCCATTTGCCCCTAAACATACTGAGCTGAGAATTAATATATGAATTGGGGAGATAAAGGAATTAAGGGCATTGTATCGGTTGGCTATAACTTGTTACTGCATAACAAGTAATTCACTCCAAAACTTAGTGGATTAAAACAATAATCATTTATTCTTGCTCTCAGGTCTGCAGGTCAGCTGGATATTGTCTCAGCTAGGTTAGGCTCAGCTAAGTGGCTCTGCCTGACGCTGTAGACCCAGTAGCAATTGGCTCCATGCTGCAGGCTCTCTATGTATTCCTTCAGGCCTCAGGTAGAGGGGTAGCAACTGCCTGGGGAAAGCTCTTCTCACAGAGATGAGAGCAGTGATATCTTTTAAGGCCCAAGTGCAGAACTGGCACATGGTAACTGCCCCCTGATCTCATTGGCCAAAACAAGTAAGAGCCAGTGGAAAACTCTGCCTTTTGTGTGAGGGGCTGCAAAGTTACATGGTAAAGGGAATGAATAAAGAATTGAGGCCAGTAATTTCATCTACCAAAGATAATGTTTTTTTATTTTGATGGGGAGTGGCTGATGTAGAGGGGGTGGAGTGGGTAGAGAATCTATAAAATACCACTAACTTTTAAAAGATTTGCTAGGAAAATTTCCCTATGAATAAAACACCACATTTCTTCATTTCTCCAACTGAGATAATGAAAGACAAACCCTCCCACCCTCCTATTTTCCTTTTCCACTTCTTAAAAAGTATACAAAATTGTAGGATGCCAGAATATTAGTTAGACAAGCCTGACTAAAAAGAGAGATCCCTCCAGTCTCAAGTTTCAACCACCTATAAAAGTAGTGTTTGGGGGGGCTTCCCTGGTGGCGCAGTGGTTGAGAGTCCGCCTGCCGATGCAGGGGACGCGGGTTCGTGCCCCAGTCCAGGAAGATCCCACATGCCGCAGAGAGGCTGGGCCCGTGAGCCATGGCCGCTGGGCCTGTGTGTCTGGAGTCTGTGCTCCGCAATGGGAGAGGCCACAACAGTGAGAGGCCCGCATACCACACACACACACACAAAGTAGTGTTTGGGAAATGGCTGTGAAAAAAATATGTTCTTCTGCATTTAGGTCTCTGAGTCCCCATTTGACGGTTGATCTACACCCCTGTAATCTACAAACATACAGACACCAGCCTAACTGGTTGACAAATAGGAACAAACATGCTAATAAAACAAAAAGGAAAGATTCTAGGAAATAAATAAAAGGAGACAAGAATATACAATGGAGAAAAGATAAACTCTTCAGTAAGTGGTGCTGGGAAAACTGGACAGTTACATGTAAAAGAATAAAATGAGAACATTTTCTAATACCATATACAAAAATAGGCTCAAAATGGGTTAAAGACCTAAATGTAAGACTGGAAACCATAAAACTCCTAGAAGAAAACATAGGCAGAACACTCTGACATAAATCGTAGCAACATTTTTAAAATCTGTCTCCTACAGCAAAGGAAACAAAAGCAAAAATAAACAAATGGGACCGAATTAAACTTAAAAGGTTTTGCATAGCAAAGGAAACCATCAACAAAACAAAAAGACAACCTACTGAATGGGAGAATATATTTACAAATTATATGACCAATAAGGGATTAACATTCAGAATGTATCAATATAAACAGCTCATACAACTCCATATCAAAAAAAACCCAAGCAACCCAATTTAAAAATGGGCAGAAGAACTGATTAGACATTTTTCCAAAGAAAACATACAGATGGCCAGCAGGCACATGAAAAGATGCTCAACGTCACTAATTATTAGAGAAATGCAAATCAAAACAACCATGACATATCACTTCACACCTGTCAGAATGGCTATCATCAAAAAGACCACAAAATGGGAGAAAATATTTACAAATCATATATCTGATCAGGGACTAGTATCTAGAATATATAAAGAATTCTTAGAATGCAATAAGACAAATAACCCAATATAGAAATGGGCAAAAGATTTGAATAGACATTTTTTCAAAGAAAGTATATAGATAGCAGAAAGCACATGAAAAGATGTTCAACTTCATCAGTTATCAGGGAAATGTCAATCAAAACCGCAGAGACACCATTTCACATCCACTACAATGGCTATCATCAAAATGACAGGTGAGAACAAGTGTTGACAAGGAGAAATTGAAACCCTCATACACTACTGGTAGGAATGTAAAATGGTATAGCCACTTTGGAAAAACAATTTGGCAGTTCCTCAAAATATTAAACATAGAGTTACTATATCACCTAGTAATTCTATTCCTAGGTATCTACCCAAGAGTAATGAGAACATATATCCACACAAAAACTCATACACAAATATTCATAGTAGCATTACTCATAATAAGTGGCCAAAAAGTAGAAACCACCTAAATGCCCATGAACTGAGTGATGGATAAATAAAATGTGGTATATCCATCCAAAGGAATATCATTTAGCTATAACCAGGAGTAAGTACCGATATGTGTTACAACATAATGAACTTTTAAAACACCATGCTTAAGTCATAAGAGACCATATAATGCACAATTCCACTTATATAAAATGCCCAGAATAGGCAAATCTATAGAGACAGAACATAGATTAGTCTTTGCCTAGATCTCTGGGTAGAAGGGTCGAGGGAGGTGGAGAGTGACTGCTAATGGTACAGGGTTTCTTTTAGGGAGGCTGAAATATTCCAAAATTAGATGGTTGCATAATCCAGTAAATACACTAAAAAACACTGAATTATATACCTTACATAGATGAATTATATAGTTTGTGAATTATATATAAAAAAACAAAGACCACAAATAACAAATGCTGGCAAGGATATGGAGAAAAAGTAACCCTCATACACTGTTGGTGGGAATGTAAATTGGTGCAGCCACTGTGGAAAACAGTATGGAGGTTTCTCAAGAATACTAAAAATATAACTACCATATGATCCAGCTATTCCACTCCTGGGTGTGTATCTGAAGAATCAGAAGAAAACAAAAACATTAATTCAAAAAGATATATACACCCTTATGTTTACTGGAGCATTATTTACAATAGCCAAGATATGGAAACAACCTAAATGTGCATCAACAGATGAATGGATAAGAAGATGTGTGTGTGTATACACATACATACACACACACACACACACACACACACACATAATGGAATACTACTGAGCCATAAAAAATAATGAAATATTGCTATTTGCAACAACTTGAATGTACTTGGAGCATATTATACTCAGTGAAATAAGTCAGGCAGAGAAAGACAAATACTGTATGATATCACTTGTAGGTGGAATCTAAAAAATATAATAAAATAGTGACTATAACAAAAATAAACAGACTCACAGATATAGAGAACAAACTAGTTGTTACCAGTGGGGGGTGGAGGGGGAGGGGTAAAACAGTGGTAGAGGATTAAGAGGTACAAACTACTACGTAAAAAATAAAAATGCTACAAGGATATAGTACAGCACAAGGAACATAGCCTATATTTTATAATAACTATAAACGGAGTATAGCCTTTAAAAGTTGTGAATCACTATGTTGTACATCTGAAATGTATATAAAATTGTAAATCAACTGTATCACAATACAAAATAAAAAAATAGGTATTTCAAACCACTGAGGGAAGATTAACAATTTAATAAATAAAAGGTTTTAGCATAACTAATCTGCATTTTAAACAAAATAATGATAAAGTTAAATTCAAGTTACTTACCATGTAAAAATGAAATCCAGACAGATAAAGAGCTAAGTGCAAAAAAAAGAAAATACAGAATAACTTCATTTTATAATTTTGGAATAAGGTATGTAGACATAATATAGAAAATATTAGCACTAGTTTGAAGCTGATAGAAAAACAAATAATTTGAACTTATATTACACAATATTTGCATGTATTGTTGAGGTCATTTAGACAAGCAGACATCAATTTAATGGAAAAATGAGCAAAAATATAATAAAAATTAATGCAAATGGAAAATTAACACATGAAAAGAAACAATTAGTAAGTAGCAAAATTCAAACAAAATTGAGATACTATTTTTTTGTAAACATTAAAATATTTTATAATTATCTATTTTTGCCAGAAGTATGAATTGGTACAATTTAGGGGGAAGAAAGCTGTATAATCCAAGCAATTCTGTTTTCCATATATATCTTACAGAAAATTTTGCCCCTGTATACATGGATAAGTGTATGTGTTCAGTAAAGAATATTTTTAGAAAAACAAAAATAGAAAAATGTGAAACCAATTTGTGGAAGTTCTTTACATAAACACTATAAACATATATCCACACATATAATACACGTTTTATATGTGTGTATATGTTAGTGCACGTGTGTGTGTGTGTGTGTGTATGTTTAGGGAGAGAGAATGAAAAAGAAATCCTTAACTAAAATAGATATCTTACTCTTTCTGTCTGTCTTTCTTTTAGCCTACATTGCAGTTGTATAGTTGGAGTTCTAGCAACTATCTTTGACCAGGAGTTGATCTTGTGAATGGAATTTGGTGTTAGGATACTTGAGTAGTAATACAGTGAGAGTCTGTGTCCTCAGTGGCTCCCTGATAACAATTCTGAACTAATCAAGTCATTTGTATTTACACCAAAAAGGCACAAATGGGAGCCATGGATCATTGTAGCTTCTGTGTAATCTTAAGCTTTGTGTTCTCCATGAAGAGCATGAACACATCCTGTGTTGCTCAGGATAGTCCTAGTTCATGCTTGTTCTCTGTGTTCCCTGATGTAGCTATTCTTTTTCTAATGTCTGGGGACACCACAGGCGTACAGTGAACTTCCAACAGCTTTCCCAGTTTGGGAAGCCTAAAAGTGGGCAAGCCACCCCACTCCCTCCCAGCACCCTCATGCTCCAGCATGCGCACTTAAAAGTTTCAAGGCATCCTCACCACTCATGAAAGAAGCTTATTATCCAGCCACAGAGGAAACCCAAGCCAACTAATTGGTACGTTAATCTAACCTATGCATAAACAACTGAATATTGACTGGTAATTAGGAAAGCCATCAACTACAGAGAGGAGGACCCAAAAAGACAAAAAGAAAATCCATCCCTACAGGAAGCAATAATTAATGAAAATAATCTAAAAATTGAAAAAAGAAATCAAAAGTCTTTGAGTATATTCAGAGAAATTAGAAAAGTTGTTATATTTCACAAATTATATCTATTAAGATGCTATCTAAAAAAGTTTGAGAACTTCAAGGAAAGGGCAGAGAGTAGCCAACTAATAGATGACATTTCTCCATGTGAGCATATTTTCAAGTTATCTTTTCATTGTCTATCTCTCCAGTATGAACTGATAGCCGAGGGTCATCAGGCGTTTGAAGGGGGGCCCTGTGCGATCAAGGGTCATAGGGCCAGGTGGGCTGAACTGAGTGCCAGGTCTTAGATTCCAAAGGCAGACCTGCACCTACTCCTCACACCTCACATCCACAGGAACTCAAGTAGATCTGAGTCAATTTCTTCAGACTAACTTTGTAAACATGGATGCTCTAACATGGATGTGCAGATTGCTTATGAAACACCTCACATCCAGTCCTCCTTTTCTACAGTTCACTAACATATTCAAATAACTAGACAATGACTAGAACCTAGTTAATGCTTTTCTTCTGTTTTACATGCAAACCTTATATTCACTCCCATGTTTCACTCTTCTGAAAGCTCATTTTAATGCCCATGTCAGAAAATATCATAGTGAAGTGTGGAACAGTATCTAAGAATGATTGATATTTTTGCTTTCTAATTAAACCCACATTGGATTTTTCACTGTTAACTTGATACTGTTGGTGGCAAAGTGTAGCCAGGAAAAAGAACAGGTTTCAAAGGAAAAGCAGTACTTCTTAAAATGTTGGCTTGATTTTAAACTTATAACAGTGTCAATATCTTTATTCTCCCTTTAGTGCTAACCAAGATGTTTTGAACTACTTTAATATGTATCATTTCAATCTAAAACAGTGTCATATTCTGAGTTACATATACTTAAAGTCTACTTTATGTCATTCCAAAATATATTTGGCACATGTACTTTAAGTGATTTAGAAAATGCTGACTTTTTCCATGCCATTTTGTGCTTTTAATTCTATTTTATGAATGTTTTAATATTCTCCCTTTTCCCCCCTTAGGCCCATGTTGCTGAATAAGATTTCCTCTATCTATATAAATTCCCAATTCACCTATCTATGCTTTTGTTATTCTTTGTTTCTTCCTCTCCTATGCTCTGAATGCTTCCACCTTTTTCCAGACCACTGCTTTAAATCCCTCACCAAAATTTTAAGCCAATATATGACTCAAAAATGAAATTGTACCCATTTACTATTTTCATTAGTTAATAATAAACTTGAGAACAAAAATATATTTAGATGAAATAACATACTTTATATAGAGATCACACAAATATAATGGACAATATCAAATTGCATATATTTGCAACATGGCTTGAGAAATTACCTTGAAAATACATTGGTTTTCTGGAGAGCTTTCTCTTTGTGAGTAAACATGGTAAATAAAATCCCCAATGGGGAAATATATGGCTATTAATTTTTGTTAGAAAATAAAAGGTTTATAAAGTGATCTGAAGTATTAAAAGAACAGGGAAGATCATTTCTGGAGTGGAAGTCCCTGTAGGGAACTTTTATTACTCCTAGTTTTGTCCTCTTGAATGCAAATATCACTGGTATGATATCTAAACTACAATATAAAAGACAAGTATAATACATAAAGTAAGATTTCTGTCATTAGTTAACTGCTTGATCCTCACCAACAATCAAACCTTATTCTAGACATTTCCACATGTATTTTCTGGATTTAATCCTCACTTTGATTCTGTTCTCCTTGAACTGCATAATCAATAGTTCTGCACTGCCTACAGGATAGTCAGATTTCTTTAGCTGAGAATCAAGGACCTTCTGGATCTGTACTTATTTCCTCATCATGCTTATTTTCAGATCTTCTTGACACAAACACTCACACTGTTTTCCAATGTGCCTTGCTCCCCTCAGCCTCCTTGCCTTTGGTAATGTCATTTGTCACATTTATTTTCTGTCTGCCAGTTCACATAATCTCCTTTATTCAAACCTCAGTCCATATCTATCTCCATAATAAAGCTTTTATTATCCTGTTGCATTTATTATTTTCCTTTGAACTGTGATTGAGTTTATTCACTAATTTATAGATAACTGGCATTTTTGATGTTCCAAATTAACATAGTACATTTCATTGCTCATTGTAGGTGTTCCTAAGGATTTCCTAATTCCTTAATTCTCAATAAACCTTCTTGAATGCGAGTCCATTACATTTATCTAAAATTTGAATGTATGTACTGATAAACAGCCTCAGTTCTCTATAATATCTAATTCTAGATGAACATAAAATAACCACAGTTATTTCTGAATTTATTATGTTGAGGAAACACTTAAGATTTAGTGGAATTGGGTTCATATTCATTTAGGTCCACAATCTCATTGCAATACGTGTAGGAAACCAGTATGAAGGTTGTAGTTTTGTTTTGATTTTAATAACATGAAAATTATTTGTAAGAACTGATCCTATGCAACTCCTAAGATTTTTCACATATACAAGATAAAATTTTTTAAATGGGAGGTCATTTTCAATGTGAAGAAGACATTAGTATTAGAGCATGTTTGGATAATTTTGTTAATTATGAAGATTTTGATGGGAAATAGTGTGATTACGCTCTATGCATAAAATATTTAGAATGCTGCAATGAATAACTATAGGGGGCACAACTCACATGGACTGTGATAAGAGTGGATCACTTAAGTTTGTATAATGGATATCCAGGATAACTATATATAGTATTCCTGTATACATCACACTTGAGTACAGAGTGTATTAACAATCCATTTTTTTAAGTTGATGTAAGTTTGTCAGATTAATGCACTACAATCTGATACAATATCAAATGTTTTCTTTTTGCATATATGAGCAGCTTGCTCATATCAAATCAAATAACAAACATTTCAGAGCAAAGTGTCATTTATCTAAAAAATTTTACACAAATGTTTTCAGAAGTGATATATTAATGTTAGATTATTTTATATCTTTAAAAAATAGTTTTGAATAGACAGAAGCCACTTTTTATATCTTACAGGTAAAATGTTTAAATGTATTCCCTCTCCATTGAATTTAAAATCAATTAAGCTAATATGGCTAATATTTAGTATGTGGCTCCCATTCTGAGGGTTGTCTTTTCATTTTGTTTATGGTTTCCTTTGCTGTGCAAAAGCTTTGAAGTTTAATTAGGTCCCATTTGTTTTTGTTTTTATTTTCATTACTCTAGGAGGTGGATCAAAACTTACCTTAAAAAGAGTGTATATAAATACATGTACAACTGATTCACTTTGCTGTACACCTGAAACTAACATAACATTGTAAATCAACTATACTCTAATAAAAATTATATATATTTATTTATTATGTGGTAAGTACTTTTGAAAATTTTTTCCATTGAGGACAAAGGAATAAAGTGCATTAGTATTACAGGTACAATGGGATCAGACATAAAACATTTCTAACACTCAAGAAGTATCCCTCATGTTTTATCCCTGTTAATATCTACCCAGGCCCTGACTCCTCTCAGCATCCCCAGGAGAGATAACTATTCTGACTTTATCATTATAAAGCTATTTTTTTCTGTTCTTAAATAAAATTATTTTGTATGTACAGTAAATAGGCATTTGTGCCTTATTTTTCTACAAAATATAATTTCTGTGAGATTCATCCTTGTGGTCACTTCCATAATTCATTCTTTATTATTGCCATGTAATATTCCACTATATGTATACCATAATTCATTCTAATTTGTTTTGAAAGTGAATATGAAATGAGAACTCCTAGAAAAAATGTGAGCCTCAAAATGATATACACTTTCAATTGCACTAAGAATAAATATGGTTTTCTGTTTACAATGTAATGCAACTAAGAATTCAGTATGAATATCTTCATTCTTTTTTTGATTAGCAAAATTTTATATCTTTTAAAACTCTAGACCTGAGAAGTTATTCTGTATGGCCTAATGATGACAAAACTACTATACACCATATATGTGAATTCTAGAAGAGTGTGTGTGTGTGTGTGTGTGTGTGTGTGCATGTGTGTTGATGACCTAGGAAGTAAAAAACCTAATTAAAATGAAGTCAGCTGTATAGTTCATAGTCTGTAGATATTAAGCATATAGAACATATTATGATTTGGTTTAGAAATCTGCACTGGCTCTACTTATGGGTGAAATTCTTGCTATGTCTTTTAACTAAACTCTACAGCATGTCTGTACTAACACTTCACTAACACACCATTTTCCTTATGTCATTCTAATTATTTTATTTGACCACATTGTTCACATGAAATTAACATAGCAAGATGGCCAATGTTGTAAGAAAAAACTATGAACTCACCATCCTCTTGCACACAACCCAATAGTCTAGCAATATCTTAAAGTTTATCAATAGAACCTCAGAAATCACTTTATTTCCTTAATAATTATGATCAAACAGATGGTCCCAACTTTGTGGAAAGAAGGCAATTTTTTTTTCACTGCAACACTTAATTCATTGTGAATACATACAGTCTTTGTTTGCATTCACTACCATAGTTAGCATTTCATTTCACTAATCTGCCATAGACCCAATGGACTTTTTCTTTAATATGTCAGAAACATATTTTTGAATGAACTTTAAAAACTGGAATACTTCCGTTTTCAACAACTAATATTTACTTAATAAAGTGACTATTTATTGAGGTCCTACTATAAACCTGGCAACTGTGTAGAAGGTTGGTGATACAAACCTGAAATGCACGACAGTCCCTATCTTCAAAGGGCTTCTTACCTCACACATTGGTATGACTTCAGCATAGAGAGTGTTGTTGACAAATTTACATATACAAATTTTAAGTGATGGACTATGTTTTTGCTGAAATAAAATATAGATTAACACTTGCATGTAAGCTTACTTTGTCAGTGCATGCCACTTGTCCAAGTATAATGATACTAAGTCAGAAAATAAAACAAAAAATTCAGTAACAATATAAAATCATATATTTTTCCTTTTTGGTCTCTTCTACTTTTTATCGTTTTAATATATTCATTACCTTGCTATTAAAATTGTAGGAAAGCAGGTAATTTTTATTAACAAAGTTTATATACTTAATATCGTTCTATTATTCTCTTCATTTTCTATATTGGTATGAAGAGTATAGAATATAAGAGGAGTAAAGGGAGTGTTCGTTAGAGTAGAGGTGCATACCAAAGGTGAAGAGAAAGAGATAAACTTTCCATTGTTAATCAGATGAATCCTTTATTTTCTCTTTTCTGTACCCATCTACCACTATGCAAAATATAATTGTATACTAAAACTTGTAAACACACTAAGTTATAAACAGTGACCAAGTGTGGACAATAATTAATTTCATATTCATTCCACTGTACATATATGTATGTGTACTAAGAGAATGAATTCTCATAAATCCTTGTAAACTTGGTGTTTATCATCATGTATCAAATGCTTATAAAATATTTCAAAAGTGAATCCAAACAAATAAAATATGCTGTAATATTCTTCTTTGTATATATGATTGATTCTCATTATTCATGGATTCTGTATTTATGGATTTGCTTATTCGCCAAAATTTATTTATAACCCCAATCAATACTTCTGGAGCCTTTATGGTCATTTGCAGACATGTGCAGAACAGTGAAAAATTTGAGCCATCTGATGTGCACATTCCATCTGAGGTCAAACAAGGTAACATTCTGCCTTGTTATTTTAGCTCTTGTATTTAAACAAATGTTCTTCTTGTGGTCTACATGGCACATTTTTTTTATTTTGCCTTTGTACGCTTTTGTCAATGATTTCACTGTTTAAATGACCCTCAAGCATAGTGATGAACTGCTATCTAGGGTTTGTAAGCACAAGCAGTCAGTGCTGTGTCTTACACAGAAGATACATGTTAGATAAACTTCATTCAGGCTTGATTTATACTGCTGTGGACCATGAGTTCAATGCTAATGAATCAATAATAGGGTACATCCAGAGAAAGAAAAAGCAAATTTGTATACCTGTATGTGAGGTCACCCCAGAAGTGCTAAGTAACATCTGCAATGTGGGATGAAGCTATGGAAATAATGAAAAAGAAGCTAAATTTATGGATTCATGAGATGATGACTAATAATAAAAGTGCAGGGGACAGCATTGTTGTGAAGTTGAAAGCCAAAGAAATTTATAGTCACTTTACCCAGGGTCATGAAAATGTTAAAAGTTCTTTGTTAGTGTTGACTGACTTGCACGTTTCAAAAGGTGGTATGGCTTGAAAAATGTTAAACTTGCAGACAAGGCTGATTCTCACATCAGGAGGCTGTAGAAAGATTTTTTTTAAAATACCTATTAAGTGTTATACAGGTGATGAGTTAAGAGCAGACTGTTAAAGCTGATGAGATTGACTTGTTTATAAAAGCATTGGTAAACAAATCTATATAACACACATGGCCCCCAAATGCTCTGACTTTATTTCAGTACCATGAAATTAATTACTTCTAAGAAATATATATTAAATAATATGTCTTTAAACAGAACACACATAAAACAAGGTTATCTATTGATCAGTTGACAAAAATGTTATGGCTAAATGGAACCTAACCCTGTAATTCCTTTTGGAGCAATGTTTCTGTATTTGCTAATTCAGAACCAACTTTATAGAACATAACTCCTGTGAATAATGAGAAATGAGTATATTCTTTTTAATGGCCACCTAATAGTACACTTTGTAAATGTAGCATAAACACTGTTATAGGCTGAGTATCTGTGTCCCCTTAAAAATATTGTTGAAACATAATCCCCAGTGTGACATATTTTGAAGTGGTGTTATGGGGAGGTAATTAGGTCATGAGTCTGTATCCCTCATCAGTGAGATCAGGGCCCTTATAAAACGCTCCCCCCTCCATCTACATGAGAGCACAGAGAGAAGATGGCCGTCTGTGAACCAGGAAGCTGGTTCTCATTAAACACTGAATCTGCCAGCACCTTGATCCTGGACTTCACAGCCTTCAGCACTGTGAGAAATATCTTCTATCTATAAGTCACCCCGATATAGTTGATGATATTTTGTTATAGCAGCCTGAACAGACTAAGACAAAAATTGGTACTGTGAAGTGGGGTGCTGCTGTAACAAATACCAACTAATGTAGAAGCGGCTTTGGAACTGGGTAACAGGTAGAGGCTGGAAGAGTTGTGAAGTGCAAGCTAGAAATATGGACATTGAGGATGATTCTAGAGACAAATGAGAAAGAAAAGAGGAGAGCTAGAGAGAAAGCCTCAACTTCTTAGAGAATACCTAAGTCATCATGAATAGAATGTTGGTAGAAATATGGCTGGTAAGGGTCATTCTGTTGAGGTGTCAGATGGAAATGAGAAACGTGTTACTGGAAACTGGAGAAAAGCTGATCCTCGTTATAAAGTAGTAAAGAACTTGATTGATTTGTGTTCATGTTCTACTGTTTTGTGGAAGGCAACGAAATTGCATATTTAGTTGAGAAGAACTCTAAGCAAAGCGTTGAAGCAGTGGCTTGGTTCCTCCTAACTGCTTATTATAAACTGCTCAAAGAGAGAAATGATTTGAAGATGGAATTACTAAGTAAAAAGGAACCAAAACTTACAGAGTTGGAAAATTCTCAGCTTATCCATACTGCAATAAATTGAGAAAGGATGTTCAGAAAATACTAAGGGTATGGCCAGGTGACTTTTCGATAAGGAGATTAGTGTGGGTATAAACCATGGACCTAGACAGCCATCTCACCAGAAGACAGGGAATGTTCTTCAAGACAAGGGAAGAATGACCCCCTGAAACTGATTCAGAGGTCATCAGGACTGCCACTCCCACCACCTGCCCAGAGGAAAAAACTATTTCTATGGCTGAGGCCACCCCTCTGGCGCAGGTGGTCCAGGATGTCCCTGCCTAGGTGTCTCATGCCTGTGACCCCATCAAGAGTTGCAGAGTGGTTTACAGCCAGTGCAGTGGAACCATGGCATAGATGGGGCCCTGGCAAAGAGTCACAGTGTGGGCAACACCCCTCCAAATTGTTGGGAGTCTTTGACACCCCAGTGGGTACGGAAGGCCAAAGAGCATCAAGCCAAAGAGGATTATTACCGAATTTTAGAGGTCTCATGGAATTTGCCCAATTAGGCTTTGAAGTTACGTTGGACCTGTCACTCTTTTCTTCCTTCCTATTTCTCCCTTTTGGAATGCGGATATCTATCTTATGCCAGTCCTACCATTGAATTTTAGAAGCCCATAAGTTGTTTGGTTTCACAGGTTCATAGCTGGAGAGAAATTTTGCCTCAGGATAAATCATACCTCATTTCTTACCCATAGATGACATTTAGATGACACCATGCACTTTAGACTTTTAAAGTTGATACTTAAGCAAGTTAAGAATTTTGAGAATGTTGGGATGGAATGAACATATTTTGCATGTGAGAAAGGCATGGATTTAGTGGCAGGAAAGGGCTAGAATGCTATAGGCTGAATATTTGAGTCTCTCCAAAACTCATATGTTGAAATTTACTCCCCATTGTGGCGGTATTAGAAAATGGGGCCTTGGGGAGGTAATTAGATCATGAGGGCTCCACCCTCATGAATAGAATTAGTGCCCTTATAAAAGAGGCCCAAGAGAGCTCCCTTGCTCCTTCTTCAAAGAGAGGAAGGGCATCTATAAACCAGGAAGAAGGTTCTTACCAGACACAGAATTTGCTAGTGCCTTGATCTTGGTTTTCTCAGCCTCTAGCACTGCGAGAAAAAATTTTTCTCTTGTTTATACATCACACTGAAAACAGTATTCCATTACAGCATCCCAAATGGACTAAGATAACAGCTGATGTAATCTTCCCACTCTAAATCCAGCACTTTGACCACATTTACTGTCATGATAATCTTCTCTGGGATGTCTTCAGCCCTATTCTGATTTGTTCTCATTTCTCCCCCTAGAAAAACTCAGTTTTGGTCTTGTCTGTTTTTATTTGTGATCAGGGAGTATAACTAAATCCTGTTTGTTAATTTTGGTACTCTCTCTGTTGTCTAAGATTGGGAATGGAAATAATGTAGGCTAAAATGACTATAAACTAAAATACATCAGAGATATTTATTTCTTTTATATCAAATACTTTATATTTGACAAGGGATCAGCCAATTATGACTCATAGACTAAATGCAGCCCACCACCTGTTATTATAAATAAAGTTTTATTAGAACAAAACCATACCATTTACTTATGTACTATTTATGGCTGGTTTTATACTGCAATGGCTGTGTTTTACAGTTATAACTGAATTTTTATTGCCCTCAAAACCTAAAATATTTACTATCTAAAACTTTACAGAAAACGTTTGCTCATCTCCAATAAGACTATGTAAAAAAGATGACATTTCACCTTTCTCTGTCATCTGGTACATATCTACTCATTAATTTCTTATTTAAATATATTCATTTAAGTATTATTAGCAGTAGTAGTAACATCTTCAATCCTATATTTGTAAAAATTATGTTATAAAATGATTTCAAGTATTACCTTACCTAATTTTCGATTTTCCTATAGGTAGATAGTGTGAATATAAAATAGTATTAAAGTCTCGGTATCAAATCCCATTTTCTTTTCCTAACAATCAGTTTTATAGCCCTAAATTAATCCTTATTGTTCTTTGTTTTCTCCACCTTGGTAGCACAATGACTTTGAACAAGGAACATAACCCATCTGAGCCTGAGTAAAATAAATGATCAACTGATTGGTGTTATGCTAAGTGTGAGGAGAGTTGTTAGTACATGGCAGAATGTCATAAATGACTGCCATCACTATCACCATTCTATATGTAGAGCTTCAGCTCTGAAGCCATACTTCCTGAATTTAATTTTCAAGTACTCCACTTAGACAAGAAAATTAACTCCCCATATCTATTGCTGTGTAACAAATTAACCCCAAATTTAATGGCTTAAAATAATAAACATTTATTATCTCACATTTTCTGTGGGTCTGGTTGAGGGTTTCTTCATAATTGCAGTCAAGGTGTTAGTCAAGGTTGCCCTTATCTGAACGCTTGACTGGGGCCAGAGAATTCTTTTCCAAGTTCACACTCATGGCTGTTGGCAGAAGGCCTTAGTTCTTGGCTATCTGTTGGCTAGAGGCCTTAGTTACTCACCACATGGGCCTCTTCTCAGGGCTGCTTGGGAAATCTCACACCATGGTAGGTGGCTTCCCTTAGAGCAAGTGATCTGACAGACAGATCAAAGTGGAAGCAACAGTGTCTTGTATGAAAGAGTCTTATAAATCACACACTGCATTTTAACCACATTCTATACCTAATAAGCAAGGCACCAAGTCCAGCCCACACTCAAGAGAAGAGAGTTAGATTTCATGTCTTGAAGGAAGGAATACCAGGGAATATGTGGATAAATAGTTGATCCTTGAACAACTCCAGGGGTCAGGGGCACCAACCCTCAGCACAGTCAAAAATTCGTGTATAACTTACAGTGGGCCCTCCTACACATAGTTCCTCTGTATCCACAGCTCTTCATCTGAGGACTCAACCAACCATGGATTGTGCAGCACTCTACTAGTTACTACTCAAAAAGTTCGACATATAACTGGATCCATGCAGTTCAAACCCACGTTGTTCAAGGATCAGCTGTATACTAAAATTGCCTCACTCAATATACCTCAATTTCCTCATCTGTAAAATGAATATACATAATGGTAAAATGAAGATTATTGTTTTGAGATTCAAAACATGTATATCACTGAGACAAGATCCTCCCACATGTAAGCAATCTATAAATATTAGCTAATATTAGAGATTTACATGCAATTGTACTCTTTTCTATTTTATTCTTTACAGCAGTGGTCCCCAACCTTTTTGACACCAGGGACTGGTTTCGTGGAAGACAATTTCTTTTCTACGGACCAGTGGTGGGGAGGGTGGGGGAAGGTTCAGGTGGTACTGTGAGTGATGGGGAGTGGCAGATGTAGCTTTGCTCACTTGCTGCTCACCTCCTGCTGTGCTGCCCGGTTCCTAACAGGCCACGGACCAGTACCGGTCCATGGCCCAGGGGTTAGGGAACCCCTGCTTTACAGAAGAATTAAATTTTTAAATTGAACTATAATTGACATATAACATTAATATTAGTTTCAGGTATACAACACGATTCAATATTTGTATACAGTGTGAAATAATCACAATAAGTCTAGTTAACATTTTTATTTTATGTAATTCGTGTTTCTCTGTTAATTATTTTTGTTATTTATTTATTTTAAAGATTTATTTATTTGGCTGCACTGGGTCTTAGTTGCAGCACAAGGGATCTTCATTGCTGTGTGCAGGATCTTTTATTTATTTATTTATTTTTGCATGCGGGATCTTTAGTTGCAGCATGCAGGATCTAGTTCCCTGATCAGGGATTGAACCTGGGCCCTCTGCATTGGGAGTGCAAAGTCTTAGCCACTGGCCCACCAGGGAAGTCCCTATTCTTTCCTTCTGATTTTCTGAAATTTTACTCTATCTCCTTAGATTCAGAGTATCACAAGCTACCATGTTTGTAGTGTGGTCTCATTCTATGAAATATTAAGCAAGAGACCATATAATGCCTCTTTGGGATGATTATAAAATTATGAACACACACACACACACACACACACACATGCACAGCAGGCAAGTCAAATTGTCTAGCTCTGTCCTCCTGCAGTAAGTATAAGAGCAGTTGAATATATACCCACTTAAAATGCATTTTTGGGGAGCTACCACATTCGCTCATTTTATACCTTATTTAATTGCTTAACACTACTTGCTTCATTAGGTTCTGGACCAAAAGTTCCAATGTCAGAATATAGTCAATGTCTATAACATTTCTATCAAGTATGACTTGGTGGGTAGGAAAGGTTTTCATTGCGATTGAGAAAAACTGAAAAGGGATCACAGTTTACAATTTGTAGCAGTTCTCAGCCTTAACCTCATTCTCTCTGGGGACATGTCTCTGACTGTCTTAGACTGGGCAAGATTTCATTGGATTTCATCTCACAGCACTCTATTTTTTCCTTATCAAAGCACTTACCATACATTATTGTATTTGAAGCTTCTATTGTCTGAATTTCAGTAAAAGCTCTAAATGATATGCTAGCAAGGCACAGTGGATTCTTTACACACTACTGTATTTTCAATGTTTTGCACAATATTTGGGACAAAATAGGACTGGAGTATATATTTTAGAAGAAATGTTGAATAAAAGAGATAGTTTTAAATTTATGATGATGTTTACAATATGGCTAGGAATGATTTGATCTCCTAAGAACTCCCCTTCTTCCAACCACACCTTGACCACCCAAAAATATTTGGTAGACATTGACAAGGATTCTGGAAGAATCTAAATTCATTAATATATCATGAAAATATAATTAATAAATAATGGAATTTGGGATGATTACCATAAGTAAATTCCTATTCGTTGAGGCTGGCAATAGGAAACTGAAGAACAAGCTCTACTGCAACTATTGTCACTATCAGAAACAGAGTATTAGGCTACATACGACAGAGGTATAGCTTATTACACTCTTCCTCATTTTGTATTATATTCATAAGTATCTATAGGATTATAATCAGCTTATATGGAGTTGAAGTGGAGAATAAGATATATGCAAAATGATTTCTTATTTAACTGCCCAGAATCTTCCAAAGGGTAGGTGCTAATTGTTAATAAAGCTTAAATACTATAGCTGGTATTTAATAGCTACTGTATTTCAGGCACTATATTTGGCATTTTACGAATGTTACCTTATGTAACCCAGAAAACCAAGCCGTGAAGCACGGGAGATATTACCTTGAAATTAGATTTGTATTCAAATCATGAGTTTGCTACTTATACATACCTGTGTGGTCATAAGCAAGTTAGATACTGTCTGTAAGTATCAGTTTTCTCATCTGTTAAAATAGAGAAAATAATGTTTCCCTGTATCTATCATACATTAATAATTAATGCTAGTTTTTATTATATTTGTACATGTACGGAACTAGCAAGCAGCAGATATCAGTCTACATTTTTCCACAGATTGTATATGTCCCAGTTTTCTTCTATTTATCAATCTATTTATTGAGGTGTAGTTGACATATAACATTATATTAGTTTCAGGTTGCAACATAATGATTTGATATTTGTATATATTGCAAAATGATCACCACAATAAGTCTAGTTAAGATCCATCACCATACATACTTATGATATATGCCAGTTTTAAACATTTTTTGTATCTTCTATTTCATTTAAAATCAGCCATGGTAGTTTACTCACCACTAAGCAGACCAGACATGTTTGGTTTCATTTCAGTTTCAATGGCATATCCGTGCTACTTCCCAACCTTGGGAAATCTTCCCCAGTGTACATACTTGTGTATGTGTGCCTCTGTGTGTCTGTGTGTTCTCTGTGTTCATAAAAACATATATACACAGCTGGTAGCGCTTTCTGTTGTGTTTTTGTTAAAGGTAAAATAGAAGATTATAAAAGGTTTGTAAACACTTGCCCCTCCTTAGGTGATCCAGTAAATAATACTATGAAGACTTCAATAGAGATGCTTGCGGTCCCCTGGAGTAGTTCAAAGTCTACCTCTCGGTTCAGTCCTTTTTGTAAGTATCACTTATAGAATTTGTCATAAATAAAATTCAGGTCATTATGGTTCTCACAGAAATCAGTTTAAGTTTTCCCACTGAAGCCAATTTAGTTATCACATTTTCCTCTTTTTATTTCCAACATATGATTATCTATGGGACTGAATATATCTTCTAAGAGAATTACATATCATCCATAATGCTCAAATATTAAATAATTTAAGCATAAAAATGCAGGGTATAAATTTGTCAGGTTAGATAGGATTCATGAAGTAAATCAGTTGCCAAAACAATTTCCAAGCATTTAAGTTTTTCTTAAAATTGTCAATTATGTCCCGTAGTTTAGAATTTTGAAACTCCGCAAGAATTTTAAGGATTGCAATTTACATTCTCAAAGAACGGGCCTATAATTTATTACCCTCTACATACAATATGTAATGAACTTATTGGCCATAATATTTCTCATAGCTGATTAGGCATCTCATGTGGATGAAACCACATGACATACGTATTTATTGTACTTTATATAGTTCTCTAGGTACCTTCTATAAATTATATTCTAAAATTAAACTGGACATGACAGAATATTCCAAACAATCTACTTAAAGTGATCAAAAAGTAATATGAAATTCAAAGCTGATTTTAAATTGAATCACTGGATACACTACCTTCATAATAAATTACCTGTCTATATTAAACTATTTAGTAACTTATAGATTCTATCATTATCTCTAATATACCTACAACATTTCATTGTAAAAAAACTGTTGACTAACTTAAATTGATTCAAGAAACAATGTGAGTTGGGTTTCTAATAAAGTTATACAACTCAGTAGATTTTCTGTGAAGAGAATGAGCCGGAACATCGTATTAGACTTGTAAATGTAAATTTTAAATGGAAACATTCTTTTGAATATGAGAGCAGTTTATAGCCTTATCCTGGCACAAAGTAACATAATAAACTGCTAGAATTTTAATTTAAAGCAAAGTTTAAAGGCTATTGTGGTTTGCCAAGGTTATCCTTCATAAAAATTTCTTGAATGTTTATTTGTCAACAACTTATGTAATTACCTCAAATTAATGTGAAGCCAGAAGGGAAACCAACACTCGAAAATACTTTTGGAAAGCAAGAAACTTTTTTTTCCTTTTAGTTATGCTTTAATGGCCAAGCCAATAAAGTAAAGGAATCTGAATTGAATAAGAAGACTGGGGGTGGGTAATGAGGAGAAAGCAAGTCAGCTTTTGCCGTGAAAACTACTATTCACAAATTTAAATAGATATTATTTTATTTCTAGATTTTCCAAAAACTTTGTGAGAGTCAATTAGAGGTCCCTCTTTGCTTTCAAGGTTTTATCATTGATACTAATTTTACATTGGGGAAAATGTTTCAGACTTTTGATATTTCTTTATCCTCTAGAAAGATGACTTTTGTTAGAAATCTTATTTTTCAGATGGACTTTTATCATACATCAGCCAGAGATTGAGTCAAGTGAGGGTTAATAACTCGTATACCTCCTTATCTTAGTACAGACTGGAATCAGTAGCATGTGTCTTCTTTCTAAAACTCAGATCTCTCAAAAGTCAACATCTTTCATATGTGTCTATGTACATACACATATATGTAATAGACAGATACAGACATAGATGTAGCCTACAGTGTTCTGGAAACTATACCATGTTTGGTGAGGCTTTCAAAGATATATAAAATGCAATGCTTTGTGTACCATAAAATCGAGAATGGCAGAATAGTATGTGTAATAAGCTATAACAACAGCCTGAATATGAAATGTACCCTGTCGATAGTTCAGTCTGGTAGAAGAATCAGGACTTAAAGTTTCTTCAAGCCTTAGGAGACACAGAGAACATAGTGAGTAAAAATGTGTGTATTACTCTCTTTCTGTGTATAGGATAGAGGGAATCAGACAATCATCCAATGGTTGTCACGTCATTATATGTACTAAAACAAACAGTCAAAATCTGACTACAAAGGCAACTTGGATTTATTGGAAAAGTAACAAGGATTGAGAAGGAAGATTTGAGTTTCTACTGTTTGGAATTCAGTCATCAAGTTGAATCTATCAGCCTCTCAATGTGTGTCTCTCTCTCGTCTGTGAAAATTGGGGAAAAAACATTGACCTATCTAATGTGGTATTGATACCTGTGTGGCTAAACTGCTTCAAGATCAAAGGAATCCACTTGAGATATATTCCTAACAGTAACCATCACAGTCATTAATTGTCTGATTTTAAAATAGATTTTTAGAAGGCCATTGGTTTAATACGAGCTTTTCAGGGAAAAGCATGCATTCAGACTTCAGAGCGTTTCAGTTTTGCAAAAGTCACTCATACTTTACTGTCACGATTGCGTAGTGTGTTGTGCACACTGTGGGGATCAATACGGATTAAATTGGAAAAACTAAAACTGAAACTCACGACTCTGAAAACTAATAAATGTCCTTCTGATAATTAAGAAATTACTGACTACTGACGTGGTTTTAAGAGTTTTGTACTGAGTGGTAAGGACAAATTGAAATGTTAACACAATGAAGTGGAAAAGCCTTTGTTAATTACAATTGTTTACCTGGCAGTCTCTGTTTAGCAGTCACACAAAGACCACAAAGCAAATTCCTTATATGTGCTCTAATAGTTTAGCAGTAAAAACAATTAGGACTCATAAGATTTATTCTCCTTTTTACATACGTGCATTTGAGGTCTGGATCTTGTAACTTATACCAGAATAGCCTTTGTAGTGCAGTGACAGTTTAAGTGGGAGAAGTTTTCCAGACTGTAAAGTAGATAAAAGCAAACCTGCACTGATTCAAGTACATTTGGAGAACTCAAAACATGGCTTACTTGGCCCTCCACTCACCTTCCCTCACCACTGTTGATGGGCTTATGT
This sequence comes from Tursiops truncatus, assembly GCF_011762595.2. Lineage (NCBI taxonomy): Eukaryota > Metazoa > Chordata > Mammalia > Artiodactyla > Delphinidae > Tursiops > Tursiops truncatus. Next base: position 15,645,942 of record NC_047038.1, read on the forward strand.
ATCTCTAGAACTTGGATGGTGTGGAGAACACCCCTTCAAAAACACTACCTGGAAAAATAAAATGCATTTCTTTCTCTCTTCAGTTATCCAAACGATTTGGTATGGTAGAAGAATCCATTGGCACACATGAGCAAAGTCTTTCAGTAATTTCCACGGCATTTAATATGTTTACAAGGCACCTGCTATTGCTGGACCTTCATGTTTACTTATCATAGGCTTTAAAGTTCTGGAATACTTAAAATTTTATAAAGTGTGTGTGGGGGGAAATGGGCATAACTATGGGATGTTGTCTGGGTCTTGTCCTAGGATATCATTCTCAGGGATGTTTGCATAGATTTCTTTAAACCATTTTGTGAATTTTACCCTCAGGAAGGAACAGATCTTGTATATTTTCATTCAAACTCTGCTTTCACTAACTCTTTAAATATGTCAGACAATGCTTTAGTCAAGGTTTTGGGGATATGACTTAAAATATAGTCACTGGTAAAAATATTGTTTTATTGTTCTACGCATGGTCATAATCTTAACAGTCAAGCATTGCCCACCTGAATGCCGTTTGTGAAGAATTTAAAGAAAGTCTATGTTCTATACATGCCATGTATATGATGTTATGACCTGCCGTGGCTCCCCTGGTGGACTGTTTATTATATTCCTGCTTGATACATCAAACACATTGCAGAGAGTTTGAAACAGTCAAGTCTTGGCAAAATCCAGGAAAATTACAAGTTTTCCTCATTAATGGTGTGCAGGCCTTTGTCTTCTACTCACTCCACCCCACCTCCATTTTACAGCTTCCAGGATTCATGAGATTGTACATATTTCCTCGAATTAGTGATGAACTACAGATTACCCCTGGAAATAAATGACTAAAATGGAGGAGGCAAATCGGAATTACAAATCCATAAGGAAAGAAAACTCTAGTCTTTAAAAGTCAGAAAACAGAGCAGGCAAAAGCCAGGGATACTCTGAAATATGAGGTTAATTGTGGCTGAGTTAGGAAAGCATAGCAGGGAAAGGAAAGCCAGTGATGTGGCTAAAAGTGAAATGAGTAAAGAACTTGGACACCTAATATGTCCTTTCGTTGTATCACTTGGAGCTTTTTCTCTTGTTGTGGATGATTTGCTGCCAGAAGCATTTCTCATATAATGTGTACTTCAACCGTTTCCCTCCATCCTAGTCCATGCTAAGTGTCCCTCACAGTTTAAGGCTGAAACCTAACAGGATCTGCTACAAATTCCTTTTACACTTTGCCCCAAGAATATGGAATGTGCTTTCCCTTCACTTCTCTGCCATGGGAATTAATTACCTGCAGTTTTCAACACAGTGTGAAAGTCTTATCTGCTTTCTTTGGCAGTAAAATATTACTGCAAAGCTTTAAACTAGTTTTGAAGTTTTATTGTCTTTTTCCCCCCTAGGTTTTAATTATGGATGTTTAAAATATTTTATGTCAGTAGGTAATCTCAGAGCTATTATAGTAAAAAAAAACAATGAAAATAATCAGACTGAATTAAATTATGAAGATAAAACTTTATACACAAGGATGGGCAAGCTTTTAAAGACCATTGTTTTACTGGGTGTTACAGGATTTTAGTGATTTGTGTAAAGAAGAATCAATATTATTTACTAGTAGGCCAAAAAGTGGGTTATTTTCCAAAACTGTGTATCCATTACATTTAATCAGATCCAGATGATAATACTAATATTTATGATGGATCCCAACCTCAGAACATAACATGAGAAGGGGAAGAAATAATGATTCAAACCTTACAGTTCCGTGGATCAGTACATGTTCCTGGTTTCAGGGGGAAATTAAAGTTGTAATATAAAGTTGGAAAGAGTGAGAAAGACAGACAAACATTTTATGTTCTAAGAGTATTCTTTACTTCTTTTGGGCGTGGTTTAAGTAGTGTAATAATTTTTTTTTTAATTTAAAGCAAATAAACGCATTTAAATGAATAAATTTTAAAAAGTTATATAGTATGCTTCCAAATAAACTATTCAAATACATTAAGCTTTATGAAAACTCATTTTTAGTTTATGAAAAAGCCAGTGATAAAACCCAAAATGTACAAGTCTAATTACTGACCTGCAAGAACTTTAAATATTTCCATTTATCATTTATACATTTCACCTCTTTTTTTTTATGGTCTACTGACCTCCTATTCAATTGTGCATAAATTTTTTGATCGGATATTTTAAACTGAATGTATTCTAAATGTTTTTTCTGTAGTCAATCTATAGAGTAAATATTCAATCCAACTTAGAAAATGAGGTATAATATTATGTTTGGTAGCAATAAAATATACTCAAACATATTTCTGCTTAATGAATTAGATAACAAGATGAAAATCCAACTTGGAGAGAAAATTTTTAAGACTGCTATACCTTTTTAGTGTTTGAGACTCTGTGTAATTATTGTTTTCTTTGAGAGCAACTTCAGTCTTGCTTAGACGTGCATAGTTGATGTTTGCCTTATTCACACCCAGTGAAATAGTCCTATTCATAAAGAATACTAATAAATACATGAAAATAAATTTCACCCAGTCCACATATTTTAAAATAATATACCTTTGAAAAAGTATTTACTTATTTTATTTTTATTTCCCTCAACATATATAACTTAAAAATAAAGAAAAGTAATTAATATATAATAAAACCAAAATTTGCCTGAAATTAATGAAGAATTTTCCCATTTTCTATTATTATTTCAAAATTTGGAACTTTTCCTATCTTTCTATCATTAGCAATACAGACAGGGTAAACTTCTGTTTCTTCCACTTACATATTTAATATGGTCTTGCTTTGTTTTCAATCCTTACAAACTATATATTATTAAATATTTCATTTTAAGCTGCTTTAAATAATTATACTATTGTAGAGAACATAATTTTCTTATGAAAGAAAGGAGAAAGGAAATAAAAAGAGAAGATTAAATGTGCCTTGACTCTTCAGAGGTGGAAATGAAATATAATTATTTCATGGTAATTCATTAAAGTTTTTTTCTTTATCCAAAAAACTCATAAAGTATATTTGTTTATACAGTTAAAGTATATTTGTTTTATCTCTTTCATTAATAATTTTACTCTTCCTTAATGTGAAAAAGGCTTCTAGATTCTTAAAACTCATAGTCTCATTGAGAGTATAAATAGTCAACAGTAGAGCACAATATTCAGTTGTTCCATTATCTATATAATATAGTATATAAACATCACTCTGATTTGTCCCCTGTGGTTATGTCAACAGAGCCAGAGAGGGTGCCAGAATGAATACGCTACACCTGAACAGGGAAAGTGCCTGCTAAAATATATATTTAAATACAACTAAATATCTTCCAACATAATATTCAAATTACACATTATAAAATTAAAAATACTTTGTCATGCCAAGAACCAAGAAAATCACAAACTAAGTGATGAAATGCAATCAACTGGCACCAGTAGTTAATGAATCAGTTATTGGAATTATCTGAAAAGATTTTAGAGCAGAAATCTTAAAATAGATTCAACAAGTAATTATGCATTTATTTGAGACAATTGGAAAATATTAGAGAACTAAAATTTATAAAAATAAGCCGAAAGGAAATACAGAACTGAACAATGCAATGATTTATAAAATTTATAAAAATAAGCCGAAAGGAAATACTAAATTTCCTTTATAAAATTTATAAAAATAAGCTGAAAGGAAATACAGAACTGAACAATGCAATAACTAAATAAAAAACTTATATTGGAAGATGTCACTAGTGGAGTGGAAATGATGTAGAATCAGTGAAAGTGAGGACAGATCGATAAAATTTATTCAATTTGAAAACAGAAAAAAATAGACTGGAAAAAAAAAAAGTAAAAAGGCTCTTTGGGACCAGGGGGAAATGACAAAATAGCTAATGTCTGTATCTTTGGAGTCCCAGAAGGTAAAGAGAAAGGATGTGAGCATGAAAAGCATTCAAAAAAATGATAGCTGAAAATTTCTCAAATTTGGTGAAAGCTGTAAACTTATATATTTCAGAAGTTAAGTGACCCACAAGTAGAATAAATACCAAAATGTTCACACAAAAACACATCATAATTAAATTTCTGAAAACTAAAGAAAATTTTTAAAGCTAAAGTTAAAATCTTGAAAGCTGCCAGGGAAAAACATTAGTGTATTATTAATAGCAGAACAAAGTGGATATAAAAGAATCCCTCATTAAAACTCATGGAGGTTGGAAGGGTGAGCATAAACATTTTTCAAGTCCTGAAAGAAAAATAATTGTACACTGTGAATTCTATATTCTGTTAAAATATCCTTTAGGATTAAAGGGAAAATAAGGATATTTGCAAGTCAAGAAAAACTAAAAAATTCACCAATCACAGACCTACTCTTAAAGAACAGCCAACTGAGACTCTCCAAACAAATAAGACAATAACAGAAAAAGGATTGGAACTTTAGGAAATAATGAAGAGAAACAAAATGGGTGAAACTATGGGTAATAAACTTTTCAGGAGGTTCTTAAATTGTATTTGACGATTAAAGCAAAAATTACATCTATTATGTTGCTCGATATATGTAGAGAGAATAAGTGAGACCATTATATTTAAAGTAGGAAGAGTAAATGGATCTTATAATAAAGAGTCTGACTCAATACAGTATCTCACCAGCCTTAATAAACTGTCTTCACAACTGCATTGCAGATAGTATCTTAACCACATCCAACTTTATCCAGAACACAGGTATAATATTTCATTGATGGTATCCTCCTCCGAGAAGATTTATTTGATACACTTATTCAGGACATACAAATAGTAACAAAGGAGCTCACATAAAGGGATGGATCATTGCCCCACACATGGAAGAAGCCTCTCCACCTTAATTTTTTGGTTTGTCAAGGGCCACTCTATCTTTGATACTGTCAAGAAACAGCTATTTACCCTCTCAGCATTCACAATGTTGAAACAAACCCAACATATTTCAAGTCTATTTGGATCTTGGAAACATATTCCTCATTTACAAATTTTACTTAAGCCCATATAGGCTATTACAAATCAGACCACTTTAAATAGGATTTCCTAGAACAGAAGTCTCTAGAATCTGTCCAAATAGCAATAAAAATAGCACTCCCACTAGTATCCCCCTGAGAGTCCTTTATATAGAGGCTTTTGCAACCTCCTCTTATGCCTCCTGGAGATTCTGTACCCATGATGGCCATAGAATTGCTCATGGAATTCTGGTGAAAGACACTGCTCTCTTTAACCCCACACATCACACTATATTCTATGATCATAATGAAACCAAACTAGAAATCAATAATAGAAATAAAACAGGGAAATGTAAGCAAACAGGATAAATAACAGCAAAAATTCTAAACACTTGGAATCTAAACAACATGCTTCTAAACAATCCATACATCAAAGAATATGTCTCAAAGGAAATAAAATTGTATACATAGATCTGAATGAAAATAACAATATTATATATCAAATATTTGTGGATGTAACTAAAGCAGTAATAAGAGGGAAATATTGAGCACTAAATGCTTATATTATATTAGAAAAGAAAAATTTCTAATCAATAATTTAAATTCCTTTGACACTAAATTAGGTCAAGAAAAGAAACCCAAAGTAAGCAGAAGGATAATAATAGTACAAATAAGAGCAGAAATCAATGAAATTGAAGACAGGAAAACAGTAAAGAAAAATCAGTGAAACCAGAAGTTGGTTCTTTAAAAAAAAAATCAATAAAAATAACATACTTCTAACAAGACTGTTAAGATAAAAAGACAGATGACACAAACCACAAATATGAGGAAAAAATCAGGGAATATCACTGCAGATTTTGCAACCATTAAAAGAATTGTAAGGGAATACATTGAACAATTATTTGTTCATACATTTGACAACTTCCTAAAATAATACAAATTAGCAAAACTCACCCAAGATGATATAAATAACCTGAGTCATCCTGTAATCATTAAAGAAATTGAATTTGTAATTTAAAAAGTTCAAAATAATAATACTAGACCCAGTTGGCTTCACTGCAGAATTTATCATTCACTAAAAAAGTGTCAATTTTACACACTCTTTCCTAGAAAATTGAAGAGAAAGGAATACTTCTTAACTAATTTTTATTGGGGTAGTATTATATTGATAACAAAATTAGAGAAAGACAGTACAAAATGAAGAAAACTATGGGCCAATATCTTGCATAAACTTAGACACAAAAATCCAGAAAAAAATATGAGAAAATAAAAACCAACAATGTATAAATATAACTATACACATGAGAAAATAGGATTTAATTCTGTTATGGAAAGCTGGATCAATATTAGAAAATCAAATAATGCAATCCACCATATTAACAGGGTACATAAGAAAAAAAATGGTATCATCATATCCATGGATACAGAAAAGGCATTTAACAAAATTTAACATGTATTCATGAGAAAACTAAAGTTTCAGCAAGTTTAAGAACAAAGACAAACTACCTCAATTTGACATAAACCATCTACGAAAATATTACAGCTAACATCAGATTAGTGGCAAGAGACTAAATTATTTCCCAAAGATCAGGAACAAAGCAATAAAGTCTGTTCTCACCATCCTATTCAAGACGGTACTAGACGTTCTAACCACTGTAAAAGGGCAAGAAAAAAATCCTACAGATTAAAAAGAAATAAAATTTTCACTATTTGAAGATGACATGATTGTCTGCATAGAAAATCCCAAGGAGCTACAACAAAACTGCTAAGACTAATAAATGAATTTGACAAAGTCACAAATATAAGATCAATGCAAAAAATTAAATCACATTTTTCTATACTAACGGTGAACATGTGGAACCAAAAAAAAAGAAAAGAAAAGAAACACACCACCATTTAAAACTGCTACAAATAAAAGGGTGTGTACCTATAAAGTTAACAGAATATGTGCAGGATCTATATGCTGCCAAAAATAAAATGCTTATGAAGGAAATCAAAGAAGGTCTAAACAGACTGATATACTATGTTCATGAGTTGGAAGACTAAATACATTGAATATATCAATTCTTCTCAAATTGATATTAAGGGTAACTATAATTCCTATCAACATTTCAACAAGGATTCTTGTAGACATAGACAAATTTCTTCTAACATGTACATGTAAAGGCACAAGTCCTAGAACAGCTGAAACAATCTCTTATCACTCTACCTGATATTAAGTCTTAATTATATAGCTACGTTAGTCATGTTAGTTTGTTACCGGTGGAAAGACAGACACAAAGATTAATGGTAAAAATATATGTAACCCAGAATCAGGCCCACACAAATATTTCCAACTGATATTTCACAAAGGTTTAAAAGGAATTCAATGGAAGAAAGAGAGCCTTTTCAACACATGATGCTGTTGCAATTAGGTATCCGTAGACCAAAAACAAACAAAAATTAAAAAAGACCTTGGACTAAATCTCACATATTACATAAAAGTTAACTCAAAATGGTTTGTAGGCTTAAAAATAAAACTATAAATATTTTAGAAAAAATATGAGAAAAATTTCAATATATGAAGCTAAGCAAAGAGTTCTTAGACTTGAACAAAAGGCACGCTCCACGAAAGGGAATACTGATAAATTGGGCTTTGTCAGAATTAAAAACTTCCACTTTGCAAAAGACTGTTAAGAGCATGATAAGTCAAGTTACTGACTGGGAGAAAATATTTTCAAACTTCATATTAGACCAAGAACTAGTTTCTAGAATATATAAAGAACTCTTAAAACTAAACAGTAAAAAAACAACCTATTTAGAAATGGGTAAAAGAGATAAACTTTTCATTTCAATGAGGAGGATATGCAGATGGCAGATAAACTCAGGAAATGATGTTCAACTATATTATCTATTTGGCAAATGCAAATTAAAGCCACAATAAGCTGTCTCTACATGCCTATCACAAAGGCTAAAATAAAGAGTGACAACAATACATGTTGATGACACTGCAGAGAAACTGGATCACTCATACATTGCTGGTAGAATGTAAAATGGTACAGCCAATCCAGAAAATAGTTTTTTTTTTTTATAAAATGAAACATGAAATTACCATATGATCCAGCAATTTCATTCTCTGAAATTATCCCAAAGAGGTGCAAACTTATGTTCACACAAAAATTTAGACATGAATGTTCATAGTACCTTCATCTGTAATAGCCACAAAGTGAAAATATCCAGACATCATACAATGGGAGGAGGAATAACCATTCCTCTCAACCGGGAGATTCCAAATTTTAAAATTTCACTGAGAATAAAACATACTTTTAGTTACAAAGGCATAAAAATAGATGAATGGTAAAAAATAAATTGCCCTTTTCAAGCAATTTAGGGTTTGGAATCACTGAGCAATGTGATTTTCATCTCATAAAATAACTAATGAAAAGAGAGTAAGCCATGCTGCCTTTAATTGTCAATAACTTCATTGAAATCTGTACTTTAAAAAAAAAAGGTGTTCATGTTGCTTTTAAGATTATGTCAGTAAGGTCAAATTAACTTTGATTTCCCTGCTACCAAATTCACCATTATAGCAGAGATTATAGCAGACATGAATGCCCAGAGTTGCAGATTCCCTTCTAAGTATTTAGGGAATACCACAGTGGGCCAGTCTTGGTGGGAAAATTTTGTACCTTTCTGAAATGGAAATTGTTAGTTGCAGCATTCTTACTCCCAATTTGTCCCACCAAGAGTTCACTCATATTCATTCATTTATCCATTTATACATCATATATTTATTGAGTGTCTATTATGAACCAGGCACTCTTCCAGACTGAGGGGTATATCAGTGATAAAAACAGAAAAAGCCCTGCATTCAGGAAGCCTACGTCCCAGCAAAAGGAGGCAGACAGTATGTAAAATAAATAAGTATATTATATAGTATATGCTGTGGGGAAAAATACAGCAAGGAAAGGGAATAGGGAGTGTGATGAGGAGAAATAGATCTTGGGGGAAGACCTAATCTAGGAAGTGCCATTTGAAAACAGTACTGAACTGCATTGAACACAGGCCCCGTGAGTTTGCAGGAAGTGTTATATTTGACTTAGCAAAAGCTGTGACAGGAAAGGAAGACCTTCTTTCATGTCTGCTGAGTATTGGAAATTGTCACAGAGCCAGCTGGGGCAGACCAGTGAAAGCCAAGATCAGGAGTCCAACTGGAATGACCTTGAAGACAGTGAATGTCTGGCAGGCACAGACCCAAACCCAGGAGGTTAGAAAATACAGATATTGTAACTCCAGAGAGAGATGACATGCTCCAAGTCTAATGACTCCGTGTCAACAGGAAAGGAGCAAACAGGGCCTAAAATCCAAGTGCACGGTCTGAGGTCATCAGCAAATTTCCAAATAGAGTGGGAAGAAATGGAAAACAAAGACCAAATAGACAGAGTGACTTAAGTGCCAGGGATTCAAACTAAGTTGAGACTGAGTGGCAGGAGGTCAAGTCAAAAGAAGTAGGCAGATGTCAGCACACAGTTACAGAGAGGAAGCAAGTTTCTATAAAGTCAGGCAGGTCCACCAGAGAAGCACAACAGGGTTCTTACAAAGATCTGAGGTAGTGATCATCTGCTCTGCCCCTCATATTCAATATGGTAATCATAGTGTGTGTGTGTGTGTGTGTGTGTGTGTGTGTGTGTGTGTGTGTGTGTGTGTGTGTGTGTGTGTGTTGGGGTGGGTTAGAGAAAAGCAAAATCAGGTTCTCAGCTCCGTAGGAGAAATAGAGATGCTTGTTTCAGCAGTAAGATTAACTTGACACTGTGAGTCAAAATGGGAGTACATTCTACCTTTGATTTATTGCTATTACTTTCTTTTTGTCAATTTATTTTTATGCCTGTTTAAAAAGTATTTTATATCACTAGTCACAAAAAATGTGAAACTTAAGACATAGAGTAAAACATACAGCAGAATATTTCCATATATCTTCTTTACTACTGTTATATTCAAACCCAGTATTTCACAGAAAATATTATAGAGAATCCAAGTCCCAAGAGATATAAAGTGATGTTATATTAAAATGAGTCTAGTAGTAAAATACACATGGGAAATGCTGAGTTAAACAACTAATTTTTCTGTTGGGTTTTTACTTGAGAACTATACGATAAAGATGTTTGTTATAAATGTGTACTTTTATAATAAACTTCATTAAAAATAGACTTCATGTTTAAAGCAGTTTTAAGTTCACAGAAAATTAAGTGGAAAGAACAGAGAGTCCCTTATATTCCCTACCCATATATCAAACAGTCTCCTGTACTATCAAGATCACACCCTGGAGTGCTACATTTATTACAATCCATGAACCTATATTGACATATTATCAACCAAAGTCCATAGTTTACATTAGGGTTCATTCTAAGTGTTATACATTCTGTGGGTTTCAACAAATGTGTAATGACGTGTATCAACCAGTATGGTATCATACAGATTAGTTTCACTGACCCCCAAATTTTCTGTGCTCCACTTATTCATACTTCCCTGTGCCCCTCACCTCCCCTCTACCTCTGGCAGTCACTGAATCTCTTACTGTAGTAAAAGCCATAGTTTTGGCTTTCGCAGAATGCCATGGAGTTGGAATCACACAGAAAGTAAGTAGCTTTTTTCAGATTGGCTTCTTTCATTCAGGAATAGGCATTTAGGATTCCTCCTTTTCATGACATAATAGCTCATTTGTTTTTAGCACTGAATAATATTTCACTGTCTGATGTACCACAGTTTATTCATCCAGTCACCATTGGAAAGACATTTTGATTGCTTCCAAGTTTTAGCCATTATGAATAAAACTGCCATAGATATCCATGTGTAGGCTTTTGTGTTAATAAAGCTGCCCCTCAAGATAAACAATTTTTTTTTTTTTTTTTTTTGCGGTACACGGGCCTCTCACTGTTGTGGCCTCTCCCGTTGTGGAGCACTGGCTCCGGATGGGCAGACTCAGTGGCCATGGCTCACGGGCACAGCCGCTCGGCAGCATGTGGGATCTTCCCGGACTGGGACACGAACCCGTGTTCCCTGCATTGGCAGGCGGACTCTCAACCACTGCGCCACCAGGGAAACCCTAAGATAAATAATCTTCTAAGAAGAATAAAATGCTCTGATGTATTTCAAAATGGTTACACTTCCCCTTCCCCTGCCAGGGCATGAAGGAATTTTTTTCTCATTTTCAATGTGAGAACTTGATATTAGGCTAATGCTGGACTCTGAGCTCCACTGACTATCCTGACATAAATATCAAAGTTTCAAGTTGTTTGTATTTAAAGTATCTCCGAGCATAGAAAATGTAGCCTATATTATTTTTGGACTGTTTATTTACAAGGAGATAGAAACAATATTTATAACACATTAAGAGAGCACAAAATGATTTCTTAAGGTTCATGTTTAACAGCCAGAAGTCTAAAACTATAAATATTGCCTCATATGGTCAAGTCAGAACCTGTCTCTAATAACAGCACTGTAGTTTATATCATTATCTTCTATAATTTCATTTTCCATGTTATGGTATCTTTATTAGTTGTAACTTAAAGAAGACTTCCCCTCATACTCTACATTTCACTTTACTTTTTCAGTGACGATCAAATTTAAGGTTGGTTTATTAAGAAAGAGCAAAGGTCCCCAATGACTTTCATGTTTCTAAATCTAATGGCATGTCAGTTCTCACTCAGCATAGTTGATTTTCTGCCACCTTCCACAATATAGACTTCTTGATATTTGTTTTCTTGCTGTCTTCCAGGACATAACGTTCTCCTGGTTTCATCTCTACATTTCTGGGTCTCTTTCTATGCTGCCTCTTTTGCTGGCTCAAACTTTCCTGGCCCTTAAGGTTAGAAGTTCCATATGGTTCTTTTTATTATTTATTTCTACCTAGGTGATTTTACTCATATTTATAGTTTGTTATACAAAGTCACTACTGACAAATATATATCCCTGGACCAGAATTTAGTGGAAACTCCAATTATACAAACACTACTTCTCTGTCATTTCTACTCACATGTCTCCCCAGATATAACATGTGCAAGACTAATAATCACCCGAAACCACTCTGACCCAGTGTCTTTATGCTCAGGTAAAGACACCACCAATCATGCAGTTCCACAAATCCTTGATGTCTCCTTCCCCTCCATACTGATAGAAACCCCTTATATATTTCTCAAATTTCTGTACTTCTCTCCATTACTGTTGTCACACCCAAATCCACTGCCATCATCTCATCTTGATCATCTGAACAGATTCCAAGTGTTCTCCCTATACTGACGGTTGCTCCTGACAAATCTATTCTCCATGGAGCAGGCAGGGTAAGTTTCACAAAAGTCAAAACACTTCCCTGCTCATAACATAGCCATGTCTTCACATTGCTTTTAGAATAAAGGTTGTCAATTCTTTAACATGGCCTTCAAAACCTTGCCTGGCTTGGCCAATATGTGCTTCTTTAGTATCATTTTAAATCCATCCCCCCCCTTGCTCTTTATCTCTAGTAACAATGGGTTTCTTTGATTTGTCAATCATACTATGATTCAGCTTACAACATAAATTGTACATACTGTCCTTTTGCCTACAGTGCCTTCCCCCATTGCGCAGGTAATTGCCACTCATATTTCAAGTTGCAGCTCATATATTTCAATTACTCAGGGAAGTCACTCTTGAATATCCCCTATTCCCAATCAAATGTATTTCTTTGTTATACACACACACTGAACTAAGGTCTCCATCTTACTGACTGAAATAAGTTGGCTTTATGCGTTAAATATAATCCTAAAGAAAGGAGTTAATCTTAACAAAGATTTAAATTATTTCTAGCATACATTTTTTATTTCATTCTTATGCTACTCAGTCTAGAGCTAGTAAATAATATATCTTCTATAAATTTCAGATATTATGATTTATGCAACAGAATATTGAATTGAACACATACCATATACCAGTAAAAACCCTGGATTCTGCATATGAAACTGTAAGTAAAGCAATGGCATTCATAGAGCCTAGATTCAAATATAGGAATTTATTGAGGATAGAGCCAGACCTCCATATCTGGGGGCTTCACATCTGAGGATTCAGCCAACTGTGGATCAAAAATACTAAAAAAATTTTTCAGAAAGTTCCAAAAAGCAAAACTTGAATCTGCTATACACTGGCAACTATTTACATAGCATTTACATTGTATTTACAACTATTCATATAGTATTTACATTGTATTAGGTATTAAAGGTAATCTAGAGATGTTTTATTAAAGTATGTGAGAGGATGTGAATCGGTTATATGCGTACTTACTATGCCAATTTATATAAGGGACTTGACCATCTGCTTGAAGAACTAGTATATTAAGCAATAATGGGACTGGATATAGCTTTTGTCCATAGGTCAAACAATTCTGGAACCAAGTGAAAATAATTTAGCCACTTGCTTCAAAAAATACCTGTTCGTGAAAAGTGAGATGACCCAAGTATATAGCTTATTTTTAAGACTACACGCTTGGTCATCAAGACTCACTTCAAAATCCTTGCCTCACCCTGACCTCCAATTTGAAGCTATTGTGTTATAAACTCTGTGCAATTACAATCGGTTCCTCACCTAACATGAACTTAAAAATCTTCCAGACAAGAACCTAAAACCCTAATACCTATAAATATTCTGCCTCAATTTCCCATTTTGAAACATTATGAAGATCTGTCAAGGTAATATTTAGCAAGTCTTAGCAATAGCATTTTGGGGTTTTGGTGGTTTTTTTGTTTTTTGTTTTGTTTTTTGGTGTGCTGGGAGAGTCAACAGCCATAGTATTGGAAAATATATTTGAATACTAATGGCGAGTGAAGTGGATAACAAAACAAGAGGAGTGTCACTGCAAAGGTGCTTGAGAATTGATGAAAATGATAACAACATAGACTTTGTGTGATAATTTGGGAGGAAGATGCCAAGATGCAGGTGGGGCCTGGCAAGAGAGCTAATTTGGGATATTATACTTGGTTTTGATATGCAGAGATACTCAGGGAGAAACAAAAGCTAAAAGGCTGTGTACTGGGGATGGAGACTGTTGAGGAACCTCAGTGGATATAGATCTATTTTACTTAATATCTCATAATTGCCTAGATAGGGGATTGGTGTGAGGTGGCCAATATGTATATCATACATAAATGAATATTTGGCATATATTATCAAGCAAAGCTCTAAATATTCCCATTCGCTTTTGTACATATTATAGAACAGAGGAGAGTTAAGCCAGATTTGAGTGTGCTCCCTGGTAAGAAGATTTATGTTCCATGAAGTGGTCTAGAGATGTTTCTTTGGCAAAAATCAACTTCCTTGAGAAAGCAATTATATCAGAGGCAAATTTAAGTAAATTTTGCAGGTTTACAGATAGATATGTAAGAAGGACTGTAGTTTAGTTTAAAGTACTGGAAAATTTCTAGCAAGAAGAAAACAGCTGAGAGGAGAAAAGTTTATCATTTTCAAAGAAAAAAATAGAAAATAACTCACTGTTCTTTGCAAACACAGTCACAGAAGCTGACATGTTATTCTCCATTCTCTTCCTATTAATTCTGTGTGAAAAGAAATGTGGATAAAAAGTGATTTTAGAGCAGGGAAACAAAGAAAGTGCAGTAATTTTATTTCACCTGGTAATGTTTTTCTACAAGTAGCTTCAGTTTAAAAGAAGATAAGAGAGTAAAGAGCAATTCTATGTTAAGAAATCACAAATATTTTTGTTTCCAAAAGCAGATTTATAGTTCCATGAAAAATAATATTGTAGTGTCTCTACTAAAACAATAATTATATAATTTTCATTTGGGGTTAAATCAGAAGGAATGAAGGTGAGAATTTACATAAAAATTCAAAACAGAGAAAAATGAACTAAGTTACATGTATAAATATGTTTTCTTTAAATATAATTTTATTGTGCTTTAAAACTACTAGTGTTGTTTATTACTATGCTTACCTTTCAAAAATGTTTTAATTAAAGGGAAAAAGTTTTAATACAGAGGTTTTTCAAGAACAATTTTTCAATTATTAGGATTTCTAGAAAACCTTGAAGAGACTTTAAGTGAAAAGAGAGGAATGGCCAAGTAGACATTCTAGATTATTAAGATAGGGCATTCTACATGATGGTAATCTAAATATTTACTATATCCATCGTGAACTATTAAAAAATCATTTCACTAAATCCCACAGGAAGAAATGATGAGTAGTAAAAATCAGCCCTCAATATGGGTAGACTTAAAAAAAGTTATAGGATATCAAATGCAGAGCTTTTGGTATATCTGGGCTTCTTTAAGGCATTTATTAAGGTATTTAATAGTAACATTGTAGATGGACTTAATGGAGAAATAGTACACATCTCAAGATGTTTGATAGCCTGGGGTAATGGAACATATGTTACAAGATAAAACTGAATTTTGGTTTAAAAAACCCACAATCTTTTTAAGATAGTAGAAAATAACAGACATATGAGTAGATGTTGATTTAATATTGACACAGGGATTTTAGTTTACAATAAATTTAATATGAATAAGCTGCATGGTATAGTGGTAGAATTATAGTTTAGAGAATAGGAAAGATGATATTCTTGCCCTACTCTTCATTTGTCAGAACTCATTCAAATATTGTATTCTGTTCTGGTTACTACACTAAGAGGGAGAGAAACACACAGGAGAATATTCCAGTGTGAGAAACCCAGATGTAAAAAAGAGCAGTTTGGACAAAACTGTAACATAGGAAACCATAGTTAGAAACTATAAGATGGCAGCTTTGGGCTACGTATATAAAATACTTTAAAATGACAGTCAGAATCAAAACAGGATGGTGCTGGCTCACAAAAGAAACATGGATCAGTAGGACAGAATAGAAAGCCCAGAAATAAACTCATACTTTTTGGTCAATTATTCTATGACAAGGTAGGTAAGAATATACAATGAGGAAGAGACAGTGTCTTCAGTAAACGGTGTTGGGAAAACTGGACAGCTGCATGCAAAAGAATGAAACTAGACCACTGTCTTACACCATATACAAAAATAAACTCAAAATGTCCATGCCACTCTCTCGCTTCGTCCCAGCTTACCCTTCCCCCTCCCCATGTCCTCAAGTCCATTCTCTGTGTCTGCGTCTTTATTCCTGTCCTGCCCCTAGGTTCTTCAGAACCAATTTTTTTTTTTTTTTAGATTCCATATATATGTGTTAGCCTACGGTATTTGTTTTTCCCTTTCTGACTTACCTCACTCTGTATGACAGACTCTAGGTCCATCCACCTCACTATAAATAACTCAATTTTGTTTCTTTTTATGGCTGAGTAATATTCCATTGTATATGTGTGCCACATCTTCTTTATCCATTACCAAATGTAAAATAGATAGCTAGTGGGAAGCAGCCGCATAGCACAGGGAGATCAGCTCGGTGCTCTGTGACCACCTAGAGGGGTGGGATAGGGAGGGTGGGAGGGAGACACAAGAGGGAGGAGATATGGGGATATATGTATGTGTATAGCTGATTCACTTTGTTATAAAGCAGAAACTAACACACTGTTGTAAAGTAATTATACTCCAATAAAGATGTTAAAAAAAGAAAACTCAAAATGGATTAAAAACTTAAATGTAAGAACTGAAACCATAAAACTCCTGTAAGAAAATGTAGGCAGTAAGGTCTTTGACATTGATCTTAGACATAGTTTTTGGATCTGTCTCCTCAGGCAAGGGCAACAAAAGCAAAAATAAACAAATAGGACTACATCAAACTGAAAAACTTTTGTACAACAAAGGAAATCATCCACAAAATAAAAACTGAATGGGAGCCTACTGAACGTAGTCTCCTGGATTCAGCAGCCTACTGAATGAGAGAAGATATTTACAAATGATATGTCCATTAAAGGGTTAATATCCAAAAATACCTAAAGAACTCATGCAACTCAACTTTGAAAAAAATCTGATTGAAAAATGGGCAGAGGACATGAATAGACACTTTTCCAAAGAAGGCATACAAGTGGCCAATGGGCTGATTTGTCTGTTCAAGTAACTCTACTCACTGAAATAGAGACCCTTTTCTTTTTAATTTAGTAAAGTTAAAGAGACTAATTAAATAGCATCTATAGTTTTGTTTTGTTTTGTTATACACAGAGAGGAAAAGCTTCTGATGGTGGAAAGAGTCTAAGTTTAAAACACTACTTATAATTTAAATAATAATTTTAAAACAATAACTTATAATTAGCTTTAAAAAGGTAGAATTCAAGAAAGAGATGGTATTATAAATCATTTTAATATAGTGATATCTTGATTAGATATTAATTTAAGTGATAATCATTCAATATTACTAGCATATTTTACATGGGGAGGGTTACATTTGTGAACTAAGTTACCTGTGAGTTGCAAATCTGTAACTTGAGCTAATTAATATTAAGCCTTGAGAATGTTAATCACTAAGTTGCATCCCTTCCCTCTGTCTTCAGATATAGGAACCACATGCTTAGTGGCTGTGGAGAAAATTATTATAGAAAAGCAAATGTACTTTAAAAGAAGTAAATACTGTAGAAACAGAGTACTCAGTAGATGTTCATGAAGAAGAGCCTCTTAAGAAGTAATAGCTGAAAAACTATATACATCGCTTCAATATTAATTTTCATTCAGTACATTGAAATTTTAATTCTGACATGTTATCTCCATCTTTATCTTCTGTAAACCATCAATGTTTTATACAGGTTCATTTCCTTAACTATTATTCCATTCCAAGAAGAATGCCAAGAGATTGCACAACTTCTTCTCTGATGCATTTTAGATTTAGAACTTTAAAAAAATTAATTTAAGGTTACCATTCTTTAGAACAAGATTGAATTTCTATGTGTTTTCAGATATAAGTATAGTAACAATAATTTACAAATGCATCAACAACGGTAATAGTAATAAAATAATATATTGTGGGTATTATTTTTTTCTTTGTAACACATTACATTGTAAAAATCACTATTTTTTAATCATTTTATGGTCTTTTCAATATATATCATTAATAGTATTTTGAGTATCTCAAGATGTTAAAAGATAGAAATACATATTATGAAAACAAATGTTCTGCTTACAGCTATATTCATATAGAAGATATTAAACCCAGATATTGTGTTTCATCACAACTGGTTAGTCATCTGAAGGTTATCAAGGACCATGAAGTTCAAGTGCTTCAGTTTGCCAGACCCTTACTGGATGTGATTGAAGACACTTGTCTAACCAATGACGAATGGGACTTTCAACTGACTGTATATGTACTGACGACACATTTCATATTATCCAGAGAGTTTGTTTTCAATGCCAAGTTAGCATAACCCTTCCCATTTCTGGCACTTAAAAACCTTTGATTGTTCCTCCTTAAATAATTTCTTCATTGTCAGTGTTCCCTTGACTGCCAGGTTAACATACTCAAGATGGATGGATTTACTTGGTTTTTTTAATGTCCTAGTGATCTTCATTTTTAAAATAATGTAACATTTTTCATATTGAAATTGATATGTAAAATATTGTTAAAATTTCATGTGTTAAATCATAATGATTTGTGTTGCCCTTTTACCTCTTTTGCACTAAACTCTACATATTTCATATGTGCCAATGTAATCATCTGTTTTGGATTATGCAGAAAAATGATTGAAGTTCACCTGGATTTGGAACAGTTCCAGATGTTTGAATCATGCAATATTACACATTTTTTGCAGTTTTAAAGAGACCAACCAAAAATATTAAGCTCTTTGAATAATAAACATTTAGTTGGAGATAAACATATTATTTCACTATCCCCAGAAATTACAGCTCAGAGTAAATTGTAAGAAGTGCTTTAGCAGTGGGATAAGGAGGTACAATGTAAAACATACAGATGATGAGTAACTGTTTTGTTAAATGTATATCTGAGCAAACTTAACTATGATTGTTTTTATAGAGGAAGAACACTGAGAATGGATAATAAGTTTTGCAGTAATGGAGGTATGACAATTACACTTGATAAAGTCAAAATTATACTCAACAAACATATTTGTATATAAATGACATTTGGTAAGTAAAATCTTTTTAAACTATCTCAAGCTGAATTCACTCTATGTAATAGCAAAGTGAATAACATGTCTCTTACACTTAGTCAGTAGAAAGATTATGTTAGGTAAAATGTATATACAGCACTAGACACCGTGCTTCAATTATACTTGTGTTTCCCTGGGTGTGTTCTTCTGCTCTCTCAAAATATTGAGAATGGTGGGATTTGGGGCAGAGTGTAGTGCCCTCTCTTTAAATTAATGTTTCTGTGCTTCTCCCTATGTCTGTAAATATCCTGGATTCTCTCCTAACAAGGGTGCAAAAGAGGAGGTACAGTCGATCTGAAAAGAGAGAGAAGGCCCTAGGAAGAACAGAAGAGAAAAAAGCCCTAAGTAGTTTTCATCTGAGATGGAAGCATGCCCCCATCTGTTGACCAGATTCTGTGTCCCTGGATAGGTTGTTTATTGGAGCGTATCCCAGAAACATCAGCCAAGGTGGCTGGCTATGAGAGCATAGGAAAGGTGGTGAGGGCTCAGGGGGGCATTTTTTTTTTTTTTTGGTGGGGGTGATGTCTGTTCTTTGAATTCCAGATCAATAAGAATGTCTGGAAAATGGATTCCATCTGGTTACATGACTCCATGAAGAAGAGAGGCTGTCATTGTGTACAGACTAGTGAATCAGACCTAAACAAAACCCAGAGTTAAGGGAAGTAAACTTTGGGGAGAAATTTCAGCTCCAGAGTAAATGCCAACAAGTGGGGTAAGCTTCCAGCAGGAAGTAAGGGACACCAAAAGGGGGAACCTGCCAGAAATGAATTCCAGCTGGAATACTGCAAAGTGACAGATGTGTGAGGCCCTGTGCTGCAAGTGGTTTACTTCTCTAGTTATCATTAGGCAGCTGGATACACTGGGTGAAACCACTGGTTGCATGGACTTCTTGAAGGTTCAGTTAAAGACCTGGCCAAGCCTTAGTAATCCATTCAATTCCAGGCACAGATTCCTTGAATGTTTTCAAATTAGTTAATGTTATTCTTCTGTTGAAATAGTTACTAAACTACCATTTAATCATGTGTCAATCTGGTAGGCAATATTTTTTCAAAAATCAAAAAATAGAAGAAATTTTTAGTAGAAGATTATTGGGTTATAATTGCAGTGTCTTTAAAATTAAAGCTCACATTATTTTAAGCATTTATTTATACATAGTTTTGCATTATCTAAACACTTAAAAACAAAACAGGACCAGTCTGGTCACAGACCAACTCAAACAAACAAAAAAACAAGCCCTTAAATTTAGACTTTGTGTTCCCTATAAAAATATGCTACTTACCCTCTATCATCAAAATCACAGAAAACAAGATACATTATTCATTTCTTCCACTTGAGTGAGCACATGAGAGAGAAAGACTTCCACACTAGGATTGAGAAGGACTGAATTTGAGACAATGATTTAACATTATGTGATTGTGAGAAAATTAGCTAACCACCTATGGACTCTGATTCTTTATCTGCAAATTATTATCTCTAACCTACTTCCTACCTAAGATTTTATGATATAAAATTGACCTCCATTTTTTGAGTACTTGTTCAAATTGAACTTTGTTCAAATTGAACTATGGCCGAATATGGCAGTCTATATACTATATATAGTTTGAATGATGGTTAATTTCCATGATGGAGACATAAAAACAAAACACAGATTATCCCATTCCCTAAATAGTAATAGTTTATCAATGTGGTAAACTAGTTATTGTATAGTCCTTTAAATATTAAAATTGTTTTATTCATCATTAATTCTTATGACGATAGATAGACATTTTTACTTTAAAAATCAATATCAGTACCAGAAAGGCATAGTGGAGTAAACTGTCACAGTGCGCCATTTGACAAAGTTCCATTTTAATCTGTGGTGACGTATACACACATATGTATATGGAAGGTGTGCATATACTGATGTAAACTCGTGTTAAGTCATAGGTTGCAGCAGGATGAACTATCGGGGTTTCTCCAAATCTAGAAACCAGATTTACCAGGTGGGGTGCAACAAATGAAGCTAATAGCAGTACAACAAATCCCAATTAGCAATTTTGTGTAGACCAAGGGACTGTGGTCATACTCAGGGAGAAATCTAAGCCCGGATCCAAAGCCTCAGATCAAATCGAATGAGAAAAGCAAAACTGTATAGATGTAAAGTCAAACTGAAATGAACACAAAGAGAAAGTTAGTTTGAATTCTGAGGCAGGAAACAAGATCAAAAGAAGCAAAACAGGGAATAACGACTGATATGAGAAGGAATTAGTATTTCTGGGTCCACTGCTGAGGGTCACATTCTGAAATATTTAGTTTCTACTTCCATGAAAACATTGTATTGGCAGGTATGCTCTACTTCCCAGAGTAAAACAGGCTCTTGGTGTTTATAACCAATGATTACAGCTTAAACTGAAAGTATTTATTCAAGAAGAAATCCTTGAATATTTTTAAAATGCATGTGTGTGTGCATACATCTGTGCATTTATATGAACACCTTCAACTCATTGTATAACATAGTATAAAATAATAGGTAATGGAAATTATAAAAATTGCTAAGAGTCATTGGGTTTTTCTTTGGTCACACACTAAGGGCTTTCTTTGTGTATAATACATGTTGCGATCCCCACATTGATGACAAACTAGGAAATGTTGCTGTTGTTATCCAAAAGGAGAAACAGAAATTTGGAGAAGATAAGTAAATTTCCCAAGTTGACAAAATTCAAGAAGCTGTGAAGTCAGGATTCAGATTCAAGTCTGAGTGTTTCCAGAATTCTTTGTTTTTTTTTACTCTTTCCCCACAAGCTTTAATCTACTTTTTATTGAAGTATAGTCGATATGCAATATTATATGTTACAACTATCCAATATAGTGATTCACAATTTTTTAAAGGTTATACTCCATTTATAGTTATTATATAATATTAGCTATATTCCTTGTATTGTACAATATATTCTTGTAGTTTATTTTATACCTAATAGTTTGTACCTCTTAACCCTTTGCCCCTATACTGCCCATCCCCCTTCTCTCTCCTCATTGGTAACCATGAGTTTATCCCCTATACCTGTGAATCTTTTTTTGTTGTTGTTATATTCACTATTTATTTTTTAGATTCCACATATAAGAGAGATCATACAGTATTTGTCTTTCTCTGTCAGACTTATTTCAATTTGCATAATGCCCTCCATTTGTGTTGTTACAAGTGGTAAAATTTCATTCTTTCTTATGGCTGAGTAGTATTCCATTGTGTATGTGTGTTTGTGTATGTATGTGTGTGTATATATATATATACATACATACACACACACACACACACACACACACACATCACATCTTTATCCATTCATCTGTTGATGGACACTTAGGTTGCTTCCATATCTTGGCTATTGTAAATAATGCTGCTGTGAACATTGGGATGCATGTTTCTTTTCAAATTAGTGTTTTTGTTTTTTTTGGATACATACCCTGGAGTATCCAAATTGCTGGATCATATGGTAGTTACATTTTAGTATTTTGAGAAACCTCCATACTGTTTTCCACAGTGGCTTCACCAATTTAAATTCCCACCAACAGTGTAAGAGTGTTGCCTTTTCTCTGCATACTTGCCAACATTTGTCATTTGTGTTGGTTTTGATAGCCATTCTGACAGTTGTAAGGTAATATTTCATTGTGGTTTTGATTTGTATTTCTCTGATCATTAGCAATGTTGATCATCTTTTCATGTGCCTGTTATCTGCATTTGCTCTTTGGAAAAATGTCTATTTAGTTCTTCTGCCCATTTTTAATTTTTTTTTGGGGGGGGAGGGTGGCAGTGTTGAGTTGTATGAACTGTTTATGTATGCTGGATGTTAACTGCTTATTGGTCATAAGGTCTTCAAATATTTTCTCCCATTCTGTAGGTTGTCTTTTTGTTTTGTCCATGGTTTCCTTTGCTGTGCAAAAAGCTTTTAAGTTTAATTGGGTCCCATGTTTATTTTTTGCTTTTATTTCCTTTGCTTTAGGAGACAGATCCAAAAACATATTGCTGTGATTTATATCAAAAACTGTTCTGCCTACATTTTGCTCTAGGAGTTTTATGGCTTCCAGTATTACATTTAGGTCTTTAATCGATCGTGATTTTATTTTTGTATATGGTCCTAGAGAATGTTCTAAATTCATTTTTTTACATGTAGCTGTCCAGTTTTTCCAGAACCACTTATTGAAGAGACTCTTTTCTAGATTGTGTATTCTTGCCTCCTTTGTCATTGATTAATTGACCATAAGTGTGTGGGTATTTTTTCTGGGCTTTCTATTCTGTTCCATTGATCTATGTGTCTGTTTTTGTGCCAGTACCATACTGTTTTGATTACTGTAGCTTTGTAGTATAGTCTGAAGTCAGGGAGTGTGATTCCTCCAGCTTGTTCTTTTTCTCAAGATTGTTTTGGCTATTCGAGATATTTGTGTTTCCATACAAATTTTAAAATTATTCCTTCTAGTTCTGTGAAGTCTTTTGTTCTTAATCTCAACACTAGTCTCTATGTTAGACTTGGCTAATATTACTTTACCCAAATGTTCTCAAATATTGTGTTAAATCATTTAATACAGCTGCTAAGTAACCATGAATTTAGGTAATTTTAATTTCACTTTACTTTGCTTATATTCTAATTAAGGTACAATAGGAAGAAAAAGGAGAAAAACCAGGAACTCAAAGAGCACAAAAGAAGACACTGTACAGTCAATGCCTAGAGAGTAAGATAAAATATGCTGAAGCAAGAGAGATACAAAGAAGAGGAAAAATTCCCTCTTTTGCCAAAATTCCTCTTTTTTCCTCATTCTTTTTCTCCACTCTGACACTCTGATTTATTCCTTCTTAAGAAATAAAGTTCAGCATTTATATAGTTAAATTTTGAAATGGAACAAAATTTTACATGATAGATGAGACCTTCTGACTTAGATTCACTTCTACCCTACTTGGCTAAAATTGAGTTGTTTTGTGAATAGAACAGCCTTTTAAACTTTTTTTTTTCTAATTTTAGGGGAAATGTATGATATATGTAGGTCTAGAAGCCAAAGAAAACTATATCTTTATGACAATTTTAAAAATTTTATAACTTATATGCAATTTTCTCTCTATCACTCTTACAACCTGACAGACAGTTTTACTGAGAGTAAATGTTTTAATTCATAAAATAGAACTTCAGGTTTCAGAGGAAGATTATAATGAAACTAGGAAAATCAAACAAAAGGATTTATAAATCTCTTTCCTTCATTTACACTCAGTCCTGGTAAATACTAGAGATACAAATAAAGGTCATTAGTAAAAAATCTCTCTTTACCTTTAAAGTTACGCATGTCTGGCAATTTCACACTCTGAACTGCTTAATCTGCATATTTTGGAGACCATAGAAAGCCTCCACATATACTGTGGATTAAGCTAGAGCTAACTAAAATAATGCCTGATTTGATCTCCCTTGTCCTTCCTTTAATTGATTTACTTAATTGTCCCAGGTACAAATGTCTCTAGTTGGCCAATTCAAGGTCACCATCATGACTCATGATCATTGTCTAGATAAGGACACTATAACTGTTTTAAAAGGAATGTTCCTGAGTAAACAGGGAAACATATTATTAAACTGTGTAATTAAAGTTAGTTGTCATACAATTTCCAAAGATGCATAATGAACCATCAATTTTTTATTTACTCCTAATTCACTAGATTGCAGGTTTATTGAGCAAAAGAATCATAGCAACCACCTCCTCAGTGCTTTGTAGACAAGTACCCAATAAATACTTTTGATAATAAAAGTTGTTACAGTTTTTGTTTCTATTTATTTATCTCTTCTATAATGAAAACCTGAAGCAAGGTTTTATGCATCTGAAATCAGGCCAATTCATAATAAAATAATCAGATAACTTGTCATAGTACAGCAAAATTATACACATGAAAATTTGTTTTACAAGGCATATAAAAATATAAGACCATCACTTTGGTAAGTTATGTTTCTGTGAGAGGTTTTTCTTTAATTTTAAAAAATTTCCCTTTTCTTCTGTTGGTATACCAGCTATTCTTTCTCGTATATTTATAGAGAG
Source organism: Tursiops truncatus (assembly GCF_011762595.2). Classification (NCBI taxonomy): domain Eukaryota; kingdom Metazoa; phylum Chordata; class Mammalia; order Artiodactyla; family Delphinidae; genus Tursiops; species Tursiops truncatus. The sequence continues at coordinate 15,670,991 of NC_047038.1, forward strand.
CCTACTGTCTGCAAAACACTGTGCTAATCCTGAGAACAAAATGGAAATAATGTGCATATGGCTAAGAGCAAATCTAAAGCAAAAAGGTGTCAAGATTGATAGCAGCTCCTAGGGTTTACAGAGCACACAGGAGCCCCAACTGAACCAACCAAATCATTCTTTTGATATTAAGATTAAGGGAGATTATAATAATAACCAAATTTTAATCTCTTTAGAAATTAGTCTTATTTACAATTTTGTAAAGAGACATAAGAATTTATATTCAAAATTATATTAGAATGAACTATATTCAAAATAATATTTTTCTTCACCAGGCAATATGTTATGAAAAATGTTGTATGAAGATATGAGAAGGAATAGTTAATGATGTCTTAAACTTGCTTATTCCCCATAACTGTTTGATAGTTTCAAAATATATTTAGGAAGAGTTGGAAATGAGGATTAAGATTCAATAAAACCAAATGTGAATAAAAATTGAACTATGAGATGCTGGTACTATAAAGAACCTTGAATAGCCTCTATGACTTTAACTTTTAAAAAAAAATTACCAAAGAGATAATGACCTGAACATAAGTGCACCAACATCAATTGTCCTTTCTACTTAAAACATAGTAAATGATAGAAAAGACCTTTTTAGAATGAATGACTCCATTGAGAGCAAGAATAATTACTGGGAAAGAAAAAGAAACAAAGAGAGAGACAGAGAGAAAGGAGAGGCAGACAGAAAATCAGATCTGTAGGTCAATAAAACCATAGCCAATCACAAATAGTGGTGAAAACTGCAGCACAGTTAGAAGAAGTAGAAGTGATTCTTGGGAGCTCTAATTTCACCATGAGAAGACACAAGGAGTGGAGCTTGGGGCACTGGTCAAGTGATGGTTTGGGAGTGGCACTTGGACCAACTAGGGTTCTCTGCCAACCTCCTGCCACTATCTCTGGAAAACTAGCTAAACAGCCTCATAGGCTAAAGCTGAAAGTTCAAGTTCTAGTTTGGATGCTGACAAAGCAGAGCAGTGTCCAAGGCAGCTAATTAGACCCAGGTGCAGTGGGACACTTTGGAAGCACGATTGCAAAAAGTCTCTGTCTTCATCAGTAGCCACCAGAGGGGCCAATAATGAACATGACAAAAAGATGAATGGGATTTGTGGACACAAATGTGTCACAAAACATTTGAGGAAACCATTCCTTTAAAGAGAGGCAGAAAGTCCCAAAATAGAGCAAGTGACTCATTAAAAAAAAAAAAAAAAGTTACAGTCAGTAGCCTGTATTCAGTCAGACCCTTTTCAGGGAAAAAACATTAGGAGACGGCCATTTTTTCCTCTCCACTCTTCAGCCACAAGGATTAAATATAACTCCAAGAACAATTCTTATTTTTTCCTCTTTCATGTCCATTATGCAACTAACATTTATTTTTCTTCCTTCTTAAGTGAATCTCTGCTAATGCTTAAAACATAACATATATTTAACTGTTAATATGTATATTTACCACATCAAAAATGTGTCTAAACATAAGGAAAACATTTCCTTCAGAAAGAGTCACTTGTAATCACATTTTGTACACACAGTTGTCAGTTATCCTACACTTTTAGGGCATTAACTTTGTTAAAATAAAAAAAGTAAAATAAAATAAAGTAAAATATAAAACAAAATAAAGTAATAAAATAAATAAAATGAATACCTACTAGGATTTTTTTTTTCATTAAAAGAAAGAAAAGAATCTCTAGTAACAATTGTGAGACAAATTCTGCCATTAACATTATTCCAGAAAGTCCTTATCTGTTACTTCTCTACCTTTATTCTATTCTACATAAATTCTAAATGCTCTTTCTAGCTCTTAATCAAACCACTCATTACCAGAGCACTCTATACTCAACTCTTCCAAAGGGGGACCTTTTAACATAGTTACATTTGAATATAAATATCTTAACATTCAAGGATGGTTTTTATGGATAAAAGTTAAAGCACAGTAAAGAAAAAGAGTGAACCTTAAACATTGACATTTCAGTAAGCAGGAGATGGATAAGGGCCTCTGAAAGGTATGAAACCCTCAAAATTCATCATACCATGTCGTCAATGAATGATGTTTTAAATAATTTAGTATTTTACTATGAAACCTGATTCTAATATTCTGTTTCATTTAAAAAAGTTTAAATTATACTTACCAATCTTCAAACCTTGCTGACCCTGTAAAGGTCAATTAAATATCATTTTAATGAGACACGATAATAAGAATGTTTCTATAACTAGATGATATAATGACAAACTGGGTGATTTTCATGACCTTTACAAATGGAGCTAGTTGACAAATAAGTAAGAGTGATTATGTGGTCAAATCAATCTGTACTGATGACTATGACAGCTGCAGTGATTTGAGCAAAAATGCTATGGAAACATCCATGCTTACTATCTCAAAGATCCCACTTTACAGCTTGTCATTCTCAAGAGGTAAATAACACAAGCTGTTTCTTCCATATTTTTATTACAGACAGGAGTCCAAGTAGGAAATTAAATTTAGATTCTTTAAGTGATGAATTGTGTAAACATTTATTACATTTTCATCTCAGTAAGAAAGCTAAGCTGACCTATTTTTACAGGGATCATATAAAAGAACATAAGGCAATAATCGTGCATGGATCCAAAGGCTCCATCTGTCTTATAATCTCTTTTTCCATTGGCTTCACATGGAACCTACTGGTTGCTAGGGTGGGTACTGCATACTGAAACTTGATTAAAGTTGTAGATGAAATAGCAAGACCTCTTTAGTCCTCACAAACTTGATTCATATAAGAGTTCACAAGCCCTTCCACAGATGATTAATGACACTCTCTCTGCCTGGATGGCAGTGTACTTTCATAGCTCCTCTTTTTACTATAACCAACAGACTTAGATTTAAATATATCCTAGCTATGTGACCTTGGGCAATTAATTCGCTTCACTGAGCTAGTGCTTTCTGGTCTGTAAAATGATGGTTCCATTTACCCTCACAGTGCTTTTGTGAAAATAAAAGAGATAATGTCTATATGGCACAACCATAGACCTGGACATGGTAGGAATTCAAGAAATGTCAGTGTTGACCTCCCTACTCACATCATTATTGGTAAAGCAAACATTGAGTCTAGTCATTCATTTCATGAGATGTGGATTGATTCACATTTTGATTGATTCATCTAGCACAAATACTATTATCATTAGCTTTATGGCAAAATAAAATCCTGACTTATAAACATGGACCTGTACCTACTTGTCATTTTGAGCTACCCACTTTAACCACTAACATAAATAGCATTTATGAAGAATTATCCTAGGGAAAAATAAATTAATATTGAAGGACCAAACTGCTCATTATTGATTTATTTATTATTGTTTCATTAGGAAACAATTTTAATCACTCAGTATATGGTTGTATTTACAATATGTTTCCAGGAGAGAGGTGTAGCAAACAATATGTGAATATATTTATTTCCGTAAACTTAAATTCCTTTAAAAATATATTCTGTTATTTTAAATTTTTTTTCAGTTTCACTTCCATTGTACTGTTATGAGCCAAGCCTATCATCTCTTATCTGGGTTTTGAATTTGCATGACCAATTGGTCTAATTCATTCCTATTTCTCCTTTAATCTATATTTAGTGGTATTTGAGAGGTATATTCCTAAGTGTTGCTGGATCATTGGTTTTCTTCCTTTAGAGGATCAGGGGACTACACTACTGCGGCATCCCTTCACCTCATTCAGTGTTGTTATTTGCTTTATTTTAATAGAAGACCATTTTCTTGTAAATAAAATCATATCCAAAATATTGAGCTAATTATTTTAAATTCCATTCTCAGCCAGATATTTGACCATTTCAAAACCTTCTAGTTTCTACATACCTCTTCATATTCTGATGTCAGTTACTAATGTATCTGCATTGAGCTTATGGAAAAAATAAATACCTAAGTCAGAATAGGTACACTTCCATAAATATTATTAGACTTGCTCTTGTTGATGACCATCATATCTGTACATCATTTAATTACTTATTTTACTTAGTCTGGAAATGCTGTTTTCTTTTTCTATAGTATCTCATTGATCCTACAATACACAGCTCTAATGCTACTGACCCACGTGATTTCCCATATCCCCTTACTTTGTAAGCAATTATACCCATGGCATGTTCTTGTACCTCTGAACTAACAACTATTTCATTCTGTGTATATCACTAGATGTTTTCCTGCCTGTTTCTCACTAGATTTTCTTTTTAGCACCAGGACAAGGCCTTAGATGATACTTTATTTTCATCGTGGTTTTCCCTGTGCTATGAATATATTCAAATCATACAAACAGAAATATACGTCTCTGATGAAAAGAAGCCAATATTGATTTATTTTAACTCAAGGATCTACTTCCAAATAAATCATTTTGTCTAGGGCCATTTAGATTTTGTAAATCAAAAAGTAAATGAACGTACAGTAGAACCTGCACAGATTCAAGACAGTTAATTAGTTAGTCATGTAAGTCTCATTATGAACCTGGTCACTTATCTCTGTGACCATGTTTTTTCTAAAGAATATCTCTTTGTGTCTTAGCTATAGGATAGTTTCTGTAATGCAAAATGCATGACAGTGAGATCTGCTCCTTTTAAAACTCCTTTCTTCAATTCAGTGCTTGTATGAGTTACCAAATAACAAAACCTACCCTACGTGGTTGGTTAAACATGATAGAAGTTTATTTCTCATTCTGGAAAATCTGGATGTGAACAGCCCATGGCTGGTTTATAATTCTTAGCAGTCGTATGGAACCCAGTCTGCTTCCAGCTTTCCTTTCTGCCACTGCTAGTGTTTACCCCCCAATCTCATGGACCAAGAATGATTTCTAGCCATCATCTCCATGCAGGGCTGACTATAAAATTTCCTGGGGCACAGAAGAAAATTAAAATATGGGACTCCTTTTTCAAAAAACAGGAAAAAGATACTGTTAAGGGCAGTAAAGTATATAAAGTCACTTATTCCTTCTGCAGTTTCTTTTTCAGCTTATTAAAGTGTTTTGTCAAAATTTGCTATTAATGTTCTTCTAAGAAAAGCTCAAATTTTTTATTATGAGTATGAATTTTACTACTTACCTTTATATTGCATGATGCTAGTTTTAGATGTAAATGTAAAAGCATTTAACTCATATAGGTAGTAGCCAAATACACAATTCATATTTCATACCTCATACATCCAGAACGGTGAAAACAGTGCATGAAACTAACTCAAATGGTTTTTTGGGGTTTTTTTGACATATGCACAATGTAGCACCACTCTTTACCTTCACCTTCCTGATGAGTAAGTGAAGAGTAAAAGGAGAAACAACTTAGATGAGTGTTGCTTTATCTTTCCCCTTCCTTCCAGGTCATCATTTTTGGCATATGTGGTTGGCTAATACAAGGAATTAAGGACACAAGTAAGAAAGGATATGATAGGGGTCCCTATCCTTTGTGTTTCTTAGAATACCAATTGCCTTCTTCCTAAATTAGAAGCAAGTTTTTCTTCAAATACAAAGCGTGGTCTCTTAGAACTGACAGCATTCACTACTTATTTAGTCAAATACATAACATGTTTATCTTGTACTCACTTTGCATCTTGCTGAACTCTCACATATTGTCCACCAGAATTCTCATTTTATGAGGCATTGAGAATGCTGCACATAAAGAAATAATGAATATCTGAAACACATATTGCATGTATGTCTGTGCTTCAGTTACAAAACATAAAAGCTCAAAGGTAAAATTCAGAATTTCTGGAAGGCTATAGTAGGGCAATTAATCAAGTGTGGGGCTTCTCTATGCATCAGGTCCTATGTGATCACACTGTCTGAATGGACATGAAACTGGCCATGTCTCCATATTCTACCTTCAAGGAGGTTAGAAGGAGAAGAGAAGGGGCAAAGAATCTGCATCAGCTTGTTCTCTTTTTCTTTCTTTCTTTTTTTTTTTTTTTTGGCCACACTGTGTAGCATACTAGATCTTACTTGGCATGTGGGCTCTTAGTTCCCCCACCAGGGATTGAACACACGCCCCCTGCAGTAGAAGCACGGATTCTTAACCATTGGACTGCCAGCGAAGTTCCTTGCATCAGCTCTCTTTTAAGGAAATTTCCCAGAAGCTGTCACATCCTAATTCTATTCAAATCCAGGGGCCACAACTTTGCTATGAGGCTGCAACTAGCTGCAAGGGAAGCTGGGAAACATCATTTGTATTGCAGGCAGCCATGTACTCAGCTCAAGATTATAGGCATGGAGAAAGGTAAGCAAGTGTCTATGCTATAAGATTTCTTATGTCAAGCACCACAATGGAGAGGAATTGTTCAAAAGTGATTTTAGCTTTCCAACTAGAAGAATATTTTCTTAATAGCTTCTAAAAATTAGAAAATGTTAGTGAATATTCACTTTGCAATTGAAGACAGCTTGCTAAAAACCAAACAAAATAACTGTACATTAAATTTTAGTATTTTGATCCATAATACCTGTTTCTTTGTGAGAAAATCTTATCAGGCCTGATAATCTCGCAAGATGAGTTTCAAGATTTTAAATTATCTTTCAAATACAAAATTGTTTCTGCTTGTTACTGTTTTTAATTAAAGACATATATAGCAGATTAACTTACCTAAGACTTTCTCCATTGCCATTTAGAGATTTCAATTAAATTGTAAAATCATCCCTTTATTTGACCCTCACGATAATAACCTTCAGGGTAGATACTATTATGCCCATTTTGTATGAGAACAAATAGGATTTTGAGATGATAAGAAACCAAAGGTCCCATTACTACAGATAGCTTTCCCTCAAATATTGGTCCTTATATTTTAATATCCTTTCTCTTTTTATTCAGTTTTCATTTTGGATATGTTTCTTGAAGAGAGAGACAGAGAGACAGAAAGAGTATGTATAATTCTGTGAAAAGTTTAGTATTCTGAAAGAACTAGCATATCTGAGTTCTAGATATATTTATCTCAATGCATAGCTGTGTTACATCAGAAAATTGTTTTAATCTCTCTGGGTGTAAATTTCTTCTTTTTAAAATTAAGGACATTATTTAAGATCATCAATTTTCAACCTGTGGTCTATGGACTTCTTGTTTCAAAGACCCATAAATTTTAAGTTACATTTCATTTTTAATATACAGTTGATTCTCATTTTTCATGTTATTTGTGTTCTAGAAAGTTGCCAAGAACATTAAAATGGAAATGTTAAATCATTGCTCCCGGGGAGGATTTTACACACACACACACACACACACACACACACACACACACACACACACACATTATAATCTTAAATCATAACAGCTCATCAAGTCATTCTGGTAGATTCTATTTTCTTTCTTTAACAAAAAAGAAAAGCATATTCAGAAGTGCTAAGTTACTTGCCTGAAGCTACCTAACTAACAGCTGCCAGAGCTGGGATTCACACCCCTCCAACGGGCCCCAGAACAAGAGCTTCTTTCACTGCACTGCTTCCTACCATCTCCAACCTCTGCTCATCTCTGAATGAGAACTGAAGGAAACAGGCAGTCTCGTTTTTCCACTTCAGCTGGAAACAGGAGTGTTGGGCAACTCAATTTTCTGCAGCTTTGCACATGTCCAGAAATGACATGAAAGTGCAGTGAATATCGATTTGGGGGTTAAAATAAGTTTTAGCATGTAGATGAACTTGCACATATGGAATCTGAGAATAATGAGGATGAACTATATTGACTTTTAAAACAAATATGAAACAAGATGCATAATCATTGTATTATATCCCTTGCTAATGCACTGATAAACACCATCTGCATTTCAATGCAAACATGAGTATATATTTTAAGTTCTTGAAAATGTGTCATCGATTAGGAGGTGTCAGATCTGCATTTGTCTTTCTCTCAGTCTTTCTCTTTCTTTTTCCCTCTTAACGTATGCCTGTGCATGTCTACTCATGTAAAAATGTGCCGGGAATACATTACTCCAGCACATGCAATGTCTTCCTCAATTAAATGTCAGGCAAGACTCAAATGCATCTGTTTGGTGCATGTTCTTGTCATGGTGTGATAGTCCTTAGTGGTAAGTTATATGGAGGAAAAGGTATTTGAGCTGACAGTGTCTGATAGGAGATCTGACCTGATGCTGAGGGGGGAGGAGGTTGAGTAAGAAATGCTCCCCTCTAGGGCTTCCCTGGTGGTGCAGTGGTTGAGAGTCCGCCTGCCGATGCAGGGGACACGGGTTCGTGCCCCGGTCCGGGAAGATCCCACATGCCGTGGAGTGGCTGGGCCCGTGAGCCGTGGCCGCTGAGCCTGTGCGTCCGGAGCCTGTGCTCCGCAACGGGAGAGGCCCCAACGGTAGGAGGCCCACGTACCGCAAAAAAAAAAAAAAAAAAAGAAAGAAATACTTCCTTGAGGGATGAGTAGGAGTTAACTAGGGACAAAGAGGGGGGACAAGAGGGCTCCAAACAATGCGAACAACATTAAAAAAGACTCTCTGGGGGTTTGAGTCTAATGTATAGGAAGAGAGGAAAGAAGCTGCGTGATACTGAGCACAGAGATTTGGAGATGTGGGCAGTGGCTAGGGCACACAGAACCCTGTAAGTCTTTGTCAAAAGAGTGGTGGAAAGGCAAAGTGTGGTCTAAGCAGACAGTGTGAAGGTCAAATATGTTTTTTGAAAAGGTTGCTCTGTGTGCCATGTGGATAGGTGATCAAAGGGGGGCAAAAGTTGATATGGAAAGATTGGTTAGTAGGTTATTTCAGTAGATGAGAGGAGGGATAATTGTAGCTTGGACTAAGGACGGGTGGAACAGATGAAGATAAAATTAATTTTGTACATATAATTAATTGATTTGTATATAATTTCATTATATTACCATTTGAATGAAGTTTAAGGATCTTTCAGAGGAGAAAATGTTTTTGGATGAATACTTGCATGCATTAGACAAGGAGTACTTTCTATATTTTAAAGCTACCAGGAAATAAGCAAAGAATTAGAAGTATAAGTGATGGTTATTGTCATCAACAAAGTATCTTTAATGGCAGTGTGTATTTGGTCATTTGTGGTACTGATATATGATGGGGGAAAAAAGGAATCTATAGAGTTAATATAATGGTAGCTCTCAGAAGCTATTCCTGATCACAGTCTATTTTTAAATTTGTAAAATAAGAATTCTATATGTGACATATACATGTATTTAAATGCATCCACCCCTTATATACTATTTGGCAGAATTGAAAGTTAGTGACAGAGTTAGTCAATTATCAGCAATATGCTATAACCAAAAAGATTGGGAATTATTATCTTAGCTGCTAAAAAGTGTATTATTTTTCAACATTAAAAGAAAGACCTTAAAATGGTAACAATTTTATGCTCAGATTTTTCTCCAGCTTGTTTAGGATTATTTTCCTTCAAGTATTACTAAACCTGCTTGGTGTAAGACCGCCATATGAACCTTAACAGTTCCTGTCAGATTATTAATACTTCCTGTATTTTCTCAGCAGGAGATTTAACAACCTAAAGAAGGCCAATGGCAGGCATGGTCTCAGCTCATTTTCTCCACACTTTTTGTTCAGTGAAGATGCATTCCATCCAAGATCTTAAAATAGAACATAACTCTGCCATGTCGTCTTAGCAAATTGTTACTTACAGGTTGGATTGTTTTTAATGCACCAGAGCAACATTTTCTCTTTAGAATTGAAATACAGGAAGATGTCTGATTCCTTCTGAAGACAAAAGAACACTCCATCCCAGCATATCTAGCAGATGTTCTCTTCATAGGCAGAAAAAAAACCATGGCAAGTTACTGTATCCAGCTGGTTCCTAAATCATTCTGAAATTCTCCCTGTCTACTCCCAAAAGATGTAAATTGGCCCATAAAGAGAACAGCAGGCAACATGACTATAAATAAAGGCCACAGAAGAACTCATATTGCAGGAAGAAGCTAATGAAAGTTAGGAAAAAATGACCATTGTTGAGTAAAGTAGGCAAATTAAGACCTCTCTATGAATTTACTACTACATACAGAGGGTTTAACGATCAGCCAGGAAGTATTTATCTTTTTCTTCTTTCATTCGCAATCATACATTGCTCTATTTTCCAATTTCCCAGATCCTTATTTTGACTTTGTCAGAGGGCCTGAAACAATGAAGTACAATGAATAATTCCTGTGCACAGAGATTTTTAAGATGCAATACTTGAAGTTCTGGTTTCTGGTCCAACAGAAAAAAGTTGGAAGTCATCACTCCATTCTCACAACAAGTAAAAAGCTGAACAAACTAAAAATCAACAACTCTTCTTAGCTCAGAGAACTGAGCTCATAGGGTAAAATTCTGCTCTGGAAACCGAAGAGACAGATAGTCAGATGCAGAGAATAAAGGTTTATCATGAGAAGAAGCTTAGGATCAGAAGCCCAAAACTGAAGCCAGTATCAGTAGAAACACATTAATTGCTGGAGGCTTAGTGTGGACTAGATCCAAGGGAACCCAATCTTGGGGACCCCCCTCTTTCCTGAATTTTATTGGGTTGGCCAAAAAAATTTGTTTGGGTTTTTTTGTAACATCTTATGGAAAAACCCAAACGAACTTTCTGGCCAACCCAATACTTCCAGAAGCCCTATAAGTTTCTCACTCTGAAGATCTGAGAAAAAATCCCTTTGTGCTTCCAGCAGGAAGAGGGAAAAAGCAGCCATTTTGAAATAAAACACAAGAGCTCTCTGTTTTCCTTAATAAGGCTTCTCTTCAAGGGAAACTCTTTTACCAGAACGTGGCCAACTAAGGTTTAACCAAAGCCTAACCAATCTGGGGAAGGCTAATAACTCCAGTCTGCTTTAGCTGTCGATGTGAAAGAAGGGAACTGTCCAACTCAGGTTCACTAAGAGACTAAGACCTAATCATAAGACTATAGAATGCTTTCCCCACAATTTGCCTTCACATCAATAGGGCTCCTATGAGATAACCAGAGATTTTAGCTAAAATTGCTATATCCCTCAGGCTCTATTTTAGGAGTCCATAGGAAAACCAAAGGGTAACGAGGCAGGCCAAAAAGAACACTAGAGGAGATTTTAACCTCTGACACTACAGCTACAGCAAACAGTAAACAGCCTAACTCCTAGCCAGATAAACACAAAACCTCACACTGAAGATGTGTCTTAGCCCCTTTTACCCAATACATCATGTCTGGCTTTCAACAACAACAAACATTAATTGGAAAAGATACATGTGCCACAATGTTCATAGCAGCATTATTTACAGTTGCCAAGATATGGAAGCAACCTAAGTGTCCATCAGGAGAAGACTGGATAAAGAAGATGTGGTGTATATACGTACATATACAATGGAATACTACTCAGCCATAAAAAGAATGAAATTTCGCCATTTGCAAAAACATGGATGGACTTGGAGAGTATTATGCTAAGCGAAGTAAGTCAGACAGAAAAAGACAAATACTGTATGATATCACTTATATGTAGAATCTAAGTAAAATAAACTAGTAAATTTAATAAAAAAAGAGACTCATAGATACAGAGAACAAACTAATGGTAAATAGTGGGGAGAGCGAAGGGGAGAGGGGAAAGAGAGAAGGGGATTAAGAGGTACAAACTATTATGTATAAAATAAATATGCTACAAGGATATATTATACAGCACAGGGAATACAGCCAATATCTTACAATAGCTATAAATGGAATATAACCTTTAAAAATTGTGAATCACTGTGTTGTACGCCTGTAATTTATATAATATTATACATCAACTATACCTCAAAAAAATGAATTAATTAATTCTAAAAATTAATGAGAGACAGGTCCAGGAAGTTCAAAGATGACCAACCAGGATGAATATCAAAAAAAAATCCACTACACCTAGGTATATCATGTTCAAATTGTGGAAAATCAAAGACAGAGTTTTGAAAGAAGTTGGGGGACATGGGTAAAGGGAACCTTACCTGCAGAAGAACAAGGAAAAGAACTACATCAGACTTCAGAAACCAGGCAAGAAAAAAGAGAATGGGACAAATGTTTCAAGTGTTAAATATAAAGTGTCAATAAAAAAAATCACTGACCTAGTATTCTGAACCTAATAAACCATCTTTCAAAAATGAAGGTGAGATAAGGACATTGTGAGACAAACAAAACTGAGTGCATGTCTCACCAGTAGAACTGCCTTGCAAAAAAATGATAAAATAAGTTCTTCAGAGAAAAGGAAAAGTATATAGGTCAAAAAACAGGATGTATATAAATGAAAGAAGAGTTCTAGAGAAGGAATAAATGAGGTAAAACAAAATCTTTTCTCTTATTCTTAATTAATATAATAAATAATCGTTCAAGATAATAGTGACAATGTATTTGGTGATTATCGCTTATGGATATGTGAAATGAATGACAGAAACATTATAAGTGATGGGATAGAGGAATTGGAAATACTTAGTTATGAGGTACTTGCACTATTTGTGAAGAGGTGTTGTGTTATTTGAAAGTGGACTTGGGTTACTTGTGAAGGTATACTGAAAATCCTAGGACACCAATAAGTTTTTAAAAACTAAGTATAATAATATGATAGCACAGGAGGAAAACTGAATAATATGAAATGCCCAATTAAAATTACAGAAGGCAAGGGCTTCCCTGGTGGCGCGGTGGTTGAGAGTCCGCCTGCCGATACAGGGGACACGGGTTTGTGCCCCGGTCCGGAAAGATCCCACATGCCGCAGAGCGGCTGGGCCCATGAGCCATGGCCGCTAAGCCTGTGCGTCCGGAGCCCGTGCTCCGCAACGGGAGAGGCCACAACAGTGAGAGGCCCAAGGACCGCAAAAAAAAAAAAAAAAAAAAAATTACAGAAGGCAAAAAAGAGTTGAAGACAAGAGAAAACAAAGAATAAGGACAACAAATAGAAAACAGTTATAAATACTATAGGTATTCATCCAATTAGATCAGTAGTCATTTTAAACGTGAATGTTCTAAATATACCAACTAAGAGACAGAGGTTGTCACAGTGGATAAGAAAAACAAGACCCAATAATAAGTGTCTATAAGAAACCCATTTTAAATATAAAGACACAGATGAAATAAAGGGATGGAGAAAGACATGCTGCTAACACTAATTTTAAAAGGTTAAAGTAGCCCTATGTTAATTTTAGACAAAGATGCAATACCAGATTTCATTTATATGTATATAACAAATAATAGTGGAGTGCTAAACACCTATCAGGCACTGTTCCAAGCATTTTACAAATATTAATACACTGAGTCATTTAGTACTCACAGAAACTCTGTGGGCCAGCTACTATCATTGTCCCCATTTTACAGACAGGTAAACTGAGGAATACACATATATCAAATAACTCACACACCTTGGGCTTCCCTGGTGGCGCAGTGGTTGAGAGTCCGCCTGCCGATGCAGGGGAACACGGGTTCGTGCCCCGGTCCGGGAAGATCCCACATGCCGCGGAGGGGCTGGGCCCGTGAGCCATGGCCTCTGAGCCTGCACGTCCGGAGCCTGTGCTCTGCAACGGGAGAGGCCACAACAGTGAGAGGCCCGCGTGCTGCAAAAAACAAAAACAAAAACAAAATTCACACAACTATTAAAGTGCACCCCTAAGTGTAGTCTATTGTACCCAGGTAGGTTTGTTCCTGAATATCTGTCCTTAAGCACTACACCATGTTCCTTCCTACTGCCATCCATATATTTGTATCATTGCTCCTTATTGTAAAGGTATTCAGAGTCTATCTTGAGGAAGATGGGATATTTTTTCCCTTTTGTTTCCAGAACTGTATGTTTCTTCTAGTGTTAATTTTTCCTTATTGTTTATCTCATGGGCAATCTGCCATATAATAAGTCTTCCTCAAATGTCTGGTGATCTCTGGGTTCCTATTTATATTTAAGAACAAGATAGGAAAACTGCCAGAGGATCACGTATGAGAACAGGACTGGTTGAGTAGCCTTTGGAATTTATAAATGAGAAAGCTTTGTCCTGGGGTGCTAGTGCCGTCAGAAAAAATGCCTTGATTATCCTGAGACGATTTATTCAATCTCTTCATAGAAGAACATGCCAATATTTTGCCTGGATAAACAGCTAGAAGTTATAAATTACTTAAATTACTTAAATGGGAAAGCCTAGACTTTCTCATTTAAAGGCCTTGTTTTCAGGTCCACTTTTCTCTTTCAACCTGGTAATTATACCATCTTTGAGTTATCAGACTTTCGGCAGATATTATCCCATTTGACTATTTTCTCCTTTGTCCATATTCAAGGCTATGTTTTCCACTGCTGTATTTCCCCCATTAACCACCCCTCCATCGGATTTATACTTTCTAGAAATGTGTACAAATCTAACATTTATTGCTGTCCTTTCTCCCGTTCTCTTTATAATGAGGGATTATGGCTTTTGTATTTCTTTACCATCTTTTCAATTGATTATAACATGGGAGGAGATAAATGGAATATTTAGTCTATTGTGTCTACTGTATTAAAAGGGAGATACTCTATTTTATCCAAGGAGAAAAACATTTGTAACTAAACAATACAACTAAAAGTTAGCAGTGTAATTTAGTTTACAAAAAAACTACTTTCACAGTCTGATTTCTTCTTTCAAGAAATTGTGTCAAGTAGATCATTCTTTTTCATCATTTTATATAAGAAAACGAGTGGATAAATAAATGAACAAGTGAATAAATAAATAAAAAGAAGCACTCAAACCCATGGCTTCTCATTCTAAATCCTGTGCTGTTTCTTCTACTTGATGTTTAATGTTCCATTCAAAGCAAATAGGCAAACAAAGTAGCCTTCCTTTCTACCATCTCACTAAGCCCCTAGAAGGGAAAATAAATAATGGCTGAGTTAAATTAAATTAAATTAGATGCAAAGATTCATTATTGATTCTTTGAGGCTAAGTAATCAGAGAAGAAATCGTGACGATCTCCTTGGTAGAAGCTGTTAAGCATTGCAAAGACTGCCTGCTTAGGGAGTAAAAGACTAGAGTAACAAGTCAATAAAATAATTGGACACACACACACATATGCACGCATGCACGCACTCATGGCAAGTATTTTTTGCAAGATCTTTAAATGTCATCTCTATGCCCTCAATATGGTATACCTTTAATCCATTCTCCACGATGGTAAATTATTAGATAAGGCAGCTCCACATGCTTTCTCCACCTCCCCAAAGCTGCCCTTCAGTGAAGTAACAAAACCGTGTAAGATAATAAGACTTGGGGAGATGTGAAGATCATGAAATGATGGATGGCCTGAAATTTATTGTTCACATTTTATATAAAGTGGAAAGAAATGGGGGATATATAGAATTTTGAGAATTTACAAGATAAATTGTCACAAGGTACTGGGAATAGATATAAGAAAGATGAATAAGGAATGTAAATGTAGATAATAGCCAACTTTGATTTTATCAACTATTTTAAAGGTACTTAGGAGAAATGTGAAGAAGGTAGATTGCTTGGGAACCAGTTTGGTTGAAAGAGAAAAAAAGACAAACAAACAACTTAAAAGATATGTGTTTGATTTCCAGGGCTACTGTTTGCTATTTTTTTGATTCTCAGTGAGTCACCTAACCTTTCTGAGTTTGACATCCACTTCTGTATCATAACAGAAAGTGTAGTACCTTCCTCTTATCAGTGTGAAGTTTAAATGTGGTAATGTATGGAAGCATTTTTAAATTACTGTACTGTGCATGCTATATTCTCAGTCGCAAAGTATGGGTATCAGATGACCTGGATTAATTGAATGCTTGACTCTTGGCCAAACCATAAAACTATGGAACAAATGATTTCTTGTCTGTCAACATCATTTATCTATTATTTTTTTTTTTTTTTTTTTTGCGGTACGGGGGCCTCTCACTGTTGTGGCCTCTCCCGTTGTGGAGCATAGGCTCCGGACACGCAGGCTCAGCGGCCATGGTTCACGGGCCCAGCCGCTTCATGGCACGTGGGATCTTCCCGGACCAGGGCACTAACCTGTGTCCCCTGCATCGGCAGGCGGACTCTCAACTACTGCGCCACCAGGGAAGCCCCAACATCGTTTATTTTTAATAGTAAAATTTATGATTAGTATATGCTTTACATGGAGTCTTGGAGTGGGGGAAGTTGAATATTCAGGGCTGGTGGCATAGATAGAATATGCCTACATGACTAGCTCAACATAGAGATCTTCAGCACAAGCAGAATTTGGGCTCCTGGTACCATGGTCTTTTGCTGATGATTCAAAACCAGATGACAATATGCATTTTTTTTTTTTTTTGACCTGGCCTATACCTGAGATCTCTGGAGACTTTTCAGTGCATACCTTTCCTTTGTTGTTACTGGTCTGACCTTTTGCCTGTAACAAAGGAGATCTGGGAGTAAAAACTGAGTTTTTTGTGTCCTCTCAGCAATACAACACTTAAAGTGATTAGTGTATAATTAATACAAACCTGATGAATGTCACACTTAAAAAATGTTTTTCTGGGTCACACTCAGTGTATAATTTGCAAATGTTCTCCTGAGTGCACATAAAGATTAAATATTAAGAACAAAAGTTATTTCTATGAATCAGCAATATATAAAGGAAAATACAATTAAACAAAAATAATATACTTTGTAACAACTTTCAAAAAACATTCTGTGATTTATAGTTACAGTGTTTTATGAAGTTACTAAGGAAACTATTAACCCTTGTACATATAAAAAAAGTTATAAAATTAGCTTATTATTCCACAAATGATGATTGGTCTCCTACAGTGTCTAAAGCACTGTGCAAAGTTCTGAGATACAAGGGGATATCCCTGTTGTTGTAGAGTCTACAGCTTGGCAGAAGAGACTTATATTAAACAAATATACAAATAGACATATTGAAGTGGTTTATAGGAAGTAAAATAGCGTTCTGAGAGCAAATAATGGCAGAGGGTGACTTTTGCATTGATTTTCCATGATCACTACCTAGAATCTGTCTGTGTGGACACAGGGTTTTAATGGCATCTTGAAGAATAAAGAGAAATTAGTAAAGAAAACTTTGAGGTGGGGGGAACATTCTAGGCAAGAAAAACAGCATATGGCAAGATATGGAAGAATTTAAGGTGCGTTTTAGAGGTTAAGTATTAAAAATTTGGAAATGGTTTAGATGAGGAAGATGAAAAAGTGTGATTACGACTGGATATGGAGGGGAGAGGTAAAAGGTTGAGTTCCAGAAAATTTGAGGTTGAGATTCCTGTGAAATGTTCAAGTAGAGAAATCAAGTATTTAGTTTGTATACAAATCCAAATTGCAAAGGAAAGTATAAGGTCGAAATGTGTAATATTCCTTAGCCAAACACCGTAAGAATGAGAACAGGGTCCAGAATATTGCAAAGAGGAATTTCACAAAATTTGGAAGACAAGAGAAGAATCCTTTAAAAAAAAAAAAAAAAGAGTGCTCAGTTGTCTTGAGTATTGTTATCTTCAGTACCTTAAACATGGAAACCTCTGCATCATAGGGTTTGAAACTATCTGCTAAATCTTAAATCAGTACCAGATCGTACAAACATATCAACCCACTTCTCACTAAACTAGAGAAACAGGAAAGTTGTTCCCAGATGAGAATCATCAGGCCAGTGACAGTAGGGAGAAGAAGTTGTAGAATACTCGATATACATTTTTCATAGTACATTTGCCTTTTCAAGGTATCTCCACCACCTCTCCTGTCTGTAAAACGAGGAATTGAAGATAAACTGAAAATAACTGGAGTGGTCATTCTCCAACTCCAAAGCCACTTCAGGCTTATTTTCTTGTTTAGCACTTCTGTCTTCAATTTTTTCATATCTTCAACCTGATATTTCTTGGACATAGCTGTGTTTATGAACCAATTCTATCAATGTGAGCAATACATACTTACACTACAGGTCATGGTAAGAGCTGCACCATCCCTGTCTCCTCTGCTGTGGTACAGGTTGCTGCCTGGTTACCACATTGCCTGCCTTCTCTTCTTCCCATTGCTCCCACCTAGAGAGCAGTAGTGGACACCCACAGTGTAATGATACAGGTCAACCAAATGAAGGAGGGTAAGAGGTTACCACATAGTGAAACACAGAATGCTCTCACTTATGTTTCCCACATGTGAATCTGTCCTTTAAAGACCTGACTTAATGCACATGCTTGTATCGTTTAAGTCATAACATTCTCCACACTTTATTTTTTTGTTTTCTCAGTTTTTGAAACTAGCATAAGGATGTTATAATGTGCCATATGCACATTATTACCCTCACTGTAGGTGTTTATTGATAATATGCATTCTTCTATGATCCTAGAATGGAGCAGAAATATTGTGGTTAGTATATAATCTCCTTGTAACTGAGAAAAATATTGTAAAAGGATTTTATACTATTCATCTGCAGATTAATGTTTCCTGTATTTTAAAAGACACGTTACCAGCAGCAGATGAATGGAATAAAATGTTTAATTAAAGTCAGTCATAGCCTGCTGGCGAGAAATGACCTTACCTTCAACTCAACAATGGGAGCAAAAGCATCTATTGTTTTCATTTTAAAGGAATTCAATGAACAATATTATTTTTTGGCTCAATTCAAAAGACATTTATTGAGTGGTTATTAGATGCAAGTATTTTGGGGAGTTTCAAACATGGATATGAAAGTATTATGTCTCTAAGAAGGTCACAATCTGGTTGTCCAGATAAACATAGGCCACAGGCTGTGATGTATGTCATAGCTGTGCAAGTGATATGATAGGGACAAGAGAGTGATGTTGAGGATGTGGTATAAAGATTTCAGCAACGCTTTCACTGATGAGGTATATTTCAGATGGGATATAAAGAAAGAACTGTACTTTCAAAGAGTAGAAAATAGAGAAGAAATATGAGTCAAGCAAGTAAATCTGCCTCGTACATTGCAGTGCTGAGTACATGATTAATTTTTGATCACTTACCAAACCTTTTCCTCCTGGACATCCTGATCTCATCCATGACAGCACCCCTGAGAAATTTTCCCAAGTCAGAAAGTTGACAAGCCTCCTTGAGTCTTCATTTTAAATTATTTCCCCACAATATTTTCTGTCATCAAATTCTGTCAATTATATCTTTAAATATTTCTCAAATCTGTCCCTTTTAAACTTCACTGTTTGCCACTACGTAGCTTCAGACTTTCCTAATTTCTCATTTGTGTTACTTAAAAGTCTCTTAATCAATGTCTTTAATCTATTCCCAGCCACAATTTATCTTCTACATTTGAGCCAGAATTAACCTTAAATTGCAAATGTAACTGTGTCATTATCCTACTCAAAATCTGTTAATGACTTCCTAATGCCTTCAAGGCTCTGTTTCACACTCTTTGATCTGCTAGAAAAGGTCCTCCATGATTTGGGCCCAGCTTCCCAACTTCATATCTATCACTCACGACTCTTTGCTACCCTGAGTCCAGTGCTCTTCAGACTTCAAATCAGTCTCTTTTTCTCTCCCTCCTTTCTTTTCTCTCATAACACACACACACACACACACACACACACACACACACAAACACACACACACACACATACCTTTATATCTGTGGTTCATTTACTTAAAAACATCATCTCTCTTGCCATTTCATGTAGCTGACTCTTTCTTATTCTTACTTATTCTTATTCTTATTCTTCACAGACAACACCTTTACTAGCAGGTGGAAGCTCTAACTGACCTCTGAAACCTATGTAATTGGTACAGCCTCTAAGGAGAACAGTATGGAAGTTCCTTAAAAAACTGAAAATAGAGCTACCATATGATCCAGCAATCCCACTATTGGGCATACATCCGGAGAAAACCATAATTCGAAAAGATACATGTACCCCAATGTTCATTGCAGCACTATTTACAAAAGCCGGGACATGGAAGCAACCTAAATGTCCATCAGTGGAGGAATGGAAAAAGAAGATGTGGTACATATATACAATGGAATATTACTCAGCCATAAAAAGGAACAAAATAATGCCATTTGTAGCGACATGGATGGACCTAGAGATTGTCATACTGAATGAAGTAAGTCAGACAGAGGAAGACAAATATCATATGATATCACTCACATGTGGAATCCAGAAAAATGGTACAAATGAACCCATTGACAAAACAGAAGTAGAGTCACAGATGTAAAAAACAAACTTATGGTTACCAAGTGGGAAAGGTGGGAGAGGAATAAACTGGGAAATTGGGATTGACATATATACACTACTGTATATAAAAGAGATGACTAATAAGAACCTGCTGTATAGCACAGGGAACTCTACTCAATACTCTGTAATGCCCTATATGGGAATAGAATCTAAAAAAGAGTGGATATATGTATAACTGATTCACTTTGCTGTACAGCAGAAACTAACATAACATTGTAAATCAACTACACTCCAGTAAAAATTAATTAAAAAATAAGTTATATGCTCCTCCTATATGTCTCCATAGAATACTTTGCATATCTTTGCCATAGCACTTATCACAATGTACTATACTTGCCTATTTGTTTGGTTTTTATTTGGTCATCATGACTAACTGGAGAGCATTGTCATAATCAGACATTTTTTAGTCTTTATCTCTAGCACTTCATCCATTACCTGCACATAGTGAATAGGAGGTTTCTTAAATATTAATGAAAGAAAAAGTGAACAAATAAAGGGGTGTAAGTAGATGTTTGTTTGTTTGCCCTGAACCCCTCCTTTGGGGAGTTAACCTTGCCCAACTGTTCGAGTTGTAAATCACAGTCCTTCATTTTCTAAATCTAGAGATACACACACAGTCCAGGCTGTTTGACAAAGGAGATGTCCAGTGGATTCTTGATGACCACTTCTTAGAATATTTTAGATAATAGTCAAGCATCAGAGGAGGTGTTAGATAAAATTTTAGAGGATGTGATTCAGTGAAGCAGAGTACGAGAGAAATTCAGCTTACTTCTAGTAGTAGGGACTGGCTATTGCCTACACAGGGGCCATTCACCTTCTCGTCCATGTCGGCTCACCTCAATTTTATTTAAGTGCCCAACCTCGCCCACATGATTTAGACTTAAATTCCTATCAGTCTAAGCCAATTGTGCATTTTTGTTTTCCATGTCAGTGATTTGTTTAGAGGTCAGGGTGATATGAAGTAAGGTCTTCTGGGGAATTTCTGAGAAATATTTTATGGTCTTATTTCGGAAGGAGTTCTTTTACATAAGGTAGAGAGTTTTGCCTCTAGCCTGTCACTTCTGGGATGATGACAGTCACTCTGAGATGAGAGACACCCACTTGAGGCCAAGGTCACACACACAGAATGGCAGCCTAAAGAGATTCAAAGAAACTGCATTCTTGATAATGATATTAAGTTGCTAACATAACCATCCTGGGTCACCCAATACTGAGAATTCTTGTCATGGGAGATGGTAAATTGCCCTTATTGTTCACTCTAGGTGAGATGTGATTTTGTTACTTGCAGCAATAGTTATCTTAACTGATAATCATGATATTAAATTACCCAAACTAATGAAACACATAATCACATTTAATTGGGGGTTTAAATATTTTTCTTTGCCTGTTGGAATTCCAATTTGAACTGTCCAAATATTTTGGTAATTTTACCTTTCCTCAAAATGCAGTCAAATTACTTGAAAGTTAAATAAAACAAACAAAAGTTAATACTACATATGAAATGCCAGGGTATGAACTGTAGAGAACTATTCAACTGATAAATGTGTGATACATTAAGATTTGATAGAATTTTCAGATAAATATTGGGGGAAACATGATTTTAATTCAAGCTACTCACAGAATATTCACTTTGAGCTATACTGCATAATCTCACCTTACTAAAATATGAGTTTATTTTCAGATGAAGTATCCCAAAACAATCAAGAGTAGCATGACTGAAAAAATAATTTTCCAAAGACTAGGCAATTATTGCTTATGTCATTGCATTTGTATTTTAATTAAATATGTAATAAATATAACATAAAATTTCCATATTAGTAGTTAACCATGGCAAAATGAAATAACATTTAATGCAAAATAATAATTGTTTAAAGTAAATTTGCTTTATAACTGAATCAGTTTTATATATCTATATATATATATATATATATACTGTTAAGCATAAATATTAACTTCATTTTACAGAAAACATTAATTTAGTTAATTGACAATTGGGGTATATTATGTTATGGAAAATAAGGAAATTTAATAATCATTGGAACAAAAATACTCACCTTTGAGATACTAATGATTTTCCACTTATACACTCAGTGAGATCAGAAAAATTAAGGAAAATGTAGGCTACACAGACTGCAGATAGCCAAAAGATGAGTTATATCCAGGTTTGTCCACCTCCCAAACCTGTGGACTTTCTATTTATACTCCACCACATAGTATCAGGTGGGGCATCATTGTTTAGTAAGATCATTAAGAACTGATTTATCCCCTCTTGATAGACATATTCTTTGCTCATACTTTAGTAAAAGCATGAATCATGGCTTATTGCAATCACATGAAGGCACAGAGTACATTTTGGAAAAAATACTCATTTGGTCTGGAGAAAAGCAAAAAATTCATGGTTGATTAAAAAAGATGGTTAAGACATGAGAAAATCATTAAATACTACATAGCATTTAATAATTTTAATATTCATAACTATTCCACATGTACAAGAGTAAAGAGAGCCAGTAAATTTATCCTATACCAAATATTTCACTTTCAGTCTCCTAAGATATTCCCCCATTCTAAGATAGTAAACTTTACATCAAAATTCCAATAAAAAACAGTCATGATTTGCTACAAAGAAAACTTTTCTGCAACATAAATTTTCCATAAAACAAGGAAAGCTGCACATGTTGAACTTGTAACTTAAGTTACATTAAGTTATACTTTTGCTTGTACTTGAATGGCTGGAAAACAGAACATGACTACTGCTTCAAGATGGCAGACTGAGCCCATATATTTACCTTGATTCACATATAGTAAATATTTTTTTCAATATATCTAAAAATTTGATGAAATTATAGAAAAAAAGAAGTGAATGGGGTTGGAATAGACTGCAGTAAAGCTGCAAAATTCTAGCATAGATTCTTCAGGTTATGGAGTGAGCTCCAGGTTCCTGTGGAACCTCTCTGTTTTTTCACGTGTGAAAATCAGTCACCCAAGAATCAATGATTCACTATTGGTTATTCACTAATTTACCATGATATTAAATATAGAAGGAAAAATTTCAGCCAAAAGAAAGCATTCACTTATGAATATATGCAGACAGATATGTATGTGGAATGTCTATGGAAAGCTATGTAGACAAACCCTATAGTGGATATTTTCTGGGCCTCAACGTCAATTTCAGATCCTCTAAGTTCCTAGTTCCATTTTTCTTCAATCCCATAATAAAATGAATTATATTTAACTTGCCCTGATTAAAGCTTGGGCTATGCTTTTAAGATTATTACTTTTAAAATCTGTCTGTGAATCACAAGCAACTGGAATTTAATTATAGAATTTAATCCTGGACGTCTCTCCAAAAATTCTGACTTGGTAGGTCTGATACATAGTAGAATAAATATTAATGTACAGGTGGAATAGAATATACTGGATGAATGGAAGAATATATGAATGCATGAAGTGACATAATGATATGTACATATGTATTTATACTCTTAGGGATGGTAGTTTCTTAACATAGATATGTATACTAAGCTATTTTTCCACACGTATTTTAGCTTTTTATTCAATAAGAAGGATTCGTATTGCCTTCATTGATATCTGTGTTGAGTTGAACCACAGAATCTTCCAACATGACCAAGTCTTAAAATTACCAACACTGTCCAGAGAGAGCATCATTACAGCTTGTAACCTGAAGATATCAGCAATCCAACTGGCAAAATTTTGTGAGGCAAACTCTAACTCAATTAATCTCTTTCCAATAACCATAACTGATGAGTTCTCACATAAATTCTCATTTCTTTTTTCTTCCAAAATTATCTTGTCAACAATAAAGGCAGGGAAATATGAAAGAACAAAGCACCTTTATAAGTTCCAAAGATTCTGAAATGATTTTTATCCTCTTTTGGTAGACACTTTCTTTGCTCAGCACTTCTTTTTAGTAGCACGTCTGACACTGGACGTCTGACCTCTGCTACTCTACTGGTTGTTAATGGAAACCTCACCTCATGTGAAGATAAAATAGATTTTGGGCAGCTGTGAGAGATTATGAAGAGTAAGACCAATCTTAGTTGGAATAAGAATAAAAGAAGGCATCTGTACCTTGAACTACTCAGCTGGTTTTCATTATACATCAAGCCTACATTTATTACAAAGAGGGTAGCCAAGAGACAGACATTGATAGGACTCTGTACTTAGAATAAGAAGGCCAGAACTTGATAAATTCTACTTTTCAACTAGAGTTCAAATGACTCTTAAATCTGTTTGAATTAGATGGCATATATCTGGGAGACAAACTCAAGAAGATCTTTAATTTTGTCCTTATCTGATTGGTTCGCCCCTTATTTTTATCTTGAGTGTAGTTAAATCCTAGTTCTTACAACTCATTAAAAGAAACAAGTGGTTCTATAAATCTGTAAAGTTTTATGAATAAGACTCATTTAAAATAGGATTAGGATATGCTTTATATACTTATATTTAATATGGTTTTGTTTGATGTCTTGAGACTTTACAATAGACCCAAACAAAGAAAAAATCTATATACATAGTCTTGACATAGTAACAGCTTGATATGAGCCCAATTTCCACAAGTACAAAACAATTGCATTAGAATTCTTAGGATCATCTGTTATTTTGTTTTATAATGTTTAATATATTTAAATGTTGGTAAGAGAACTAAAATGCTGGATTTTGTGATATAAGCATTTTCTAAGCACTATATAACTGTAGATCTAGAATAGGTAATATTTTATAGGACAGAGGGCCTATACCCATATCAGTAGATCAAGGTAATCAAAATAATGAGACCAACAGATCTATTCACATGACATATTTGGGGTTAAAGGAAGAACAGTAGTTTGAGAAATTACATATTTGGAGAAATTTTGGTTTACTTTGAGAGAACAATAAGAGAAAATGAGCACAGAGACTATTAGGATAAGTTTATACATGAAGAAACCCAGCTAGTTCAATTCAATAGAATTTAAATATACATTTTAAATTATATGAAACATTATAAGCAAGGAAAATATTGCATATACATTGAGACAGATATCACTCCTATCTTCAGTGAGCTTATAAACCAATGAAAAGAGAGAAAGATACAAGTGATTTGGCCCACTGAGAATCAGGAAGGTGAAATTATGGTTAAGATTCTAGAAGCAACAGTGTTTTTTTTTAATTGGCACATAATGCTTTCATGTAATTTAATAAAAAAATATAAGTACATATTCAGTGAAAAGTCTACTTCCTATACTCTGTTCCCCATAATTTTGGTAATACCTATTACTAATTTCTTATGTATCTTCTAGACAATTTTGGTTATATATAGAAGCATATATATATATATGTATGTATGTATGTATATATACTATTTTTCTCCATTTTCACAAAAATCATAGCATGCTATATACATTTTCTGCAATTTGTTTATCTTACTTTACAAAGATGTTGAAGATACTTCCATACTAAAGGATAAAGAGCTTCTGTTTTTGTTTTCCAGATACATGTCATTCCATTGAATGTACTTAATCTTAATGTACTTAATCACTATTGAGGTATATTTTTAAAATACTGCAAAGAACAAGGTCCTTCTGTAGAGCAAAGGAAACCGTATTCTATATCATATAATAAAACATAATGGAAAATACTATGAAAAAGGATATATATAAATAATATTATTATTATGTATCTAAATCACTATACTGTACACAGGAAGCTAACACAATATTGCAAATTAACTATAATTC
Organism: Tursiops truncatus; assembly: GCF_011762595.2. Classification (NCBI taxonomy): domain Eukaryota; kingdom Metazoa; phylum Chordata; class Mammalia; order Artiodactyla; family Delphinidae; genus Tursiops; species Tursiops truncatus. The sequence goes on from NC_047038.1 coordinate 15,696,816, forward strand.
AACAGAAGGAGGAAGCTCACAAGTAAATGCAAATATAAAGTAAAGTAAAGGTGGGAAATCATCCACACACAAATGTGACATCAAAACCAGCAATCATGAAAATAGGAGAGTACAAATGCAAGATACTGGAAATATTTTGAAACTGAGATCAGCAACTTAAAACAATCTTGTACATATATAGACTCCTATATCAAAACTTCATGGGAACCAGAAACCAAAAATCTACAATAGATACATACACAATAATGAAAAAGCAATGCAACACATCACTAGATAGACATAAAATCACAAGAGAGGATAACAAAAGAGGAAGGGAAGAAAAAAGACCTTCAAAAATAAATCCAAAACAATTAAAAAAATGGCAATAATAACATTCATATCTGTAATTATCTTCAGTGTAAATGGATTAAATGCTCCACCCGAAGGCTGACAGGTTGAATAGATACAAAAACAAGACCCATATATATGCTATCTACAAGAGACCCACTTCAGATCTAGGGACACATACAGACTGAAAGTGAAGGAATGGAAAAAGGTATTCCATCCAAATGGAAATCACAAGAAAGCTTGGGTAGCAATACTCATATCAGACAAAATAGACTTTAAAATAATGTTATAGGAGAGAGACAAAGAAGAACACTACATAATGATCAAGGGATCAATCCAAGAAGATGTGACAGTTGTAAATATATATACACCCAACAGAGGAGCACCTCAATACATAAGGCAAATACTAACATCCATAAAAGGAGAAATCAACAGTAACACAATAATCATGGGGGATGTTAACACCCCACTTTCATCAATGGACAGATCATCCAGACAGAAAAGCAATAAGGAAACACAGGCCTTAAATGACACATTACATGAGATGGACTTAATTGATATTTACAGAACATTTCATCCAAAGCAGCAGAATACACATTCTTCTCAAGCGCACATGGAACATTCTCTAAGACACATCTTGGGCCACAAATCAAGCCTTGGTAAATTTAAGAAAATTGAAATCATAACAAGCATTTGTTCCAACCACAAGACTATGAGATTAGAAATCAACGACAAGAAAAAAACTGGAAAAAAACACAAACATGTGGAGGCTCAACAATATGCTACTAAACAACAAATTGATTGCTAAAAAAATGAAAGAGGAAATTAAAAAATACCTAGAGACAAATGAAAAAAAACCCACAATGGTCCAAAACCTATGGGACACAGCAAAAGCAGTTCTAAGAGGGAAGTTTGTAGCAATACAATCTAATCTCAGGAAACAATAAATATCTCAAACAAATAACCTAAACTTACACCTAAAGCAACTAGAGAAAGAGGAACAAACAAAACCTAAAGTTAATAGAAGGAAACAAATCATAAAGATCAGAGCAGAAATAAATAAAATAGAGATGAAGAAAACAATAGCAAAAATCAATGAAACTAAAAGCGGGTTCTTTGAGAAGGTAAACAAAATTGATAAGCCTTTAGCCAGATTCATCAAGAAAAAAAGGGAGAGGACTTAAATCAATAAAATTAGAAATGAAAAAGGAGAAGTTACAATGGACCCCACAGAAATTCAAAGGATCATAAGAGACTACTACAATCAATGGTATGCCAATAAAGTAGACAACCTGGAAGAAATGGACAAGTTCTTAGAAACATGCATCCTTCCAAGACTGAAGCAGGAAGAAATATAAAATATGAACAGATCAATCACAAGTACTTAAATTGAAACCATGATTAAAAAAGCTTCCAACAAACAGAGGTCCAGGACCATATGGCTTCACAGGTGAATTCTATCAAACATTAAGAGAAGAGTTAACACCTGTCCTTCTGAAACTCTTCCAAAAAATTTCAGAGGAAGAAACACACCCAAACTCATTCTATGAGGCCACAATGACCCTGACACCAAAACCAGACAAAGATACCACAAAAAAAGAAAATTATAGGCCAATATCACTGAGGAATATAGATGTAAAAATCGTCTATAAAATACTAGCAAGTCAAATCCAACAATACATTAAAAACAATCATACAGCATGATCAAGGGGGATTTATCCCAGGATGCAAGGATTTTTCAAAATCTGCAAATCAATCAATGTGATACACCACATTTAACAAACTGAAGAATAAATACCATATGATCATGTCAGTGGATGCAGAAAAAGCTTTCAATAAAATTTGACATCCAAGTATGATAAAAACTCTCCAGAGAGTGGGCATAGAGAGAACCAACTTCAACATAATAAAGCCCAAATATAAAAAACCCACAGCTAACATCATTCTCAAGGGTGAGAAGCTGAAAGCATTCCCTCTAAGATCAGGAACAAGGCAAGGATGTCCATTGTCACCACTTTTATTCAACATAGTTTTAGAAGTCCTAGCCATGGCAATCAGAGAAGAAAAAGAAAAAAAATAATACAAATTGGAAAAGAAGTAAAACTGTCACTGTTTGCAGATGACATGATCCTATACATACAAAATCCTAAAGATGCCACCAGAAAACTACTAGAGCTCATCAATGAATATGGTAAAGTTGTAAGATACAAAATTAATACACAGAAATCTGCTGCATTTCTATACTCTAACAACAAAACATAAGAGAAATTAAGGAAACAGTCCCATTTACCATTGCATCAAAAAGAATAAAATGCCTAGGAATAAACCTACCTAAAGAGACAAAATACCTGTATGCTGAAAACTATAAGATGCTGATGAAAGAAATCAAAGAAGACACAAACAGGTGGAAAGATATACCATGTTCTTGAATTTGAATGATCAGTATTGTCAAAATGACTATACTACCTAAGGCAATCTACAGATTCATTGCAATCCCTATCAAATTACCAATGGCATTTTTCACAGAACTAGAACAAAACATTTTAAAATTTGTATGGAAACACAAAAGACCCAGAATAGCCAAAGCAATCCTGAGGAAGTAAACAGAACAGGAGGAATCAGTTTCCCTTACTTCAGACTACACTACAAAGCTACAGTAATTTAAAAAGTATTTTACTGGCAAATAAAGCAGAATGTTAGAGCCGTGGAACATGATAGAAAGCCCAGAAATAAACCCATGTACCTATGGTCAATTAATCTATGACAAAGGAGGCAAGAATCTACAATAGAGAAAAGACAGTCCCTTCAATAAGTGATGCTGGGAAAACTGGGCAGCTACATGTAAAAGAATGAAAATAGAACATTCTCTAACACCATACAGAAAAATAAACTTGAAATGGATCAAAGACTTAAATGTAAGGCTGGATACTATTAAACTCTTAGAGGAAAATATAGGCAGATCACTCTTTGACATAAATCACAGAAATATATTTTTTGATCCACCTCCTAGAGTAATGAAAATAAAAACAAAAATAAACAAATGGGACCTAATTAAACTCAAAAGCTTTTGCATAGCAACAGAAACCATAAATAAAACGAAGAGACAGCCCACAGAATGGGAGAAAATATTTGCAAGCAATGCAACTGACAAGGGATTAATCTTTAAAATGTACCAACAGCTCATGCAGCCCAATTAAAAAAATAAATTAAAAAAATTAAAAAATGGGCAGAAGATCTAAATAGACATTTATTCAAAGAAGACCTACCAATGGTCAAAAAGCACATGAAAAGATGCTCAACGTCACTAATTATTAGAGAAATGCAAATCAATACTACAATGAGGTATCACTTCACACCAGTCAGAATGGGCATTAGGGAAAGTAAATTGGTACAACCACTATAGAGAACAATATGGATGTTCTTTAAAATACTAAAAATAGAACTACCATGTGATCCAGCAATCCCACGCCTGGGCATATATCTGGAGAAAAACCATAATTTGAAAAGATACAGGCACCCCAGTGTTCACTGCAGCACAATTTACAATAGCCAAGACATGGAAGCAAACTAAATGTCCATCGACTGAGGAATGGACAAAGAAGATGTGGTACATATATAAAATGGAATATTACTCAACCATAAAAAAGAATGAAATAATGCCATTCTCAGCAACATGGATGGACCTAGAGATTATTATACTAAGTCAGACAGAGAAAGGCAAATATTTTATGACATCACTCATATGTGGAATCTAATTTTTAAAAAATGAAACAAATGAACTTATTTACAAAACAGACTTACAGATATCAAAAATAAACTTATGGTTGCCAAAGAGGAAACATGGGGGTGAGGGATAAATCAGGAGCTTAAGATGAACATACACACACTACTATATATAAGATAGAAAACCAACAAGGACCTACTGTATAGCAGAGGGAACTCGACTCAATATTTTGGGATAACTATATGAGAAAAGAATATAAAAAAGAATGAATATATATATGTGTATAACTGAATCACCTTGATGTACACCTGAGACTAACACAACATTTTAAATCAACTATACTCCAATGAAATTAAAATTTATAAAAAATTTTTAAAAAGTGATTACTGATAAAAATATAATAATTTTAATTTTTATTAATTTTTTAAAAAGAAAAAATATTTCTATGATAGTGTATAAAACTACTATTTTTCTTTTCAACTTTGCTCTTGTACTTTATGAAAGAAAAGATGAAATTAATAATTTTTTGTTTAAATTTCTTTTCCTTATTTGGACAGAAAAACAGTAAAATAAAAGCTGTGGAAAATTACAGTATTCAAAAACAACTTAATCCAAACAAACTAGGAATTTTATCAAAAAAATTTGAAAACAAGGTTTGATAAGGGGTAGTTTCCTGTTACTTTTATGTTTTGGTCAACTTTTCAATATTTTCTATTCTAAATATTTATAACTTAAAAAGCATAACAGTTTCTAAACACTATTTTTGGAAACTGTAATATATGACAGAGTGAGATTTATAGGTAAACTAAATGAGGGTTAATTTAATAGTAAGTTAAATACTTTTATTTTTTAGTTTAGTTTATACTGCAAAATCCACCTTTTCTACCAAAAATACTCTTCAGAATAACAGAAACATTTGTTTTCAAATCAGGTTTATTTCACTGTTGTAAATGGTTTGTTGATTATCTTAATTATATCATATATATACGTAATAATATATATATACATATATATACATATATACAATATATATGTATATATATACATACATATATATGTAATAATCATTACATAATGATTATTATGTGTTATGATTACCAATATCACATAGTAACTACAATTTATTGAATGTATACTCTAAGCATTATACTAAGCACTCATCACTCATTTTTTGCTTTTAAACTCTCTATGAAATAGGAAATGCTATTTTATTCATTTATAGAAGAGAAACTGAGGATTATTAATGATGCTTACATTGCTCCAGATGACATAGCTTAGAAGAAGTAGAGCCATTATTTCAACCCAAGTTGTCTGACTCTAGACTTCAAAACCCTAATACTGTGGTACACCACTTACTCTCAATATCTTTAGCTTAGCATATGAATTAAATTGGGCACTCTTAAAAGGAAATTGAATGTATTTATTGTTATTCTGTGAACACAGAAGGGGTTATCTCCTATTATTTACCCTCAGTAATCTCACCCAGTTTCCTACATCAGAATACATTCATGGCCTTAGTATCCTCCTCCTCTGGTGTGGCACATGGCAGTATTAATGGCTTCTTTTTTTTGCGGTACATGGGCCTCTCACTGTTGTGGCCTCTCCCGTTGTGGAGCACAGGCTCCGGACGCGCAGGCTCAGCGGCAATGGCTCACGAGCCCAGCCGCTCCGCAGCATGTGGGATCTTCCTGGACGGGGCACAAACCCGTGTCCCCTGCATCGGCAGGCGTACTCTCAACCACTGTGCCACCAGGGAAGCCCTGGACTTTATTCTTAAAGAAATGAGAAGCTGTTTAAAAGTCTTCAAGAGGAGAGAACGGCAAATATGGCAGAGTAGAAAGACCCTGAGCTCACCTATTCTCTCAAGCACACCAAGTCACAACTACCTTCAGAACAAACATCAGTGAAAAAAAATGGAACCTACAACTGAAGACATAAAGAAGGAACCACAAGACAGGCAGGAGAAACAGACTCAGGATATGATCAAATCCCATACCCCACAGATGGATGACCCACAAACAGGAGAATAATTATATTGCAGAGATTCTCCCATAAGAGTGAATTCTGAGCTCCACATCAGGCTCCCTAGCCTGGGGTTCAGGCACGGGGATGGCAAGCCCCCAGAGAATTTGGCTTTGAAGGCCAGCAGAGCTTACTTGCAGGAGCCCTACAGGACTGGGGGAAATACAGACTTCACACTTAAAGGGTGCAAACAAAATCTCACACACACCGGGACCCACAGTAAAAGAAGTAATTTGATAGAAGCCTGGGCCAGAGTCTCCCAGAGAGATGGGGGTTGGTGGCTGCAGCTCACCCTGGAGACATAAACACTGATGTCAGATATACTGGTAAACATTCAGCTGCATGAACATGCCTGGTGGCTGATATCTTGGATTATTAGTGCTAAGACCTGGTGCCACCCAACAGCCTGTAGGATTCAGTGCTGGGACACCTCAGGCCGAAAAACTAACTGGGTGGGGACACAGCCCCACCCATCAGCACACAGGCTGCCTAAAGACTAAAGAGCCCACAGCCACCTCTGGACATGAGCCTAGACACAGAGGACAACACCCTGCTCTACCCACCAGTGGATAGGCACCAGCCCCTTCCACCAGGAAGCCTGCACAAGCCTCTAGACCAGCCTCACCCACCAGGGGCAGATACCAGAAGCAAGAAAACTACAGTCCTGCATCACAGGCCAGACTCTACCCTGGGACCATCTGGGCCCTGGCCTTGCCCACTAGCAGGCCAGTGCAACCATCTGGGCACCCTGGAACCCATACACAGCTGTATCAGGAACCGGCCCCTGCCCCCACCAACAATCTGAAACAAGCTCTCTAATCCCGGGCTATGCAGCCAGACTCCAAGAACCAGATCTGTCTGCCAGCAGTCTGGCACTAAACCCAGGATATGGATTCACCTGCCAGTGGGTGGGATACAGTCCCAGAGTATTCGAGACCCTGACTCCACCCACCAGTGAGCCAGCATTAGCACTGGGGCCCACTAGGGTTCTGCAACCAGCCACCTCATGATCAGGCCCTGCTAAACAGAAGACAGCAGCATTCACACAAGGCAAGGCCTGACAACCAAACAGACTAGGGGGCAACTAAGCCTACCAGACTGCCCACACAGTCAGCCCACAACAACAGAAGGACACATACAGCCCTCTTAGGGGAACTCCATAGAGCTTGGGTGACAAGAGGGGAGTATACTGTGGGGATGCATAGGATGCCTCCTACATAGGGTCGCTTCTCCAAGGCTGAGAAATGCAACTAACCTACCACATACTTAAAAATGCAAATAGCAACTTAGACAAAATGAGGCAACATAGGAGTATGTTCCAGATTAAGGAACAAGATAAAACTCCAGAAGAAGAACTAAGTGAAGAGGAGATAGGCAATCTACCCAAGAGAGAATTCAGAGGAATGATTGTAAAGATGATAAAAGAACCTAGGAGGAGGATGGATACACAGAACAAGAAGTTAGAAGTTTTAACAGTGAGTTAGAATACATAAAGAACAACCAAACAGATGAAAAATACAAAAACTGAAATGAAAAATGCACTAGAAGGAGTCAATAGTAAACTAAATGAAGTAGATGAATGGATTAGTAAGCTCAAAGACAGAGTAGTGGAAATCAGTGCTGCTAAACAGATAAAAGAAAAAAGAATGAAAAGAGATGAGGACAGTTTAAGAAACCTTTGAAACAACATCAATTGCACTAATATTTGCATTTTAGGGGTCCCAGAAGAAGGAGAGAGAGAGAAAGGGTCCAAGAAAATATTTGAAGACGTAATAGCTGAAAACCTCCATAACCTGTGGAAGGAAACAGTCACTGAAGTCCAGGAAGCACAGAATCCCATACAGAATTAACTCAAAGAGGAACACACTAAGACACATTGTACTCAAAATGCCAAATATTAAAGATAATGAGAGAATACTAAAATCAGCAAGGGAAAAGCAACAAGTAGCCTACAAGGGAACTCCCATAAGGCTACCCGCTGATTTTTCAGCAGAAAGTCTGCAGGTCAGAAGGGAGTGGCATAATATATTGGGTTGGCCAAAAAGTTCATTCGGGTTTTTCTATATGATGTTAACAGCACGCAAAAGGAATGCAAACATAACACTAAAGATAGTCATCAAATCACAAGAGAAAAGAACAAAAGAAGAAAGGGGAAAAAAAGACTTACAAAAACAAATCCAAACCAATTAACAAAATAGCAATAAGAACATACATATTGATAATTACCTTAAATGTAAATGGACTAAATGCTTAAACCAAAAGACACAGACTGGCTGAATGGACACAAAACAAGACCCATATCTATGCTGTCTATAAGAAACTCATCTCAGATCTAGAGACATATACAGACTGAAAGTGAGGGGATGGATAAAATATTCTATGCAGATGGACATAAAAAGAAAGCTGGAGTAGCAATACTTATACCAGAAAAATAGACTTTAAAATAAAGACTGTTATAAGAGACAGAGAAAGACACTACGTGATGATCAAGGGATCAATCCAAGAAGATAAAACAATTGTAAATATATATGCACCCAACATAGGAGCACCTCAATATATAAGGCAATGAAAAATCTCAAATAAACAACATAACCTTACACCAAAAGCAACTAGAGAAAGAAGAACAAACAAAACCCAAAGTTAGTAGCAGGAAAGAAATCATACAGATCAGAGCAGAAATAAATAAAAGCTTTTAAAAGTTAGGAAAAAATCAATGAAACTAAAAGTTGGTTCTTTGAGAAGATAAACAAAATTGATAAACTTTTAGCCAGACTCATAAAGATAAAAGGGAGAGGGCCCAAATCAATAAAAATAGAAATGAAAAAGGAGAAATTACAACTGACACTGCAGAAATACAGAGGATCATAAGAGAATACTACAAGTAACTATACACCAATAAAATGGACAACTTAGAAGAAACAGACTAATTCTTAGAAAGGTACAATCTCCCAAGACTTAAGCAGGAAGAAATGAAAAATATGAACAGACCAGTTATCAGTACTGAAATTGAATCCATAATTTAAAAATTCCCTACAAACAAAAGTCCAAGACCAGATCGCTTCACAGGTGAATTATACCAAACATCTAGAGAAGAGTTAATGCCTACACTTCTGAAACTATTCCAAAAAATTGCAGAGGAAGGAACACTTCTGAAATCATTCTATGAGGCTACAATAACCCTTAACTGAAACCAGACAAAGATATCACCAAAAATGAAAATTACAGGTCAATATCATTGATGAACATAGATGCAAAAATCCTCTATAAAATACTAGCAAACAAAATCCAACAATACAATAAAGGATCATACTCCATGATCAAGTGGGATTTTCCCAGGGATGTGAGGATTTTTCAAAATCTGCAAATCAATCAATGTGATACACCACATTTAACAAACTGAAGAATAAATACCATATGATCATGTCAGTAGATGCAGAAAAAGCTTTCAATAAAATTTAACATCCAAGTATGAAAAAAACTCTCCACAACGTGGGAGTAGAGGGAACCTACCTCAACATAATAAACCCCAAATATAAAAAACCCACAGCTAACATCATTCTCAAGGGTGAAAAGCTGAAAGCATTCCCTCTAAGATCAGGAACAAGGCAAGGATGTCAATTGTCACCACTTTTATTCAACATAGTTTTGGAAGTCCTAGCAATGGCAATCAGAGAAGAAAAATAAAAAGAATCCAAACTGCAAAAGAAGTAAAACTGTCACTGTTTGCAGATGACATGATACTATACATACAAAATCCTAAAGATGCCACCAGAAAACTACTAGAGCTCATCAATGAATTTGATAAAGTTGTAGATACAAAATTAATACACAGAAATATACCGCATTCCTATACACTAACAACAAAACATCAGAAAGAGAAATTAAGGAAACAATCCCATTTACCATTGCATCAAAAAGGATAAAATACCTAGAAATAAACCTACCTAAGGAGACAAAATACCTGTATGCTGAAAACTATAAGATGCTGATGAAAGAAATCAAAGAAGACACAAACAGATGGAAATATATACCATGTTCTTGGATTGGAATAATCAATACTGTCAAAATGACTATACTACCCAAGGCAATCTACAGATTCAATGCAATCTGTATCAAATTACCAATGGCATTTTTCATAGAACTAGAAAAAAACATTTAAAATTTATAGGGAAACACAAGAGACCCCTAATAGCCAAAACAACCTTGAGAAAGAAGAACAGAGCTGGAGGAATCAGGCTCCCTGACTTCAGACTATACTACAAAGCTACAGTAATCAAAACAGTATGGTGCTGGCACAAAAATAGGCACAAGATCAATGGAATAGGATAGAAAGCCCAGAAATAAACCCATGCACTTATGGTCAATTAATCTCTGACAAAGGAGGCAAAAACATACAATAGAGAAAAGACAGTCTCTTCAATTAGTGGTGCTGGAAAAACTGTACAGCTACATGCAAAACAATGAAATTAGAACATTCTCTAACACCATACACAAAAATAAACCCAAAATAGAGTAAAGACCTAAATGTAAGAGGGGATACCATAAAACTCCTAGAGGAAAACATAGGCAGAACACTCTGACATAAATCGCAGCAATATTTTTTTGGATCCATCTCTTAAAGCAAAGGAAACAAGATAACAAATAAGCAAATGGGATCTATTTAAACTTAAAAGCTTTTGCATAGTAAAGGAAACCATCAACAAAATGAACGGACAACCTACTGAATGGGCAAAGATATTTGCAAATGATATGACCAATAAAGGGTGAATATACAACATATATAAACAATTCATACAACTCAATATCAAAAAAGCAAGAAACCCAATTAAAACATAGGCAGAAGACCTGAATAGACATTTCTCCAAAGAAGACATATAGATGGCCAGCAGGCGCATGAAAAGATGCTCAACCTCACTAATTATTAGACAAATGCAAATCAAAACCACAATGAGGTATCACCTCACACCTGTCAAAATGGCTATCATTGAAAAGTTTACAGTATGGAGGTTTCTCAAAAAACTAAAAATAGAGTTGCCATATGATTCAGCAATCACACTCCTGGGTATATTTCCAAAAGTAACAAAAATAGTAATTCGAAAAGATACTTGCACCCCAATGTTCACAGCAGCGTTATTTACAAATGCCAAGGTATGGAAGCAACCTAAGTGTCCACCAACAGATTAAAGGATAAAGAAGATGTGAGATATATATATATACATATATATGTATATATAGATATCACTATATCACTATATGTATATGTCACTATATGTATCTATAACTATATGTATATACCACTAGATGTATATACCACCATATGTATATACCACTATATATATACATATATGTATATACAATGGAATATTACTCAGTCATAAAATAACAATGAAATAATGCCATTTGCAGCAACATGGATGGACCTAGAGATTTTCACACTAAGTGAAATATGTCCAACAAAGAAAGACAAATAGCATATGATATCACTTTTATGTGGAATCAAAAAAAATGATACAAATGAACTTATTTACAAAACTGAAATAGATTCACAGACATAGAAAAGAAAATTGTGGTTACCAAAGGTGAAAGGAGCTGGGAGGGATCAATTGGGAATTTGGGTTTAACAGATATACACTACTATATATAAAATACGTAAATAACAAGGACCTACTGTATAGCACAGGGAACTATATTCAGTATCTCATAATAACTTATGAAAAAATATCTGAAAAATAAATACATAAATGTATAATTGAATCACTTTCCTGTACACCTGAATCACTGTGGAACAACTATACTTCAATTAAAACAATAAATTAAGATAAATGTAAAAAATTTAAATTAAACAAATAAATAAATAAAGGTCGTCAAGAAAGGAATGTGTGGAAGATGGGAATGTGGTAACAATCAGATTTGTATTTTAAAATCATCTCCCTCTCTGAAGAAGGAATCTGAGCAGACGAAAGTGAGATGGTAAATATCCTGCAGTAGTCCAGGTGAGAGATGAGATGTTTTCATCTTTGCTAGTTCCCTGAGAGACGGAGAGTGGACAGATCCAAGAGAGATTTACCAGGCCACCTATAGGACATAATACTGTATTAGGAGTGAAAAGAAGTGAAGGAGAGGGAAGATTAAGGAATAAAACCTCAACTAGTGCTGTCACAGGATGGTGTTTAATTGTGCAACAGAATAATCAACCAGAATAATAATTCTCTTTTTGTTCTCAGATGTGTGGCATCTGAAGAGCATGCTGCCTTAACTTCAGTCCAATTTTCCAAGTTCGGACTTTCCTTTTTAGGGGAGGATTAATAAAGCCTCTGTTTTTTCAAAAGCTGAGATCACAACAGAAGATAGTTTGTCTAAGAAGGGAAAGATAAATGTTTAAAGGAAAAGGGAAGAACTAGATGACTATATTCCTTGATACTCAAGGAATAGAGGACTGGTAGGTTTCAAGAGGATGGACACCTGTGTTCTACCCCTAGTAAGGGTCATGAACATGACCAAGAACATGAGTGTCTCCAAATGGGGTGCTACCTCAAAACAGGAAACTAAACTGTGTTTAAAAAAAAAAAAAAAGCTATAGGAGAGATCCTGGCAGAGAGGAAATGGATGTCAAGGACAGTAAAATGTGCCTTCAAATAAACTATGTATTTTGCAAAGTAAACACTCCAATTTAACTACAATGGGCTGAAGTCCTGATGACTTGCCCCAAGATTCCTAAGGTTCTCATTTCTTTGAAAGAGAGGGAAAGGGTTTCTCTCCTCCACAATGACTCAGATCTGATTTCCAGCCAAATCTGGTAAGTATAGGCTCAGCCAGACTTGATTTCTTGTAGAAAAACCTATTCCTATAGCACAAATGTCATGCAACAAGTATTTATTGGTCACCATAGAGTGACATTTAATGAGTCTGCTTCCATTTACTTAGTAATAGATTTTTTTTATAATTGGCTTTCTAAGAAATCTATTCTCCTCATATCAAGTTGGGCATAAAATCCACCCCCTGTTATAATATGAGCAGGAATCTAACACACAGCAAAACATAGAGGTTCAACTGGCATTCTGCTGATAAACAAAAATAACAGATACAAGTTTCAACGAGCAGAATATAAATCTTGATTTTTGGAGAGACAAAGCACTGAGCAAATGGAAAAAGTTGCTACTAACATGTAATAAGTACTTGAAGCAAGACACACTGCAAAGCATATTGGAGGGAAAACTCCTTAGAAATATTGTTTAGGAAAACATCATAAAGTTTGAGCAAATAAAATTAAATTTATGCTATTACATCATCTCTCAGGTTTTCCAAAGCTGTTATAAAACATTAGCCCATTGATATGGAACGAATAAAGACTACTGTACTGTGGGAACAGGACTAGAGTTCTGGGTTAGGTGAAGGAAAGTATCCTGTTTTTACCCCTACATTATTCCCTTCTGAAATTATTTTTCCTAAAATCTCTTATCCTTTACATTCAGAGAAACTTATATAAATAATGGGCATAATAAGTATTCTTCCAGAAGTATTCACGTTATCTTTGGCATTCAAAATACCTGAAAACTCAATAGCAGAGATAAATTGCTCTTTCTTTGGATTTAAAATAAACCATATGAAGCTTTCAGGTGGTTAATTAGCTATTTTAATAACTTTTTAAAAAATATAAATTAGGATAACTGCTAGCCAGTATCATAATAGTTCATTTAATATCAACCCTCCCTACTTATAATCTTGAATATAAATATAAATCTGAAAGTGGCATTTTAAATCTGGGGGAAATTCCTTCAAGAAGAAACACTAAAAGTTCTAAAATTGTTATTTGTTCCTAGAATAAGAATTCTTGATTTTTCTTAAAATTTTCTCCTTGGAAACCCTCCTACACTGTTGGTGGGAATGTAAATTGGTGAAGCCACTGCGGAGAATACTAAGGAAAATCCTTAAAAAATAAAAATAGAGCTACCATATGATCCTGCAATCCCACTCCTGGGCATATACTTGGAGAAAACCATAATTTGAAAAGATACATGCACCCCTGTGTTCACTGCAGCACAACTTACAATAGCCAAGACATGGAAGAAACCTAAATGTCCATTGATAGATGAATGGATAAAGAAGATGTGGTATATATAAACAATGGAATAGTACTCAGCCATAAAAAAGAATGAAATAATGCCATTTGCAGCAACATGGGTGGACCTAGAAATTATGCTAAGTGAAGTAAGCCAGACAGAGAAAGACAAATATAATATTGCTTACATGTGGAAACTAAAAAAAAAAAAAAAAAGACCCATAGACATAGAAAACCAACTTGTGGTTACCAATGGGGAGTAGGGGAGGGATAAATTAGAAGTTTGGGATTAACATATACACACTGCTATGTATAAAACAGATAACCACCAAGGACCTACTGTATAGCACAGGGAACCATACTCAATATTTTGTAATAACATATAAGGGAAAAGAATCTGAAAAAGAATATAGATGTAGATATATAGATATATCTGAATCACTTTGCTGTACACCTGAAACTAACACAACAGTGTAAATCAACTACCCTTCAATTAAAAAAAAAAAAAAAGTAGAAAACAATTTCTCTTTGGATCGTGGTATTTTATAGTATGAAATAAGCTTTTTAAGTTTTGACAGTTTCCAGATTTCATATTAAGTGTAAATTACATTTTCTTATATACCTGAGAACATTTATAATTTAACTGAAAATAAAAATAAATAAATAAAAAATGACTTTTCTACATATTAAAATTATTTTGATTTGGAAGCATGATCCTGGGACAGTTTAATAATTATCTGATAATTAGGAGTCATTTTTCCTAGGTACTAGGGCTTACAACTTGTGCTGCTTTATACACAGTTTATTTTTTCATAAATATTTTCCATTGTTCATGTTGTGAACTTTTGATGACATTTATTTTTGTAAATGCACAAAACAGAAATATATATGAGTTTTCAGGCTCTTAATAATAAACATTTTTTGAAAGTTAGATTTACTTATACATTTATTTTTAGCAACTATCATTCTTATGCATACAAAGCAAATTATAAACAAAATATTTAGATTAAACCATACAAGATACTTCTTCATATTCAGAAGTGACCATTCCAAGTGACTTCTTACTCTGAATCATTGAATTCTGTTTTTTGTCAGACATTATCTTCCTCTGGCCAGCAGTTCTATAGAAAGTGCTCCATTATTGCACCTGTTATTTTCTTCCAAATCTTTGACAACCATTTTGCAATTTGATATCATTTGACCTTGTACTTTCTGGATCTCAAGGCAAGTGTCTATTGAAGGTTTTCAAACAAACTTGGATTCATGGTTCTTTCTCAAATGTTTCTTTAACTGTTTTGTTTACTTAAGCATAGAAGGTTTGCCCTCCTCTAGTAATGTTACCTAGGCTGTTGCCCCAGAATTGACTCCTGCCCCTCCCTCAAATAGAAACCAATTACTCTTATCTAAGTTTCAGGAGGAAGCTGAAAGAGAGAAAGAAACAAGAACTCTTTAGAACCTACTAGGCACAAGATGGCGGAAGATTGCCCTCTAGTAGACCTTGAGCCTTGTTATATGCTCATTGTAATGCATTAGCATGCTCAATGACACACCCACCAGTGCTCTGACAGTTGATGACTGCCATGACAACAACCAGAAAAGCCCATACAAGGACTGAAAAAAAGAGTCCCATCAGTTTCAGGTCCAAACCACACCCCTGTTCTCTAATAACTCATGAATATTCCTTCCACTCTTTCCAATTCCCTCCCTTTTACCTAGATCAACCCTCCTATACATTTAATGTCTCCACCTGAATAGGGTTGAGAAGTTGACTTGTGAACTAGGTTCCTGCT
The DNA here is from genome assembly GCF_011762595.2 of Tursiops truncatus. NCBI lineage: Eukaryota > Metazoa > Chordata > Mammalia > Artiodactyla > Delphinidae > Tursiops > Tursiops truncatus. The sequence goes on from NC_047038.1 coordinate 15,712,738, forward strand.
TCTCCATTCTTTGGCCATTGAATAAAGCTTGTCCTATTTCAGTCTCAGCATGGGTTCAATATTGACTGCATGAAACCAAAGGCTAAAAGAACCTCCCTGGCTGAGACAGGGGATCTTGGCCAGGGCCAGGCCCCAGGTGCAGGTCTGTTCTACCAATTCAGTAACAGCAATGCCTTTACGAATATATCCAAGTCACTAAACTATTCTGAGGTTGTTTTTTAACTGATGAAGTTCTTGAACCCTCAGGCAATATCAACTACTCATCACTCTGCCTAGCCAATAGCAATTTTAAGATGTAGCCCAATTTTGAATAAAATATAATACCATGTGTATCTGAGATGCAGTGAAATATAACATTAGTCTTTGGCAACAGCAATGTCATGGAGAAAAGTAGCCAGCAGCCAGTGATACTGCCAGATATTCAAACCCATTGTCTGCAGCAGCAACAGAAGAGAACTGCCTTTTATTAGCAATCGTGAGGCACTTCAGAAACCCATATGGAACAAAGGATATGCTCTGGAACGATCTGGGACTCTGATTTGGTTGATGGACATCAACCAAATATTTCACGTTTAACTGGTGTTACAGCTAAACCCTTGAGTCCTTCAGGATGCAGCACTTTAGAGAAATACTATAACATTTTATTAAAGCATAGCTAGTGTTTATTGCTATTTCACATTTGCATATCACAGCAGTGTGACATTTTACTTCTGCTAATTATACTACTTCTTGAATAATTTGCAGTAATATTTTCTGCTACATTTGATATCTCTTATCTCTTATTTTATCCCGCCCCTGACAAATAGCTAAACAAAGCCTTAAATATTTATTTTCAAGTTATATTATCTTAATATTTCAATTACCCTTCCTTTTAGATTCTTTGGGGAAATTTGTTTTGTTGAATCTTGAAACAGTATAGCTCTTAATACATTATACAGGGAATTATAAACGTATAAATACCAAAAGGTAAAGTAATCTTTATAGACATTTTATAATGTGTTTCTTTTTTTTTTTTTTTTTTTTTTTTTTTTTTTTTTTAAAATCTTTTTTGGTGTATAATTGCTTTACAATGGTATGTTAGTTTCAGCTTCACAACAAAATGAATCAGTTATATATACACATATGTTCCCATATCTCTTCCCGCTTGCGTCTCCCTCCCTCCCACCCTCCCTATCCCACCCCTCCAGGCGGTCACAAAGCACCGAGCTGATCTCCCTGTGCTATGCGGCTGCTTCCCACTAGCTATCTACCTTACGTTTAGTAGTGTATATATGTCCATGCCTCTTTATCGCTTTGTCCCCGTTTACCCTTCCCCCTCCCCATAGCCTCAAGTCCATTCTCTAGTAAGTCTGTGCCTTTATTCGTGTTTCACCCCTAGGTTTTTCATGACATTTTTTTTTTTCTTAAATTCCATATATATGTGTTAGCATACGGTATTTGTCTCTCTCTTTCTGACTTACTTCACTCTGTATGACAGACTCTAGGTCTATCCACCTCATTACAAATAGCTCAATTTCATCTCTTTTTATGGCTGAGTAATATTCCATTGTATATATGTGCCACATCTTCTTTATCCATTCATCCGATGATGGACACTTAGGTTGTTTCCATCTCTGGGCTATTGTAAATAGAGCTGCAATGAACATTTTGGTACATGACTCTTTTTGAATTATGGTTTTCTCAGGGTATATGCCCAGTAGTGGGATTGCTGGGTCATATGGTAGTTCTATTTGTAGCTTTTTAAGGAACCTCCATACTGTTCTCCACAGTGGCTGTATCAATTTACATTCCCACCAACAGTGTAAGAGGGTTCCCTTTTCTCCACACCCTCTCCAGCATTTGTTGTTTCTAGATTTTTTGATGATGGCCATTCTGACTGGTGTGAGATGATATCTCATTGTCGTTTTGATTTGCATTTCTCTAATGATTAGTGATGTTGAGCATTCTTTCATGTGTTTGTTGGCACTATGTATATCTTCTTTGGAGAAATGTCTATTTAGGTCTTCTGCCCATTTTTGGATTGGGTTGTTTGTTTTTTTGTTATTAAGCTGCATGAGCTGCTTGTAAATTTTGGAGATTAATCCTTTGTCAGTTGCTTCATTTGCAAATATTTTCTCCCATTCTGAGGGTTGTCTTTTTGTCTTCTTTATGGTTTCCTTTGCTGTGCAAAAGCTTTTAAGTTTCATTAGGTCCCATTTGTTTACTTTTGTTTTTATTTCCATTTCTCTAGGAGGTGGGTCAAAAAGGACCTTGCTGTGATTTATGTCATAGAGTGTTCTGCCTATGTTTTCCTCTAAGAGTTTGATAGTTTCTGGCCTTACATTTAGGTCTTTAATCCATTTTGAGCTTATTTTTGTGTATGGTGTTAGGGAGTGATCTAATCTCATACTTTTACATGTAGCTGTCCAGTTTTCCCAGCACCACTTATTGAATAGGCTGTCCTTTCTCCACTGTACATTTCTGCCTCCTTTGTCAAAGATAAGGTGACCATATGTGCGTGGGTTTATCTCTGGGCTTTCTATCCTGTTCCATTGATCTATATTTCTGTTTTTGTGCCAGTACCATACTGTCTTGATTACTGGACAAATTCTTAGAAAGGCACAACCTGCCAAGACTGAATCAGGAAGAAATAGAAAATATGAACAGACCAATCACAAGCACTGAAATTGAAACTGTGATTAAAAATCTTCCAACAAGCAAAAGCCCAGGACCAGATGGCTTCACAGGCGAATTCTATCAAACATTTAGAGAAGAGCTATCACCTATCCTTCTCAGACTCTTCCAAAATATAGCAGAGGGAGGAACACTCCCAAACTCATTCTACGAGGCCACCATCACCCTGATACCAAAACCAGACAAGGATGTCACAAAGAAAGAAAACTACAGGCCAATATCACTGATGAACATAGATGCAAAGATCCTCAACAAAATACTAGCAAACAGAATCCAACAGCACATTAAACGGATCATACACCATGATCAAGTGGGGTTTATTCCAGGAATGCAAGGATTCTTCAATATACGCAAATCAATCAACGTGATACACCATATTAACAAATTGAAGGAGAAAAACCATATGATCATCTCAATAGATGCAGAGAAAGCTTTTGACAAAATTCAACACCCATTTATGATAAAAACCCTGCAGAAAGTAGGCATAGAGGGAACTTTCCTCAACATAATAAAGGCCATATATGACAAGCCCACAGCAAACATCATCCTCAATGGTGAAAAACTGAAAGCATTTCCACTAAGATCAGGAACAAGACAAGGTTGCCCACTCTCACCACTCTTATTCAACATAGTTTTGGAAGTTTTAGCCACAGCAATCAGAGAAGAAAAGGAAATAAAAGGAATCCAAATCGGAAAAGAAGAAGTAAAGCTGTCACTGTTTGCAGATGACATGATCCTATACATAGAGAACCCTAAAGATGCTACCAGAAAACTACTAGAGCTAATCAATGAATTTGGTAAAGTGGCAGGATACAAAATTAATGCACAGAAATCTCTGGCATTCCTATATACTAATGATGAAAAATCTGAAAGTGAAATCAAGAAAACACTCCCATTTACTATTGCAACAAAAAGAATAAAATACCTAGGAATAAACCTACCTAAGGAGACAAAAGACCTGTATGCAGAAAATTATAAGACACTGATGAAAGAAATTAAAGATGATACAAATAGATGGAGAGATATACCATGTTCTTGGATTGGAAGAATCAACATTGTGAAAATGACTCTACTACCCAAAGCAATCTACAGATTCAATGCAATCCCTATCAAACTACCACTGGCATATTTCACAGAACTAGAACAAAAAATTTCACAATTTGTATGGAAACACAAAAGACCCCGAATAGCCAAAGCAATCTTGAGAACGAAAAATGGAGCTGGAGGAATCAGGCTTCCTGACTTCAGACTATACTACAAAGCTACAGTAATCAAGACAGTATAATGTGTTTCTTCTCAGGGAAGGTGATGGGGGTTGAGTATGAGGCAAGAAAGAAAAATCGTTTGGGGAAACTTATAAAATACTACCTTGCTTCCCATCCTGAGGGAATAATAATCAGCATGCCTAAAAGGAATGGCAAGCATTTATATTTCATATATATATATATGGTCCAGATTTTTATCTTGCCCCCCTGGTTAGATCCTCTGTTGTGTTTTTTTGCTGTGTTCTGCCTAATAGGGGCACCTGAGTCATAAATGACATTGTCAGCTAGCTTCCATCTGACTCAGAACCCAGGTATAAAACTAAATGAGTTTCTTTAATTTGAGATCATTCAGAACTTTTGGGGTTTCAAATTAAACTAGTTTAAGAATTAAAAAAAAAACACAACAATTTACTAGAAGGCTACTGAGGGTTTACAGGGCAGAGAAAGAACTGTAGGATCAATGTCATCTTTGGGACTTTAGGAAGAGGAAACTTTTGTTTCCAGGATATTGCTTTTCCTTCCCTCTCTCTCCCTCTCTCTCCCCTTCTCTCCCTCTCTTCAACCTTTCATTTCCATCTGTTACTCATCTCTGTTTGTATTTTCTTCCATTAATTCTGTCCTTCTGTACTCAAGTTCTTTGCACATAATGAGGAATATCACAAATGGTGTAGCCTTATATTCACATCCTAGTTCTGTGACTTAAGAAGCAAGGGCTCTCCATTGAGTAAGAACAATCTTGGGAAATAACACTAATTGGCCAAGACTATGTCACATGCCTTTCCTGTATGAAATCCCATGGACAGGGATACTAATTGGCCAGGACTAAATCACGTCTTTCTCTGTGATCAGGGGTGTGTCATCTGTTACTGGTGAAATGGAGAAAAGAAGCATTTCACACAGACGGAAGCAGTAGCTAACCCAGGAGTTTAGGAAGGCACTTAGAAGATTTGTTGAGAATAGCATAGTTCACAACTTAGAATAAGAAATTTATCTACTTCATTAGAGTTAACAGAATTATATAATTATATCTAAAACATTATGAGATTCTGCTAACAAGTTCTAATTTCTTTTTTCCTCTCCTTACTGATCTTATCTGATCCTGTTTTCAGCTTCTTTTTAGGCTGTTCCTTGGGGCTTATTTCCTCTCATTGCAAGATGGATTCTCTATCATTTTATGTGGCTCCACATAAAAGTGTGCTTTCTCTACACTGAGTGGTATCCAGTAACTAATTTCTAACTAGCATCCAGTGTCATTTTCCCCTATACCCTTAGTCACAGTCTCAAGAATGGAGACTTCTATCAGTCTCCCTATTTAGTGGGAATACTTCACCTGGTGTTCTAGTTTCCAATCATCTATCACCATGAAAAAAAAGTATGAGTACAATGACAATGCCTGCCTGTCAATATAAACAGGACCATTTTCTCTCACTTGTCCATTGCCTGCACCTTCAATAATGGCAGCTTGATGAACAGTATGCTTATTTACACAGCTTAGAGCACCAGCAAAATTTAGACTTAGTTTGAATATACCCTCTACCTTGAAAATGCTTGCTGCTCCATTCTCCCTTAACTTTTTATATTTTGTTTGTCTTCTCATTAATTCAATAGATTTTACCTTTCCTTAAATCCCCTTACCTCAAACTCCCTTCACCTTTTAAAAAGTATAATTTACTGTATCTTATATTTACTTGTAATATTGTTTTACTGTTGGAGATCAGGTTACAAAGTTGCATATATTTTAAGTGGTTTGTCCATAACTTTATCTTTCCAGCATGCCTTATTTCAGTGCACAATTTTACATAACACAAAATGTTCAAGAATGCACATATCACGTTGTAGTAGAAATGACTGTATACATACACCCATATTACAGAAGCATTATTTAATCATATACAATCAAATCAGGTAAACATCACAGTGTATTAACACAAGTAGAAATGGTAGAATACTGTTAGAAACTCGGTATATGAAGTTGAGCAAAGAGCTCAGCTTCTCCCACGAACACAACAAAACTACAACTATATGTAGAGCAAACCTCTCTGAGAACCTGAAGACTAGCAGAATGGCTGTTTTCCAACTAAGAATATAAAGAAAAAACACACTGAGATGGGTGGAGGGAAGAGAAGTGATCTAGTCAGGACACACACCCCCAGTGGTGACCCAAAAGAGGAAGGAAATATCACTAACAATGAGGCTCCCTTAAGGAGCAAAGGGTTCAAGACCCATATTGGGCACCTCAGCCCTGGAGTCCAGCACTGGAAGATAAGGCCCCTTAACTGGTTTTGAAAACCAGCATGTCTTACAATAGGTAGAACTGGAGGGCTGTAGGAAACAAAATGTGCTCTTACAGTGTGAACCACAATCTTATTTGTTCCCAGTCCCAGCGCAGAGGCAGCAGATTGAAAAGTGCTTTGTACTCTAGCCAGCTTGCCAACAGTGCCCCAGCATGCACCCCCAGTCTGCACTGGGCTCCAGCTCCAACCACCCCCCACCACATGCCAAAGCATCAGCCCTTGTGCACTCTGGGAAAAGCCATGGCCCATGCTGGGTTCTGGCTCCGGGCCTTCCCTCCTTCAAGGTGGCACTGCCTGCATCCACTGAGAGAAGCCCAGGCCTGTTCCGTGCTCCAGCTCTACCCCTTCTGGCTGCAGTCTTCCCCCACCCCACCCTTAAGGCAGCAGACACCAGCACACTCTGCAAAAATCCTCAGCCCACACTCGTTTCAACTTCAGCCTTCCTGCCAAAGCCACTGGGCACACACAGACTGCAAAGGTGCACTCCTATACAAGGACACAACTTTAAAACTGGAAAAGGTAACTGTTTCACCTAATTTCATGGAGACAAACACAAAAAGTCAAACAAAATGAGAAGACAGTAGAATATGTTCCAAACAAAAAAATAAGAAAAAAACCGTAATGAAAAGAGGTAAGTAATTTACTGGATAAAGAGTTCAAACGGTCATTTTAAAAAAGCTCACCAAAATAGGGAAAACAATAAGGAAACACAGTGAGAATTTCAACAAAGAATCAGAACACAGAAAAGGAACCACACAGATGGATACAATCACTGAAATGAAAAATACACTAGAGGAAATCAACAGGAGATTAGATGCTAAAGAAAAATATATAAGGGGCCTGGAAGACAGAATAGTGAAAAACACCCAACCAAAAGAGCAAAAAGAGAAAAAAACAAATTAAAAAAGAGGATATTTAAGGAACCTTAGGAACTACATCAAATACACTAACATTTGCATTACAGAGGTCTCAGAAGGAGAAAAGAGAGCAAGAGAGGCAGAAAAAATATTTTATGGAATTATGGCTGAAAATCTCCCTAATCTGAAGACAGAAACAGATATCCAGGTACAGGAAACACAGAGTCCCAAACAAGATGAACCCAAACAGACCCACACCAAAAGATATCATCTTTAATATGACAAAACTTAAAGAGAATTTTAAAGGCAGCAAGAGAAAAAGAGTCACATACAAAGAACCCCCATAGTGGTATCAGCTGATTTTTCGGTAGAAATTTTAAGGCCAGAAAGGAGTGGCATGATATATTTAAAGTGCTGAAAGGGAAAAAAAAAAACTATAACCAAAGATATTCTACCTAACAAGGTTATCACTCAGAGTTGAAGGACAGGAAAAGTGTTCCCCAGACAAGCAGAACTAAAAGAGTGTATCACCAATAAACCAGACTTATAAGAAATGGGTATAAACTGGGAGATTGGGATTGACATATGTACACTAATATGTATAAAACAGATAACTAATAAGAACCTGCTGTATAAAAATAAATAAAATAAAATTCAAAAAAAAAGAAATGGGTATAGAGGAAATATAATCCAGCAATTCTACTTGTTTATCTGAAAAAAAATGAAAAAAAAAAATTCAAAAAGATATATGTATCCCAATGCATATAGAAGAATTATCATTATTTTTTTTTACTTTTTAAAATTAGGATATAGTTGCTTTACAATGTTGTGTTAGTTTCTGCTATACAACAAAGTGAATCAGCTATAAGTACATATATATTCCCTCCCTCTTGGACCTCCCTCCCACCCGTCTAGGTTACCACAGAGCACCAAGCTGAGCTCCCTGTGCTATACAGCAGGTTTCCACTAGCTATCTATTTTACACATGGCAGTGCACATATGTCAATACCAATCTCCCAATTTATCCCAACCCTCCTTCCCCATGACACCAGGTCCACACATCTGTTATCTACATTTGTGTCTCTATTCCTGTCCTGAAAATAAGTTCATCTTTGCCATTTTTCTAGATTCCACATATATGTGTTAATATATGATATTTGTTTTTCCCTTTCTGACTTACTTTACTCTGTACGACAGACTCTAGCTCCATCCATGTCTCTACAAATGAGCCAATTTCTTTCCTTTTTATGGATGAGTAATATTCCATTGTTTATATGTACCACATCTTCTTTATCCATTCATCTGTCAATGGACATTTAGGTTGCTTCCATGTCCTGGCTATTGTAAATAGTGCTTCAATGAACATTGGGGTGCATGGGTCTTTTTGAATTATGGTTTCTCAGGGTATATGTCCAGTAGGGGGATTGCTGGGTCATACTGTAGTGTTATTTTTAGTTTTTTAAGGATCCTTCCTTTTAAGGATCCTTCCTGGTTGTATCAGTTTACATTCCCACCAGTAGTGTAAGAGGATTCCCTTTTCTCCACACCCTCTCCAGCATTTATTGTTTGTAGATTTTTCTGATGATGGCCATTCTGAGTGAGGTGGTACCTCATTGTAGTTCTGATCTGCATTTCTCTAATAATTAGTGATGTTGAGCATCTTTTCATGTGCCTCTTGGCCATCTATATGTCTTCTTTGGGAAAATGTTTATTTAGGTCTTCCACCCATTTTTTGAGCTATTTGTATATTTTGGAGATTAATCCCATGTTTGGTTTGCAAATAATTTCTCCCATTCTGAGGGTTGTCTCTTCACCTTGTTGATGGTTTTCTTTGCTGTGCAAAAGCTTTTACGTTTCATTAGGTCCCATTTGTTTATTTTCATTTTTATTTTCATTACTCTAGGAGGTGGATCAAAAAAGATCTTGCTGTGATTTATGTCAAAGAGTGTTCTTCCTATGTTTCCTTCTAAGAGTTTTATAGTGTCTGGCCTTACATTTAGGTCTTTAATCCATTTTGAGTTTATTTTTGTGTATGGTGTTAGGGAGTGTTCTAATTTCATTCTTTTACATGTAGCTGTCCAGTTTTCCCAGCACCACTTCTTGAAAAAACTTTTCTCCATTGTATATCCTTGCCTACTTTGTCATAGATTTGGTGAATATAGGTGCATGGGTTTATCTATGGGCTTTCTATCCTGTTCCATTGATCTATATTTCTGTTTTTGTGCCAGTACCAAACGGTCTTGATTACTGTAGCTTTGTAGTATAGTCTCAAGTCAGGGAGCCTGAATCCTCCAGGTCTGTTTTTTTTCTCAAGATAGCTCTGGCTACTGGGGGTCTTTTGTGTTTCCATACAAACTGTAAAATTTTTTGTTCTAATTCTGTGAAAAATGCTTTGGTAATTTGATAGGGACTACACTGAATCTGTAGATTGCTTTGGGTAGTATAGTCATTTTCACAATATTGATTCTTCCAATCCAAGAACATGTATACCTCTCCTTCTGTTTGTGTCATCTTTGATTTCTTTCATCAGTGTCTTATAGTTTTCTGAGAACAGTTCCTTTGCCTCCGTACGTAGGTTACCAGCTTATTTTTCAGCAGAAACTCTGCAGGCCAGAAGGGAGTGGCACCATATATTTAAAATGATGAAAGGGAAAAACCTACAACCAAAATTACTCTACCCAACAAGGATCTCATTCAGAGTCAATGGAGAAATCAAAAGATTTACAGACAAGCAAAAGCTAAGAGAATTCAACACCACCAAAACCAGCTTTACAACAAATGCTAAAGGAACTTCTCTACGTAGGAAACACAACAGAAGAAAAAGACCCACAAAAACAAACCCAAAACAATTAAGAAAATGGTAATAGGAACATACATATCGATAATTACCTTAAATGTAAATTGATTAAATGCTCCAACCAAAAGACACAGACTGGCTGAATGGATACAAAAACAAGACCTGTATATATGCTTTCTACAAGAGACCCACTTCAGACCTAGGGACACATACAAACTGAAAGTGAGTGGATGGAAAAAGATATTCCATGCAAATGGAAATCAAAAGAAAGCTGGAGTAGCAATACTCATATCAGACAAAACAGACTGTAAAATAAAGACTGTGACAAGAGACAAGGAAGAATACTACATAATGATCAAGTGATCAATCCAAGAAAAAGATATAAGAATTATAAATATTTATGCACCCAACATAGGAGCACCTCAATAAATAAGGCAAATTCTAACACCCATAAAAGAGGAAATTGGCAGGAACATGATAATAGTGGGGGATTTTAACACCCCACTCACACCAATGAACAGATAATACAGAAAGAAAATAAACAAGGTAACACAAGCTTTGCATGACACAACAGACCTGATAGACTTAATTGATATTTATGGAACATTCCATCCAAAAGCAGCATAATACACTCACTTTCTTCTCAAGTGCACAAGGAACATTCTCCAGGACAGATCACATCTTGGGTCACAAATCAAGCCTTGGTAAATTTAAGAAAAATGAAATCGTATCAAGCATCTTTTCTGACCACAACGCTATGAGATTAGACATCAATTACAGGGAAAAAAAACTGTAAAAAACACAAAAACATGGAGGCTAAACAATATGGTACTAAGTAACAACGAGATCACTGAAGAAATCAAAGAGTAAATCAAAAAGTACATAGAAACAAATGAAAAGGAAAACACAATGACCCAAAACCTATGGGATGCAGCAAAAGCAGTTTTAAGAGGGAAGATTATAACAATTGAATCCTACCTCAGGAAACAAGAAAAATCTCAAATAAACAACCTAACACTTAAAGCAACTAGAGGAAGAACAAACAAAACCCAAAGTTAGTAGAAGGAAAGAAATCATGAAAATCAAATCAGAAATAAATGAAATAGAAACAAAGAGAACAATAGCAAAAATCAATGAAACTAAAAGGTGGTTTTTTAGAGAATATATACAAAATTGATAAACCTTTAGCCAGACTCATCAAGAAAAAAACAGAGAGGATTCAAGTCAATAAAATTAGAAATGAAAAAGGAGAAATTACAACTGACATTGCAGAAATACAAAGGATCATAAGAGACTACCACAAGCAACTACGTGCCAATAAAATGGTCAACCTGGAAGAAATGGACAAATTCAAATGGACAAACAAAAGTCCAGGACCAGATGGCTTCACAGGTGAATTCTATCAAACATTAAGAGAAGAGCCAACACCCATCCTTCTCAAGCTCTTCCAAAAACTTGCAGAGGCGGGAACACTCCCAAGCTCATTCTACAAGGCCACCATCACCCTGATACCAAAACCAGACAAAGATATCAGAGACCAAAAGAAAATTACTGACCAATATCACTAATAAACATAGATTCAAAAATCCTCAACAAAATACTAGCAAACCAAATCCAGCAATACATTAAAAGGATCATACACCAGGATCAAGTGGGATTTATTCCCGGGATGAAAGGATGTTTCAATATTTGCAAATCAGTCAGTGTGATACACCACATTAACAACCTAAAGAATAAAAGCCATATGATCATCTCAATAGATGCAGAAAAATATTTGACAAAATTCAACACCCATTTATGATAAAAACTCTCCAGAAAGTGGGCATAGAGGGAACCTACCTCAACATGATAAAGGCCATATACAACAAAATCACAGAAAACATCATACTTAAGGGTGAGAAACTGAAAACATTTCCTCAAAGATCAGGAACAAGACAAGGATGTCCACTCTTGCCACTATTATTCAACATAGTTTTGGAAGTCCTAGCCATGGCAATCAGAGAAGAAAAAGAAATAAAAGGAATCCAAATTGGAAAAGAAGAGGTAAAACTGTCACTGTTTGCAGATGACATGATACTATACATAGAAAATCCTAAAGCTGCTTCCAGAAAACTACTAGGGCTCATCAATGAATTTGGTGAAGTTGCAGGATAGAAAATTAATGTGGAGAAATCTCTTGCATTCCTATACACTAACAACAAAACACGAGAAAGAGAATTAAAGAAACAACCCAATTTACCATTGCAACAAAAAGAATAAAATACCTAGAAGAATTATTTTCAATAGCTAAGATATGGAAGCAACCTAAGTGCCCACTGAGAAATGAATGGATAAAGAAAATATACTACTCAGCCATAAAAACGGGGGAAAAACAGGATGAAATCTTGCCATTTGTGACAACATGGATGGCCCTAGGGGGTATTATGCTTGGTGAAATAAGTCAGACAGAGAAAGACAATAAATGTTTTCATTTATATGTGAAGTCTAAGAAACAAAACAAACAAATATAACAAGATAGAAACAGACTTACAGATACAGAGAACAAACTAGGGGTTCCCACAGGAGAAAGGGGGATGGGGAGGGGCAAAATAGGTGAATGGAATTAAGAGGTACAAACTACCTGTTATAAAATAAATCACACACACAAATAAAATACTTAGGAATAAACCTGACCAAGGAGGTGAAAGTCTTATGCTGAGAACTATAAAACGTTAATAAATGAAACTGAAGATGATTCAAAAAAATGGAACGATATCTCATGCTCTTGGATTGGATGAATTAATATTGTTACAATGGCCATACTACTCAAAGCAATCTACAGAGTTTATGTGATCCCTATCAAATTACCTTTGACATTTTTCACAGAATTAGAACAATAATCATAAAATTTATGTGGGACCATAAAAGACCCAGAATTGCCAAATGAATCATTAGGAAAAAGAACAAAGCAGGAAGCATAACCCTCCCAGACTTCAGACAATACTACAAAGCTACAGTAATCAAAACAGTGTGGTACTGGCACAAAAACAGACATATGTATCAATGGAACAGAACAGAGAGCCCGGAAATAAAGACACACACCTATGGTCAATAAATCTTCAACAAAGGAGGAAAGAATATACAATGGAGGTGGTGTTGGGAAAGTTGGACAGCCAAATGTAAATCAATGAAGTTAGAATATTCCCTTACACCATGCAGGAAAATAAACTCAAAACAGCCTAGGGACTTCCCTGGTAGCACAGTTGTTAAGACTCCGCACTCCTAACGCAGGGCGCCCAGGTTTGATCCCTGGTCAGGGAACGAGATCTCACATGCATGCTGCAACTAAAAGTTTACATGCTGCAACAAAGGAGCCCATGTGCTGCAACTAATACATGGTGCAACCAAAAAAAAAAAAGTGCCTTCCCAGATTTTGGCTTTAAAAAAAAAGTAGCCTAAAGACTTAAATGTAAGGCATGACACCATAAAACTTAGAAGAGAACATAGGCAAAACATTTTCTGACATCAATCTAACCAATGTTTTCTTAGGTCACTCTCCAAAGGCAATAGAAATTAAAAAATGGGACCTAATCAAACCTACAAGCTTCTGTACAGCAAAGGAAACCATAAACAAAATAAAAAGTCAACCTATGAACTGGCAGAAAATATTTGCAAATGATGAGACCGACAAGGGCTTAATTTCCAAAACATACAAATAGCTCATACAATTAAATGACAACAAAAACAAACAACCCAATAGAAGAATGGGCAGAAGACCTAAATAGACATTTCTCCAAAGAAGACATACAGATAGCCAACAGGCACATGAAAAGATGCTCACCATTGCTAATTATTAGAGAAATGCCAATCAAAATTACAATGAGGTATACCACCTCACACCTGTCAGAATGACCATCATTAAAACGTCTACAAATAACAAATACTGGAGAGGGTGTGGAGAAAAGGAAACCCTCCTACACTGTTGGTGGGAATGTAAATTGGTGTAGCCCCTGTAGATAACAGGTTCCTCAAAAAACTAAAAGAGTTGCCATATCATCCAGCAATCCCACTCCTAACCATATATGCAGACAATTATTCAAAAAGATACATGCACCCCAATGCTCATTGCAGCACTATTTATAATAGCCAAGACATAGAAACAACATAAATGTCCATCAACAGATAAATGGATAAAGAAGATGTGGTACATATATACAATAGAATACTACTCAGCCATAAAAAAAAAATGAAATAATGCCGTTTGCAGCAACATGGATGAACTTAGAGATTATCATACTAAGTGAAATAAGTCAGAAGAGAAATACAAATACCCTATGATATCACATATGTGGAATCTAAAATATGACACAAATGAACTTATCTATGAAATAGAAACAGACTCACATAGAGAACAGATTTGTGGTTGCCAAGGGGGAATGGGATAGGGGAGGGATGGATTGGGTTTTTGAGATTAGCAGACAGAAACTATTATATATATATATAGAATGGATAACAACAGGTCCTACTGTATAGCACAGGGAACTATATTCAATAACCTGTGATAAACCATAATTGAAAAGAATATGAAAAAGAAAGTATATATATATATATATATATATAACTGAATCATTTTTCTGTACAGTAGAAATTAACAGAACATTGTAAATCAACTATACTTTGATAAAATAAATTTAAAAAAATAAGCCACAAGAATGTGATGTATAGAACAGGAAATATATTTAATATTCTATATTAACTTTGTATGGTGTGTAATCTATAAAAATATGAAATTAACATGTTATACACCTGAAACTATACTTCATCTAAAAAAATAGATGAGCAAGGAGCATTATGATATCAACTCTAATGAAATTTATTATCTGGGAATATATCAGTCATTCAAACAGATAAACATAAACTTTCAATAGTGAGAATGGTTTTTGAATTGTGTGAGATGAAGATATTAGTTGAGAAATTAGGGTGTTATTGGTGTCAAGGCGAGAAACAAGAAGTTATACAGCAAACGGTATCCTTAAATCATGCACCAATTTCAAACATTTTTTTTTTTAGGTTGTAGAGTGAAACTGATAGATATAATCAGCAAAATTCTCTTAACTAAAATTATATAATTAACTCCTACAATTTAAGAGTGTGCGAGAGAGTAGAGAGAGAGAGAGAGGAAAAAAGAAGATAGAAAGATGGAAAATCACAACCATGGAAACAAAGAAAACTAACATATACAATTTCCCACTAATAAATTTGAATGCCTGGTAGAAATGGATTGTTTTCTAGAAAGAAGTCATAAAAGACAATATCATATTACAAAAAATAAAAATTAGATTATCTAAGAAAATTTTGAAAGAGAAATTATCATGTTATAAATTGAGAAAATGAATGGCAGGAACCATGGCTATTTGTTTTTTGTACCTTTTTGAGTAATCTAATCAAGTTTTGTACATAGTTAATTTATTCAACAATATTTCTTCAGCACTTATTAAAAACAAGACACTCTTTAAAAAGTAGGAATGAAGTGAACAGTTTTTATATGATCCCTTCTTTTGTGAAGCTTATGGTATAGTGGCATAAAGGGATAATAATTAAATCATTGTCTAAACACCCAAAGGTAAGTGCTGAGGAGGGAAGCATCAGACAGAGTACTGGCTGTCAGTGGTTTTAGTGCCACAGAATTGGAAAGACTCAATATTGAGTTTACGTCTAAAGGATGTGTGAACATTGAACATTAACTAGATGAGAAGAGAGAAGAGAGATGTTTCCAAGAAGATGAAACAACGTATGCAATTTCCTTAAGGTAAGAGGGAGGTAGGCAACATGGGAAATGAAAGGGCCTTAGTGGCTGGAAAATAGAGTGTGAGAGGGAGAATTCTATGAGGTGAGGCAAAACAGGGAGTCATGGGAGAGAGCATTTTGTGAAGGGGCTGAGACTTTATCCCTGGGGCTAAGGAAACTTATTTAAGATGATTATACAAAGAAATGATATAAGTAAGCAGTTTTGTATTCTGAAAAGATGATGCTGACTGCAGTGGAAATGCCACAGGAGAAAAGCATGAAAAAAAGGATGTTAATAAACCAAGTAGGAGGTCATTACAATAGCCACTGTGAGAAAGGATGATGGCTTTAGCTTAAGTACAGATATTCAGATAGATAAATTATTGGAGGAGTAAAGATGCTACCTCATGATGGATTCACTGTGCAAGAGTGCATGGTAGAGTATGTTAAGAATATTGCCTAGGGCTTCCCTGGTGGCGCAGTGGTTGAGAGTCTGCCTGCCGATGCCGGGGACACAGGTTTGTGCCCCAGTCCAGGAAGATCCCACATGCCGCAGAGCGGCTGGGCCCGTGAGCCATGGCCGCTGAGCCTGGGCGTCCGGAGCCTGTGCTCCGCAACGGGAGAGGCCACAGCAGTGAGAGGCCCGTGCACAGCAAAAAATAAAAAATAAAAAAAAAAATATTGCCTAGGCTTCTAGTTCCTCCTCTGTACACTGAATAGGTAGTGGAGACCTTCTGCATGATACAAAACTCTAGAAACGACCAGGTTGAGGGAGAAGGAATAGAGTGGTAGATGGTATCTACAACTTGCCTTTGAAATATGCAATTTAGAGATTTTAAATAAGCAGCAGGATAATATTCATTATAAAGCTGGCATATCTGCAACCCTGCAGTCATTTTAATCAATATAAGGAAAAGTTTGGAACTTGTAAGAATTTGTTGTGGGGGTATTATTAATTACTTAATTCTAAATCAAATCAATACTTGGATATGAGCAAAATTAAATAGTTCAGACAACACTGAAATGAAAAATCCCTTGTCTGACCCCTTTGTCCTCATCCCCAGTAACACTCCCCCAAGGGATCACTTGTAGCTCCCAATTTTGTTTATTTGTTTGTTTTGAGGTGGTGGGGTGGTAATCAATGAGGTATTTTCTCAAATATCTCTCAAGTTATCAAATAGTATTATTTTTAAAGTTTTCTGAATTACTTCTGTTTCTTCTGAAGTAATATTTTAATAACTGTTGCTAACTGTAGTCTTTAAGATTTTCTCAAAATTTTGGTGGTCATTTTTTTGCCTTTATATTTAAAATAATGCAACATAAAAGCTAACTATTAACTATTCCTATGGGTTAAGTTTCTTGACTAGTAGTCTTCATTTTAGAATAAATGAAAAGGAAACTGGGCCTTGTATATTTAGCACAAAAGAGTAAAATGCAGACGTTTCGGTCTAGTACCTCAAATCCATATTAGAAACTCTAGTTTTCCCCAGAAAACTGATTTTTTTTGTGGGGGGTAGTTCTGGGTAGTTGATACTTGTTGCTGGTTAAGACTGATGGTTAGTTTTTCTTTTGTTTATAGTTTCCTTTGCTGTGCAAAAGCTTTTAAGTTTAATTAGGTCCCATTTGATTTTTATTTTCATTACTCTAGGAGGTGAATCAGAAGAGAGCTGGTTGTGATTTATGTCAGAGAGTGTTCTGCTTATGTTTTGCTTTAAGAGTTTTATAGTATCCCATCTTACATTTAGGGCTTTAGTCCATTTTGAGTTTATTTTTGTGTATCGTGTTGGAGAATGTTCTAATTTCATTCTTTTACATGTAGCTGTACAGTTTTCCCAGCACCACTTATTGAAGAGAGCGTCTTTTCTCCATTGTATATTCTTGCTCCTTTGTCATAGATTAGGTGACCATAGGTGTGTGGGTTTATCTTTGAACATTCTATGCTGTTCCATTGATCTATACTTCTGTTTTTGTGCCAGTACCATACTGTTTTGGTTACTATAGCTTTGTAGGATAGTCTGAAGTCAGGGAGCCTGATTCCTCCTTTTCCATTTTTCTTCTCAAGATAACCCACAGAATGGGAAATACTATTTGCAAATGAAGCGACTGACAAGGGATTAGTTTCCAAAATATACAAACAGCTCAGGCAGCTCAATATCAAAAAGACCAAACAATCCAATCAAGAAATGGGCAGAAGATCTAAACAGACATTTCTCCAAAGAAGACATACAGATAGCCAAAAAGCACATGAAAAGATGCTCAACATCACTAATTATTAGAGAAATGCAAATCAAAACTACAATGAGGTATCACCTCACACTGTTTAGAATGGCCAATATCAAAAAATCTACAAACAGTAAATGCTGGAGAGGGTGTGGAGAAAAGGAAACCCTACTACACTGTTGGTGGGAATGTAAATTGGTACAGCCATTATGGAGAACAGTATGGAGTTTCCTTAAAACACTAAAAATAGAGCTACCATATGATCAAGCAATCCCACTCCTGGGCATATATCTGGAGAAAACCATATTTTGAAAAGATACATGCACCCCAATGTTCATCACAGCACTATTTACAATAGTCAGGACATGGAAGCAACCTAAATGTCCATCGACAGAGGAATGGATAAAGAATATGTGGTACATATATACAATGGAATATTATTCAGCCATTAAAAAGAATGAAATAATGCCATTTGCAGCAACATGGATGGACCTAGAGATTGTCAGACTGAGTGAAATAAGTTAGAAAGAGAAAGACAAATATCATATGATATCGCTTATATGTGGAATCTAAAAGAATGGCACAAATGAAACTATTTACAAAACAGAAATAGAGTCACAGATGTAAAAAACAAACTTATGGCTACCAAGGGGGAAATGGGGGATAAATTGGGAGATTGGGATTGACATATACACACTACTGTATATAAAACAGATAACTAATAAGTACCTACTGTATAGCACAGGGAACTCTACTCAATACTCTGTAATGATTTATATGGGAATAGAATCTAAAAAAGAGTGGATATACATATATGTATAACTGTTTCACTTTGCTGTACAGCAGAAACTGATACAACATTGTAAATCAACTATACTCCCACAAAAAAAAAAAAAAAAAAAAAAGACTGACGGCTAAGTTTGGGGTGGGTAGTGAGATGTGTCAACTGTTCCATTTACAAAATTTGAATTAATCCCTATGCTTTCAGATCCATTAATTCACTTCAACCACCCATCACATATAACATTTCTAAGTCAAAGGCAATTCAGGGAAAAAATAAAGTCATTTAGAGATCTGCCTGGACAGATTGTTTATAAGTCATGGTCTTTTCTACCTCTTAATTTTGGTCTCCTTAGAACTTTCTTTCAATTATCACACCTCCATTCTCTTTCTATATGCCTCTATTTTTTTCTATAGTAATGAAAAAAATTCTCCCTCAGCAGTTGACTCATATTCAGTTCTTTATCTGGTTGTGGGTTTAATTTATATAGTTACCATTTTTATTCATTTCTATCACTTTGAGTTTCATATGAAAGAAGAGATAATGTGCATGCTGGTTTGAATCATACACATTAATGTTATATTTATTGACATAGCTTAGTTTTATTTTTTCATTATTTTGAAAAGGAGTTAATTATAATAAAATTACTACATTTCGGAAAATAAAGTTTTAATTTTTTGTATGCAAAATCTCTCAAAGCCCAGAACACAAAACAGTTTATATGGGAATAATCTAGGGGTCTTATATTATGTATCCATATAATTCCAATTCCTGGTCCTTTACCTGGCATATAGTAGGCACTGAATAAATATTTATTGGATAAGTGAAAATATACGGAAATTTTATTTTGAAAATGTTTTAAAACGTCTTTTATGTCACAATGCACACTCTTCCCTTAATTAAATCTTATGCAGTCTCAGAAGTCTGGAGCTGTTTAACAGAGGTAATTCCAGTAATGTACCTAAATAAGGTGAAAGCCTTAAGGTCAAAATGTGCATTTTCATTTTTCAAAATTCTTCCATCAACCCTAAGTACAGAGAAACTCACATAGCAGAGTTTTACAAAAGATATTTCCAATAAAGAAATGCTGTGGGATTATGCAAAAGAGACTTTTCTACCAAATGGAATCAGAAGAAGCTTAAAATTAAACTTTCCATTTAACAAGAGCAATGTAACTGAAGACATGGTTTTAAAAATCCATTAAGTCACATTGGAAAAAGCAGTAAACACAGCTTTTGGAGACTACAGAATTCCATTTGGCAATCTATATCATTAGTGATAGTATTTCCACTAAATTACATATATTTGTACCCTGTTCTACAGACTTTCTTACAAAACATGATTTGCACAGAATTGTTCTGCTTTACTCCTAAGCATATGCTTGAAAGGATTTGCTGTAAAAATGAATTCTCTTACCTATAGCAATTTACATTGGAAGAAGAAGTCACTTACGTCAGCATCATTTAAAATGCAATTTATTTTTTTATTGTTTCATTGAAGTGAGGTTCATCACAGTAATGTTACCATATTAGGAACTTCAAAAAGTCAGAAAGAAAATGATGGGGAAATTGTTTGTCAGCAAACACTGCAC